>NC_080790.1:40336632-40940799 GCF_028018385.1 Neofelis nebulosa | reverse complement strand
ATGTAGAGGAGACAAAATCGATATGCCACTGTTTTATGACACCTCCAAGCTTCTAAGGACCAGATCCTGAGTTTTGCAAGGTTTTTGTTGAGTGTTGAGTGTCTAGGGTATAAGTTTGAAGTGCTCTTCTATAGTGCCTGTCTTTATTTCCTGCTTGGATATAATTTCTTTCTGCTGAAGGTGTTCTGGAAGGAGTTTAATGTCATGACCCTACAGAACCCGAGAAAAAAAATGTATAGTGAAGAAGACGCCCTTCAGAGAATGTTCGAAACTATATTTGTTTCTATTCTGTGTGAACACATTATGGAACACAATGTGTGTTTAAGAATCCCAAAGTAACTCCCGCTAAGCCATAATTGTGTGTAGGATATTTACAGACCTCACACTCCTGGATATTTCATCACGGAGAACAATGGAATTTGGGATTTGACTGAAATGTAGAATCTATCTCATGACTTCCTCAGATTGTTTTTCATTCCATTTGCTAAAATATTTCAGCTCTTTTGAACAAAAAGAAACACCTATGCTTTTTTGTAGCTGCAGTCGTAAGATACAATATCTGTATTGTATACAGTATCTCCAGTGAAGTACACAGATTTGTATCTAGATTGTATTGTTACTTAAAAACAAAAAACAAAAACATTTGGAACCCAGGTTTGTTACTTAACCGAGTAGCCGGTTCTTACTACATTTATTAGACTCAGATAATACAAAAAGTCCTTTCTCCCTTTGGCCCCCAAAGAAATGTAGCTTAGGATAGCAGATCCAATATTACAGTAACTGAAGTAACACAAAACTGCATCCCATTATCTATTTAAGGGCAAGTAAACGGGGAGTTGGTCAAGAGGAAGGGGAGTGGAAGGAGGTGACTGGAGAAAAAAGGTCAGAGTGGGATCCCTGCCATTGAACATTGTTCAATAAAAAATAAGTCTAGGGGCACCTGGGTGGCTCAGTCAACCGACTGAGTGTCTGACTTCGGCTCAGGTCATGATCTCACAGTTCGTGGGTTCGAGCCCTGCATCGGGCTCTGGGCTGACAGCTCAGAACCCAGAGCCTGCTTCAGATTCTGTCTCTTGCTCGCTCTCTCTGCCCTCCCCTGCTCATGCTCTGCCTCTCTGTCTCAAAAATCAACATAAAAAAAAATGTTTAAATAAGTCTAGTATAACTGGGACCTAATACAATTAGTACGGCCTATGAAACTGGACTGCATAAAAACTAAGCGTAAACGAGGAGTAGGCACTAGAAGCTCTTCAACAAATGTACCAGTTTAGTAAAGGAAAGCCTACAACAATGTTTATATAAGATACCTTGTGTTTTTAAAGTATATGCTTGCACAGCTTTGGAGGCACAAGTAAAACTTCATGGGCAGTAATAAGTAAAACACTAGGTACAAAAGTTTCCCAGAATTATATGTTGAGGTTAATGCTGACACAAAGGTCATGCTTTTCTGTGCTCTTTATAAAGCTCCACTAGACACTTTAAAACCACAACAGATCTCCCTCGGACGGACATGGTAACCAAAGCCCTGTCCCCAGCTTGGAGTGGGAAGGCGTTTGCAGTTGGAATGCAAGTCGAGCAGCAGTTTGCAGACTTTCTGAGCTTTTGTGACAATGTTACGAAATTCTGTGGCTTTAAACATGGCCTTATCTGAGTAATTTCATCACAGTGTCCCAAAGCCATGTTCAAGTGACTTTGTTTTTCAGTATAGTGTAAAAATCCAATTTCTTGTGCCCATCAGCTTCAACCATGCTTAAGCATCTAAATGCTGCTTTATCTTTGTTTCAGAGTAGTACTCATCAACTCTTCGTTCTTCTTTTTCTCAGCCCGTCTCTGTTAAATAATTGTTCTATAAGTATATGAGCCTGGGGAGTTACTTATTTAAGGAACCCCACAGCACGTCTCATATATAAATGTTGGTTGCCACGTCCTTCAGATTTGAAAGATTATTCATCTCTCAGTGAAGCTGGCCCGCAGGGTAGAATCCACATGGCATTTTAGTCTGTTGTTACCAGGTGGGTAGTGCCTTGCTTAGGTTCCTCATATTACAAAGTAGGATGCTCCCCGCAGTTTTACAAAGTCAGTTGAACTTTACAGCAACTGGTAAAAGATTCAATTAAAAAGAAACCCTTAAGGGGCATCTGGGTGGCCCAGTCAATTGAGCGTCAGACTTCAGCTCAGGTCATGATCTCGGGGTTTGTGAGTTTGAGTCCTGGATCAGGCTTGCTGCTGGCAGCCCAGAGCCCACTTTATATCCTCTGTCTCCCTCTCTCTCTGCCCCTCCTCTGCTTGCACTCCCTATCAAAAAATAAACATTAAAAAAAAATAGAAACCCTTAAGTATGATTTTGTGTCCCTGATAATGTTCCTCGGCACACAGATCGCACACAGACATTGATGAGTGTGCATATGTGATTTGAAAACCCTGTGGACATGTGCACAAACCCCTGTAAGGGCCACTTTCCTTAGGCCTAGACTGACGATTTTTCTCTTCCAGTCTGAGAGGTGTTTACTAATCCTTTACAACGCACCAAGGACCGAGTCTTGACTTTGTTTCCTTTGTAGACAGTGGATGTGACCTGTGATTGGTTGGCTCCTCTGTCTACATAAGCCACCACCACTCCTGTCCTCTCTCCTCATTCATACTTTCTGAGCTCTCAGTAGGTACTGGGCTTTGGTCTAAGCCTAAGCATCATTTACAACTTGCAATTTTTACACACATTTCCCTGTAAGAGAATTTTTCAGAAACAATTTCCTAGAAGAGGCTTTCTCCCTCACCCAGTTGGGAACGTTTTCAGGATCACCAAGTCTTGCATTTCATAGAGAAGGCGTCCAATCCGCTCTGGTGAGTGAGCTTATCCTTTTTGCTTTCTTCTCTTCTTTTTTAAATTTATTTATTTAGAGAGAGAAGGAGAGAGAATCCAAAGCAGAATCCACCCTGTCCACACAGAGCCCGATGCGGGTCTTGATCTCACAAACTGAGATCATGACCTGAGTCAACCGCTCAACCAACTGAGCCATCAAGCACCCCTGAGCTATTCCTTTAAATCTTGCTGCCAGCTTTGAGCACGTTTCAAATTCTGCTGGACACATTAAACATCAGTCTGCATTTACTAGCAAAGCTGGCCCCAAACAGTTGGGACATCCTCTTCTGTAAATTGGAGGAATACCCAGCTCTCCTTTCAGACACTCTGACCGCACCCTATATAAAAGGTTTACGGGAGGTAGAAGCAGCAATATTCCTAGGGTGAGATTTTGTAATCCTAAATGAGCAAGTGGACCAGGCCGCTGGGAAACAGGCCTCAGCCACTATCTCTAGGGAATGAAGACTTCATAGATTCTTATACCCTAGTCACGTAAACTATCCTGGCCAGTCTTGAATGCCTTTAATTTGGTCTATGACAGCCTCTCATGAGACTAGTTGCACCAATAAAAACAAATTTCGGCGGGCAGTTGGCTGGCTCAGTCGGTAGAGCATGGGACTTGATCTCGGGGTTGTGAGTTCAAGCCCTACATTAGGTGTAGAGATTACCTAAAATCTTCAGGGTGCCTGGGTGGCTCAGGCGGTTAACCATCTGACTTCAGCTCAGGTCATGATCTCGAGGTTTGTGAGTTCAATCTCAGCGTCGGGCTCTGTGCTGACAGCTCAGAGCCTGGGGCCTGCTTTGGATTATGTGTCTTCCTGTCTCTCTGCCCCTGCTCTGCTCACATCCTGTCTCTCTCGAAAATATAAATAAATAAATATCTTCAAAAGAAAAAATCAAGCCATTTTCGGATGTGCAGTACTGATTAAAGTCTGTCGAACTGCAAAAGAGCGTGTCGGAGCAGTCGTTGGAGTGTGGCCCAGCTGGATGGCAGCCACCTTCTTAGCGGACTACTCCTAGAAGCAAAGCTACCTTGGAAAATATCACACTGACTGCACAGTAGCATTTTAGAATAAATTGCAGACATTATAACGGGCTCCCAGACTACACTGAACCCATATGTGGATTATTTTTTGTAACATCACCACTTGGCCACCCAGTTTTTCCGCGATTTCTGATCCGAATATATTCTTGGGTGCATATATAAATAAACTGTGTTACGCACATCACTTTTCATTTCATTCATGTAGATAACAGAGCTTGACTTCAGTGGCTGTATCGTATCACTATAAGATCTAAGTAGTGTCCTTGGGGCGCCTGGGTGGCTCAGTCGGTCCGACTTGAGCTCAGGTCATGATATCGTGGTTCGTGGGTTTGAGCCCCATGTCGGGCTCTGCTGACAGCTTGGAGCCTGGAACCTGCTTCAGATTCTGTCTCTCTCTCTCTCTCTTTCTTTCTCTCTCTCTGCCCTTCCCCCACTCGCGCTCTATCTCTCTCTCAAAAATAAATAAACGTTAAAAGAAAAAACTTACAAAAAGATATAAGTAATGCCCAACCACAGACTCAGACATCTGTGGTACCAGTGTCTTAGCTGTTCTACAGGGAATTTTATAGTATCAAACACCCCATGGATATCTTATTTTTCCTCTTGTCCCTCTCTGCTTCCTTTCTATTTCCTTCTGGCTTCTGTCTGTGCATGTATGTTTCATTAATGCTTCCGGTGACACCCGAAGTTTTAGCTCCGTTTGCCTACAGAATTTTCAGGCCCCGCCCAGATTACCCTAAGACCCATTGCTGATGTCGTTTTGGAAGACCACCAAGATTATGCTGACCCTGAGAGGTGGAGGTGTGGCCTCACTCCTCAGTCCAGAAAAGGACTTTGGAATACTCACTTATACTTACAAATTCACAGGGCGAGTGAGACTAGAAGGAATTGGGAAGAACTCGCCAGAATTTCTTCATTGGCGTGACATGAGACCCACCCAACCAAGACCAGAGAGAGGACAAGGCTTTGCTCCTTATTAACTGTTTTTCCTCTTCAGGGTCCCTGTTGGCCTCTTGACCGTTGTTGGTTTTCCCTTTTTGAGCACCAAACTGCCTCCAGGTAATAGTAGAGTTAAAAGTGATGGTGGAGGGACACCTGGCTGGCTCAGCGGGTAGAGCATGTGACTCATCTCGGGGTTGTGAGTTCAAGCCCCGTGTTGGGTGTAGAGATTACTTAAAAAGAAAATCTTTGGGGCGCCTGGGTGGCTCAGTCGGTTGAGCGTCCGACTTCGGCTCAGGTCACGATCTCGCGGTTCGTGAGTTCGAGCCCCGAGTCAGGCTCTGGACTGATGGCTCAGAGCCTGGAGCCTGCTTCCGATTCTGTGTCTCCCTCTCTCTCTGCCCCTCCCGATTCATGCTCTGTCTCTCTCTGTCTCAAAAATAAATAAACATTAAAAAAAAAAAAAAAGAAAATCTTTAAAAAAAAAAAAGTGGTGGTGGAAATCACAGAATTTTGGCCTCTAGCCTGAACAAGAGCTTTAACCTGGGGCTCTAGAGCTTGAGACTATGAAGTAGGGTATCTGGGAAGGAAGGTGGGGTATATATTTTAATAATACTTGAAGCATATTTCAATGAGACTTTTAATTCTTTGTAGAGTTTTTGTGCAAGTGTTCACCGTTCTGTGGTTACAGAGCACCAGACATGTCCACCTGAGTAAACTAAAACCCACCGTGTAGACTTTCACCCAGGTGTTTGTCCAGTGGCTCTCGTGCCAGACATTCTCTTCACCCTCCTCTGTTTCAGATTGCCTTCAGCCCAGGATTGGCTAAGATTTCTTTTTTCTTTTCTTTTCTTTTCTTTTCTTTTCTTTTCTTTTTTCTTTTCCTTATGTTCATTTATCTTTTGAGAGAGAGACAGAGACAGAGTGTGAGTGGGGTAGGGACAGAGAGAGAGGGAGACACAGAATCCAAAGCAGGCTTTAGGCTGCAGGCTCCGGGCTCTGAGCTGTCAGCACAGAGCCCCATGTGGAGCTCGAACTCATGAACCATGAAATCATAACCTGAGCCAAAGTTGGATGCTTAACCGACTAAGCCACCCAGGAGCCCCAGGATTGGCCAAGATTTATTAAAGGATGCAACTAATACCGATTTTCACATCTTATTATACTGTTAAAAGGCAGACATTGTATACATCATTATGAGGCATTTCAGGTAGAGTTTAGGGCAGTATTTGACAAAGTATTTGGAAATGCTCAGCTTTTAGATGTTTTCAATTCTGTAACCAGACATAACAGATGGCAATCAGGAGAAAGAATGGAGTAAGACTGGTGGAAAGAAGTGGTTGGAAAGATTATAATGAATGAGGAGAATTGATAAGAATTTTCAGTTTTAGAAATTAGGGTTTAGGGGTGCCTGGGTGGCTTAGTTGGTTAAGCACCCAACTCTTGATCAGCAAAGAGCCTGCTTGGGATTCTCTCTCTCTCCTCTCTGTCCCTCCCCTGCTCATGCTGTCTCTCTCTCTCTCTCTCTCTCTCTCTCTCTCTCTCTCTCTCAAAATAAATAAACATTAAAAATTTTAAAAACAAATTAGGGTTGAACTCATCATCTTGAGGTTCCCTTTCCCATTTCATAAGTACCCAAATCGTGCCTGAATTAGGAGGTAAGTCCTGGGCAATAATTGGTCAGCCCATTCCGGACAGGAGTCTGAAATTTGCAGAATTCCCTGGATTACTGGTATTGTTCACCCCAAAGGAGGAAGAGGAGAAAAGATGGTGTTCCTTGGTCAAAGGTTAAAATTTTAAATTCATGGTAAGGATTAAGAGATGCACAATTTTGTGTCAAGAGCAGTGGCTCGAAATCAAGGTGAGTTACAGGTAACATTTGGGAGAAACCTGGAGAATGGGGCTCTGGAATTAAAGCTTAGAGTTGGAAAGGCCCAGTCTGCCTCTGAATGCAGGAGTTGTCATGGAAACATTCCTACCAAGGGAACACCCACCCCAGAAAAGGGAGAAGATGAAGTGCAGTGGTTGGGAGCACAGATGGGTTTCGGTCTTGGATCTACCCGCTTAACGAGCTGTGTGGTCTTGGTCAAGTTAACCTGAATTAAAAAGCATGTCTATTTCCTCACTATTAAGTGAAGCTAATGATAGTATTAAATACTGCGTCAACATAGTGCTAGGTGCAAAGTAACCATTCAATAAACAGTAGGTGGCAGGTCAGAAGGCAGAGAACACAGCCCAAGATTCTCCTGGGAACAAATCCCAGAAGACAGAGCGCATGCACCTGGGTAAAGGCAATACATTGATTCAATTAGCCTGCCCTGCAAACATTTGTAAAAGATTCTGGCAAAAATCTCCATGAGAATCAGTGACCTAGTAAAAATCACACACACACACACACACACACACACACACACACAAAGCCACAAGAATCTTTTTCTGAAGAGTTTGAGACCAGGGGGAGGGAGGCGTCACCCTAGGTCTGGTGATCATAGGTGTCAAAAAATAAGTACTGATAGAGGCCTTCCCGAGGATCCTGTCACCTTTCCATTTACTCATCTGGTTGAGCCCTACTATGTGCCAGGCACTGTTCTCGGCACATGGGGTTCTGCCGTGAACAAAGCAAAGATGCCCCAACTCATCACAAACCACAACTTTCTGTCCTTGCAGTTGCTTAGACCAAAAGCTGTTGGAATCATTTTCTACTCTTCTTTTTCTTCAAACTTCACATCCATTTAATCAGCAAATCCTGTTGGCTCTCTTGCCACAACTTATCCAGGAACTGGACCCTTCCCACCACTTCCAGGGCTGTCCCTGGCCCAGACCAGTGTCATCCCCTACAGGGTCAGGGGCATGCCGCAGTGTGGCATCCCTGTCTCTTCCCACTCCCTCTCAGCACGGAGGCTGGAGGACCTCGCTAGAACTCAGGAGACCCCATCGCCAGGAGCCTCAAATCCCTGCAATGGCTCCGATCTCTCTGAGTGAAACCAGAGTTCTCATCAGGGCCCGGGGCTCTGCAGGATGTGGTTCCTGTTGCTGTCCTGTGGCCACCCCCTGCTATCTTTATTCCCTCCACTCTGACCTTGCTGGCCGCCTTGCTGTTCCTCAGGCACACCACAACTTGGGGACCTTGGTCTCTGCAGTTGTCTTTTCTTGGAAAGGCCATGTTCCCTCACCTCCTACCCTTTGTCACTGATGCCTTCCCCAAACATCGAAGGAAAAATAGCCATCCCATGGGGCACCTGCATGGCTCATTTGGTTAAGCATCTGACTTTGCCTCAGGTCACGATCTCACAGTTTGTGGGTTCGAGCCCCACATTGGGGTCTCTGCTGTCGGCATGGAGCCTGCTTTGGATCTTCTGTCCCCTTCTCTCTCTGCCCCTCCCTTGTTGGTTCTCTCTCTCTCTCTCTCTCTCTCTCTCTCTCTCTCTCTCAAAAAACAGCCATCCCATGCCCACCCAGAATTCCCCAGCCTGCTTTATTTCCCTGCTTTATTGCTTCCCCATGACTTGTATCAGCATCACCTTCCCATCACACACACACATGCACACAGACACATGTAGACACACACACATACACACGCACACACACAAACATACATGTAGACACACACATATGTACATGGACATATAATCATGTACCCGTACACACATATAAACACACACACACATGAATGCCAGCTCTCTATCTTTCACCACTATATCATAGTATCTACAACAATGCTTGGCACATAGTAGGTGCTCCATAACTATCTAAGGCATGAAAGAATGAACACTGTGGGCCAGGCTCTGTTAAGAGTGGTTTTCATGATTTTTTAAAAATATATACTAGTATATCGGAGCACCTAGGTGGCTCAGTCAGTTGAGCATCTGACTTCAGCTCATTATCTTCATGGTTCATGAGTTCAAGCCTCACGTCAGGCTCTGTGCGAGCAGCTCAGACCCTGGAGCCTGCTTCTGCTTCTGTGTCTCCCTCTCTCTCTTCCCCTCCCCTGCTCGTGCTCTGTCTCTCTCTGTCTTTCAAAACTAAGTAAATGTTTAAAAAAATTTTTTAAATACACACCAGTATAAAATACTCAGCCCCAGCGGAAGAGCCTGGCAGTTCTTCAAAACATTAAGTACAGAGTCACTGTATGAGCTAACAATTCCACTCCTAAGTATGCACCCAAGAGAATTAAAAACATATGTTCACACAAAAATGCAAACCTGGGGGCGCCTGGGTGGCGCAGTCGGTTAAGCGTCCGACTTCAGCCAGGTCACGATCTCGCGGTCCGTGAGTTCGAGCCCCGCGTCAGGCTCTGGGCTGATGGCTCGGAGCCTGGAGCCTGTTTCCGATTCTGTGTCTCCCTCTCTCTCTGCCCCTCCCCCGTTCATGCTCTGTCTCTCTCTGTCCCAAAAATAAATAAAAAACGTTGAAAAAAAAAAAAATTAAAAAAAAAAAATGCAAACCTGAATGTTCACAGCAGCATTACTCATAATAGCCGAAGAGTGGAAACAACCCAAATGTCCCTCGAGTGGTGGAGGGACAGACCCAACATGATACATCCGCACAATGGAATATCACTTGGCCATAAAGAGGAATGAAGTCCTGACCCATGCTCCAACTTAGATGGGCCTTGGAGACAGTATGCCAAGTGATAGAAGCTGGAAAGGCCACATACTATATGATTCCATTTAAATAAATGACCAGACAAATCCAGAGAGACAGAAGGTGGATTCGTGCTCCCCAGGGGCTGAGGGAGCAAAGGGTGGAGAGTGACTGACTGCTAATGGGTAAGGGTTTCTTTTTGGAGTGATGAAAATGTTCTAGAATAGGTAGCCATGATGGCCGCACAATTCTGTGAATACACTAAAAACCACAGAATTAGACACACTTTAAGATGGTGAATTTTACATAAACTTTAAAAAAAAATTTTAAATGTTTACTTGTTTTTGAGACAGAAAGAGAGCACAAGCAGGGGGAGGGGCAGAGAGAGAGGGAGACACAGAATCGGAAGCAGGCTCCAGGCTCTGAGCTGTCAGCACAGAGCCCAACGCAGGGCTCGAACTCATGAGCCATGAGATCATGACCTGAGCGGAAGTCGGACACTTATCTGACTGAGCCACCCAGGCACCCCTATATAAGCTTTTTTCTAAGGTTGATTTATTGAAGTAATCTTTACACCCAATGGGGGGCTTAATCATGGCCCCCAGATCAAGAATCACATGCTCATCCAACTGAGCCAGCCAGGCACCCCTTATATGAACTTTATCTCAACGTTTTTTTTTTTTGTTTTTTTTTGTTTTTTTTTTATTTTTGGGACAGAGAGAGACAGAGCATGAACGGGGGAGGGGCAGAGAGAGAGGGAGACACAGAATCGGAAACAGGCTCCAGGCTCCGAGCCATCAGCCCAGAGCCTGACGCGGGGCTCGAACTCACGGACCGCGAGATCGTGACCTGGCTGAAGTCGGACGCTTAACCGACTGCGCCATCCAGGCGCCCCTGAACTTTATCTCAAAAAAAAAAAAAAAAAAAAAAGATGTTAGATATTCCTTTTTTTATAAAACTTTTATTTATTTTTTAGTAATCTCTACACCCAGTGTGGGACTCAAACTCACGACCCCGAAATCAAGAGTCGCATGCTCTTTGAACTGCAGCCAGCTGCCCCGTGATGTTAGATATCCCTAATATCCCCATCTTACAGACGATGAGGGTAAGTTTAGGAGAGCGGCTCTGCCCTGGCACCCAGCGACCTTGCACATGTCCACATAGGCAGTCTGGCACAGGGGCCGTGGCCCGCCCAGCGCCCAGCGATTCCTCCTAGAGCAGCTGGAGAGAAGTGGCCTAGTGGGCCGCTGCCCTGGGGCCAATTCTCACCCACCTCCCTATCTTCCCGAAGCCTGCTGCGGGGCCATTTCTCATCCCTCTTCCTGGTGCCCAAAGTGCAGCACTTTCCCCTTCTCCCTGCTTCCACAAGACGTCTGCAGGCCGCCGCCTAAGTCCATAAAGCTGCTAGGCTAGAGGTAACTCTTGGCTTCTGCACAGCAGAGTGGCTCCCTGCCTGTGCCATCTGCTATCTGGGTCCCAGCTCGGTGCCATCCTGTGGGACTCGGGACACGAGGAGCTGGTGTCACGCTGACTTTGCTTTTGCTGCCCGTGTAGGTAACAAACATCCTGTCTGACCCCGTGTGCTCAGCGTCTCCTTCAGCCCAGCCCGTGGAGGTGTGGCTGGCCAGCCCCGCAGCTGAAGTGATGATCCTTGCAGGGCCGCTGGCCACTGCCCTGCTGCTGGGGAATGCTTAACACTAAGACAGCAGATCAAATAAATTTTCCAGGTCTCGTCACTGCCAGAGCCAAGATCCTGACCCAGGTGGTCTGACTCAAATCGGACAGAATGAAATCCATCTGGCATGATATCTGATATGACGGTAAATTAAAATTAGGACATTTCTAGAAAACACAAGATGATTTGTTCTTCTAATGTCCTTCTCTAACCCCTTCAAAATCTCTGCCTTATCTTTACTATGGCAAATTCAGAGGAGCCAAGAGCTCAGAAAAGTCTCTCTGGGAACATTTAGAAAGCCATCCTTGGGAAAATTTTGGGATAGACACTTAAAGCCACTTGATAACTTTTATAAACTCTGGCCCAGGAATACACATAAATTTCTTTCTCAGGATTAGGAATTAAACTGGTGGCCTTTACACTATTATTTGAACATTGTTTCCAAAATCTAGCATTCTGCAGGCTGGAGGTCATCGCCCATTAGGAACATTTGAGTCGTGGCCCTTCACCTACGCCTTCTTCAATTACTAGCCTGGTCTTCCAGCTGTCTCTTCTGTCCTCAAGATGGACAAGCTTGGCTAATTGCTGGAAACGAGAGGCCGCAGCTCATGATACATTTCTGCTTGTGTCTGTGGTTGAAGGGATCACTTTAGCAGTGATGGGGGTAGGTGAGCAGGGGCAGGGCTCCCTTTCTGGGTCTACGAGGCTGGCGATCAGTGCCCATGAATGGGCTCTGTGTTGACAAGGAGGCAGGGAGGCTCTGCTCTAGTGACAGGGCCGAGCTTGGGGAGAGTCAGGTCTGGGACTGAATCCCCGCTCCGGCCCAGGCTGGCTGTGTTAAGGGCAGAAATCCTGTCCCGGAAGGCACCTGGTGGTCTCACACAACTGGTCCAGGAAGGAGAGGTTTGGGGAGAACACATACTTCTATGACCCCAGCCTGGGACGAAGGTCCTTCCAGCGTTGAGAGCAGTAGAGCATTCTCTAGTGAGGGACTTCTGAATCTCCAAATCACGGTCTGAGCCAGGCCTCCCATTATCTCAGCAATGTCTACACCTTTTACTCAGCAGTGATCTGAGTCAAGCCAGCAAGAACCAAGCTAATCTAGTGGAGCATTTCTCAAGGAACCTTGAAAAGGGGATGGCCTACTGTTGAAGGCTGAGCCCCAACATTGGCAGCTGACTTCGCAGTTCACCCACTGTAGCACAGGTAGGACGGTGACAGTTGCCACCTGATTTATCTACTGATTTTTAAATTAAAAGTCTTTTTTTTAATATTTATTTATTTTGAGGGGCACTTGGGTGGCTCAGCTGGTGGGGCATCCGACTTCGGCTCAGGTCATGATCTCATAGCTCATGAGTTTGAACCCTGCGTCAGGCTCTGTGCTGACAACTCAGAGCCTGGAGCCTGCTTCAGATTCCGTGTCTCCCTCTCTGCCCCTCCCTGCTCATGTTAGGTCTCTCTCTCTCTCAAAAATAAACATTAAAAAAATTTTTAAGAAAGATTTATTTATTTTAAGAGAGAGACAGTGAGAGTGGGAGAGGGGCAGAGAGAGAGGATACCAAGCAGGCTCCACATTGCCAGCACAGAGCCCCATGCGGGGCTCGAACTCACAAACCATGAGATCGTGACCTGAGCCGAAATCGGACACTCAACCAACTGAGCTACCCAGGTGCCCCTAATTTAAAAAAATAATTTTTTTTAGTAACCTCTACACTCATTGTGGGGCTCGAACTCACCACCTGGAGATAGAGAGTCACATGCTCCACCGACCCAGCCAGTCAGGCACCCCTCTGAGCATTACAGCACCAGAGCTTATCTTTATTGGGCCCTTAGTGATCCAGGAATTTAGTTGTATTAATTTATTTCATCATTTCACTTACTTTGCTATCATCACCCCATTTTAGAAAGGAGGGAAATGAGGCCCAGGAGGGTAAGTACCCAGTCCAAAGCCACACAGTGCTTTCTGAGGCCAGCGGGGGTATGCTTCCCATCAGGGTGACGTTGGAGGGTCTTTATAGCAGGGTCCAGAATCTGAAGGGTAGGCCACTGTTGGGGAACCAACGAAGATGAAGTTTGGGCTGTGGCCACGTGGGGGCAGTGGATCAACACGAAATGCAAAGGCAGCCCCGTGCCCAGCCCTCAGCCCTTGCAGGTTCCCAAGGGGTCATTTTAATATTTATTTTCTAGGTTTCGCAGGCAGTAGTGGGAATTGGGTAAAAGTGTGGTGTCTGGGGCCCGACTACCTGGTATCAAAGCTGCCTCCATTTCCCTTGCGGACCCATTCTCCTCCCCTGCAGTGGCTCCCCAGCAATGGCCAGAGAGGACTCCAAAGCAATACGGAAAGAGTGGCAGTGCTTAACTGCTTGAAGCCAGGGGGCTGCAATTATCACAGTGAGCAGCAAGACTGAAGTGGCAGCCAGCAGGGTCAGGGCGGAGGAGAGTTATGGAGGCAGTTAATAGAACTTGGCATAACCACAGGCAAAATAGTCGGTTAGCCAACAAGGGTACTATTCAAATTGAACCATGGAGCGAGAGGAAACATCAAGGGTCATGATGATGAAGCTAAGAGCAGTTGCTCCAATAAAAAGTCACACTGCCTTGTCCAGTTGCTACCCAAAGTCAGTTTTCAAAACCGGAACCCGCTGATTGAAGAAGAGTCTAGAACTCCAGGATTGAAGGACCCTGTAACATGTGGCACTTGAATGTGTAATGATTCCTTCTGGCCTTCTCCCAGAGGGACTTATGGCTATTTGCTTGGGTCATTGGGCATTGGGAAAAGGAAAATACCCAAACATTTTGAGGACCACTGGCCACAGACTCCCAGTTGACTTTGATGACCTGAGACCCAAAATGTAATCACGGTCCCTTGTTAGAATAGGAACATACAGGAGGTTCCTGGGGGCCTCAGTCGGTGGAATGTGAAACTCTTGATCTCGGCTTGTGGGTTCAAGCCCCATATTGGGTGTAGAGATTACTTAAAAATAAAACCTTTTTTAAAAAAGAAGAAGAATAGGAGCATCTAGGGGTCAGGTCATAAATGGCAATAAATGGAGTTCTGGCCAAAGTCCAGTTCGGAGTAGATGCATTGAGGTTTGTGTTACCCAGTGGACATTTCTCCGTCTCCAAAAGTGTATTGGTAATAGACATACCTGCAAAGTGGCCTAATCCCTGCAGTTCTTTTCATTATAGCCATCTGGATGGGCATGTAATGGTATCTCAATGTGGTTTTAATTTACTATTCCAGATTAGCTAATGATATTCAGCATCTTCATATGCTTGTGAGATATTTGCATATCTTCTTTGGTGACGTGCCTACTTTGCCCATATTTTAATTGGGTTGTTTGTTTACTCAGTTCAGTTCTTCATATATTCTAGACACAAGCCCTTATCACATACATGACGTACAAATAATTTTTCCCGCTGGCTTATCTTTCCATTTTCCTAATTGTGTCTTTCACAGAGCAAAGGTTTTTAGTTTTGATGAAGTTCAATGTTTTTTCCTTTTATGGATCATTCCTTCAGTATCATGGCTAAGAATTCTTTGCCTAACCCCAGGTCACCAAGATTGTCTCCAATGTTCTCTTCTAAAAGTTTTATGGTTTTACTTTATATGTTTATATCTACAAATTTATTTTACCACGAAATTCTGTTACATCATCCAAGAACTATACAATTAATTTTTATTGAGCTTAAATTCACATAAAATAAAGTTAACCATTTTAGAGTACACAGTTCAGGGGCACCTGGGTGGCTCAGTTGGTTAATCGTCCAACTCTTGATTTGGGTTCAGGTCATGGCCTCACGGTTTGGGAGTTCAAGCCCTGCACTGGGCTCTGTGCTGACAGCATGAAGCCTGCTTGGGATTCTCTCCCTCTCTCTCTCTCTGCTCCTTCCCTGCTCATTCTCTCTCTCTCTCTCTCTCTCTCTCTCTCTCTCTCTCAATAAATAAATAAGCTTAAAAAATAAAGTATACAGTTCAGTGGCTTTTAGTATATTCACAATATTATGAAACCACCACCTCTATCTAGTTCCAAAACATCTCAATTCTCCAAAAAGAGAGAAAGAAAAAGAAAAAACCTGTACTGATTTTCCCCTCCCTGGAACCCCTAGCAACCACAACCATCTATCTGATTTCTGTTTCTATGGATTTACCTATCCTGACATTGCATAAAATAAAATCAAACAATACGTGTTCTGTTACTTAGCATGTTTTCAGGGTTCATCCATGTTGTAGCATGTGTCAGTATTTCATTCCTTTTAGGGCACCTGGCTGACTCCGTTGGTAGAGCATGCAACTCTTGATCATAGAGCTGTGAGTTCGAGCCCCATAGTGGGGGTAGGGTTTACTTAAAAAAAAAAAAAAAGTTAAAAAAATGTCATTTCTTTTTATGACTGAAAATACCCTGTCACTTATATATGCCACAATTTAGTTATCTATTCATCCATTGATGGATATTTGGGTTGTTTCCATCTTTTGGCTGTTATGAGTAATGCTGCTATGAATACAGTATATATGTACAAATATTTGCTTGAGTACTCGTTTTCAATTCTTTTGAGTCAGCAGAAATGCTGGGTCATGTGGTAATTCTGTTTAACTTTTTGAAGAATAAACTGTTTTTCCACAGTGGCCGCACCATTTTACATTTGTACCAGCAAGGTATAAGAATTCCATTTTCTCTGGTGCCTGGGGGGCTCAGTCAGTTAAGCATCTGACTTTGGCTCAGGTCATGATCTCACACTTTGTGAGTTCAAGTCCCACATCAGGTGAGCTCCAGCCCTACTTTGGAGAAAACACGAGCCTTGCTTCTCCCTCCTTTTCTCTCTCTCTCTCTGCTCCTCATGATATTCTCTCTCTCTGCCCCTCGCTCATTTGCTCCCTCTCTCTCTTTATAAATAAACAATCTTCATCCTAAGTGGGTGTGTAGTAGTATCTCATTGTGTTTTTGATTTACATTTTCCTAACGACTGATGATGTTGAACATCTTTTTCTGTCATTATTGGCAATTTGTTTGTCTTCTTGCCTTCTTTGGAGAAATATCTATTCATGTCCTCTGATGCACAAATGTTTTTAATGCCCCTATAATCAATTTTGACTTAACTTTTTAAAGCATTTTTTTTAATGTTTGTTTATTTTTGAGAGAGAGAGAGACAGAGCACAAGCAGGCAAGGGGCAGAGAGAGAGAGGGAGACACAGAATCGGAAGCAGGTTCCAGGCTCTGAGCTGTCAGCACAGAGACCAACATGGGGCTCGAACTCACAAACTGTGAGATCATGGCCTGCAGTCAGATGCTTACCCAACTGAGCCACCCAGGTGCCTCAATTTTGACTTAATTTTTAAAAATAAGGCATGAGGGGGCACCTGGGTGGCTCGGTCAGCTAAGTGTCTGACTCTTGATTTTGGCTCAGGGCATGATTTCATGGTTCATGAGTTTGTGCCCCACATCAGGCTCCATCAGCTTGCTTGGGATTCTCTCTCTCCCTCCGTTTGTCCCTCCCCAGCTATCACACAATGCACTCTCTCACACACACACAAAATAAATTAAATACACATATTTCTTAAAGTAAGGCACCAGGCAGGCACCTGGCCAGATCAGTTGGTGGAGATGTGACTCTTTATCTCTGGGTTGTGAGTTTGAGCCCCAAGTTGGGTGTAGAGATTACTCAAAAAAATTTTTTTAATTGTTTTTAATGTTTATTTTTGAGAGAGAGAAAGAGAGACTGAGAGTGAGCAGGGGAGGAGCAGAGAGAGAGGGAGACACAGAATCTGAAGCAGATCCCAGCCTCTGACCTGTCAACACGGAACCTGACATGGGGCTCAAACTCATGGACTGCAAGATCATGACCTGAGCTGAAGTTGGACGCTTGACTGAGCCACCCAGACGCCCCTCAAAAATAAAATCTTTAGGGGCGCCTGGTGGCTCAATTAGTTGGGCATCTGACTTGATTTCAGCTTAGGGCATAATCTCATGGTTATGGGTTCCGCCCTGAGTTGGGCTCTGCATTGACAGTCTGGAGCCTGCTTGGGATTCTCTCTCCCCCTGTCTCTGCCCCTCCCAATTAGTCCCCTGGCTCTCTCTCAAAACAATTAATAAATAAGTAAACATTAATTTTTTTAATAAAATAGAATCTTTTAAAAAATCTTTAAAATAAAATAAGGCATGAAGTTTAAGTCAAAGTGGGTTTTCTGTTTGTTTATGGATTAGAATTGTTCCAATATTATTTGTTGAAAAGAGTATCCTTCCTCCATGCACCAATGTCAAAAATCAAATCTCCATGTTTCTGTGGATATATTTCTGAACTCTCTGTCCTATTTCATTGGTCTGCGCATCTAAACATTCACCAATAGCACAATGTATTGATTACATTAGCTTTTTTTTTCTTTTAAGATTTTATTTTACGTAATCTCTACACCCAACATGGGGCTTGAACTCACAACACTGAGATCAAGAGTCACATGCTCTATCGACTGAGCCAGCCAGGCACCCCTTGATTACTTTAGTTTCTTTTTTTTTGGGGGGGAGGGATTTATTTATTTGGAGAGACAGAGCAAGGGAAGGGCAGAGAGAGAGAGAGAGAGGGAGAGAGAGAATCCCAAGCAGACTCTACGCTGTCAGCACAAAGCCCAACACAGGGCTCAATCTCATAAATGGTGAGATCATGACCTGAGCTGAAATCAAGAGTTGGACACCCCAAGATTACTTTAGCTTTAAAATAGGTTGTATAGGGGCACCTGGGTGGCTCAGTCAGTTAAACATTCGACTTTGGGTCAGGCCACCATCCTGCGGTTCGTGAGGTCAAGCCCTGAGTTGGGCTGTCTGCTGTAAGCACAGTGCCTGCTTCTTCAGATCCTCTGTCCCCCTCTCTCTCTCCCCACCCCCCTTCAAAATAAATAAACATTTTAAATAAACAAACAAACAAACAAACAAATAATATGGGGCACCTGATTTTGGCTCAGGTCATCATCTCACAGTTTGTGAGATTGAGCCCTGCGTCAGGCTCTGTGCTGACAGCATGGAGCCTGCTTGGGATTTTCTCTCTCCTCTCTCTGCCCCTCTCCTGCTCATGCTCACTCTCTCTCAAAATAAATAAATAAACTTTAAAAATAAATGACTAAATAAATAAGCAGGTTGTATAATTTCTTCAATTTCACTCTTCTTTTCCAAGATTATGTTAGCTATTTCAAAAAAAAAAAAAGATTTTTAGCTATTCCTAGCCTTTACATATCAATTTTATTTATTTTATTTTTTCAAAAGATTTTATTTTTAAGTAACCTCTATACCCAATGTGGGACTTGAATTCACAACCCCGAGATCAAGAGTCTCATGCTCCACCAACTGAGACAGTCAGGCACCCCTTTATATCAACTTCAGAATCATCTCATCTATGTCTACGAAAAACCTTAATGGGATTTTTGTTGGAATTGAGTTTAATGGATTTAGGGAGAACTAACATCTTTACTGTGTTAAGCATGCCAGGTCATGAACATGGTATGTTTCCCCATTTTTAAAAAAAACTTTATTTTTGAATAATCTCTACACCTAATGTGGGGCTTGAACCTATAACCCTGAGATCAAGAGTCATGTGCTCTACCAACTGAGCAAGCCAGGCACTCTCCTCCATTTACTTAGATCTTCTTTGATGAGTTTCATCAGGGTGTAGTTTTCCTGGGCATGTGTTATTAGATTTATACCTAAGCATTTCATTTTTTCGTATTATAAATGGTATTAATTTCTTTGTATATTTTGGTTTCCACTTGTGCATTGCCAGCATATACAAATATGATTTCCTTTTGTGTATTGGCCTTGTATCCTGTGACCTTGCTAAATTTACTTATTAGTTTAAGGAGTTTTTTTGTCGAGACCTTGGGATTTTCTATGCAGACCGTCGCGTTATCTGATAATAGAAACAGTTTTCTCTCCTCCTTTCCAAACTCTATGCCTTTGATTTCTTTTCTCTGCTAACCAAGATTCAATTTGGAGCCATGTTTAGTCACAACATTTCTGACACCAAATGTGTGAGTTTTTTCCACACCAACAATCTCTCTGACCAGCTGGGTGTCCTACATTTAATTCATTTCTGACACTAACTACCCAGAGTTAGCACAGACCACACAGGTTAAGGGCTAAGTCCCACAAGACTCTCTCGCCCTCCCCCTGGCCTCAGATATCAGTCACAAGTCCCAGGTTGCCATCTGCATTTCTGATAAACAAGCTTGTCAGTTTGTGTAACTTACTAGAATGGCTCACAGGATTCAGGGAAACACTTTACTTACTATCATCAAATTATTATTAAGAAGAATACTCAGAGGGGTGCCTGGGTGGCTCTGTTGGTTGAGCTCAGCTCTTGATTTCAGCTCAGGTCATGATCTCGTGGTTCGTGAGTTTGAGCCCCACATCAGGCTCTGTGCTGCCAGCGCAGAGCCTGCTTGGGGTTCTCTCTCTCTCTCCCTCTCTCTCTGCACCTCCCCTGCTTGCTCTCTCTCTCAAAATAAATAAATGTAAAAAAAAAATTTTTTTTTAAAATACTACTCAGAAACAGCCAAATGGAAGCGGTGCCTGAGGCAAGGTATGGCGGAAGGGTCTCAGAGCTTCGATGCCTTCTCTGGGTGTGCCACCTTCCTGGCACCTCAATGTTATCAGCATCCTGGAAGCTCTCTAAACTCTATCACTTTGGGGTTTTATGGAAATTTCATTATGTGGGCATAGTTGACTAAATCACTGGCAGCTGAGGGGCACCTGGCTGGCTCAGTCAGTTAAGCCTCAGACTCTTGTTGTAGCCTCAGGTCACCATCTTATGGTTTGTGGCATGGAGCCCCAAGTCGGGCTCTGCTCTGACAGTGCAGAGCCTACTTGGAATTCTCTCTCTCCCTCTCTCTCTCTCTCTCTCTGCCCCTCCCTGGCTTGCACGTGCTCGTGCGCACTCGCTTATTCTCTCTCTCTCAATAAACAAACAAACAAACAAACATTTTTGAAAACATCATTGGCAGTTGATGATTAACTTAACCTCCAGCCCCTTTCCCTTACCCAAAGGTTGGGGAGGAGGGAGTTGGAGGAGGAAGTAGGGCTGAAAGTTCCAACCACCTAATCATATCTTTGTCTTTCTGGTGACCAGCATTCATCCTGAAGCTATCCAGAGGTCTGCTAAGAGTTGCCTCATTAGGGCAAAAGATGCTCTCATGTTTGCTAACAGGAAGTTCCCCGAGATTTAGGAGCTCCGTGTCAGGCACTGGGGACAAAGGCCAAATATATATTTCTCGCTGTATCACAGGTTACAAAACAACTCAAACTTCTTTCCTGGGGACTCCTTCTGGCGCTCTCACTCGCTTGCTCTAGGGAAAGCCAGTTGCCTTAGGAGCTGCCCAGTGGAGAGGTCCACATGGCAAAGAGCTATGGCAGGCCTCTAGTCAACACCCAGTGAGGAACTGAGACCCTCAGAAAAACAACCCTGATACGACAACTTGAGAAAGCTTAGAAGCAGACCCTTCAGCCACAGTCAAGTATTGGGTGAATACTCAACTTCTCTATCCCAAGACAAGCAGACGTGTGTGGTGATGACAGGGGTGGGGGCGCTGAAAGAGAATGATGTCAGTGGTGGGCCCTCAGGAGGGAACCACTGGCTTTACTAGCAGAGAGGGGTGACCTAGCCCCTGCTAGGGCTTCACTAGCAGAGAGAGGAGCTCCTTGCTTCACACTCAGCAAGGCAAGAAGGCTGGGACTTGGTCCTAGGCCATGCTCCACAGTGCGGGACCAGCATACCTGGTTGGGCTAACGGACTGGCGTGGTGCTCTTGGCGGATCAGGTGGTCGCAGTCTGGGTTCAAGGTCAGAACGGTCCTATGGCTCCAAGATGGCCCTGGAGGGACAGGAATCCTGGTGGGATTCATTGAACTGGGAAGTCAGAGAGCCACATCGTGGGTGGCCTGTCCACAGGCCCTGGTTGTTGTCAGGGCAGAATTCACAGGCAGAGGTTGACGAAGGTGCATGGGACCTGCAGGGGCCTACGGACTGGGCAGTGTCTTGGACCAATGGCTTGGAGCAGTAACTGGAACTAACGCAAATTCTGACATCCTGACCTTAGGGAGAAGGGGCCACGGGGGGAGGATCAGAGCAGTGGCGGAGATGGGAGTCATTGGCCCTATGACTCACCAGCCTTCCACAGACAGCTGAGCTGATGTTTTTTTTTAATTTTAAAAAAATGTTTTTTTAAAGTTTTATTTATTTTTGAGAAAGAGACAGAGCACGAGCGGAGGAGGGACAGAGAGAGAGGAGACACAGAATCCAAAGCAGGCTCCAGACTCTGAGCCGTCAGCACAGAGCCTGACACGGGACTCAAACTCATGAACCATGAGATCATGACCTGAGCCAAAGTTGGACGCTTAACCAACTGAGCCACCCAGGCTCCCCTGATTCTGTTGTGTGTTTTTTTTTTAAGATTCCATTTTTAAGTAATTTTTCCACCCAATGTGGGACTGGAACTCACAACCCCAAGATCAAGAGTCACATGCTCTACCAACTGAGCCAGCCAGGAGCCCCATGAATTTTCCATTTTTATTTAACAAATACTCTTTTAAGACTAACTATGTATCAATAAGCACTTCAAACTCATTGACTTATTTAATCTTCACAGCAGCCCCCTGAGGGAGGGACGGTTATTCACTCCATTTTCCACGTGAGGATTCTAAAGCAATGGAGAGATTAAGTATCTTGCTCAAGGTTACTCAGGACAGGGATCCAAGTACTATCAGCCAGCCTCTGGAGTACTTGTACTTGATCACCAGGAGAGAAAATAATCACATTCCAAATTGGAAATCTCTATTATTTTTTCCTGATTTTGAAAGTAACTAAAGAGATACGAAAATATTTGAACAAGGGGTGCCTGGGTGGCTCAGTCAGTTAAGCATCTCACTCTTGGTTTCAGCTCAAGTCATGATATCATGGTTCATGGGTTTGAGCCCCGCTTGTGCTCAGACCCCGCTTGTGTCAGCTCTGTGCTGACAGCTCAGAGTCTGCTTGGGATTCTGTCTGTCTCTCCCTCTCTCCCGCCCCTCCCCTGCTCTCTTTCTCTCTCTCCCTCTCTCTCAAAATAAATAAACTTTTAAAAATATTTGAACAACATAAAAGGGTATACACAGAAATAGAAAATTAGCCTATGCTATGAATAGAGATGTGGACGTAGAGTCTACATATAGTTTTTAGCACTATGGTTCATAAAGAGCTCTTTGGAGATTAAATCAACATGTCATAATGATGACAGCCAGGCCAGTGTGTCACGAGCCCAGGAAGTGGGGGAAGAAGAGTCTGGAAGTGGTGTTGAGTAGCCTGCGGGGCTCTAGAATGGAAAGCAGTGACGGGCATATGGCTGGGTTCTGAGGACACCCACGGGAAGGAGGCACGGCACTTGCAAATATTCCAGTCCAGTGCTGGGCCTTTAGGGGTGCAGCCTCCCCCTCAGCCGTGGGCACAGCTGGGCCTCGAACTGGCAGGATGCAGGGGACATCCAGCCCAGGGAGATCTGCCCCCTGTCCCCCCTGCTCCCTGCCTGCTGCCTGGGTCTGGGGTTGGCAGGAGAGAGCTCAATTGTCAGGATCCCCACCCAGCTTCCCCTAATGAGCCCCAAAGGAGCTCCAGCTGTCAATCAGCAGTCTCCCAGCACGACCTTCGCATTAAGAACAGGCTATGGACACAGACGCCGGCACAGCAGCAGCAGGTCTGTCCAGAAGGGCGGTGACTAAGGACGTGGCAACGTCGTGGAGGGGCCAGCGCCTGTCCCCACCTCCAGAGATGAGGATCCTGGGCTCTAAGGAGAACTAGGGTCCCTGAAAAATCAGAATGTTTTCCTTCCCTGACACTTCCAAGGTGACCGCGACTGCTTTCCTCCTCAGGTCCCTGCGGAGTGTGAGGTTTCTGTGGAAGAGTGTGGAGCTTGCGGCCTAGGGAGGTAGTGCTCTCGCAGGGACTGCGAGAGTAGGAAGAGCAGATAGGCCCGGGGAGGACAGCAGGATGCGTGAAGCCGCAGGCAGAGAGGCTGGGGAGAGCCAGGGCAGCGTGGGTCTCGGGAGCCGCTGGAGATGCCACGGCCCGCTGTCCGTCAGCCCTGCTGGCTTGGGGAACCTGCTGCCCAGGGCTATGCATCGAACCACGGCGTCTGGGTCTGGAGTGCCTTGTTCAGGTGCTCTTGGTGTCGGGAAGGGTATTAGGTTCTGCGGCCCACATTCAAGGAGGGACACAGGAACGCTTGTGGGCGGGATCACTAAGGGCCTCTTTAGAAGCTGCTGCCCACAGTCCACGTTCGCCTCCCCCCCCCCCCCCCCGCCAAATTCACGTCCGGATCTCATGCAAAATACATTCACTCTTTTTTCCAAGGTCCCCCAAAGTCTTTTTCCATTACAGCATCAGCTCAAAGTCCAGAATTTCATCTCCCAGGTCACGATCAGGTGTAGATGAAGCTCCTCAGGTGCACTTCCCGTACTCAGCCGTGGTCCTGCTCTGGGAATTTGTGCAACGAAAGAGGAAAGATATTTGCCCCCCCCGCCCCCACATGCGGTGGACACAGACGGGCTAGCTGCTGTAGACGTCCCTGTTGAAAAAGCAAAACAATGAGAGACAAAGGAAATCACTGGTACAGGGAAATCCTGAAATTGGGGCGCCTGGGTGGCTCAGTCAGTCAAGCATCCGACTTCAGCTCAGGTCATGATCTCGCGGTTCATGAGTTTGAGCCCCGCGTGGAGCTCTGTGCTGACAGCTCAGAGCCTGAAGCCTGCTTTGGAATCTGGGTCTCCCTCTCTCTCTCTGCCCCACCCCCACTCGTGCGCGCGCACGCGTGTGTGTGTGTGTGTGTGTGTGCGTGCACGCGCGTGCGCGCGTACTCTGTCTCTCTCAAAAATAAACATTAAAAAAAAGTGAATGTGAATCTACAATTGTGAAGTGAAGTGAAGGAAAGTGAAGGAAAAAAAAACTTAATGAAAAGGTTAAATAGATTACACAAAGATGAAGAGGAAAATGATCCAGAATGGCAAGAGAGGGAGGCAAGGAGATAGAAAATATGAAGACAAGGTTACAAAACAAGAAAGGTAGAATGGGAAGGCCCAGCATATGTCCATCAGAACTCCAGAAGGAGAGGCTAGAGAGGATGGAAGGGTGATATCGTTGAATGGCTAAGAGACTTCTATGTACTGAAACAGACCAGATTCGCAGCTGCAGGAAATAAGACAAATAAAAAGAAGCCAACATCTGGACGCAGTGCAGTGAATTGCGGAGCTGCTGACATAGAGCTTATCTAAGAGTATCTTTTTAAAAGACCACAGAAAATGGTCAGGTCACCTACAAAGAAACTACAATTAGATAATCAGTAGATTTCTCATAGCAATTATGGAAACCAGAAGGTGGCAAAATATCTTTTTCTTAAAAATATAAGTGCTTGTCACTTTTTTCGTTTCTTTTTTTCAAAATAGATTTTCTTTTTAGAGCAGCTTTAGGTTCACAACAAAACCAAACAGACAGTACAGAGTTCCCATGTATTCCACATGAGCCCAGGGTGGTGCATTTGTTACAACTGACAACCCTGAAAGGACACGTCATTGTCACCGAAAGTCCACGTTTACATTAGCGGTCGCTCTTGGTGTTGAACATTCTATGGGTTTTGAAAATGTACAATGACATGTGTCCACCATTGTAGGTTACAGAGTTGTTTCATTGCCCTAAAAATCCTCTGCTCCGCCTGCCTGTTCATCTCTCCCTCTCCCAATCCGTAGCAACCACTGATCCTTTCCCTGTCTCCATAGCTTTCTTTGCCTTTTCCCGAATGTCAGATAGTGGGAATCATACAGTATACGGCCTTTTCAGATTGGCTTCTTTCTCTTAGTAATAAGCATTTAAGAGTCCCCTATGTCTTTTCATGGCTTGATAGCTCATTTCTTTTTAGTGCTGAATAATATTCTACTGTCTGGATGTACCACTGTTTATTTATCCATCTTGGTTGCTTCCTGGTTTGGGCATCTTGGTTGTGTCCCAGCTTGGGCAATTATGAATAAAACTGTTATAAACATCTTTGTTCAGGTTCTTGTGTTGACATAAGTTTTGAATTCATTTGGGTAAATACCAAGGAATTCAATTGCTAGATTAATATCTTTTTGTAAGTAGCTTTACTGAAATATAATTCACATGCCATATGATTCACCCATTTAAAGTACACAATTCGAGGGGCACCTGGGTGGCTCTCTCGGTTAACTGTCTGACTTTGGCTCAGGTCATGATCGCACAGTTTGTGAGTTTAAGCCCCACATCAGGCTTTGCACTGAGCGTACAGAGCCTGCTTGGGATTCTCTCTCTGTCCCTCTCCCTCTCCCTCTGCCCCTTCCCCACTCAAAATAAATAAAACAAACCAAAAAAAAGTACGTACACAATTCAATGTTTTTAGTATAGTCATGGGGTTGTACAGTTATTAGTACAATCAACCTTAGGACATTTTTTTCCCGCCTAAAAGGAATCCCACATCCACTAGCTGTCACTTCCCAGTCTCTCCTCTCTTCCTCCAGCTCCAAACAATTACCAGTCTGCTTTCTGTCTCTACAGATTTCCCTGTTCTGAATATTTCATATAAATGGAATCACACTATATGTGGTCTTTGAGTCTAAGCTCTTTCAGTTAGCCTGCTTTCATGTTGTATGGATCAATAGTTTCTTTCTTTCTTTCTTTCTTTCTTTCTTTCTGCTGAATAGCATTCCATTGTATGGATATATCACATTTTGTTTATCCATTCATCAGTTGATGAACATTTAAGCTGTTTCCACTTTTTGGCTGTTATGAATAATGGTACTATAAACATTCGCATAAAAGTTTTTGTGTGGACATTTCTCTTGAAATAGATATTTAGGGATGGAATTGCCGGACCATATAACTCTATGTCAACATTTTTAAAATTTTTTTAAAATTGTTTTTCTTTATTTTTGAGAGGCAGAGAGAGACAGAGCGCGTGTGGGGGAGGGACAGAGAGAGAGGGAAACACAGAATCCGAAGCAGGCTCCAGGCTCCAAGCTATCAGCACAGAGCCCGATGCAGGGCTCAAACTCACGGACTGTGAGATCATGACCTGAGCCGAAGTCGAGCGCTCAACTGACTGAGCCACCCAGGCGCCCGCTATGTCAAAATTTTTGATGAACAGCCATACTGTTCTCCAAAATAGCTGCACTATTTTACAACCCCATCAATAATAAGTGAGGGTTCCAATTACTCCAAATCCTTGCTGACACTTGTTATTGCCCATCTATTTCATTATAACCATTTTAGTGGATTTGAAGTGGTATCTCTTTGTGATTTTGATTTGCATTTCCTTAATGATTGATGATACTGAACATCTTCTCACATGTTTATTTAAAATGACCTCTTTAAAGGGCCAAGAGGAAAAGAAATACCTTCTTTTCAAGAAGAAGGAGGAAATCAACAGCTTCAGAGAAACAAAATGGGGAAAATGGTAAAGAGTAGACACATACAAAGGATGCCGTCGTGGGGTCAGAATCCTTCAGAACAGAGCCTGTGTTGGGGTTCTCCTGTAAGTGATTTATTGAGATAGTACTCTCAGGAGAAACCTTAGGAAGGAAATGAGGGAAGCAAGAGTCAGCTGAAGTCCACCAACAGACTAATCCCACGGGGAGCTCTGGAGCACAAATGGCCCTTCCGAGTTGTCCCACTCTGATGCAAGGGGGCTGGCCTTATGTCCCAGCCCTCCCATCATTGGCTAGTAGTCATTGGCACTGCATCTTCAAGGCAGGGCTGTGAGGTTTGGGCAGACCACACTCACTGCAGCTACAGGAGTGGGCGCACCAACCCAGGGAGAGAGATCTGGGTGGGGTACTGACAGTGTCTCCTCCTGTACTTCAGGAAGAAAAAAACGGAAACGCAAAAAGAAATAGCGAAGAAATCTGTAAATATATAGGAAATCTGAATATGTACTGTATATTATAATTAATTATCATAATGCGTAATTTGTAGAGTTAACCACAAAACTAAAATACTGGACAAATACACAAGATCCTTGGCTTTTTTTCAAAAAGAGTGTTAAGATACTATCTCCACACTTTCTTATGTATACCTGGCTACTAAAAGAATGTAAAAGTGGGGGCGCCTGGGTGGCGCAGTCGGTTAAGCGTCCGACTTCAGCCAGGTCACGATCTCGCGGTCCGTGAGTTCGAGCCCCGCGTCAGGCTCTGGGCTGATGGCTCGGAGCCTGGAGCCTGTTTCCGATTCTGTGTCTCCCTCTCTCTCTGCCCCTCCCCCGTTCATGCTCTGTCTCTCTCTGTCCCAAAAAATAAAAATAAAAATAAAAAAAGTTGAAAAAAAAAAGAATGTAAAAGTGTATATGAATTCCCTACTAGCAGAAGGAAAAGATGGCAAAACAAAATTAAAATGCCATTGTTTTAAAAAGCCCCAAAAAGGGGCGCCTGCGTGGCTCAATTGGTTGATCCTCTGACTTCAGCTCATGGCTAGTGGATTCAAGGCCTGCGTCCGGCTCTGTGCTGGCTGTGCAGAGCCTGCTCGGGATTCCCTCTCTCCCTCCTTCTCTGCCCCTCCCCCTCTTGCGCTCACTCTCTCTCAAAAGAAAATAAACTTTAAAAATAAAGAAGACTAGGGGCGCCTGGATGGCGCAGTCGGTTAAGCGTCCGACTTCAGCCAGGTCACGATCTCGCGGTCCGTGAGTTCGAGCCCCGCGTCGGGCTCTGGGCTGATGACTTGGAGCCTGGAGCCTGTTTCCGATTCTGTGTCTCCCTCTCTCTCTGCCCCTCCCCCGTTCATGCTCTGTCTCTCTCTGTCCCAAAAATAAAAAAAATAAAAAACGTTGAAAAAAAAATTAAAAAAAAAAATAAATAAAGACTACACCATAAAATGTTAAAATCATATCAAAAAAGCAAAAGGCAAAAAAAGAAAAAATGACATTTTATTTTTATTAATGGTATTTTATTTTATTTTATTTGTGTCTCTGATTTCTAGTGAGACATTTTTCATAGATCTGTGGACTGTTCATGATTCCTGTTTATATCTTTTGTCCATTTCTTTTTATTTTTTTATTTTTTAATTTTTTTTTTTTTTTTTTTTTGGGACAGAGAGAGACAGAGCATGAACGAGGGAGGAGCAGAGAGAGAGAGGGAGACACAGAATCGGAAACAGGCTCCAGGCTCCGAGCCGTCAGCCCAGAGCCTGACGCGGGGCTCGAACTCACGGACCGCAAGATCGTGACCTGGCTGAAGTCGGATGCTTAACCGACTGCGCCACCCAGGCGCCCCTGTCCATTTCTTTTTAGATTCAGCCCCCCTCCCTCATTGATGAGTAAGAAAGAATTCTTTACATATTCTCCCCACAAATCTTTTATTGGCACGTGTGCTGCAAATGTGTGCTCCTTCCTTCCTGATATTCAACCAAACAAAGATGCTGTTGGGTCAAACCTTCTTCTTTTTTAAGTCACCTCTACACCCAACATGAGGCTCAAACTCATGACCCTGAGATCAAGAGTCGCATGCTTCACCGACTGAGCCAGCTAGGTGCCCCGGGGTCCAACATTTTTGGAATTTACCTTGGGACGCAATGATTTTTTCTTTCTTTTGATTCAGTAATACACACATATAACTTAAAAAGTCAAACAATGGCTAAAAGTCTAAGAAAATCATGAGTCTCCTGGTTCTTCCCTTCTCTCCCCTTTTCTTCCTGCCCCAACTCCCTAGCAGCAACCGCTTTCAATTATTCTCATTTTCTCTTAGCATTTACCTCTATATTTTTAGATAACATGTATGTTCTGCTAACTCTTGATAATCAGTTTTACTTATTATCCCTTCAGTCTTCATTTCACTGACTTTCACTTTCTCCCTTCACTTTCTCCCATTGTGGCAGAAAGGGGCGTTAGCTCTCAAACTTACACTTCCCTCCTTCCTATGTCCTTTTGTTTTCTTACGTTTATTTATTTATTTTGAGAGAGAACGCAAGGGCAAGAGAGAATCACAAGAAGGCTCCGTGCTGTCCATGCAAAGCACAATGTGGGTCTCAGTCTCAGGAAGCGTGAGGTCATGACCTGAGCTGAAATCAAGAATCAGATGCTTAAGCGACTGAGCCTCCCAAGCACCCCTTCCCTTAGCTTTCAAATGTATCACGCTTTTGGGGCGCCTGGGTGGCTCAGTCGGTAAAGTATCTGACTTCGGCTCAGATCATGATGATTCATGAGTTTGAGCCCCGGGTCGGGCTCTGTGCCGACAGCTCAGAGCCTGGAGCCTGTTTCAGATTCAGTGTCTCCCTCTCTCTCTGCCCCTCCCCCGCTCACACTCTGTCTCTCTCTCTCTCTCAAGAATAAATAAAAAACATTAAAAAAATTAAAAATAAATAAACAAATAAATAAATAAATGTATCACACTTTTGCAGGGCGCCTGGGTGGCTCAGCCGGTTAAGCATCCAACTTCAGCTCAGGTCATGATCTTGTGGTTTGTGGGTTAGAGCCCTGCATCCAGCTCTGTGCTGACAGCTGGGAGCCTGGCGCCTGTTTCGAATTCTGTGTCTTCCTCTCTCTCTGTCCTTCCCCTGCTCGTGCTCTGTTTCTCTGTCTCTGCCTCTCAAAAATAAATAAACATTAAATATTTTTTAATGTATCACAGTTTTTGGTGAAATAGATAATCGGTGTTTCCATTATTATACCTATGAAATACTGTTCACAACTAAGCCAGGTGAAGTATTTGGATTACATTTCCTTTCTTTCTTTTTTCCTTTTTTCTCTCTTCTTTTTTTGATTACTTTTTTAAAATTACATTTAATTTCTAACATTATTTTTTGTGTTTGCCTCATTCTTTTTTTTTTTTTTAATTTATTTTTCTTTTTTTGGGGACTCTTGATTTCGGCTTAGGTCAGGATCTCACGGTTCATGAGATCGAGCCCTACATTCGGGCTCTATGCTGACAGCACGGAGCCTGCTTGGGATTCGCTCTCTCCTTCTCTCTCTGCCCCTCCCAAATGTTTATTTACTATAAACATTTACAACTAAAATAGAATTTATATTTAATGTTTTTTTTTAAAAATTTTATTTTTGGGGCGCCTGGGTGGCTCAGATGGTTAAGCGGCTGACTTAGGCTCAGGTCATGATCTCACGGTCTGTGAGTTCGAGCCCTGCATCGGGCTCTGTGCTGACAGCTCAGGGCCTGGAGCCTGCTTCAGATTCTGTGTCTCCCTCTCTCTGACCCTCCCCCGTTCATGCTTTGTCTCTCTCTGTCTCAAAAATAAATGAACGTTAAAAAAAATTTTTTTAAATAAAAAAATAAAATAAATAAAAAAAAATTTTATTTTTAAGTGATCTCTACACCCATCATGGGGCTTGAACTCACAACCCCAAGATCAAGAGTCGCAACCCTCCATCAACTGAACCAGCCAGCTGCCCCTGCCTCATTCTTATTTGTTTAGCTTTCTCCAAGTCTCTGGCCAAGGTTTCCCCTACATTCCCACAGCTCCATACAATGCCTCTTGTTATGATTTTCCATAGGTTCAAATATATCCCGTCCATTGTTTTCCTGAAGACATCCATCTAGATTTCTCTGTCCTTTGTCCCTTTGCTCCGATCTGAACTGGTTGGTTTCTAGGTCTGATACACAATAGCCTTCTGAGAAAGGACACATTGTTTTGTGTGTTTATTTGCCGTTTGGTTCATTTTTTACTTTGAAAATCTGAAAATGTCTTTATGTATACCTAACTGATAGTGTGGCTAAGCCAAGATTTGGGGTTAAAAGTCACCGTCGCTTAGAATTTTGTTTACTTTTCAATGTTGCCATTCCTTTTAAAATTAAGTACCATCCTATCTTATTTGAATAAATGTAGCATCTTATCTCTCTGAGAGTATTAATTATAATGTTTTTGAGGTTTTCTTTTGTTCATCCATCTTGAACTTAGAAGTCTCCCCCTGTCCCGCACCACCCCCCACCCCGTGCCCATTGAAACTAAATTCTAAGTAGGCATATTCTGTTGCTATTTAGCCTCGGGTCACCACAGTGGATGCACCTGAAGTGATCCTCAGGCTTTAGTCCCTTGAGGAGTTTCTAGAAACTGCACATACTCTCCCTCACACCCAGATGTGTTGATACAGTGGGTCTGGGGCAGGGCTCAGGAATGTAAGCCCTCCAAGGCATTCTCACCTGAGTGTCTCCCCCTGGAAGGAATCATGCCTCTGGGCATCTTGGGAATTAAGTCAGATTAGAGCTCTGGTCTATCTCAGACTTTGGAATTCACCCATCTGGGCCTCAGTTTCCTAGTCTTCAAAGCAGAGATAATATCTAGTCACCTTCCTCACCCCGTGTTATGGGGACTAATTGAGATGATGTCCAAGGAAATCTCTGTAAACCACTCAGACCTCTCGATACATCAGTACTGGGAAGATCTGTCTGCATTAGCAGGCTGAGGTCTGTGTGTGAGTCCCGCAGTGTACCATGTGACTGACGCTCTTTGGCTTCCAGGCCTCCGACAGTGAACTGCAGAGTTTGGACTGTCTGCCCATCAGAATCACCCGCGGACGGCAGTGTCCACCTCCGGAGATTTTCAGTCTGCAGTAGGACCTGAGCATCCGTTTGTTTCAAGACGCTTCCAGAATGAGTCTTATGTGCAGACTAGGCTGAACCACAGGCTAGGTGATCTGGAAGGCCTCTGTCAATTCTAAAAATAATCCAAGGCCTGCTGGGGTTTGCCAGGCCAGAAACACAGATGGTGGTACCGGATGGGCTGGGGCGAGCACAGCAGTTTTTGGCTCCTTCATCTCTGCTCAACTCCGGCAGGACCCTCTCCCGGGCCAGCCGGGCCCTCGATTCACCGTGGCTAGAGCAGCTCAAGCTGCAAGGGGTCACAGCTGTGCACCTGGCAGGCAGCCCCGAGACACTGATCCTAGCAGCCTGCTGAGACTCTGGGCAGGCAGCTGCGGCTGGGGTGGGGGGCAGCTGCCTGGGGGGCCGGCTTAGTGCTGAAAAGTTTGCAAACCTTGGGGAGTGAGGACTTCCAGCTGGGAGGTGCATTTTAAAAAACACATTTTTGAAAGTTTTTTGAATGCATTACAGTAACACATGATCAATGTAAAAAACTTCAAAAATATAGAACAAGGTAAGGGAAACCCCACCCCCCCACACACAGCCAAAACTCACACAAAGTATTACTATCCAGCTACAATCACAGTTAACATTTTGGAATATTTCCCAATGTCCATACATGTCATGACCCTGACAGTGATGTGTTGAGTGTTTACTCCAGGGCAGGCACAAGCTGAACTGTGAGTGGGTTGCCCCAGGAGGTCTCCACAGGACACAAGGAGGGAGGTACTCCCATGACTCCTTTTTTACAGATGCAGAAACCAACAACAAACCTGCCCAAGGTCAACTCTAGAAGGTGCTAGACTTCAAGCCCAAGTCTCTCTGGCCTCAGCACTCTACCACTCACTTCTCCTCCTCCTCCTTCTCCTCCTCCTCCTCCTCCTCCTCCTCCTTCTCCTCCTCCTTCCCCTCCCCCTCCTCCTTCTTCTCCTTCTTCTTCTTCTCCTTTTAAGTTTATTAATTTATTTTTGATAGAGAAGGCAGGGAGAGAGGGCAAGAGAGGGAGAGAGAGAGAGAGAGAGAGAGAGAGAGAATTTTAACTAGGCTCTGCACTGTCAGCACAGAGCCCAATCGGGGCTTGTACTCAGGGACTATCAGACCATCACCTGAGCCAAAGTCTGACACTTAACTGACTGAGCCACCCCGGGGCCCCATCTTTCTTTTTTTTTTTTAATGTTTATTTACTTGGAGACAGAGAGAGAAAGCAGGGGAAAGGGGGAGAGAGAGAGAGAGAGAGAGAGGGAGAGAGAGAATCCCAAGCAGCCTCCACACTGTCAGTGCAGAGCCCGATGTGGGGCTCATTCTCAAGAACTGTGAGGTCATGACTTGAGCCAAAATCAAGAGTCTGTCACTTAACTTCCTGAGCCACGCAGGCATTCTCTACCACTCACTTTTACCACTGCTAAAGTCGATATGACACACATTTAAAGTATTGTCCTCCCTTGGGGCACCTGGGTGGCTCAGTTGGTTGGGTGTCCGACTTCGGCTCAGGTCATGATTTCATGGTTCGTGGGTTCAAGCCCTGCATTGGGCTCTGTGCTGACAGCTCAGAGCCTGGAGTCTGTTTCAGATTCTGTGTTTCCCTCTCTCTCTCTGCCCTCCCCCACTTGCGCTCTGTCTCCCTCTGTCTCAAAAATGAATAAACATTAAAAAAAAATTTTTTTTTAATTACATAAAGTATTGTCCTTCAAAAAAGAGTTGTGTCCTCTTTCCCCTTAAAATCTCCTGGGCTTTCCCCAGCATCATTAAAATGCTTTAGATTCACTAGTAATCAAAGAAAAGCAAATCAGAGGAAGATGCCATTTTTCACATAACATATTGACAATACTTAAAAATATTACACACATGCATAGGAGGAGTTTTTAAATGTTCAAATGCCTTGATGCAGTAATCCCGTTTCTAGAACCGTGTCCTAAGGAAATAGAGAGGGAGGGGAAGGTTTATTTACAAAACCACCCATTGCAGCATTATTTAGAGCTGTGAAAAATGCTATGGAAAATTTCAATGTATAACATGCAGAGTTCAGAAAATTATGCCGGCACTAAAAATTATAGCATAAAGTATATTTCATGGTACATGAACGAAGTAGGGTATGATCCTGATTTGTCAAGTTTGCAAAATAAATCCGTATAAATTAAACCAAAAAATTCAGCGCTTCTTGTTACCCAGTAATATATAAAGGTGGAGGACAGAGGCTCTCCAAATGCATGGGGTACGTTTACGATGGGCTGACTTCAAATGTAAGTATACGGGGTGCCTGCCTGGCTTAGTCGGTAGATCTTGGGGTTGTGAGTTCAAGCCCCATGTGGGCATAGAGCTTACATTAAAAGATATATATGGGTTTATGGCATACTCCCAATTCCCTTTGCAGGGAGCGGGCCCTGACAAACTGCGCAGAAATCGGCAGCTAAGCAAGTTCAAGGACAGACCTGTGTGAGGGCCAGAAGGGACCTGCCCAAGTAAGATCATGACTCAGGGCAAAAAAACAAAAAACAAAAAAACAAAACAAAACCTGGTTTCAAACACGTGCCCCAAAACCACAGTGCCAGGGACAGAGACTTTAAATTACAGGTGCCAATCTGCAAGCAAGTTGCTTCTCCCACAGGTAACCGTGAGGTGCGGCTGCCTGGAGAGTGGCAGAAGGCTGTGTTTATTTAATGATGGTTAATGACACTCTTGAGCAATGCTGGAGAGACCAGGGTTTGCACATACGAATAGGAACAGCCTAGAAGAACAGTCCAATAATTGTATTTCTGAGTGGTGGGATTCATCGATAATTTCTATACTCTTTATATTTCTGTATTTCCTAAATTTTTTACTCTGAATATTAAATAATAGTTTTAAAATTTAATAATAGTTTTAACATTTTTACATATTAAATAATATTTTAAAAATTGTCTTAAGGAAAATTCAAATACAGCAAATGTAAAGAGACTAGTAGGGCACCTGGCTGGCTCAGTCGGTTAAGCATCTGGCTTCAGCTCAGGTCATGACCTCGCGGTTCATGGGTTTGAGCCCCGCATTGGACTCTGTGCTGAAAGCTCAGAGCCTGGATCCTGCTTCGGATTCTGTCTCCGTCTCTCTCTGCCCCTCCCCGCTCGCGTTCTGTCCCTCTCTCTCTTAAATGTAAGCAAAACATTAAAAATTAATGTAAATTAATGAAAATGAAACTTCATGTGTCCATAACTTAGTTTCAACGTTTCTCAACATTCTGCCAATCTTATTTCATCTTTCCATACCCCAACTTTGTTTGTTTTTTTCTGGAGTATTTTAAAGGAAATTCCAATTGTCCCATCTTAGGCCAGTGGAAGCCCCTTCAGGGTGTCCCCTGTGCCCTTTTGAAATGACTCCATTTGAGGCGCCTGGGTGGCTCAGTCGGTTGGGTGTCTGACTTCGGCTCAGGTCGTGATCTCACGGTTTGTGAGTTCGAGCTCTGTGCTGACAGTTCAGAGCCTGGAGCCTACTTTGGATTCTGTGTCTCCCTCTCTCTCTGCCCCTCCCCTGCTCATGCTCTGTCTCTCTCTCTCTCTCTTAAAATGAAATGACTCCATTTGTCTTTTATAGCTTCTGTGCTTTTTGATACAATATGATGTCGCTGCATGTGATGGATTGGTTTTTAAATGGTCACAGATTCCTTTCATTACTGTATGCATGCCCCTTTGCAATATGGCTGCAGCTTCCCCCATCAAGCTGGGACTTCTTTTTGAGATGATGAAAATGTTCCAAAATTGACTGTGGCGATAGCCACACTTATCTGTAAATGTACTAATAGCCACTGAATTGAACACTTGCAATTGTATGTGAAATACATTTCAATAAAGCTGTTTAAAAATTTTGTGTAGGGGCACCTGGCTGGCTCAGTGGGCAGAAGCTGATCTTGGGATTGTAAATTCAAGCCCCACGGTGGGTGTAGAGATTACTTAAAAATAAAATCTTTAGGGGCTCCTGGGTGGCTCAGTTGGTTAAGCGTCCAACTTCGACTCAGGTCATGATCTCATGGCTTGTGGATTCGAGCCCCATGTTGGGCTCTGTGCTGACAGCACGGAGCCTGGAGCCTGCTTCCGATTCTGTGTCTCCCTCTCTCTCTGCCTCTCCCTGGCTCGTGCTCTGTCTCTCTGTCTCTCAAAAACAAATAAACATTAAAATTTTTTTTAATAAAATCTTTAAAAAAATAAATAAAAATAAAAATTTTGTGTAAAGAAATCAATTACATTAAGCTAAGCTTAACTATTTTTTTTTTTACTATTTTTTTAAGGAAGTTTGGCTAAAAAGTCATTATTAGTTTTCAATAGGGGAAAAAACACACATATTGCACATCACATCTCACTAACATCTTCTATAGTAGAAATTTGTAATGAGACTAGATCTTCTTGGATGATGTAAAATATCCAAGTAAGAATTCTTTTTTAAGTTTATTTATTTTGAGATATTTTATTTATTTATTTTGAGATATAGGGGAGGGGTGGGGCAGAGGGTAAGGAGGAGGTGCAGAGAGAGAAAGAGAGAGAGAGAATCCCAAGCAGTCTCCACACTGTCAGTGCCGAGCCTGACGCAGGGCTCTCTCCTATCTCAAGATATGATCACATGCGGGTTAATTAAGGCTTCAGGAGGTAAAATTTGAGGGGACACAAATAGCCATAGAGTTTCTCACTGCTCTTTACATCTATGCAGTATTTGATTGCATGAATGTAACATTTAACCAGTTCCTTACTGATGGACTTTTGTATTATGTACAGTCTTTTTTATTACAAATAGTGTACAAAATGCTCCTTGTTTGTATGTTAGATCGTAGTCTTACCTGTGACTCTTTGGGATAGATTTCCTAGAAGTAGGATTGCTAAATCAAAGGATAAATGCATAGTTAATTTTGCTAGATATTGCCAAATTGCTTCCATAAAGATTGTATCACTCTGCATTCCATGAGAAACATATAAGAGAGCCCAACTCCCCACATCTCACCATCAGAGTATGTTGTCAAACTTTTGGATTTTTGCCAATCTGATAGGAAAGAAATGTTATTTCAGAGTAATTTTAATATGCACTTCCTTTATTATAAAAAAGGTTGAGCATCTTTGCCATTTGCATTTCTTTTCCTATCTATGTTCATATATTGATCTCATTTTAAAAATCAGGAATACTTCATATCATACATTAAGAGCATTAGCCATTTGTGATATAAATTATAAATACTTTTTCCCAGTTCATCAATTTGCTTTTTGAAAATTTACGTTCTCTCTCTTTCTCCCTGCAAAAGCATATTTATATCTACATAGTAAAGTTTATTAACCTTTTCTTCTGTTTCTTCTGATTTATCAAATTATTGTTTCCCCCACTCCCAAGTTATAAGGAAATGCACTCCAGTTTCTTTCTAGTATTTATACGTTTTCATTTTTCATATTTATTTGTTTATTTCTTAAATGTTGATTTATTTTTGAGAGGGGGGTAAGAGAGAGAGGGGGACAGAGGATCTGAAGCAGACTCTGCAGTGACAGCAGCGAGCCCAATGTGGGGCTCGAACTCACGAACTGTGAGATCATGACTGACACTAACCCACTGAGCCACCCACGTGTCCCCATGTTTCACATTTAGATCTCCTACTCATTTATTATTTATTCCAATGCATGAGAATAATGGATTTCATGTTATCTTTTTCCATATGGGTACACAGTTGTCTCAACACCATTTATTTAAAAGTTTGTCTTTTCCCCCACTGATTTGAGATACATCCTTTGTTGCATGCCAAATTTCCTTTTGCACTTAGGTCGATTTCTGGATTTTTTCTCTCTCTTTCTCTCTTTTTTTAAGTAGGCTCCACGCCCAATGTGGGGCTTGAACTCACGACCCCAAGAGGGAGAGTCACATGTTCCACTTACTGAGCCAGCCAGGCGTCCCTATTTCTGGATTTTCTATTCAATTCCATCCATCTGTCCTTCTGTCTGTTCACGTGTCACTTCTATACTGTTTTAGTCATACAGACTTTAATGTTTTAATTTCTTGGAGGCTAGCCTCTCCATGTTTCTATTCCTTGTTTATTCTTCTATAACATATTTATATTATAAACTTGTTCGGTTCTATGAAAACGAAAAAGCAAAACCCGATGGTAATTTCCATTGAAATCATGATTAATGCATCACATACATTAGAGAGAATTGACATCTTTATGATAATAAGCCCTTCTATTCAAGAGCATGGTACACCTTTCCATTTGTTCAAGTCCACTTTTGTATCTTTTATGTATGTTTTGTAGTTTTCACCAATATAGCATTTGGACATTTCTTTTAGGTCTGCACGAGATATTTTATTTTATTTTTGCTACTTTATTTTTATTTGTTTAAATGTTTATTCACTTTGAGAGAGAGAGAGAGAGAGAGAGTGTGCGTAAGCACGAGTGGGGGAGGGGCAGAGAGAGGGAGAGAGAGAATCCCAGGCAGGCTCCACACTGTCAGTGGAGAGCCCAACTTGGGGCTGGAACTCATGAGCTATGAGATCATGACCTAAGCTGAAATTAAGAGTCGAATGCTTAACCAACTGAGCCACCCAGGCTCCCCTTGCTACTTTGTTTTTCAAGATTAAAAAAAAAAAATTTTTTTTTTTTAAAGTACACTCTGTGCCCAGCATGGGGCTTGACCTCACCACCCAGGAGATCAAGAATCACATGCTTTACCGACTGAGCCAGCCAGACACCCCTTTGCTATTTTAAATGAATCTTCTCTTTCATTATATTTTCTAATTGTTTAGTGTTTGTGTATATGAAGGTTGTTGATTTTATATCATGTTACTTTACTAAATTTTCTTATTGTTATGATTATTTTCCTTTCAACTCTTTTGGATGTTCCACCTGAATAATTATATTATCTGCAAACAGAGATAGGTTTTTGCTTTTTTGTTTGTTGTTTGTTTTGTGTTTTTGCTGCGAAAAGCCTTATTGTTTCCACTTGGTGCATGGCTTGGGTGGGGGCTCCAAGGTGGTTGAAAGCCTCTTGGTGGCTGCAGGGGAAAGGTCAGGCAGAAGCCCAGACAACAGGGGAGTGCCAGAGGGACCCCTTCAAAGTCTGCCAGGCTATGCATACTGTTAGTCTTACTTGAGGGATGAACCTTTATTTTTTAATGCTTATTTATTTTTGAGAGAGAGACAGAGTATAAGCTGGGGAGGGGCACAGAGAGAGGGAGACACAGAATCTGAAGAAGGCTCCAGGCACTGAGCTGTCAGCACAGAGCCCAATGTGGGGCTCGAACTCATGAACTGTGAGATCATGACCTGATCGCTTAACTGAGCTACCCAGGTGCCCCGGGGAGTGAGCCTTTTGAAGAGATCCTTGTCCAGCCTAGTGGCTGACCAGTCTGCAGAGGTGAGTCAGGTGGTCACCATCATCTTGATGAGTTTCCCCTCCTCATCTAGGAAGTGGTTCTCCAGAAAGTCTCAGATGTGGGGGTCTGCGTGGGCAGAACCCCAAGGTTGTGGTTGTCAAAGGCCCTGGTTTGGGTTTTTCTCCAGGGGCACGGTGTTTTCTCCTCCTCCTCCCTTTTTGTTTAATCTAGTTATTTTGAGAGAGAGAGAGAGAACACAAGCTGTGGAGGGCCAGAGAGAGAAGGAGTTCTCACTGCACCGACAGTGAAGAGCCTGGACTCACCAACTGTGAGATCATGATCTGAGCCAAAACCAAGAGTCTGATGCTTAATGGACAGAGCCACTGGGGTGCCCCAGGGCACAGTGTTTTCTATGGTGTCCAGGGCTTAGCCCCACTCATCTTGGGGTGGCTTCTGCAGGTCTAGAAGAGAGCCACACCCTCCAGAGCCACAACCTCATGCTCAAAATAGAAGCCCAGGAGAGACAGGTGTTGGAGGCCAGCAGGTGCAGGTCGTCCAGGTGGTTGACGATGGCCTCCATGTAGGTGGAATAATTCGAATTTGGGAGCTCAAGTTGGTTGGTGACAAGTGGCTAAGCACAAAAAATGGTGTTAGCTGGTCTGGGAGGCAAGGGGATGGATGAGGAGATGGTCTGGAGATGGGAATGGAGAGGATATTGGGGGGCGTTCCTAGGCGGGGAGAAGGGGAATCCCTGGGTCTGTTCCATCCAAATACTGTCAAAGCAAAAGACATCTGCAGACTGCCAGGTGTGCTGCCAAACAGAGATCCTTTTCTCTCTTCTTTTCCAATTATTGTATTTCTTGTCTAAAATGCTCTCTCTTGTGTATGTTTTGGCTGATACTTCCAAAATCATGTTAAATCATAGTGGAGACACTAGCAGCACTGTTCCTGACTTCAGTATTTCTATATTAAGTAAGATAAGATGCTAACTTTTGGGCAGTTAAATATATAAAAACCAGGTTTGAATTGTGTCAAGTGCCTTTTTTCCATTATCTTGTAGGTCTTCCTGGAAGCAGACAAAAGATCGCCTTTGGGGAAGGTGATTCCAGAGAACAAGAGTGAAGAAGACAGAAATAGGGAGGGACACCTGGCTAGCTTTGTTGGTAAAGCATGTGACTCTTAATCTCAGGGTCATGAGTCCAAGCCCCACGTTGGGTGTAGAGCTTACTTCAATTTAAAAAAGTGAGAGGGGCACCTGGGTGGCTCAGTAGGTTAAGCGTCCGGCTTTGGCTCAGGTCATGAGCTCATGGCTCGTGGGTTGGAGCCCTGCACCGGGCTCTGCGCTGACAGCTCGGAGTCTCGAGCCTGCTTCAGATTCTGTGTGTCCCTCTCTCTGCCCCTCCCTCACTCGTACTCTCGCACTCTCTCTCAAAAATAAATAAACATTAAAAAAAATGTTTTTAAGTGAGAGAGAGAGAAACGAGGAAAAAGAGAAAGTGAGTACAAGGATGCATTGACGAACTGGCCACCACAAAACGTAACTAGTGCTTGATTCTGTGGGACCATCTGAGAAGCCTGGAGGAGCTTTTGTCCACTGGCTATTGCCCCCATTGATGAAGATTCCTCACACTTCAGGATTGTACACGTATAACTAGGGAGAAGCATCTCATGGCACCGTGTCCCAGAAGCCCTGGAACAGACAATATTTATTATCTCACAGTTTTCTATGAGTCAGGAGGGCAGGAGGAAATTAGCTGAGTGGTCTTGGCTCAGAATCTTTCATGTGAGTGTAATCAGGGTATCTATAAGTTCTGCAGTCATTTGGAGGCTTAACTGGGGCTGGAGGATTCACTTTCAAGATGATTCATTCACATGGATATTGGCTGGAAGCCTCAGTTCCTCATCACATGGGCTTGTGGTTGCTTAAGTGTTCTCACAACATGGCAGCTAACTTCCTTCAGAACAAAAAAGAGACATTAGGCTCCGCCTCCTAAAGCAAGGAATGTGAAAGAATTTGTGGACATATTTTTTCTAAGAGTTTTTATTTTTTTAATTTTTCTTTTTTTTTTTGATGTTTATTTTTGCTGGGGGCGGGGGGAGGGACAGAGAAAGAGAGGAAGACACAGAGTCTGAAGCAGGCTCCAGGCTGCGAGCTGTCAGCACAGAGTCCAACACGGGGCTCGAAATCATGAGCCTGAGTAGAAGTTGGATGCTTAACTGACTGAGCCACTCAGGCACCCCTAAGATTTTTTATTTTTTTTTTAATGTATATTTATCCTTGAGGGAGAGAGAGAGCATGAGTGCAAGCAGAGGAGGGACAGAGAGAGAGAGAGAGAGAGAGAGAATGCCAAGCGGGCTCCTCACTGACAGTGCAGAGCCTGACACAGGCCTTCACAAACTGTAGGATCATGACCTGAGCTGAAATCAAGAGTCAGATGCTTAACCAACTAAGCTACCCAGATGCCCCAAGATTTTATTTTTAAATAATCTCTACACCCAGCTTGGGGCCCCAACTTATAACCCTGAGATCAAGAGTCACATGCTCTACCAAATGTGTGGACATATTTTAAATTCAGCATGGCACTCCATGATAACATAGTTCCAATAGATCTGGACTATCTCAACATCCCGAAGAGCATCACCTTTGTCCACTATAACAGTGCATCGCGTTGAGTGGATCGTGTGAGGAAGAAATAGCAAGTCATGCTCACCAGAGAAGTGAGGTTAAATCCTTGGGAGATTCTGGACCCCACCACATTAGTAAAGTGTTTAAAGATCCACCGATAAGGAAGCACAACACTTTGATAGCCATTTGGGGTTTTGGAGATAGAATGTTTCATAATGGGGAGAACTGCTCTGACCTATTTATTGGATCACTTGGAAGGCTGACGACACTGGGTGGGGCCCAGGACAAGAAAAGCCTACAACTGACTCCCATGACATTGCAAGCAACCCTGCCATTGGACCATGTAATCCAGGAGACTGTGATAATGGAGGTTCCTACGGTGAGAGAAGACCTGTGAGGAGTGCATGGCAAATCTAAGACTATAAAACAGCTCCTAATGCTCCCGGACCATGACGGAGATGAAAAATCTGACTATGGGACATCGAGTGACCACGTGGCCAGAACTGCCTGTCATGACCCGGTTTCTCTCAGACCTACCAAGTTATAAGTTTGAGTGAGCCTGGCAGCAACTCATCATAAAATTTAAGTAGTACCTATCAAGTTGGGCCAGAGGCCAAAGTAAGCTACCCAAGCACTTAGAACCCCGTGTCACCCTTCTCTGATGCACCGATGCCTCTCCCTGAGACTACAAGCTCAAGATAGAAGCAAAAAGTTAAGGCTGATTCTTGGGTGAACTGCCTTGCTATGTGGGTATAAGGCAAAAGCGGACTGCTGGTACAGTACTGTCTCACCCAGGAGTGACCCTGAAAAAGTATCGGTGGGGGGGAGTTCCTACCAATGGTGAGAACTTTGGGTGATACATCTGGTCACCTACTCTGTGTAGAAAGAGAAATAGCCAAAGGTGAAAATATACAGAGTTGAAGGCAGTGGCAAATGGCTTCATTGACCAAGGACCTGAAAGGAAATTGGGGACAAGGTCTTGGAAAGAAGCGAGTAGATCAGTAGTCTTTGAAAATTTTATGTAAAGGTTCAGAGCAACTACTTTTGATTTCCAGGCCATAGAGTTGCTATTGCAACTACTCAGCTCTGCTGTTGTAGTGCAAAAGCAGCCATAAACAACAACAAGTAAATAAATGATCATGGCTTTGTTCCCATAAAACTTTATTTACAAACAGACAGTGGGTGGATTTGGTCTGTGGGCTTTAAGTTTGCCAGTGCTTCATATTGATGAACCTAAGGAAGTGGGCAAAATATGTGAATATTTTTGTACTGCATTTCGATGACCACACAAGAGCATCCACCCCCAGAAAAGCCACCAGACAACCAAACAGACAGAATGACTCAGGCAGTGGACGACAGCCAACCTGTTATCATCTACCCCAGTGTTGACCCAATCGGCTCAGGAATGGAAGAGTCATTGTGGCAGGTTTGGAGACTATGAATGGGCCCGAAGCAGGAGCTCCAAACCACCAAAGCTGGTCTAGCTACCACTGCTATGCAATGCCTAACCTGCCAGTAGCAGAAGCCAATGCTGGGGCCCCGATATAGCACCATCCCTCAAGGAAACCAATCAGCCACTTGGTGCCAAGCTGATTATCGGGTCCCTCTGAAAGGTGTGTTGCTTCCTCTTGACGGGAATTAATACATGTCATAGACATAGTCTTGCTTTTCTGCTTGCGGTAAAATGCCCTAACTGAGGACTTATGGAGTAATCTACCAGTAGGGAATTAATTCTGCATAACATCACTTCTGACCCAAGAGATCCAATTTACAGCAAGGAGGATGTGGCAGTGGCTACATGATGATGGGATCTGCTGATCCTATCGCATACCATACCACTCAGAAGCCTCTGGACTGATAAAATGATGGAATAGCCTTTTGAAGGTGTAGCTGAAGTACCAGCTTAGAGATGATACTCAATAAGAATGGGACATTATCCTCCAGGATGCAATATACATCTTACATCAATGACCATTATATGGTATTCTGTCCACAACAGACAGACCATGTGAGTCAGGAAACCAAGGAATAGGAGTCAGAGTGGACGCACTTACCATTACTTCCACTGACCTACTTGGAAAATTGTAGCCCCCTATTCCCTCTATTTTAAGTTCTGGAGCTCCTGGTTCCCAGAGAAGAATGCTTCCTCTAGGGGACAGAGTAAATGTTCCCTATCGCTACTGTCCAGTCACTTTGGGTTCCTTGTGACAAGAGACTAGCAAGAAAGGAAAGACATAGCCATACTGTCATGGGGTTAATTAACTAATTGTGATCATCAGAAGGAGAGAGACCGTACTCAATCCAGGTAGGAAAGAATGCGTTTTCACCCAAGAGATTCACTGAAAATTCTCTTGCTGCTCCCTCGTCAACATTTATGGTAAATGGATAAAGGAAGTAGCTGTATTCTAAGAAAGTATGCTGACTATGGGCTCAGACTATTCCAGTATACAGGATCTGGGCCATCCATCGGGTGAGCCATCTAGATTGCAGGTAAGAGAAATTTCAGACTAGAATGTGTTGTAAGGAGGGAGATTGTGGAATGAGCCGAGCTGAAGCAAGGGCTGTAGATGATCTTGCTAACCTTTTAAAAGTTCTCCCAGGAAATGAGATCATTCAGAAACCTAGAGCTGTTCCCAGATGAAGCGAACTGACTACAGAAAGGAAGCAGATCCAGATGGTGCAAGGGACAGACTATAGTGGATCCTGTGGTGTGCCACACAGAATTCCCCCTTTAGGACTGAGACACTCATCTCCTCGGCCGCCAGTATTGGCTACCAATGGCTCACGGCTGAATCTTTCCCTAGAAATAGCTCTGGGCAAAGGGGAGTGGCCTTGCCCAAGACTTTGCCCCCACTCTCACGGCAGCCCGTATTCAATGAGTAGACAGTGTAAGAGAACAAGGGTCTGGCTCCTTGCCTCAATCTGGGGCAAATCTAAAGGAATATTCCATCTCCAGAACTCCCTGTGGGATCGAGGGAGTCTTCTGTTGCAACTGCTTTACAGTTCAGCTTTTCTATGGAACTCAACCCAGCCTGGTTCCCTCACTTGCAGATGTCGTTCCCGTCCCCAGAAACTTGCACACAAATCTTCTCAGAATCTGTTTCCTGAGAGCCTGACTTAAAACTGTTCTTCTAGCACTCACTTTCCACTCTTCCTTACAGCTGTGATACAGGATATATGACCCAGACTTTGGCAAGCGCACATCCTCACTTTGGACCTTGAGTCAGGAGTTAATGAAGCAGAATCATGGCACGTGCTCATTGGTGCACTGGTAGTTGCAGCCTGGTAGAGCTCCCCTGGGGAGCAGGGCTGCAGGTCAGCAGCACCAGCCACCGTACAGAGCCAGCAATGTGGGAGGTGGAAACCGCTGTAAAGTGCCAGCCATGGCAAATGTGTCTTGCCCACATCAATTCTGCAACATGCTTTTGTCTCCTTTTATCTTTTCACTATTTTTTCAACATTTTATGAATTGTCCATTTTCTATTAAAAAAAGCACAATTTTTTTCAATATATATTTGTATGAACCTAATACATGTATACACACAAACACACATACCTACACACAGACAATGTAGAAGGTAATAGACCCAGTCCCTATTAATTTATCTCCAGAAAATAGCACTGCTTACTGCTTGGTGCGTATTGCTTCAGATTGTTGGGGGTGGAGGGAACCAATATTCCTTTCATAATTTGGAAAAGTGATAGTAGATTAATACTATTTAAAAACCCAAAAGAGGGGCTCCTGGGTGGCTCAGTTGGTTGAGCATCCAGCTTTGGCTCAGGTGATGATTTCACGGTTTGTGAGTGTGAACTCCACATCAGGCTTGCGACTGTCAGCACATAGTCCACTTCGGATCCTCTGTCCCCCTCTCTGTCCCTCTCTCTCTCAAAAATAAAAATAAAAATAAATAAATAAATACCCAAAAGATGGGGTGCCTGGCTGGCTTAGTCGGTAGAGCGTGCAACACTTGATCTCAAGGTCATGCGTTCAAGCCCTGTGTTGGAGCCTACTTAAAAATGATAAATAAATAAATAAATAACCCCAAAAAATGATAGGAATTGGGATTGGCAAGTTTTTTTTTTTTTAACGTTTATTTATTTTTGAGACAGAGAGAGACAGAGCATGAACGGGGGAGGGTCAGAGAGAGGGAGACACAGAATCCGAAACAGGCTCCAGGCTCTGAGCTGTCAGCACAGAGCCCGACGCGGGGCTCGAACTCACGGACCGCGAGATCATGACCTGAGCCGAAGTCGGCCGCTTAACCGACTGAGCCACCCAGGTGCCCCTGGGATTGGCAAGTTTATACCAGAATTTGGTTGATCATAGGGCTCTGGTAGCAAAAATTAGTTCCCTTTATCAAAACTGAGTATGCCCCACTTTGAGATACTGGAATACTTTTTTCTTTCTTTCTTTCTTTCTTTCTTTCTTTCTTTCTTTCTTTCTTTTTTTTTTTTAAGATTTTTAAGTAATCTCTGCACCCAATGTGAGGCTCAAACTCACAATCCCGATATCAAGAGTCCCACGCTCCACCGACTGAGCCAGCCAGGTGCCTCAACACTGGAATATGTTTTAAGCTGCTGTTAGAGGAAAGGACTAGAGTGCCACCTCCTTTTTCAAAATCAGAGAGAAAAAGAAAATATCACTTATGTAATTTTGCTGAGAATGATAACACAAAATGATCAGAAGCTGGAAAGTCCACAGTAAACCGTGAAAGGAAAGTGAACTTGTTAGAGGAAAATACTAAATAATAAGACTTATGCTGATAAATTGTCATCTCCTCTATACCTCATATTTCATATTTCCCCAATTGGAAATTGGGCCAAAGGTGTCCTTGACAACTGATTTGGCTGTATAATCAGGGGCAGACAGGACAACCCGTGGTTGTTTCCCTATTTCATAGATGAGGAAACCAAGGCTTCAGGACATTAACTTGACCTTGCTAGAATCGCATAGTAATTATCAGAGCCCAAATGCAAGCCCAGATCCTCATGATTTTGGATTTTGCATGTTCTCCACCTTAAGAACAGCAGGAAAGATGGGTTCCTTGCACAACTTTATTTTTTAAGTCCAAAGAATGCTTAATAATCATTTATTGGGATGATTCAGTGGGATTTTTATAGATGGGAAAATTCTTTAACTCATTGACTTGAGTAGGCTGTGTCCTCTTGCTCAAATCTTAACTCATCCATAAAAATGACTTAACTCCATATTTACGAAAAGACTAAATGGCATAGCTGGGAAAATTCATTATGACCACAGCAGATACACCAGGAACCTACTGTAGCAATGTGAACAGCACTTCAAATGTATACTTCTATATTAAGCTTGGTGGTGCATGCCAGGAAACTTTTGGACCACCTGGAAGGAATATTCATTCCTTCAGAAATAGTAAACCAAAAAATATAACCTGGGAAAAAATTTCATCAGGTAGTTAATGCCTTGTAAAAGGAATCCAAAACAAAAAAGTAAAATTTTCTGCAAACTACTTGCTGGTGAATAATATAATAAGTACTACAGGCTATAAACACCTTGTTTCCTCACAAGCTTTGTAAATTTGAGTGATACACATGGCATCTGAAACGCTTCATCCCTACTCTGTAGACAGTAGTGGCATAAAGCAATGAGAACACCACAAACAGTCTTTGTTGCAAGCACTAAACTCTGACATGATAGTGTGAAAGCTGTGAAGGTACCATGTAAACTTAGCATGGCTATCTCTGTTCCATTAAAACCTGATTTATCAACACTGAGATTTGAATTTGATATAATTTTCATATCACAAACTATTATCCTTCTTTGATTTATTTGGGAACCATTTGAAAATGTAAAAAAAAAACCAAACCCAAAACCTTCTTAGCTCACAGGACCTATGAAAACAGGCAGGAGGCTGTAGTCTGCCTGCTTTGAACAGTAGCTTTTTGTTAGGCCTCTTTGCCTGATGTTGTAAGTCACCAAACGCCCCAAGAGCATAAAACAGTAGTAAATATAAACTCCCTTCAGTGAACTTTCCTTCTCTTTGACTCCTTAAGTCCTGGCTGATTTGATTGACTCTGATGCCTTCAAATCAGCTGGGTTTTGTTGTTGTCATTTTATTTTAGCATTTTATCCAACATTTATAATGGTTCTTTTTTTTTTTAAGTTTATTTATTTATTTGAGAGAGAATGAGAGGGAGAGACCATGAGTGGGGGAAGGGCAGAGAGAGAGAGAGAGAGAGAGGGAGAGAGAATCCCAAGCAGGCTCCACACTGACAGCACGCAGAGCCTGACGTGGGGCTCAATCCTCACGAGCTGTGAGATCATGACCTGAGCAAAGATCGAGAGTTGGATGCTTAACCAACTGAACCACCCAGGGGCCCCTATAGTGGTTCTTGATGGAAAAGTCAATTTGACCTTAGTATTCCATTAGAATGGAAAGCAGAAGTCTATATACATTAATTTTAATCTGCTACTTTCACTGTCACGAGCCTCTTTCCACATTGACAAGCATTTTCACAATGTCATAACATTCCATTGGATGAATGCATCATGATTTTATGTAACAATTCCCTATTTGGGGACAATGAGATTGTTTCCAGCTTTTTACTATGATGAACACATTTCTGTAGGTTTACTTGTGCGCCTGGTTATTTTCTTAGTATAAAATCCTAGAAGTGTATAGATGAGTGCACACATTTAAAGGTTTTTAATAGCTATTGCCAAACTTCCCTTCAGAAATGTGACACAACCATGCCCAGCAGCTGTATGTTTTACAGCACAGGGCCCAGTGCTGGGTGTTATTGTTTTCTGCCTTTGGCAATCTAGGAGATGAAAAATGGTATCTCTTGCTGTTTCAGTTTGCATTTCTTCAAGGTTGATAGGTGTGGCTGGCTGAAAATGGCTCACTCCCAAAGATATGTCCAAGTACTAATCCCTGGAACCTGTGAATGTTACCTTATAAGGAAAAGGGGTCTTGCAGATGTGATTAAGTTAAGGATCTCAAGTGGGGAGATTATCCAAGATTATCTGGGTGGGCCCTAAATGACATCACAAGTGTCCTTCCTTATAAGAAGGAAGCAGAGAGAGATTTGACAAAGGAGGAGGCAATGTGACCACAGAGGCTGAAGGTGGAGTGATGGGATGTGACAGAATGCTGGCAGCTACCAGAAGCTGGAAGAGGCAAGGAATATATTCTCTCTAGAGCCTCAGGAGGGAATTCGGCCCTGCTAACACCTTGATTTTGATTTAGTGAAACTCATTTTGGACTTCCTGTCTCCACAACAGTGAGATAATGCATTTCTGGTGTTTTAAGCCACCAAGTTTGTGGTGCTTTGTTACAGCAACCATGGCAAACTAATATGTTTTACGGACCACATGAAAAACTTTCTTTTAAAAACGTATAGGGGTGCCTGGGTGGCTCAGTCAGTTGAGTTTCAGACTCTTGATTTCGGCTCAGGTCATGGTCTTTCATGAGTTCATGAGTTGGAGCCCCACATCGGGCTCTGTGCTAAGTGCCTCCTGGGATCCTCTCACTCTCCCTCTGCCCCTCCCCCGCTCACACTTGTGCTCTCTCTCTCTCTCTCAAAAAATAATAAACAACAACAACCAAATACCCGTCACCCATTTAAAAAACTTATAAAATGGAAATATCACACAATAATGTGAACAGTACAATTCTATATGTGTGAAAATAAATTTGAATATTTGTGTATGTGTTTACACATGCCCAGGAAAAATGTCTAGAAGGATACACCTAACAAGTAACAGTGCTTAACAGGAGGGAGGGGTGGCAAGCCAGAAAGAGGTACTGTTACTTTTACTCAAGATACTACTGGAGATCCAAGGATATTGTTTGAAGAAGCTTTGAGACTGCATTCATGTATTAATTGTGTAAACAGGAGATAAGGCATCTCTGGTTGCTACATACAACAAAATATGTAGAAAGCAGAACAAGACAGGCTCCTCTCCTCTCCACTTTCTTGGATGTATTTTTTGATAACTTGCGCATCTTCTCAGACTTTTTTCTGCGCTGGAACAAACACATATATGCAATTTTGAAAAGACAAAAATGAATGAGTGCCATATACACTGACTTTCATTTAATGTTTCTCCAAAAATCAGTCTAGGATCCTTAGGCGCAGGGGCCTCATTCTGTTGGGCTGGTTGCTGCACGGGGCCGGACACTCGCTGTAAGACCCAGAACTCACCTTGCCAACCTCCCCGCTGCTTTGCACTTCCTTGTATCTGTGACTTTATCCCTTTGGGGAGGCATCGCTGTAGAAAACTCCCCTGGCAGTTTTGAAAACAGTTTTATTCCCATACTGCCTTTCAGTCTGGTCTTAAAATGGATGCTCTCACCACCAACAGTTTCTACTGTGGATGACACGGGATCTACTTTTTAAAACTTTCCGGAACTGGTTGGAGAGGGATGCTAGCTTAATGTAATTACAAGAGGCATTTCCTTAAGTAAGCATGAGACTGGTTGGGTATTTTTTTTTATATGCTCCTTGGCTACCGAGGCAGCTTTGTGAACGACTCCAGAGATCACCAGCACACAATTTTCCTTCGCAACGAACCAAATCCGAACCCTTTCTGAAACCAAGACTGAGTTGTTCGTTTAAGGAAGGACCCGGTCGGGAACTATGGGGCGCAGGTGATCTATGGGATTTTAGTGGCGGGTGACTTTAGGCACCTGAACAAGGTCAAAAACCCGGGCTAGGGAGGGGGCGCGTTGGAACCCCACGGAAGCAGGAGCAGAAGGCCACCCGGCGTATTCCGGGATGCCATAAATAGGCCCGATCCTCTGCTCCACGCATCTGGCGAGGGCGAGCAGGCTGGCGGGGTCCAGTGCTCCGAGGAACTCCAGGCAGCGAGTGTCCGCGGCCAGTCTGTGTGTCCGAAGCTTTCCCGCAGGGGGCAGTGCCGCCCGCCAGCGCGCCGATGCGGTGGGAGGGGTGTGTGGAAGCGGTGAGGAGTTGTGGGGGTTCTTTGGAAGAAAGTTAGGGGATGCTTAGGGGGTGGGAGGGGTGGGCCGGAGGGTGGGGAAGGACCGCCGGGGGTGCGTGGCGAGGCGCAAGGGAGGGGGCCAGGACGAGGCTGGGGGCGCCGGGGTGCGCGCGGCGGGGAGGCGCAGCCCCCGGAAGGTGTGAGTGAGCGGTGTGCGAGTGTGAATGCGAGTGAGTGTGTGCGCGCCGGAGCTCTCTGGGTTCCGCGAGGCGCGCGGGTGTCAGCTTGCAGCCGGGGCTCCTCCCTCCGGCCCCCCTGCCCAGCCCGGCGATCCCTCCTTCCTTCGCCGCTCGCCCCTCCCCGGCGGGCCAGGCGCTGGGACGCCCCGGCGGAGCAGGCGGCGGCGGCGAGTTGGGGAGCCCTGGGCTGGGCGCTGCCGGAGGGGCCCGAGCCGATCCGCCCCCGCCCCGGCCCGGCCGCGCCGGCCCGCTTCCCGCGGGGCCACGCCCTGTCAAACTTTGTTGCTGCGGCCGCCGCGGCGGCGAGCCGAGCGGGCAGGCGAGCGGGAGGGAGGGAGGGGCGGGCGCCGGGCCGGGCCGGGCCGGGCGCGGGCGGCGAGGGGCTCGGAGAGCGGCGGCCCCGGCCCGCGGCCCCACCATGCCCCAGCTCGGCGGCGGCGGCGGCGGGGGAGGCGGCGGCGGCGGCGGCGGCTCGGGCGCCGGGGCGGCCGGCGGAGGGGACGACCTCGGGGCGAACGACGAGCTGATCCCCTTCCAAGACGAGGGGGGCGAGGAGCAGGAGCCGAGCAGCGACAGTGCCTCGGCGCAGCGGGACCTGGACGAGGTCAAGTCGTCCCTGGTCAACGAGTCGGAGAACCAGAGCAGCAGCTCGGACTCGGAGGTAAGGAGGCTCCCGGGCCCGACCCCGGGGGACCCCGGCCCCGCGCTCGCTCACCCGCCCTCGCCTTTGTGTCTCCTCCGCAGGCGGAGAGGCGCCCGCAGCCCGCCCGGGACGCCTTCCAGAAGCCGCGGGACTATTTCGCCGAAGGTACGTGCGGGTCTGGGCAGCCCCCACGCGCGGGCCCCGCTGCGCCCAGCGCCTCCGCTCAGGCCGCCCACGGTTCCCCTCGTCCCGTGGCCGTGCCCCTGCTCTCCGTCCCCCGCGGCCACAGCCGTCCTGGAGCGCGGTCCCCGCCCCGGGTCCCCTGCCGCTGCGCTATCCCGGCGGCCCGGGCCTCACCCCCGCCTCGGTTTCACCCGCAGTGAGAAGGCCCCAGGACGGCGCGTTCTTTAAGGGCCCCCCGTACCCTGGGTACCCGTTCCTGATGATCCCGGACTTGAGCAGTCCGTACCTCTCCAACGGACCCCTGTCTCCGGGAGGAGCGCGCACGGTGAGTGCGGGTCGGGCCGCGCCGGGGCGGGTGGGGGGCCGGGCCGGCGGGATGCGCCCCCGGGCTCGGCGACGGGGTGGGGGATGGGGCCGTCTCGGGAGGATCCTGGGCAGAGCGAGTTTGCGGAGTTGAACTATTCTGTGGCTGCCGAGCGTTAGGCTGCGCTGGCCAGTGCTTGCAGGAAAGTAAAGTTCCTTTAAAATTTACCCTTCTACTGGGGAAGAGGCTTTGGGGTCCATTTCTGGGGGTCTTCCCTGGCCTCCAAAATTCTTTGCTGGTAGTAAAGGAGAACTTGGATTTGTGCCCGCTTTTGGACGGGGGTGGGGGGGGGGTGTCTCCCTTTCCTTCCTGGAAATCCGTCAGCTTTCCCTGGCAGTTGGGCAGTGGGCTGGGGGAGCTGGCTTGGCGACGTTGCCCCCGACTCCAGTTTCACTGGGCTGCTGCGAGTTCGTTCCTAAGAAACCCAGTATTCGTGGCGGATTATTCACACCCCCCTCCCTACCCCGTCGAGCGGGGGCCTCAACTGTTCTGTGGAGTTTGGGATTTTAAACTCGCCTAGATGATTTCGAGGGTGACCCGAGGCATTCTTCAAGTTGAGGAACTTGGCTTTTTCCCCCTTTGTTGCCGGCTTTTCTCATTTAAAGCGAGCGCTGCGACACTTTAAACCTGTTAATGGGCGCGCATTGTGTGCTGCGCGCTGGCATTTAGAGCCGTGATTAAGCAAATTGACCGGGCCCTAGACGACGTGCAAATGAGGGCGGATTCCATTGCCCCCTCCCTGGCCCTAAACTCGCGCCCCCCGCGTCGCGAGGGGAGCAGCCCTGGGCAGGCAAGGCCTTTGTGTCCCCCGAGCCGCCGCCACCTCACCCCACCCCAGGGCCAGCTGCTCAGGTGCTAGGTCCGATAGCAGATTTTCGGTGAGCACCTACCTACTGAGACTGTGACTGTTGTCGGACTCTTGCGCGCCGCCGTCCCTTGGGCCCCACGAGCACCGTAGTGGCTCTCTTTGCTTGCCAGTGCACGCCAGTTCGTTCTTTTTTCGGAGGCGGGAGGTGTTGGCGCCTCAGGAGCAGGCCTGACAAACTCACTTTATGCTTAAGCTGTCCTTAAATACTGGTCATAATTAAAGGGCCGCCTGAGAAACGCTCTGTACTGAATGGGCGCTCCCTACTGTCATGGTACAGGGTCGATGGAGAGTGGAGGCGCTCTCCTGGCCGGAAGGGATGTGAGAGTGGAGGTGGGGGGCTCTGACCTGGGGAGAGGGGCGTGGGACCACACACCTTCATCTTTCTAGCCGGGAAAGCCCCGCAGCTTTGTCCCTTCTTTGGAGCACTCCGGGAAGTCCTGAATATAAGCTGGATATGGGCGTCTGACTGGTGCCTTTTCTCATTCACATTGAAAGTGGGTAAAGTAAAAGTTGAGCAAAACAAGCTGCAGCGACTTGGTTTAGGTGTTCACTGATTCTCTTCCTTGTGCACCGATGTAGCTGAGTTCTAAAAGGGTTTTTGGAAGCTCAGGTTTGCTAGGGTTCCTGTAACAAAGTCCCATTTTTCCATTTACCATTAGATGTCTAGAGAGAGGAGTCTGGGAGGCATTAACGGCTGTGAGTCAGCACTGATCCAGGTCCTGGTGCAGATCAAGTCACCAGAAGTGTCCCAAATATGACCAGTTTTTCCCTCAAGCAGGCTGTTCCTTCCACCTACCCGGTTCTCTTTGGGGTGCTTTGACTCTTCCTCTTTGAAGGAGAACTCTGACAACTGCCTGTCTTCATCTGTTGCTCCCCCCACCCCCACCCCAAGAGCCTCAGGGGGACTGGTTTTCTGTTTGTGTCGGTTCCCATCTTTCCACCATCTTCCACTGCCCTTCTTTCCTTCTTCCATCTTACATGTTCTTTTGCCTCAGAACTTCCACAGGCTGATTTCTTGCTGGTCCTGGGGATTCCTGATTACTAAATCCAGGCCTGCGTGGGAATTTTGGAGCCCTCCTTGGAGAAGCCAACCTTCTCCTCTGCATGTCTCTGACTGTCCCTGCTCATTCCTGCAGCTGTTCACTGCCCTGGCCCATGTCACCATCCTTCTTTTAAGCCTCCAGGGACACTCAAGTCCCTGTTGTCGACCTTTCCTAAAGATCTTAGTGTATCCTGTCCCACTCTCCTACATAATCTGGTCTCCCTGGTGAACTTCCCGTATAGAAGTAAGTTCAATCTCCCTGTAGTTTCTGTGCCCCTTTTGTGCCTTTAATTGTGTTAGGCCTGCCTGGTTCAAAAGTTTATTGATATACTGGGGGAGTTTCCTGCAGTTAGATGAGCTCAGTAGAACCTGCTAATTTTGACCCTATCCTTGAACATCATGGGCTTTTCAGAAAGCAAGTGAGGAAACACTTAAGCACTTGATTGTCTGGACTATAGGGTCAAGATGATGCTTTTCCTGTGGATGATTATATTAACGTAATTAATGTGATTTTCCCAGTAGGCAAACTATAGGTGCAGACCAAGTGGTCCTCTTTTGGGGTCCAAGCCTGGTAAAATGAATGTACATAGATAAGGGTAGAAGAGGGGGGAGAGAGGTAACTGAAGCTGGACGCAGAGGGGTGCCTGGAATATATGATCTGCTCTCCCTTTTGGCATCCTGGGTCTTTTTTTGTTTTACTACTAGATTTCACAACCTTAGGCGTTCCTACTCTAAAGCCTCTAAGTAGTACAAAACTGGGTGACTTCAGTTCTCTGCTGTTCTCACACTTTCTGGAAATACCAAGCCACAAGCAAAAGTAGGGGTTGGCTGGAGGTTTTCAGGGTGTTAATTGGCCCTAGGAATAGCAAGCAAGAGGGCTGCCGCACCCTCATGCACTGGCATAATTCCTGCTGGGATGACTGGGGGCTGGCCAGTCCCGCAGTTTGGACTTGTCTTCCCCATGCGTTACCTTTGCCCTCCACTCTGGTTTGGCTGGGAGGCTGGGAAGTGGCCTCTTCCTGAGGCTCTTTAGAGAAGAGGTCCCCTTAGCCTGGGGTGTGTGCCAAGCCTCCAAGCCATGATTCATTCTCCTCTGGAGCCCTGGGGACCCTGTGGCCTATGAAGAGATGAATAACTGCCACAAACCGTCTTTCACTCCCTCCAAAAGCCACCCTGAAATGACACATTCATTCATGAAAAGGCTTCACAAGTTTACTAAACCACCTTGGTGCTGTTGACTAGTTTTTTTGTTAGGAAAATGTAAGCCAACACAGAGGAAAGTGGATGTCAAAAATAGTGTAAGACTGGGGCGCCTGGGTGGCTCACTGGGTTAAGCATTCGACTTCAGCTCAGGTCATGACCTCTTGGTTTGTGGGTTCGAGCCCCACGTCGGGCTCTGTGCTGACAGCTCAGAGCCTGGAGCCTGCTTCAGATTCTGTGTCTCCCTCTCTCTCTCAAAAATAAATAAACGTGGGGCGCCTGGGTGGCGCAGTCGGTTAAGCGTCCGACTTCAGCCAGGTCACGATCTCGCGGTCCGTGAGTTCGAGCCCCGCATCGGGCTCTGGGCTGATGGCTCGGAGCCTGGAGCCTGTTTCCGATTCTGTGTCTCCCTCTCTCTCTGCCCCTCCCCCGTTCATGCTCTGTCTCTCTCTGTCCCAAAAATAAATAAAAAACGTTGAAAAAAAAAATTAAAAAAAAAAAAAATAAATAAATAAATAAACGTTAAAGAGTTAAAAAAAAATAGTGTAAGGCTAATAAGAGCCAAAAAGAAAATGTTGAATGTGGTTCGGTGACTTAGCTATGAAATGGTAGAGGGTATTTTGACCGCGACATGTGTGCTAATGGCATTTTGGAAAAGAACACTTCTGGGTAAAGTTGTCAAGGGAGTCTATGGCTTGGGGTTCCAGTTCATGAATTTAAGAACCACTATCATGCAGCTCAAGCATCGCATTGCTGGCACCTTTCTTGGACCATCTCGACTCAGGCTTCTGTATGAAGTTGTTCTGTTCTCCAAACGTGTGCATGTTTTTCAGTCCTTCCTATCCTGTCGCTTCCCATGGGAGGTCTTGCAAGTATCCTGGATGCTCTTGTTTTCTGCCCGACATGAAGGAACCCAAGCAGAAATCTCTGTGTACACATAGAGAAGTTGTCTGTCTTTAAAAGCTGTGTGTAAAAGCTGATAAGTAAATCTTTTTCTTCTGGAAGATCAGTATAAACATGCTGCTTTTGGTAAAATTCTTTAAAGCCATTTCATCTAAATATAACTTCTGTTCCATGTTTTTCTAAATATAACTCAGGGTTTAATGAGGGTTTTTTTTTTAAATGGAATGAACTTTTGCAAGGGCCCTGCCTGTGTGGCGGAACTTTTGGCACTTGGATTGCTGGGACAAATGATGAGCAGCTCGGTGAAGGGGACTTGAACCCTGTCAGTCTTTTTTCTTTGAGTAGGTGGATCTGGCAGGGTTACCTGACTTGCTTTACTGTTGGAAAGTTATAGGCTGGTCTCATTCTTCATCGATCTCACTTCTTGGGATTCTTGAGGAGAAAGTAGGCTGGTACACTAACAAAAAGTAACCTTTAACATAGTGTTCCTGCCTTTATAGTGATGTGCAAAGTTACAAAATTGTGACCTAAAAAATGACATAATGATTAACTCATTGGAAGATGCAATAATCCAAATATATATGTAATGCAGATATCCTACTTGTATTCCAATTTATTTATTTTTAAAAAATGTTTCATTTATGTATTTGAGAGCAAGAAAGAGAGGGAGTGTGTGTACACACGTGAGTCAGGGTAGGGTGGAGAGAGAAGGAGGGAGAGAGAATCCCAAGCAGGCTCCATGCTGTCAGCGCAGAGCCCGACACAGGGCTTGAACCCACGAATTGTGAGATCATGACCTGAGCCAAAACCAAGAATTGGATGCTTAACCAACTGAGTCACCCAGGTGTCCAATATAGTCATTCCAATTTAGAGTCAACTTTACTTGCCAAACTGGGGAAATTTAGATTGGCATTCTTAAGATTAATTCATAATTCTTCAATTTCATCTGATATTTACTGAGGACCTATCATGGCAGTGGCTCAGGGATATGGGAGATATGATGAAGTAGATCCAGCTTTGCCCTAAAGGGCTTAAAAATTGAAGTAGTGTTGGGGCACCTGGGTGGCTCAGTGGGTTGAGTGTCTGACTTCAGCTCAGGTCATGATCTCACAGTCTGTGAGTTCGAGCCCCGCATCAGGCTCTGTGCTGACAGCTCCGAGCCTGGAGCCTGCTTCAGATTCTGTGCTTCCCTCTCTCTCTGCCCTTCTCCCGCTTATGCTCTCTGTCTGTCTGTCTGTCTGTCTCTCTCTCTCAAAAAGTAAATAAACATCAAAAAAAAAAAAAGCTTGTTGAAGAAAAGTTGTTTTGGGCTAGCATGATCAAGGAACTTAGGGAGAAGAAATTGTTTGAAAGTAGTCCCTGAGGTGCCTGGTTAGCTGAGTTGGTAAAGCATGTGACTCCTTATCTTGGGGTTGTGAGTTCAAGTCCCACACTGGGTGTAGAGATTACTTAAAAAATAAAATCTTTAAAAACAAACAACTAGTCCCTGAAACTCAGTCATTCTTTATTATTTTTTTTAATGTTTATTTATTTTTGAGAGAGGGAGAGAGACAGAGCGTGAGCAGATGACAGGGATGCAGAGAGAGAGGGAGACATAGAATCCAAAGCAGGCTCCAGGTTCTGAGCTGTCAGCACAGATCCTGACACGGGGCTCGAACCCATGAGCTGTGAGATCATGACCTGAGCCGAAGTTGGACACTTAACCGACTGAGCCACCCAGGCACCCCAGTCATTCTTGAATTCAATGTAATTCTTGTTAATTTAAAAAAAAAAATTAAACATGCAGGAGTGAGAAGTGTTAAGTCTTCCTTCACCCCAATCATGAGGTGGAAGCCAGCACTGGGAGAGCAAAGGCAAAAAGTTCAGGGCTGTCTGGGGTAATACAAGTTACTCCATTTGGCTGCATGATGACGGGCCAGGGCATGGGATGCCTTGAATGTCATGAAAGAATCTGGGCTTACTCAGGAAGTGGCTGAGAACCATAGAAAATTACACTGGGAAGTGATGTGGCTAGTACGTTTGCCTAGACTATAGTGATTGGAGGGAGAAGATCTGAAAGGAGCTACAAGGGTTAGGAGACTCACAGGAGTCTGGGGTGATGTGAAAAGTGCTCCCAAGAGTAACTGGATGGAGAGGAAGGGTAGGATGGGGGAGACTGGAATGGTGACTTGAATTTATGCGGGGAGGGGAAGTAACCGGAGGCAGAAAGTGGCTGATGTCACACTTAACTCTTGATGTCTGAGCCTCGGTGCCTCCAAGGGAATGACTTCTTCCATGTGGGACCCTGGCATGCCATCTTTGCCCCCCCCCCCCCCACGCTGAACGGATGCTCATTGACTACTTTGGCAACAGCAGAACTCACAGGCTGCGAGGGTCTTTTCATTTGGAGGAACTGCTAAGTTTCATTGGAGACACCTGGGGTGTGAGCAGGTGATGCGTGGTTAGTTGAAACTGCAGCCTCGGGATGATGTAAGGGAGCCAGAGAAGAAGGGACAGGCTGCTCCGAGCAGAGAAAGAAGTCCCTGAGGCAGGATGGAAAGGAGCTTTTGCCAAGGTAAGAGGAGCGCCCAGGTCCTGTGACATTATGGAAGCTGGTCCTCGCTGTCAGATGCCACAGAGAGAGGAGACAAGAAGACGGTGGAATGAAGAGGAGCTTTGGGAATTTAGCAACAGGAAGCTATTGGTGCCCACTGAGACCAGCAGTTCAGGCAACGGGAGTGATGAAGCCGGGCAGGCAGAGGTACTAGCTCAGCACTTCCCAGTCGGGTGCCCGGGTGCTGTGTTGTGGACTGGTCCCAGGTAGTGGCCCGTCCCTCACTTAGCCGGAACCCCAGACCAGACTTCCCTCTCTACCCCTGTGTACCTTACACATTTCCTGTCTACTGTCACCTGGACAACCCATTTAAGACGTTTGCCTATGGCAAGTAGAGGGAAGGGAAGAGCCACGGGCCTTGGAGAGGGTGTGTTTGGGATGCTGGCGTGGGAGCATGTTCGTAGGGCAGTAGGCTAGGGTGGAAGATGAATGGAGAAGACGAAGGGGAAGGGGAAATGAGAATGGAACTGGGAAGAAGGCAGTCTTCTTTCATGGATGGAGGACGCTCAGCAGTAGACGTCCTTCCAGTTTTACAGACTCGCCCAAGAGTTGAAGATGGGGATGTATGTGCAGAGGTGGAGCTGGCCAAAATGGAGGGGCAGTGCCTTGGATGGTTGGATGGCTTTGTGTCCTCAAATCAGGGCAGGGTGGCTGGAGCAGGGGTCTTGGACATGTCGTCAGTACGGGCCCTTCCTCTTCACCCCACTGTAAAACCAAAAACGTTGGGAACCTTCTAGCTACATGTTAAATGATGAACCTTTGGGCATTAATTGGAAGATAGGACCCACCTGGTAAGTGTTTCCTCTTTTTAATGTCTGGGGCTGGCTGATTTTGAAGGATGATAAAGGTGGAATCAAAATACAACTCCTTTGCTGTCAGGAGCAGATACTGAGGTATGATAAATAATTGGGGCTGGAAAAGGACTGACTGCTTAAAAGCTCATAGGAAACTGCCCCCAATTGGCTAATCTGATCATGTATTTTAGGAGGAGGTTTTTAAATGTCTCACATGTTTATTATTATTTTTTAATGTTGATTTATTTTTGAGAGATAGAGAGGGAGAGGGGCAGAGAGAGAGGGAAAGAGAGCAGCCCAAGCAGGCTCCGCACTGTCAGTGCAGAGCCCAATGTGGGGCTCGATCTCACGAATCGAGATGAGATCATGACCTGAGCCGAAGTCAAGAGTCAGACGCTTAACCGACTGAGCCACCCAGGTGCCCCATTATATGTTCCATGTTTTATTGTTTTCTCCCAAACTGGATTGGATTTAAGGGACAGTGATATAAATGCAATTTCCCAACCCTCGGCATTCGGGGATGAAGGGAACACAGGGAAGTCAAGGGGGCTTGCCTTTTCCTCTCTACCACATGTGCTACTTAGTGAACAGCTCTGGGATGCTGTACAGTTTCTTTCTTAGACTCATAAGTTGTTAGAATGCTCTGAGTTAGCTCAGTTGACAGGTACCTTTAAGGTTCTAAAATACATTTCAGAATCTTAAATCTTTTCTTTTCATTATGTATGTAGCCTACAGATTTTCATGGGAAGATGAACAGTTTGTTTAGAAATACATTTCAGAGTTTGAAAATAAAATCTTACAAATGTCTTCCTAAACATGGCCCTTTTCAGGACCTTTTGTGGAAGTGATAAGGGGTGCTAACTTTAGTTATCTGGAGTCCTCAGGACAGGAAATGAACTCACATTCATGCTTTCAAACTGTGCTATAGCATTTTGAAGTTGGTTTTTTTTTTTTTTAATGTTTATTTATTTATTTTGAGAGTGAAAGAGAGAGTGTGTGTGTGAGCAGGGGAGAGGGGCAGAGGGAGAGAGAAATCCCAAGCAGGCTCCACACTCAGCACAGAGCCCAGCATGGGGCTCCATCTCATGACCCTGGGATCATGCTCTGAGCCAAAATCAGGAGTCGGACGCTTAACCAACTGAGCCACCCATACGCCCCAGTACTATAGCATTTTAGAACTCGGTCTCATTCAAGAGGAACAAGGCGCCAAGTGTTCACCATAATTGTGGAAGGTAACCATAAAATAAATATAAACAAAGAATTCCCAAAAGAAGAAACTACAAATGACCACCACATATGTGAAACTGTGTTCAACCTCCCAGGTAGTCAAACAATGCTAGAAAAGAAAAGAATCTTTTTTGTTTTATTTTGTTTTGGTTTTTTGGCCCACGAAATTACCAGAGATTTTGTCTTAATGAGATTTTTAAATGCTGGCAAACGTATGGTAAAGTGGGTGCTCTCATTTGCTCTTCCTGAGGGGCGTTAAGAGCTCCACCCCATTTGGAAAGCGCTTGGCAGTAGCTGCTAAAACCTTAATATTTCTCATAGCTTCTGACCTGCTATGAAATAGATACTTATTCCTATTTTGCTGCTGTGCAGGCAGATTAGTAGAGGTCAAGTATCTTGTTCAAGGTCATGCTACTGATAATCGACCCGTGCAAAGATTTGAACTTGGTTGTGAGTTTAAAGTCTAGGTGTTCCCCGTTCCACCCTTGTGACTTTACCTACAGGCCTGATGTAACTAACTCCTCCTCTTGGGAGGACAGCTGACCTTTGTTTCACAGTTCAGAAATCCTGATGTGAGTTACCAGTTGGGGTGGAGGGTGGCACATTTGTTCCGACTTTATGAACCAGACCTGGGAATATGCCTTCCCAAATAGACCGTGTGTGAGTGAGTGGCTGGGGTTTGAGTTGTTCTATCACGACTGTGCTCCGGAAGACTTAAATAACCTTTAATGGGTGGCCCCCAGAGCTTTACCACCACTCATTACCCTCTTTGGGAGAAAAAAGTGGTTATCTACTAACATTGGAACTGTTTTGAACTTGGGACAGTTTTTCCTTGTTGAAGTGGGCGAGGGTTGGAAGATTACACAGTGTGTCTTTGGTGTGGAAGAAGGTGGGAGGCATAAACGTGCTTGCTACCCCTGCCACTTGGATTACAACATAGTTTGGTTAATAAACCGAGCTCTGGTGAACCGCGCATGCAAATATTATTTCCCTGTTATTTATTTTATAAAATACTGTATAAATTGGTTGCCTTTTTAAAGCTAAGTTAAAAATCAGTCCCAGTCATTTATAACTATTATAGTAAATTGAGTATTAAAGAAATAAATAACTAAACATTTACACAGAATTATTTTAAGAATTGCAGAGAATGTATTAGTCTCCTCCTTACTCCCCTTTCTGTGTGTGTGTGTGTGTGTATGTGTGTGTGTGTGTGTGTGTGTGTGTGTGTGTGTGTGTAAGATGGTTTGACATCAGGATTCAGGTAATTCAGTGCTTTTTCTTTCACTTCCCAAATTATCTTTAGGTGGTTTCTTTTTGAAAACAATAGCATGGTGGAAAGATTAATTAGAAGGGCTTCTGAGTATGGTTGATAGACGCTGGGGAGGCACTTGGGGTCCTAAGTAAGCCCTTCTTGAGATCTGGCTATTGCAAGACACTAAATCTTAGTGAGATAAATGTCTTAAACCTCATACAGTGAATGGGATCATTATTTGTAGGAACGTCTATAAAAAAATGTGTGGAAAACAAAAAAACATAAATATGAGAGATAGAAACTGTGATTAAAACATTTTTAAAAACAGATGGATCTAGGGCTGCCCGGCTGGCTCAGTGAGTGGAGCATGTGACTCTTGGTCTCAGGGTTGTGAGTTCAAGCTCCATACTGGGCATAGAGCTTACTTAAAAAAAAAAAAAAAAAAAAAAAAAAAAAAGATGGATCAACAATGAGGAAGAAAAAAGAAGTAGGAATCAATGGTGTGAAAAGCGGATCAGTTTACAAGTCCATATTTGTTGGCAGTAGTGATTTCTGATGTTTGGGACTGCATTCTTCTCCATAAATTGCAAAAAGTGTACATTGGGGTCACTAAGGTCAGATTTATAACACATACCTGCTAGGGTGGGTTGGGTGTTCTTCCCTCAGGTTCCTCTGCAAGGACCCTCTGCCTGGGTACCCTGTAGCCCTCTGAGCTGGAAGGGAGCATCCGGCCTGGCCCACCCCACCCATGAGGAGCATAAGCTCAGGATGATCGTGAACTTGCCTGGATCAAACAGTTACGAAGAATGGAAGCAGGACTAGGACTTGCTCAGCTGCATCACTGGGCTTTACTTTCTCCACTGCTCCGAGGGGTCTACAGCAAGCCCTGCAGAAAGCAGTGCTACAGGGAAAGCACACCTCAAAATACTTCTTTATTAAACTGCAACATCTGACTCATGAAAAGTGACTTACAGGGACACCTGGGTGGCTCATCGGTTGGGTGTCCAACTTCAGCTCAGGTCAGGATCTTGTAGTTCATGAGTTCGAGCCCTGTGTCAGGCTGTGTGCTGACAGCTCAGAACCTGGAACCTGCTTCAGATTCTGTGTTTCCCTCTATCTCTGCCCGTCCCCTGCTTGCATTCTGTCTCCATCTCTCTCCCTCTCTCTCTCTCTCTCAAAAATTAAAACATTAAAAAAATTAAAAAAAAAGTGACTCACAGACATTTGTTGAATGTTGACAGCATGAATATTTAACATCAACATTTAAAAAAAAGAGCCCTATAAGCACCTGCAGTGTTCCAGGGCACTATGTCACACTGTTTACAACTGTTACCACATGGGACACTTGCGTGACTGCTACCAGAAGCTCTCTTTTATCCCTGAGTAAGCTTCGATAGAGCCTAAGTGCGGGGCCAGGATCACCTGTGTGGGAAGTGTTAGGGCCATGATTCCAGCCACAGTCCTAGACTGTCCCTGTACTGAGAGTTGGTAACCAAGCTAATGTGAAAATGCCATTTGGAACAATTCACAAAGCAGTAGTGTGTACAAGTAAGAGATGTGCGAGGAGTAACATCTCTGCATTTGTTCCTTTCGATGTCATTTCCAGCCCTATCACAGAGGAGGCACATTTTTTTTTTAATTTTTTTTTTTTTAACGTTTATTTATTTTTGAGACAGAGAGAGACACAGCATGAACGGGGGAGGGGCAGAGAGAGAGGGAGACACAGAATCGGAAGCAGGCTCCAGGCTCTGAGCCATCAGCCCAGAGCCCGACGCGGGGCTCGAACCCACGGACCTCGAGATCGTGACCTGAGCTGAAGTCGGACGCTCAACCGACTGAGCCACCCAGGCGCCCCGAGGAGGCACTTTTAATCCCTGCTTCCGCCTGGGATAGTCAGAACTTTAATGGCTGGTCTCTTTACAGTTTCAGAGATGGAGTTCATTGTTGTCTCCATCTTTCTTTGCCTTGCTCTGCGCTGCAGCTTTGCTTAATCTATTCCCTCCAATCCCCCTTGTGTTTTTCTTCTCACATCTTGAGGCAGTAAACTTGGTTCCTTAGATACCATATATGTAAGGTCGTCATGTGCGTTTGTTGACTTGGTCTGTGGTCTGTTGTCTGCTTCCTACTCCTGACCAGCCCCACTTTCTTGCACATGTATGCATCTTTTCTTTCTTTCTTTCTTTTCTTTTTTTTTTTTAAGATTTTATTTTCAAGCAGCCTCTACACCCAACGTGGGACTCAAACCCACAACCGTGAGGTGAAGAGTCACATGCTCCACCACCAACTGAGCCAGCCAGGCACCTCAGAGTATGATTTTCTGTGTATATTGGATAGAGTCTTTGCTTATCTATTTAACTGTTTTCTAGGAGGAATCCATGGAGGAGAGGTAGAGCATTAGAGCAGGAGTGTTAAAGATATGTGACACGAAAACACTTGACACCATAAGCTTTTGTGTTGTAAAATGCTTGTCAGGGAGGGAGATGCTGGTGCTGAAGCTTGGAGTTGGAAAGGGATCATGATAGCAGGGGTGTTCCCAGACCCTCCTAAGGAGAGTTAATGCAGGGAGGGGCTGGGATGGTAAGAGCACCTGGAGTTTGGGAAAGCGTCTTAATAAGCAGTTGCTTTTGCTTGACATTGAAAGAGGAGAGAGGACCTTGTGTGGAGAGCAGTGCAAGGCCTGAGGGGTAGAGGAGCAAACTGACAGGCCGCTCCTTTTCCCTCTGGGAGGCAATCTGGCTAAAGGGTCTGAGACTTGAGTCTTGGCCTTGAATCTCAGCCCAGCCAGGGTCTGGCTCTGTGCCCCTGTGGCTCTAGGGCACTCTTTGGCAAAATGGGGATAATGGTGTATTTGAAGGTTACTGGATTAAAATTTTGGCTAAATAGACTGCATTTTAAAACCAGGGTTTGTACAAGGCTAAAACTAAATGCATCATAGAATCTCTGGGTTATAAAAAGAAATGACTAATGTCATCAGAATAATTTATAGTATTATTACAACTTTATTAAGATGTTTAGCGGCCAAGACTTTTTTTTAGTCAATATCTTAATAAGTGGATGTTTTCTTGCACTATTTTAAAATATTTTTTTAAAGTTTATTTATTTATTTATTTATTTATTTATTTAGAAAGAGAGAGCACGAGGGAGAGAGAATCCCAAACAGGCTCTGTGCTGTGAGCGCGAAGCCTGATGCAGGGCTCTATCCTACTACTGAACCACCCAGGCACCCCTCGAAATATTTTTATAGGAAATGCTCAAATGGTATAGTCATGGGAGAACCAGGAATGCTTAAACAAAAGTAATTAGCACATCAACTTTCAGTACTTAATGCAGATTTGGGGCTTACATGGTTACCAGTTGCCTTTGGAAAGAGTTACATATTACTGTAACAGAATTGCCAGTTTATGTGAATTATTAATTAGTTGTCAACAGAATGATATATACAATTAGTTCATATGTATGGAGTATATATGTTAATTAATTTTAACTTTTTATTTTGCGATAATTTCAGAAACAGAGAAAGTACAAGGTAGTATGAGGGATTCCCATGTGTTTTCCTCTAGATTTCACCAAATATTAACATTTGCTACATTTTATTTATCTTTCTTTCTATAACTTTTTCTTTGAACCATTTGAGAGTAAGTTGCAAATACAATGCTCCTTTACCCCTGGGCAACTTCATGTATAGGTCTAAAAATGGATAAACATCACCACAATATAGTTATCAAAATCAGGAAATTTTGTCCTACTGTCTCATCTATAGACCTTATTCCAATTTTGCCGGTTGTCTTCCCAATGTCTTTTCTAGCAAAAGAAAATATTTAAAAGACTTTGGGGGCACCTGGCTGGCTCAGTGGGTGGAGCATTTGACTCTTGATCTTGGGGTTGTGAGTTCAAGACCCATGTTGGGTGTAGAGATTACTTAAGAATAAAATCTTAGGGGTGACCAGATGGCTCAGTCAAATAAGCATCTGACTCTTGATTTTGGCTCAGGTCATGATCTCGTGGTTTGTGGGAAGTAGCCCCTGGTCATATTGGGATTCTTTTTTTTCCTCTCTCTGTGCTCCTTCCCTGCTCTCTCTTTCTCTCTCTCAAAGTAAATAAATAAACATTTAAAAATAATAATAAATCCTTAAAAAAATTTTTTTGGGATGAGGTGTCCAGAATGAGCCAAGGTCATGTGGTATACTTGGTTGTGTGTCTTTAGACTCCTTCAATCTAGAACAGCTCTTCAGTCTGTTTTGTGTCTCTCATGTTCTTGACTTTTGGAGATTACAAGCCATTTATTTTCTAAAAGGACCTTGAATTCTGCTTTTCTTCAGATGTTTCTTCACGAGTAGGTTCAGGTTGTATATTTTGGGCATGAACCCTATGTAGTTGATAGCATGCCCTTCTTGGTGCTTCTCCTCATGAGATGCCATCTATTTTTCCCACTACAGTTGATGTTCCTTATGATCACTTGGTAAAAATTATGTCTGCCAGGTTTCTCCAAGGAAGTTACTATTTCTCCTCTTTGTAATTAGTAAGTGTCTTGCGGGAAGATAACTTTGTGACTATGTAAATAACCCGTTTCTCATCAAACTTTCATCCATCGTTTTTAATATCCATTGGTGTTTCTTGCCAGAAATAATTATTACTCTGGTAGTGGCCAAATTGATGGTCACATTTTGAACGTTTGACATTGTGGTGGGAGAATAATAATTTCACAGCTTTGTAAGTGCCTAGATTGTTTCTGTGTTGCTGTACAGCATATTTGTGAATTCATTTGTGAATTCATTTGTGAATTCAAGGTTTTGAAATCTTGTGAAATATTGAGGTAGCAACAGTGACATTCTTCTCTACATTCTTCATAGGATGTAAAGAACTTCCTAATTAGATTTTTAGGTTTTTATCTGATGACTCCTGTGGAGTTTTCTCACAGTCTGGATTTTGTTAAATGCAACCCCATGATATCCTATAACATGTTTTTCTGTCCTTTGTAATTCCTGAAAATTGCTAGCCGGATTTAGATTTTTGTTTTTTTTTTTTTTCAACGTTTTATTTATTTATTTATTTATTTATTTATTTATTTATTTATTTATTTATTTATTTATTTTTGGGACAGAGAGACAGAGCTGAACGGGGGAGGGGCAGAGAAAGAGGGAGACACAGAATCGGAAACAGGCTCCAGGCTCCGAGCCATCAGCCCAGAGCCTGACGCGGGGCTCGAACTCACGGACCGCGAGATCGTGACCTGGCTGAAGTCAGACACTTAACCGACTGCGCCACCCAGGCGCCCCTAGATTTTTTTTTTTTTTTTAATTTTTTTTTTTTCAACGTTTTTTATTTATTTTTGGGACAGAGAGAGACAGAGCATGGACGGGGGAGGGGCAGAGAGAGAGGGAGGCACAGAAGTGGAAACAGGCTCCAGGCTCTGAGCCATCAGCCCAGAGCCTGACGCGGGGCTCGAACTCACGGACCGCGAGATCGTGACCTGGCTGAAGTCGGACGCTTAACCGACTGCGCCACCCAGGCGCCCCTAGATTTTTGTTTTAAAGTGAATTGGTTTTATTATTGAATTGAATTATTTATTTAGTGATTTTTGATTCAGGCAGCATCCCATCCAGCAAGTAGAGGGGAGTTGCCTAGATTTAGATTCTTGATCTGGATTTCTCTCCCCTTTTCTCCTTTTTAATTTGCAAGTCTCTTTCATAGATGTTGTCCTTATATCATGAGACACTTAATGTCTGGTTGTCTCTCTGTGAAATTAGCAGCCACCAGTGATCAGTCACGTCCATTATTACTTCATTAGCAGTTTTGAAATGGTTATAGTCTGTGTCATTCCTTGTTCATCTGTCAGCTATACTATTTAAAAAATTTTTTTAAAGTGTTTTATTTATTTTTGAGAGAGATGGGGGGGAGGGGCAGAGAGAGAGGGAGACAGAGGATCCAAAGCGGTTCTGCGCTAATGGCAGAGAGCCTGATGTGGGGGTTGGAACCCACAAACTGTGAGGTCATGACCTGAGCCAAAGTCAGATATTCAACTGGTTGAGCCACCCAGGTGCCCCTCAGCTCTACTGTTTTTTAAAAGCCACCCGGGGGCACCTGGGTGGCTCAGTCGGTTGAGCATCCAACTTCAGCTCAGGTCATGATCTCACAGTCCATAAGTTCAAGCCCTGCGTCAGGCTCTGTGCTGACAGCTTGGAGCCTGGATCCTGCTTCCGATTCTGTCTCCCTCTCTCTCTGCCCCTAACCCACTCACATTCTGTCTCTGTCTGTCTCAAAAATAAACATTAAAAAAAAGAGAGAGAGAGAAACTATCCCTTATAAACTATTAGTTAACTTAGATCAAAGGTCAGCAAACTACGGTTTACAGTCTAAATCCAGCCTGCTACTTATTTTTGTAAATAAAGTTTTATTAGAACACAGCCATGCTCATTTGTTTGCATATTGTCTATGACTGCTTTTCAATACAAGGGCTTAGGGGTGTAGTCGCCACTGAGACCATATGCAGCCCACAGAACTGAAAAGATCTATATAGCCCATTGTAGAACAAGTGTGCTGATCCCAATAGGTCATAAGGGGGAAGCAATTTACATGCTTCATTCTTTCCCTTTCTTTACTAGTTTTCCATTTGGTTTCTTATTACCTGCAAAGGTGACCAATGAAGTTATTTTTTAAAATATTATGAACTCATGGATTTCAACCTATTTCATGTATTTCAATCCATTTATAAATATTATTTTTATTGATTTCAAATTGTTCCATCTTTACCTGGTGGGAGCCTCTTCAAGTTGGCTCCAGAGTCCTTTGGATACAATTCTAGTGGTCTTTGATGTTTCCCTGTTTAGTGTTATGGCAGGATGTTCCAAGTTCATCTTGCACATTTCCCATCCCAGACCAGCTATTTCTAGAAGGAGCTCTGATTCCTTGTAGTGAAATATGTTGTTTAGACACCATAGTATGAATGCTAAGGGTGCTTATAGGTTCATTTTTTTTTTAAGTTTATTTTAAGAGAGAGAGAGAGAGAGAGAGAGAGAGAGAGAGAGAGAAAATCCCAAGCAGTCACCATACTGTCACTACAGAGCTCGACTTGGGGCTCGATCTCACGAACTGTGCATCATGACCTGGGTGGAGATCAAGAGTCGAATGCCTTACCAACTGTGCTACGCAGGTGCCCTTAAGGGTGCACATATAGTTTCTGAACGTTATTCTACTTAAACTTTTTTTTTTTTTTTTAAGTAGGCTCAATGCAGGTCTTCAAGTCAAGACTCTGAGATCAAGACCTTAGCTGATATCAAGAGTCGGATACTTAACTGACTGAGCCACCCAGGTGCCCCCCTCCTTTTATAAAATTCTTAAAAATTTTTTTTGAATGTTTATTTATTTTTGAGAGAGAGTGTGTGTTTGTGTGCATGCGTGTGTGCGTGCATGAGCGGGGGAGGAGCAGAGAGAGAGGGAGATACAGAATCCAAAACAGGCTCCAGGCCCTGAACTGTCAGTACAGAGCCTGGTAGAGGGCTTGAACCCATGAACTGGGAGATCATGACCTGAGCTGAAGTCGGACGCTTAACTGACTGAGCCACCCAGGCACCCCTAAACTCTTTTTTTTTTTTTGAAGTTATTCTGTTTAATGTTACAAGCACACCAAGCAATTCCATAGAGTTTAGAAGTAGAATGCCTATTGTAATTTAAAAACATTTATACGCACTTGTTCAGAAAGTATATACTGTTCTTTTTTTAAAAAAAATTTTTTAAGTTTATTTTGAGAGAGAGAGAAAAAGAGAGAGAGCAGAGGAGGGGCAGAGAGAGTGAGAGAAAGAGCCTGAATAGGGGCTTGAACCCAAGAACTGTGAGATCATGACCTGAGCTGAAATCAAGAGTCGGACACTTAATCAACTGAGCCACCCAGGCACCCCTACTGTTCTCTTTTTTAATGTAATCTTAATGTTAGTAATGCAGTTAATTAATCCTATTTAATAATTGTAGGTGTACATTGTAATTGTTTTCTGTAAAAGATTAATATGTTTCATGCTTATATTTTATTCTTTCAATAAAAAATAATATAATTCTGCCAACAGATAACGTTTCAAGAGATAAAGCTCATAAGGAGATTTCCACTAAACTAAGCCTGTTTTTTGAAAGGGCATGTTCAGATAATGATGACGAATCCAAACATGCTTCATTTTTTTATTTTTCACCTTGTTACATTACTTAAATATGTTGGTCACCCCTGTCACCACATGATCATTGATCAGGCAGAAGTTCACCCTTCTGAAGATTGAAGCTGAAGCTAAGTAACATTTCCATTGAATGCTGAGGCCAAGGCCATATTTTGATATATTCCTAGGACCTACCTCATAGTTGCAAAGATTAATTAAGTTGTACACAAGCATGGAGAACAGTGTCTGGTACAATAAGGGCTTTGTTAAGGTAAACTCATTATTAGCATTAGCAGTTCTGAGATAATGTTAAAAAAAACAACAACAACAAAACCACAAACTTCTTTTTTTTTTTTTAATTTTTTTTTTTCAATGTTTTTTATTTGTTTTTGGGACAGAGAGAGACAGAGCATGAACGGGGGAGGGGCAGAGAGAGAGGGAGACACAGAATCGGAAACAGGCTCCAGGCTCCGAGCCATCAGCCCAGAGCCCGACGCGGGGCTCGAACCCACGGACCGCGAGATCGTGACCTGGCTGAAGTCGGATGCTTAACCGACTGCGCCACCCAGGCGCCCCCACAAACTTCTTTTTAAAGTAAACTTTATGCCCAGGGTGGAGCCCAGCGCAGGGCTTGAACTCACGACCCTGAGATCAAGACCTGAGCTGAGATCAAGAGTCGGATGCTTAACCTACTGAGTCACTCAGGTGCCCATTAGCTCCTATAAAATTTAGTCTTTATACCACACCATTCGTTGGGCACTTACTGATACTCAGTTTTGGATTGCTACTTTTCTAGAATCCATATTCTTATGCACCCTGGCTGTCCTCTTTCCCTTTTGATCATTGTCACCCCTAGCACAGTACCTTGTATACAAAATCTGCACATGTGTATTTGTTATTTACATTTCCTTCTTTATGCATCATGTATAATAAACAGCAAAATCTGTCTTCCTCCCGGACATTTTAGGCTAACAAGAGCAATCTTTGTTCACGCCTGGCATCTTTCAGGGTTTAATCTTTGTAAAGTTGATCATTGGTGGTTGATCATTTTTACTTTACATTTTTGAAAGTTTTCTCAATTCATCCCAGTACTGAGGCTGTACATACATCTTTTCAAAAATAAAGCAGATGTCTGTGCTGGAGGTAGACCTTTGAATCTGGCCTGCTGGTTTCTAGCTGTGGATTTTCCTTCATCTGTGATACTGGGAGTGTGTCAGCAGTTGTGGAAGCCATATGTTTTTATAGGTCTGTGCCAAGGAAAATACTTTAGAATTACATTAGCAGCTCCAAGGTATTTTGGCTGTTCTGAGAGGACACATAGTTTTCCAGTTCTATGAACAAGAGCTTTTGTTTTATACGGAAGGTTCTTGTAGGCTATGAGAACAATAGTGCCTCTATCAGCATTTCCCAGAGTAACATCCTTGGGATGTTAATAGGTAGGGCATGCTCAGCCTTATTTCTGCAGGACTTCTTGGGCCTTTAACATGCTGGTGTATACCATGAATTTCTTTATTTTTATTTTTATTTATTTATTTATTTTTAATTTTTGAGAGAGAGACAGAGCATGAGCTGGGAAGGTTCAGAGAGAGGGGGAGACACAGAATATGAAGCAAGCTCCAGGCTCTGAGCTGTCAGCACAGAGCCGGACATGGGGCTTGAACCCACGGACTGCGAGATCATGACCTGAGCTGAAGTCAGACGCCCAACCCACTGAGCCACCCAGGCACCCCTACCATGAGTCTCTCACAGGGGAGTGTATTATGCAGGATTCCTCCGGCCTTGTGTTTGGAATACTACACTCCCCCTCCCCCCACAAGCGTAAGTCTCCCCTCCTGCTCTCTGCCTCCCAGACTCAGATGTGGTTCCTTGCTGCATGTTTTCAACTCCCTGTGTATGAGCTCCCTTTACTGTTGGTAAATAGGTGGCCTAGTAATTATCTGATACTTGTCTCTGGATCCTAAACTTACTGAAGTCAGGGAGTGGCTCTGTTTTGTTCTTCATTGTAGTTATAGCACCAAGCATTTAGAAAACCCTCAATAAGTATTTGTTAGATGGGGGTACCTGGGTGGCTCAGTCGGTGAAGCGTCCAACTCTTGATTTTGCCTCTGGTCATGATCTCACAGTTCCTAAGATCCAGCCCTGTATTGGGCTCTGCACTGCGGAGCCTGCTTTGGATTCTCTCTCTTCTCTCTGCCCCTCCCACTCTCATTCTCCTTCTCTCTCTCTCTCTCTCACTCTCAAAATAAATAAATAAACTGAAAAAGGTATTTGTTGGATGGATGAAGGAACCACAGAATCCTTCATTTCTGTGTGGCATCTCTTGGGACTGGTGTTCCACAGAACCCATTTTAGGAACCCTGGATGGGTCTGTGCTATCATTATATTCTTGGTAACTTCATTTTCAGTGTGAATAACTGGAATTCTGCAGCTCTTCATAATTCTACCTAATTTACTCAGCGCACTCAGCTAGCAGGGAACTGTCAGCGTATTTAAAGTTACGAGACTCCATACCTGGAATAGCTTGTCTCCGTGGCGCAGAAGTGAGTCCACCAGGAGCGGGTCCTTAGTTTCCTGATACCTGTCTCAGGGCCCATTACCCACTTGCCCGGCTGCAGCCCTAGTCTAACAGTGTTCGTTACATAAATTGGAACTAGTGTTTCAGATTGTTAGGGGAGGGTGAAATCAGATGCCCCTTTGCACACTAATTAATGCAGGCAGAACAAGGTCCAGCTTGGTTTTCAAGTTCAAGTTTGGCTTATACGTGGTCCGGGGTGAAGATTATGATCGTGGGTAAATTAAAAACAAATGTTAAGTAAGTCATACTAAGGTAGAAAGAGAGTTCAGGATTCTTGTTTTTAAACACTCAGGGTAAACAGACCTCTCTCTAAGGTAGTTACTTGCCTCCCCTCCTCTGCTTACCTCTCCATCTTCGTGATTATTCTTCCTTTGTACTTAGATTAGCAAGTGGGTAGGTACGTACGGATGGTCTCATGTCCGTGTACACAAGCCTTGTCTGCCACGTGGCTAGCTCTTCTGAACTGGGAAAATCGAAGTTTTGTCAAACCTGCTAACGCATGAAGTCGAAGGGAAGCATGCGTGTGGCAAGCTGCCCTCTTCCTTAAGAATGGTCCACAGCCATCTGCTGCCCCAAGGCAGCTTCCTTTTCCTCAAGTGTGCTCAAGGTGAGTGTGCAGGGAGTGAGCACACAGAACCCCCTGTGTTCTTCTCCCCGCCCAGGCCGAGTCCTGAGCACACTTTTGACTAGACCTGGGGAGCTTGCCCTGGCAAATTTATGCACTAAATAGGACTCTGTATGTGCAAGCCAAATTAAGTCTGCAGGCAATCTTTATGAGCACAGTAACTGTTTCACAGATGTAAAGACGTCCAAAAGTCCTGTGTGTGTGTGTAATCTCGGTCCCTGTAAAGTTTCCATGAACACATTGCAGGGGCTGTACCTGCAAATGTGGTTCCTCTGTTCTCACCTTGCTTAACTCTTCACTATCAGCGTAGGCATCCTAGGATTCCATGTGTGTGCAAGTATGCACGTGTATCAGTGTGTTTGTGTGTACACAACTAGTTCTCAACCGGGGCAATTTTGACAAGGTCTGGAGACAGACCCTGTGGGTTGTTATGACTTGGGGGGATGCTCTTACCATCCAGTGGGTAGAGGCCGGGGCTGCTCCTTCACATCTTAAAATGTACTGATGGATGCTTCCTCACAACAAAAAATTACATTGTTCCAATGTCCTTGTGCTGTGCTTGAGAAGCTCTGGTGTACAGATACGTATTGTGTACATATAGGAAATAAACCATGTGAGTGAGAGTGTGTGTGTGTGTGTGTGTGTGTGTGCATGCGTGTGTTTTTAAGAATGGACCTTAGGGGCATCTGGGTGGCTCAGTTGGTTGAGCGTCCGACTTCAGCTCAGGTCACGATCTCACGGTTCATGAGTTCAAGTCCCGCGTCAAGTTCTGTCCTGACAGCCTGTGCTGGAGCCTGCTTTGGGTTCCATGTTTTCCCACTCATGCTTTGTCTCTCTCTCAAAAATAAATAAACATTAAAAAAAAATTTAAGAATGGACCTTAGAGATGCTAGTTGGATTTTACTTGCAGCTAAAGAAACCGAGCCCAGAGGGGCAAAGAGAGTTGCTGATTTCATGGAGCTGGTGAGAAACACAGCAGGACTGGTCCTTGAGGCTCTCTTCTTCCGAATAGTGCTTCTTGCAGTGATAACAATTTTATTCTTTGAGTGTTCTCTGCGTCCCTGAGAATTGCATACATTCCCTCATTAATCCTCGGAATGACCCTGCGGGGACTGTGGTTATTCCTGCTTTATTCTAGAGGAAAGCAGACTTGTCTGAGGCCACCCAACAATCCAGGGGCAGGGACTGGCAGAGAACCCAGATTTGCCCAGCTCCTATTAAGTGGCACTGCCTCCCACTGGGCCTCACTTGATGGCTTGTGTGAATTTGAGGGACGTGGCATGTACAGGGAAGACGCTGAACTGGGTGACCCACAGAGTTCTTCCCAGGGGTTGCATTCAAAGGCTGCAGTTTGGAAATGGTCACCAGTGCCAGAGTTTTGTGTCCAAGAAGCCCTGAGCTGTAGAACCCTCAGCCCTGCTGAGGAGGCCTCTGGGTGGAGAGCCGGCCCCGCCTGCACCTGACCGGCCCAGGGCCCGTTGGGTGGGGCAGGATGGGAGAGACCCTGACTGGCTTTCCGGCCCTCCCCTCCTTTCTCCCTCCTTCCCTGCTCAGGGGAGGTCCTGGGGTTAGTAGGAGGTGAGGGGCAATTAGTGGGAATTACTCATCATTTGTATAGACACGGGGCCCAGCTTTAGAGCTGCCTCCTGGGACCAGAGAAGCCAGGGAACTTCTGTCAGAATGTTGCATGGAAGACCAAGAGGAAAGCAAGCCTTCTGTGGGAAGGAAGGAAGGTGAGGAGCCTTCTCCTAGGGAGGTCAACTTTAGATTCTCCCAGGTATGAGTGAGGAGCCAGCCACACAGCCAAGTGTGCACCGGCAGTGTGGGCAGAGGATGGGGACAGTGGCTGGGAGACTGGCAGGAAGCGGGGTCCAGTCCGTGACAGCGGCTCAGAGCCCTCCCTCAGCCTCGTCTGTGCAGCCGCACTGAGGAACTGACCAGTGGACAGACTTCATTTTCCTCCCTTATCCTTCTGGCAGGAGGTGCTTTAAACATAAGCCATCCGCTCCCCTCCAGGATCCCTCTGTGCTTTTTGGTTTGGTGTCCAGGAGACCCTCATATAGACGGAATCATATGGATTCCGTGTGAAGGTGAAACCTATCCAGAGCACCAAGATCCAGACTTTCCGTGGGCTGTTTTCGCACTTTACAGATGTGTTGTGAGGAGCTATGAGCCTGTTTAAAAATAATTTTTGACCAGGGGCGCCAGGGTGGCTCAATCGGTTAAGCATCCAACTTCGGCTCAGGTCATGATCTTGCTGTTCGTGAGTTTGGGCCCTGCATCCGGCTCCACACTGACAGTGCTGAGCCTGCTTGGGATTCTCCCTCTTCTCCTCTCTCTCCACCCCTCTCCCACTTGTACACTCACTCTTTCTCTCTCTCTCTCTCTCTCTCTCTCTCTCTCTCAAAAATAAATAAATAAACTTAAAAAGAAATTCTGACCAAACTTTTTACTGAGAGAGGTTTGCGGGCTGAGAGAAGATCCATCCACATTGCAAGCCCTAAGAAAAATCATTGTGCTTTGAGTTGCCAAGATTACGTTGTTTCAGCCAGAATAGTTCTGGGGATAATAGTTTTCCTATCTCTTTTTGGGAAAAAAACAAAAACAAAAAACAAAACAAAACAAAACTCTGGGGTTTTCTATCATTGATGTATCTTTCATCTGTGTGTCCTGCTTTAATAAAATGTTATTATGCCTCTCTGTAAGTGGATAGTTGAGCAGAATAGCAAGCTGATTTATCCCTCAGCCAGCCCTGTGATGGGGCCTGGTTCTTTGGAGATGGTCCAAAACCAAATAGCCACAGCTCACCTGCTGAAGGGCCTCCTGGCCCCGAGATGGGCTGGAGCCCCCACCCTGCCTTTCTGTCTGTCAGAAGGTTGTTCTCCATCCCAACAAAGATCTCTGTTATTGAAGAACCGTGCCTTTAAATCTGACTGTGTTTCCATCTCTGGTATAGACTGTCTTCCCTCAGGCAAGTTTCTGGCTCGGAGTTGGCTGCGAGGATGTGGAAGCACAATCGGGCTTTGTGGTGCAGGAGGGCTTTGCCGAGCCCTGCAAGGTGGGGTTCGGCCTTGTATAAATAAATAACAGCAAGCTAGCTTCAGGAAAAGGGGATTCCTGGAATGAGAGAGACTGGCGCTCAAGACAGGAAACTCTTCCTGGGGTTTCTGCAGCTTCTTGTAGCCTGTTGTCCTTTCTTAGGGCTTGCGGGAGGCCCTGGGGCCTGGTGTTCTCCTCCTGGAGCTGCCCTGACTCCTTGCATGCCTTGGACCAACCACTGACCTTCAGGAACCTGGCTTGGGCCCCTTTTGTGGTCCAAAGAGATGCACTTTGCCCCTTGCGTGGCCCAGCTGCAGCCTCGGTAGAGTGAGCTCTGGGTTACTCAGGAACCAGTTAGGCAGATACCTGCCCTGTTTTGGCTTTTCTTCACTCCTTACATTTCGGTCGGTGATGTCCTCTCCAGAAGGAGCCCTGGAGACCAAGAAGGGCATACCTGGCTGCTAGCACTTTGGAAGCTCTGTTAGAGTACGAAGGGAGACCGGTTCAGGCATTCCTTCTGTTTTCCATACCATTGCCGGCCCTCTGGCTGGTTTTGAGTGTAAGCCTTTTGGCATCAGAGATGGGAGAAGCCCACAAGAAATTAAAGATCATATTTGGGCCTTCTTGGCTCAAGGCTCAGGGGCATGCTTAAGGAAAAGTGGGACATCTGGTTTCCCCCCTCACAGCAGGTCTGATCCTAGACCGAGTGTGCTGTTGGCCGAGCTGTTCCGGCAGCCTCCTCCTGCCATGGCTGGCAGTTTCCCTCTGTCCCTCACCAGGTCCTTCTTGGCCCGGTTTCTCCATCTAATGCGTAGGGGCCCAGTTTTTTCTCGAAGTGTGTCTCCTGCTCCCCAGTTGGCTCAGCTCACTCCTTTTCCCGTGGTGGTCCCTTGGTTCTCAGGTTTAAGAGCCCACCTGCCCAAAGGGCTTTCCCGCGCTGGCATACAGGCCCTGGTAGAGCCCTGCGACACTGTCACAAGAGGGAGGAAGGGCATTAGCTGCGTGTCCTATCTTCTGCCAAATCTTGCCTCCTTCTACCTAAAGACTAGGCTTGGGGGCACCTGGGTGGCTCAGTCGGTTAAGCGTCTGACTTCAGCTCAGGTCACGATCTCGCGGCCCGTGGGTTCGAGCCCTGCGTCAGGCTCTGGGCTGATGGCTCGGAGCCTGGAGCCTGCTTCCGATTCTGTGTCTCCCTCTCTCTCTGCCCCTCCCCCGTTCATGCTCTGTCTCTCTCTGTCTCAAAAATAAATAAACGTTAAAAAAAAAAATTAAAAAAAAAAAGACTAGGCTTGGTTTTCTTTTCAAATAAAAAAAATTAATAAACAGGAAAATTGACTTCTTGGTATACAGTTTTATAAATTTTAACACATATGGATTCCTGTGGCCACTACCGCAGTTCCAAATCCCTAAAAACTCCTCGTGCTACCCCTCTGGAGGTGCCCTCCCATCCCTCTTTGCCCTGGCAACCACTGCTCTGTCTCCAGCACTCTTCCTAAGGATTTGTTGGCCAAGTTACGGGCATCTTCCCAGAAATTTCATTGGTCCATAGTGGTATAAGGGAGAAACATGAAAATCAAGTCCACTCTCTGGAAAGCACCCTAGCATCCTTTGTCCTTTTTATTCTGGCTGCACTGAGCTCTCACGCCTACTAGTGCTCCTTCAGTATGGACAAAACAGTGTTAACCCAACCTTCTTCCTCCTCAGCTGCGCCTACAGCATGACATTTTTTATCCGTTCCATCCCTGTTTCCCTGCTTATAATAAACACACTTCTCTTAGCCCAGTGCTTCAAAACTTTGATAAGAAGACACAGATGAATTCTAAGTGTAAAGAATGCTGTCAACAACAACAACCCGGAGCTAGAGATTGCCCAAGGAAGAAAGATGAGTTGAACAAAAGTACACGGGAAACTCTTGGCCGTGGATTTGAGCCCATGTTTTATTTTTGAAGTTTTGGTACATCTTGGAAACAAAAAAGTCAAAAGGCTTGCTTTTGTTCCCGAAGATCATGTGCAAACATTAGCGAGAACCTCTTTAGTTGGTGTAGGACAAGGGTGGTTGTCGAGGTCTGTCTGGGCTCCCCTTGCCTGTATGGAAGAATTAGGACCAGAGACGTATGATCCATCAGCCCGTAGACATGAATCCCCTTGCTGGGCTTGCTGTGGGGAATATGCCTGTGTCCTTCTAGCAAAGGATTTATCATCCCCCTTGCTCTCAGAAAAAAATCTTCCCCAACTTGCCCAAGTGCCCCTGTCCCCCTGCCCCCCTGCACTTGAACAGCTTCATCTCATGAGAGATGTTTCTCAGTTAGTGAAGTGTTGACTCCAGAATGTCCAGGATAAGTTGCAGGTGCCCAGTATCCTGGTAAAATTTCAGATTCTCCGTCAGTCTGGGGACTTGAAGGAACTCAGGATACATTTTAGGGTACATAAAGTTTTTAAAATGGATTCACTCAAAGTGATTGGCCCTTGCAAGAGGGGAACAGAAGTCGGTGTGTAGTTTCCTTGCAGGTGGGGAGAGGCTGAGCTGTTAGGGAGGGGAGGTGCTCCTGAGTGGGCAGGGCCGGTCTCTCCAGCTCCAAGCCCTCCCTTGGTCCCCTCCTGCCTCCTGGCAGCAGAAGATGACCGCCTGGGGTGGTGGTCTCCAGTCTGGGGGGCCAGGTGAACATGTGAAGCACACAGGACATACAGAAGTCCCATTCATACTCTTGTGCATATTCAGTCCATGTGAAAGGGTGAAAATGATTTTCCACACTGCGGGCTGAGCATCTGTGTGATTAACTTATGGGGCCTGCACTCTGGGCCAACTCCTTGGCCAGATTGCGATCAAGACCCTGGCTTGAGAGTGGGAGCCAAAGCTGGAAGGGGGCCGGGCCTGGCAGTGCCCTTATAGGAACTCAAGCTTCTGGTGGCCAGCCTGAGCCTGAGCTGGGAGTCAGGTGAGCAGTCCCATGTGGGAGACAGAGGCCAAGGGTCTCACTAGGCGGGCCCGGCAAGGCAAGCTGGTGGTGGGCCATAGTCCTGGCAGACTGCCCTCAGAAACAGAAGTGTGGAGATCGAAGCTGTGAGGTACCCCAAAGGTTGAGAATTACTGGCCCACCAGAGTTCCCTGGAGCTCACCTCCTTACCCTTTTCTGAAAGTGCACATGCCCCGCCCCTGTGCCCAGAATCTCTAGGTCGCGGGACGCCGGAACTTGTATTTGTTAGAAGCTCCCCTTTAAAAGTTTGTGCATAGCTAGGTTGAGATGCCTTGCTTTGGGCAGCGGCAGGGTCGGCAGGCTGCTGTGTGGCTACAGGCGGAAGCCAGCCCCAGTCGGGAGGTCAGAGAGCAACAGAGGTCAGACAGACCTCAGCTGGGCCACCCCTTGTTAAATACCAGATTCCCAAACCAGGGGTTCTCCTATTTTCTTGGTCTCTACAGATGGAGTGTCTCCTATATTTCTAGCTGAACAAAATCATTTCAGTCCATGGAGAAAGCCTTCCCGTGCTCTTTTGTTCTCACAGAAGACATTCTGGTTTCTCCTTTGAGATGATCTCTGCGGGCACTTTCTGTTGCTGTGGGGGTGGCTTGAGATCCCTGCCCCTGTGTGTACCTCAGTTGTGGTACTCCTCACTTTAATAGCTGTCAACTTGGTTCTGGATCATTTTTTGCGTTCCTGGCACGTAGGAGCTTCCTAACCAAATCTTATTAAATTTGATGTTTTAATGAAAGGCATTTTTTAACTCCCTGCCCTCTTTGCCACCATCCCCCCTGCTCATCAGAAGTATAGCTCCACTCTACCCAATAAAGGCTCCCATAGACTGGACCTGTAAGAAATCAGACCGAGGCCAGCCTCAGCACGCTCCTGAGAACCACTAAGATAAACACAAAATGCACTCTCGCCGAATTCTGAGAAGGAAAGGCCCTCAAAGGTCATAGGGTCCAGTGGCTCTCAACCCTGGCTACACATTAGAATCATCTGGGGAGCTTTTAAAAAATGTTCATGCCCAACCCCCACCCTCTGAGATTTTGATTCAGTTGGTGTGGGGTGGGGCTCAGGCTTGCGTGGAATTTTCTTAAAGCTCCCCAGGGGCTTCTAATGCACAGCCAAGTTTGTAAACCACTGCCCTAGGCCAAAACTCCTCATAGAATAGTTGAATGAAAGGATTAAAAAGATCTCTGCCTGCCGAGGTGATGGCCCCCCAGTAAGACCAGGGCTGGTGGTAGGTTGCCAGCAACGCACCCTTGGATTCCCTAAGCCCCTTATCCTCCACAAGACTTGGCCTTGGACCATCCCTCCTTCCCGGAGACCAGAAGCAGACTCTGAACAGAATCCGGTTTTAAACCGATTAGTGGTACATGTAAGGAGACATGGTGTGATGGGCTCTGAATTAAGAACTCCTTTTCCCAGGCCATATATTTGATTTCATATGTTGTATTAATTTGCTAGGGCTGCTGTGTCAACTGCCACAAACTGGGTGGCTTAGCACAACAGAAATGCCTTCTCTCACAGCTCTGGAGACTGAGAGTCTGAAATAAGGTGTCAGTTAGCAGGGTTAGTTCCCTCGGAGGGCTGTGAAGGAAGGCTCTGTTCTAGTCTGTCTCCTTTGCTTTCAGATGGCTGTCTTCTCTCTGTCTCTTCACATTGTCCTCCCTCTGGGTGTGTCTGTCCAAATTTCTCCATTTGATAAAGACAGCAGTCATATTGGGTTAGGGCCCACCGTGACTTCATTTTCACTTGGGTCCCTCAGTGAAAACCCTATGTCTAAGGTTACATTCTGAGGTACAGGGGGTGAGGGCTTTCACTATCTTTTTGGAGACATACACAGTTCGACCTATAACAAATATCATCCAAGCTTTCTCCTTTTTAAAAAGTTTTTATTTATGGGCACCTGGGTGGCTCAGTTGGTTAAGCAACCGACTTCGCCTCAGGTCATGATCTTGTGATTCATGAGTTCAAGCCCTGCATCGGGCTCTGTGCTGATAGCTCAGAGCCTGGAGCCTGCTTCGGGATTCTGTGTCTCCCTCTCTGTCTGCCCCTCCCCTAGTGGTGCTCTGTCTCTCTCTCAAAAATAAGTAAACATTTAAAAAAATAACAGAAAGTATTTATTTATGTATTTGTTTATTTTTTATTAACTTGTTTTACTTTTTATTTATTTTATTTTATTAAAAACATTTTTTTAATGTTTTTATTTTTACTTTTGAGACAGAGAGAGACAGAGCATGAGCAGGGGAGGGGGCCGAGAGAGGGGGAGACACAGAATCTGAAACAGGCTCCAGGCTCTGAGCTGTCAGCACAGAGCCCGACGTGGGGCTTGAACTCACGGAGTGTGAGATCATGACCTGAGCTGAAGTTGGACATTTAACCGACTGAGCCACCCAGGTGCCCCTATTTTTTATTTTTTTAAGTTTACATCCAAATTAGCTAGCATATAGTGTAGCAATGATTTCAGGAGTAGATTCCTTAATGCCCCTTACCCGTTTAGCCCATCCCCCCTCTTACAACCCCTCCTGTAACCCTCAGTTTGTTCTCCATATTTATGAGTCTCTTCTGTTTTGTCCCCCTCCCTGTTTTTATATTATTTTTGTTTCCCTTCCCTTATGTTCATCTGTTTTGTCTCTTAAAGTCCTCATATGGGTGAAGTCATATGATTTTTGTCTTTCTCTGACTGACTAATTTCACTTAGCATAATACCCTCCAGTTCCATCCATGTAGTTGCAAATGTCAAGATTTCATTCTTTATGATTGCCGAGTAATACTCCATTGTGTGTGTGTGCGCGTGTGTGTGTATATATACACACACGCATATATATGTGTGTGTGTATATATACGCCACATTTTCTTTATCCATTCATCCATCGATGAACATTTGGGCTCTTTCCATACTTTGGCTATTGTTGATAGTGCTGCTGTAAACATGGGGGTGCATGTGTCCCTTCGAAACAGCACACCTGTATCCCGTGGATAAATGCCCAGTAGTGCAATTGCTGGGTCGTATGGTAGTTCCATTTTTAGTTTTTTGAGGAACCTCCATACTGTTTTCCAGAGTGGCTGCACCAGCTTGCATTCCCATATGTATTTATTTATTTAGAGCACATGAGTAGGGGAGGGCCAGAGAGAGGGAGAGAGAATCCTAAGATCATGATCTGAGCTGAAATCAAGAGTCAGACACTCAGCCAACTGAGCCACCCAGGCACCCCTCGTCCAAGCTTTCTACCTTAACTGCAGCCTTTACTGAGTAGAGCCACATATTTTTCTTTGCACCCTCAAATTGCTCAGAGCACAGAGCCCAGGGCTGGTTGGTTATCAGCATCCAGCACTAACTTGCTGACAGACTGACATCTGTTCTCCTGGTTTTGGGTATACCTGGAGGATGATAGTTTATGGTCAGGTTCCCCCAGAGATGGATAGAATTCCTCTGATTTCCTCACAGTGGCAGAAGCAGCTGAGAGCCTGAAAGGAGAGGTGAACTAATGAGGGGTGGGCCTCCCCTATCTAAGATAAAGGCCAGAGTCACGCGCTGATGGTAAACAGCATTGAGTGGATGCATTTGTACTCTGGAGGAGAGTGATGGAGGTGATGCGATGGGTAGGTCTTGGGAATGTACATACATTATCACTGGTAAACAGGTTAGGGAGTAACCAGGGTGTGGAGAGGAGGCAGCGTTTCATTCCCATGGAAATTCCACATCAACTGCTTACCCCAGAGGCTGTCCTTTGCATGAGCCACTGCGGACAGAATTCAGGGAGGCTTCAAACACTTGGATGGGGAAAAAAAATTACATTTCATTTTCACCAACTGAAAATTTGTGTTTCCTTCGATGACGAATGGAGACAATAAACCATAGTGACCTGAGCAGTACCTGTGACTACCACCAATAGCAGCTGCAGAGATTTTTTTCCAATATGGTAGAGTTGTTGTAGGTGTCTCTAAATATTGTTACCCTCATCGCTGCTTCAGAATTAAGGTGGTTATGAGGCTTATGGAAGAGTCTCACCTCATGTGTAATTAAATATTACCATGGCAAAAATTTTTAAATATTTTGATGACTGCAGTTTATTGTAATTGGCTGCCTTTGTGACGTTATGTATTTAATTTGTGCATGTAATGCCATTCTGCGGAAGGTCTGCAGGTTTCCCCTGGCTGCCAAGGGGTGGTCTGTGGCATTAAAGAGGTTAAGAAGCCTAGTTTTGTGTTTGTAATAACTCCTTCCTGTCCCCAGTGGGTAGGTAAATCCTATAAATGGAGATAATTCTAGATTACAGTCTTGACAGTCACTGATTTAGTTGATATTTGTATCTTTTATTTTGGGCTCCTTGGGGCTAAGCCATGTGTGTATGTGTGTGCATGTGCACTCACGTGGACTTACTTTCAAAGACGTCAAGGATTAAGTAAACATTTTAGAACAAGCCCGGCTTTAAATATGCCCTGCAGTGCTGTCGGGCCCTGTTTGGGAAAGCTGGTTCCTGCCTTCGCCAGCCAGTCTCCATTGAGCAAGTAGGGTACCACTTATTCCTCCCAGAGCCAAATGCACTGGGACATGCTCCCCTTGGTCACTCTGGAAATGTGCAAGCCTCGCACTGATGACTGAGCTGCCTGTGTTGGGACTTGAAACTTGGGCTCACACAGCCAGTTCCAGGTGGCCCGGGACAATGCTGAGGGTGCCAGCTCCCAGGTCCTGGTGGGTGTGAAAATGGTCTGATGGCAAATGATTAGGTCTATGGGTTTTTTTGTGGAGTTTTGTTTTTTACTTTCCTTTTGAAATAATTAGACTCACAGGTAGTTTTTAAAAATAGTATGTGAGAGTCCTGGGATCTCTCCCCAGTTTCCCCCAGTGGTGACATCTTCTGCAGCTCAAACTCAATATTAAAACCAGGTCATTGACAATGATACGTTGCTGTTACCGTCAGCTGGATTATAGACCTTAATCGGTTCTCACCATTGTTCACAAGCCTTCACTTAGGTGTGTGTTTGTATAGTTCTGTGCAGTTTTATCCCATGCAGAGATTCGTGTAGCTACCACCATAATCACAATACAGAACCATTTATGGAACATATTTTTAAAACTCAGTTGTGAGGCACGCAGTATAGTGAATTATTATCAGTTTTGTAAAAGCACAGCCCATCAGCCTCGAGGCTGGAGGTAGTGGTTTGATGCATCTCCAGGCCTGTGTAGCATTTGGACCCTGTGCTAGGTGTGTCTGCCATTTTCAAGGTCCAATCTGGACCTGGAGTCCATTCGGTGGAAGTTGTAGGAGGCAGTGGTGCTCGTGCTCCGTAGGCACAGCATTCTGCATCCCAGGTTTGGGATCAGGGTGTTTCTCTGAGCTGGGGAGTCGGGGGTACAGCAAAAAAGAGGCAGGACACAAGGGCAGCGTCCAACTCTTGGGGGTCCAGAGCTTCATAGGGGGTGAGAGGACAGTTAGGGAATAAAGAGATGCCCCGACTGGGTCTGGGTTGTAGGGAAAGGTCCTATCTTTGTGGGCATGGAGGTCCCCGGGAGCCCTCTCCTCCTACCCTGCATCCCTGAATTGACTGTGCTGCTGGGCGTCGCTTCCAGATGCAAAATGGGGATGATAGTTGCTCCACTGCCTGTGCCGTTGTGAGGTCTGATTACCATGGTAGAAGGGAGGACACTTGATAGAAATTCCAAGGCACCCTCCAAACTAAGGGGGTAGCTTTCTCCCAAAGCCATGTGTTTATTGTGCCTTTGGCATCGCTCCGTTTACCAGGACATCCGATTAAGTGGGAACACTCCATTCTCTAACCACATAGGATAACAATGCTTACCATGTCTGGGTTTTCTGGTTTTAGCCATTTGGGGATACTGGTGCACATGTATCTATTGTTATTTTTTTGTTTGCTGGTTTTTCCCAGTTTCTTTGGTTCAGGTTTTCAGCTAATTACTTAACCTTTATGGTCAGCGGTAACACCTAGCTGTGTACCTGCAGTCACACATCCCACCCTGTTTTCCTCCTGGCTGATTCCAGCAACATGGGGCTGCCCGTGGTAAGAACTGGTACCTGGTACAAGTCCAGCTCTCGTGAGCCGGTGTTGGGACACTAGACTGAGCTACAGAGGGGTGTGGGGAAGGATGATTTAGTTAGGTAGGCCTTCTCCAGTGTCTGCAGGGGCTCAGTGAACCCAAGGAGATGTAATGCTAGTGCTGGGAAATTGGGGGAGCCTCACTGCTGCCGAGTGTGCATATCATCCACTGACTGTCTGGATGTAGACAGAGCTTAGGAGCTACAACCCTGGGCAGGTTATCAGGGGAGGGCCTCAAACCCATTTGTAAATATACTTTTTTTTTTAAAGTTTATTTATTTATTTTTGAGAGAGAGAGAGAGAGAGAAAGCATGAGCCAGGGAGGGACAGAGAGAGGGAGAGAGAAGAATCCCAAGTAGGTTCCGCACTGTCAGTGCAGAGCCCCACAAGGGGCTCAATCCCATGAAGCATGAGATCATGACCTGAGCTGCAACCAAGAGTCTGACGCTTAACTGACTGAGCCGCCCAAGCGCCCCTGTAAATACGCTTTCCGAAACTAAGCGTGTAGCAGGAAGCCAAGGTTGCCACCATCGCAGGACAGAAATCTAATTGAAATAACATCCTGTCTCCATTTCTGTCACTCACCTTACCCTGCCCATTATTATCCATCTTCCAAAGGCACCATCATCTTGTTAACTTCATTTCTGGGAAAGCGGCAAACGCCGTCTTTCACTTCACTCCCAGAGCTTGAACTTCAATGCCTGATTCTCCGGGCCTCCCACCTCTGACCTCACCCGGTCGGATCGAGCTCACTTCTGATCAGTCCTGAGCCGCACCTCTTCCCCGCACTTAGCGTGTTTCTGCTTCCCTTCCAGATGCCATCCTGCAGCCTTCGGTCCCTTTTCTAACAGTGTTGACTTGGACGACCCGAACTCCAGATTAGCCTGCTGTCACATTTTCTCCTGTGTACCTCACAGTCACACACAATTCGTTTGGCACATAATTGTATAGCCTTATGACTTGTTTTTTTATCTGTAAGTGATTAGTGAACAAGACAAAGCATATTGTGTTGTTCTCTTAATTGTTTCTGTGCTTAGTCTTCCTCTTCCTAACTAGGGGGAGGGCAGGGACCCTGTGCTACATTTTTGGTCTACTCTCGGGCACCCAGTGTGGCTGTGTGCATTCTCCATCATTGCTTGCTGAGTGAGGAATACAGCCAACTCCCATCACGAAGTGCCAGACGGCTCTAGTCTGGGTCCTTATTCTGCAGGCTCTTCCAAAGCAAACTGGGATTTATAACTATAGGCTCCCTGGTTAGTAGTCATTAGCTTGGAATGCAAGGGGCTGACAATCAGGATATTGTAGCCGCTGGTTTGGTTCTACTTGAGCATGAGATAGTTAAACTCATTTTGAGATAACTGAAAGATGAGAATTAAAAAAAGGAACAATATTGTAATTAAAAGTTGAGGTAGCTGAAACCTTACTGCCCACTTGAGCCTAGAGCACGACAAGGTAGACTTGAAAGGTAAGGACCTCAGAGGGAGGAAGATGAGGTCCCAAGGGCTAACAGCTAGCTAACTCCCTGGGAGGGCTCCCTCAGTCCCGCGAGTGGAGATGTTCCATACCACCTTCCCTTCCGTGGGGAGACGAGCTGACTTTGCTCTCCCGAGCCGTCTTACGGTTGGGGCGGAGACCATGTGTTCCCTAAGTGGGCTTCATTTTTTAGAAGCATCAAGTCTGGCATTTTCAACAAAGTGAGCAATCTCTAACCATAGAATTGAGTCAGTTTGGGCAGGAGGTGGGCCTGTCCACCCTCCTGTATATTCATCAAAAGAAAATTGAGCAATATAAAAAAGAAAAAAAATTTGAGGAGCATAAACCCGGCTCATGGTTTAGAGTGTCAATTCATGGATCATTCCTGGCTGCCATAATACTGCTCTAAAGCAAGCCAGAATTTCTGATTACGTTCAGTAGCTCCTCTCGGTCACTTTTGCCACCGTCCTCGTGCCGCTATCCAAAGACTTATTGTAAAGGGCGAGAGTTCTCTCTGATTCTTCTTACCTCTCTGTCTGCTAACTTGAGCGACTTCTCTCTCATCCACATCTTAGCAATGAACATCCAAGAAAGTAAAACAGGGCCCAGGAAGCTCACCCAGAGTGGAGTTTTGAAAATTAGTTTTTCCCACCTACATAGGAAGCCTGGGCACAGGAGGTGTGAAAAGTCTTTCTTCTCTCCCCTGTAGTCACTCCCAGTCTGGAGCCTGAGCAGAACAATGGGCAGGCAGCCTGTGGACAGAATTCCCTTGGGTTTTCTGCCTAGGAACATCTCAGAAAATGCACTCCTTGAAATTTTTTATTGGCGTTTGCCAAAGAATAGCGAGGCAGTGGGTTTTTCAGAGTTAGGGGAAGGATTGTATCAGAGTGATGTGGGGTGGGGCAGGGCAATTCTGGGTGATTCAGGTTGAGGTGGGGGGATTCTGTTTTAAAATGCAGATTCTTGGACCTCACCCTTGGATGTTCTGAGCCCGGACTGGGAATCTCTTAACTGTGACTCTGACAACAGCCAGGCCTGGAGACCTTGGGGTGTGTGCTCCCCCCTGACTGAGCCCAACAGTGGACTCATGAGAAGTTCTGCCCCCATCAAGAACCTTCAGAGCTTCTGTTGTGGGTAAATATTGGGGGTGCCAGGCCTCTCCGTATGGTCCATGGGAAATATCCCTTCTTGTAGTTCAAAAATAGTTGATGAACAGCAATCCCATGTGGTTAGACTGACAGACTCATGAAGTGGGGCTGACCGGGGCTTGTAGTTGAGCTCTCCTGTACGCTAGCTTTGCAGCTTTGGCCAAGCCATTTGGCCTTTCCAGATCTCCATCTTGTCATCTGTAGGGAGGGGATTGGGACATCACTATTGCAAGATTATTGTAATGCATGGAGATGAGATGTGTCAAGTGTCTCTGGTACTCAGTAGCTGCTGTTTTTATCCTATAGGAAGAACCTTCCTTATCTCCCCCACTCCACTTCTGGCTCCAAAACTCATCCTTTGTTATGGATTGAGTTCTGGTGGCACCTTGGAGAGACCAGTTTGTCAGTCTTCACTGCTCCTGTGTCTTCTCCTGAACCATCCAGTGAGATGGACAGTGCTATCCCTCAAGGCCTGTTTGAAATGTCTCCTTGATGTTGCCTCCAGAAGGCAGATTTTAGTCACATACCCACCATGAGACTCCCATGGTGCTTCCCATCTCAAGTCACATTCAGCTGTATGTCCAGCTAAGCACACCCAACAGAGTTGTAGGACAGGTAGGTCCCCGGTGAAATTGTTCTAGTAATGAAGTGACATTCAGGTAATAGTGAGGGCTCCCTCACGTACTTTGTTCCATCCATACTTCTTGTTCCCAAACCCACCGGGCACTTGCTTGTCTCAGGGCCTCTGTTCTGTGCTTCCTTCACTGAGAACATTTTTCCCCATAACCGTGTGGCTCTGGTTTAACAGTCACCTCCCCAGTTCTCTGACCACCTGTTTCAAACCACAGTACCCCTCCCCCAGCCTTTCTTATCTTCCTCCCTGGCTTTATCTTACTCTGTAACACCCACCACCATCATTTGCCTCATCGTCCACCCCATTCCCTAGGATGTCAAACCCATAAGACTTGTTCACTGATCTGTCTTTGCACCTGAAGAGTGCTGGGCAGAGAGTAGGTGCCCAATAAACCATTTAAAATATTTTATTTATTTATTTTGAGAGAGAGAGAGAGTGTGCGGTGGGTGACAGGGGCGGAGAGAAAGGGAGAGAGAGAATCCCAAGCAGGCTTCGTGTGCTGACAGTATACAGCCCAACATGGGGCTCGATCCCATGAACCATATCATAACCTGAGATGAAATCAAGAGCTGGACGCTTAACCAACTGAGCCACCAGGCACCCCTTACCCTTTTTTTTTTTTTTTTTTACAGTCTTGATGTCTTTTATTTTTTTACATTTATCACGCCATGAATTCATAGGGAATGGGTTCCAGCAGCTCAGGCTCCTTTCCATTGGTTCTCACAAAGTGTGCTTCTCTGGGTGGGGCAGGCTGGCGCTTCAGTTGAACCCAAGTACCTTTCTCCTTGGCTTCCTTCTTTTTCTGATCATTTTCCTTTACGCGCTTCAGGAAGCTGTCTCGGCTCTTTGAGTGCTTAATGTGCTCGATACGTACATTAATTCTCTTAGCAAGAATCTTGCCCTTAACTTGTTTGTTGACAACAATGCCAACAGCATGCTGGGTAACATTGTAGACTCTTCCAGTTTTGCCGTGGTAACATTTGTGGGGCATTCCTTTTTGAACAGTGCCCATTCCCTTGATGTCCACAATATCACCTTTCTTGTAGATTCGCATGTATGTTGCCAAAGGAACAACTCCATGTTTTCTAAAAGGCCTAGAGAACATATAGCGAGTACCTCTCCTCTTTCCCTTTGTGTTGGTCATTTTGGCGAATTACTGGAAGATGGCGGTTCCACCCTTTTTTTTTTAAAGTAACAATTTTTAATAAGTGGCAGCAGTATTTAAAAAGATTCAAATCTTTTTAAATACTTTTAAATTTTAAAATACTTTAAATACTTTGCTCACACAAACCTTGTTTCCAGGGAAAAATTAAATTTGTCACGTAACTTGCCCTTTCAAAAGGAGAATGAAGATAACAAGGGGATAGGGGCACCTGGGTGGCTCAGTCGGTTGAGCGTCCACTCTTGGTTTCATCTCAGGTCATGATCCCAGGGTCATGGGATCGAGCCCTGTGTTGGGCTCTATGCTGAGCTTGGAGAATGCTTAAGATTCTCCCTCCCTCCCTCCCTCCCTCCCTCTCTCCCTCCCTCTCTCTGTCCCTCTCCCTTGTTCTCCCCCCACCTCTAAAATTAACAAAACAAGACAAAACAAAACAAGGTGATCTTCTTGGCACGTTTTTTTGCTCAGTCTCAGGAGAGGGGGCCTCACCCAGGTGCCTGATTGAAACGATGTGTTCTGAGCATTGACACAAGCACCAACCTGCACGTGCACAGCTGAGGCGCAGGGGGGAGGAAGCACAGCGATGGGGTATTGCGTGATAGCCTGGCAGTGAGCATTGGAGGCAGGAGACAAACAAAAAAGGGCACCATACAGGGATATTGAGAAGCACTTCAGTGAGGAAGTATTATTTTTATTGTTTTATATGGTGCCCATCGGTTGATCATTGAAACAATGACTTTGAATTATTAATAAAGATTACGTTGAGTCAAATATGCTTGTATATGAGGATAGGGGAATAGCAAATACGTTGAAAAAAACTCCCATCAAGTCAGTTTTTTTTTTTTAATGTTCATTTTTATTTTTGAAAGAGAGAGTGCAAGCAGGGGAGGGGGAGAAAGAGGGGGACAGAGGATCCAAAGTGGGTTCTGCCCTTACAGCAGTGGGCCCAGTGTGGGGCTTGAACTCACGAACCATGAGATCATGACCTTAGCCGAAGTCAGACGCTTAACCAACTGAGCCACCCAGGCACCTTTCAAGTCAGTTTTTAAAAATAGCAGCTTCACTGAGATAGAATTCCCGTACCCTAAAATCTATCCTTTTGAGGGTACCACTCAGTGGCTTTTAGCATAGACACTGTTGTGCGACCATCACCACTATCCAAGTTTGGGACATTTTCATCACCCCATCAGCACTCACCGCCCATCCTCCTTTCCCCCCCCCCAGCCTCTGGCAACCACTAATCTGCTTCCTTTCTCTGTGTTAAGTGGAATAATTCAATATGCAGTCATCATGACTGACTTCTTTCACTTAGCATAATGTTTTCAAGGTCTGTCCATGTAGCACGTGTCAGTGCTTCTTTCCTTGTTATGGCCGAGTAATATTCCATTGCATGGATATGCCACCTTTTGTTTATCCATTCATGCGTTGATAAGCATTTGGGTTCTTCCTAGTGTTTGGCTACCCACTGAGCCATTTTTTTTTTTTTCATGAAATTTATTGTCAAATTGGTTTCCATACCCCACTGAGCCATTTTGAAATGTAATGAAAGTCTTCGTGCTAATGGGGTTTCCTGGCTCCTAAAACGGAGGGGGTGCTGCCCAGGTGAGCACGAGGATCTGTAGTTGTGCAGACATCGCATCTAGCTGGCTGTTGTCCACTCTGAAAGTGGGCCTTCTCCACTGTGCTGGTGTATAATGTGTATGATTACCGAGTGTTCCTCTCCTTTGGCCAGTGAGTCACATCTGAACTCGGTGGCCTCCTTACCACCTCTCCATTCTCCACTCCTGCCCAGCTGGTTTCTTCACACTCTGCTCTTGAAGGCCTCCACCTTGCCCCCGCTTTCATGTGTTCTCTCTTATAGGGGCAAAGGATTCTTCAGCAACCCCACTGTTCCTGCTCAGGACCCTTAGATTAGGCCAGCTCTTCAGGCCTTTTTGACATTACTACCCTGAACTGTGTTTAACTGTGTGTTTTCTTTTTTGTATGTGTGATTATTTTCTCCATCACTACAGCATGGCACAGACAGTGTCTTGTAATGCCCTCATCCTTGGGTTGGCCTAGAGCGTCTCACAGTGGGCTCTCTGTGCATGCTGGCTGGTTTGGTGTCTGGGAGTTACGAGCCCTTTGCCATGTAACTGGAGAGGTGGAGATGTGAATGGAGGCACCTGCTTAGTTGTATAATGGTCTTTGGAGCAGGGATCGGGTTTAAATCATTTCGAATCCTCTTTTCACCTCTCGTTGTTAATTCCTGGAAGTGCATGGCTGAACTAGCTGGAAAGTAACCTGAAGTTTGCTCAAAACTTAAACTATGGATTTTCTTTCTGACCATGCCTATCTGTGTATATTTCACAGAATAACAGCAGGTGCCCAGCCACCGTTCAGTGGGAACTTTGCTAACTCCCTCTCATTCCCTTTCCTGCTGGTCACAGTCTTGAGCGTTTGCAGTTAGGATTGGGGGGTGGGTGTGACTTGAGATAAGGAAATCAGTAACAATGAGGTGTGTCCCCATTCTGGGTGGACCTGTCATTCTCTGTTCTCCCGGTGGATCAGGTAATCTGACATGAGCAGGCACCTGGGTTGAGTGTTTTCACTGCTTCTCAGTTGTCTGTATTCATTGTCTGCTGAGATAATAGTGAACAGAGAAAGAAGAAAATTAAAATAGGAAGCTGGGAAGGGCAGGAAGAGAATCAGGAGGCCTGGTACACAAAAGTTGGCTGTAACATGAGCCAGGATATGGAAGTATGACCAAGTACTTTGGACCATCTGAGTGCAGGCCCTCCTCATTTTCATTTCGGTTGGCTTGTCTCCTTGCCTCACTGTTACCAGCCATGTTTAGCTTAGTCTTTGTTGTTGTTGTTGTTTTTCTTTGGCTGTCATTCCTGAAGGAAAAGAAGATGGCCAGATGGATCTCTTGGAATCTGAGTTAGAGACTGGATGGGACAATGTCAACTTCCTTCTGATAAAAAATTTAGGAGTTTTTGTAGGAGACCCTCTCTTCTCTTTGCTGTAATGAGAGGTGCTCTCAGCCTTCCCCCTTTATGGGCAAGGGTGTAATATGGTGATGTTTGTAGGGCTTATTAGAGCAAATGAAAAGGCTGGAGGCAGCCAACCTTGGAGGTACTGAGAGTAGGATCTCGCTGACTGCCTCAGGCATATCCTGCCCCATTGTGGGGCCAGAAGCACCAACTGGATTGGAAGCTCTTGGTTAGCAGTGTAGGCTTTGAGATCTAGGTTTGAGGCTCCCATCCTCCACTGACCGTGTGTTTACCTCCCTTGTGGCACATAGTGCTAAGAAGTGAGATCTGGAAGCCCCTAAGCCCCACCAGTTCCTGCAGGTAGGTGTTTATTCAGTACCTCCCTCCCCGACATCTGCAGGGTCAGGAGACTGGGGGCTTGGCAGTTTCTTCCCCTGTTAGACAGCTCCACTGGTGGGGGGATTCCTCCTTCTGTTCAGCTGTTATCTTCTTCATTCCTCCCTCTGGAGTCCTCCACCGTAGGTCTCACCATCTTCCGTATTCCTGGCTGTCATGCCTTCCTGTCTCAGGGTAACTGAACCTTAGGTGGGCTGTGCCCTTCTTACCTTTACATATCCTGGTGAAAATAGTGGCTTCTGCGAGTTGCATGTTCCAAAGGAGGATCAGTGGATCCTGGTAACCTGATATGTGTACCAAATACACACACAGACACACACATACATATATATATACATATACATATACATATACACATATATATATATACACACATATGTGTGTATATATATATATGTGTATATGTATATGTATATGTATATTGTAATTTGAATTCCAAAGTCCATATCCACCACATTATATTAAAAAAAACAATGGTAATCCTGTCACCTAACAAGCCTGTTCTTAGTTGAGTGTTTCCTTTGTCTTTATTCTGATGAATCCATATTAATAGTTACACTCAGAGTGTGTACACAGAGTTTCAGTGGTTTCTTCATTCACTGTGCAGCCCTTTGCCCCACAGCTCTTGGGCCTTTGTCTTGCCATGCCTAGAGCACAAACATCTCACAATCATAGTAAGCACTGGGGTGACAGCATCTCATTCTGTGGAACAGATAGAAAACCATTTATTAACCAGTGGCACCAACCAGTCAGTTCTGACTGGATCAATGATGTCGTGGTCCCCTACCCCTGAGAGGAAAGCAGGGCATGGTGTGGTGGGGGAGGGGAAGCGTGAGGTAGTGCCGCATTCCAGTGTCCCAGGAACATGTCCATGTGTAGGACAATGAGCTCTTTAGAGAGGCAAGGAATACGTTTTTGAACTGTTTTAATCTTTCAGACAAAAAAAAAAAAAAAAAAGAAAAGAAAAAAGAAAGAAAGAAAGAAAACAGTGCCCTTTTTACATACTTTTCAGAATTTCCTGTGTTTCATATTAGCCGGTTACTGTTTTGGCTTCCTTTCATGGTAGTAAACACAGTTTGTTTTGTTTAGCTATTTCCTTCCCCCTCAAATACCATCACTGATCAATCCTGCCTTTGCCAGAGTCACACATTCACGGGTCTCTTTCCTTCCACCTCTCACCCCTCAATTCACTCCATTTGTTGAGCTCCTGCTAAGCACTAAAGATTCCAGAAGGGAGTAGGGGGACTGGTTGTAGGAGGGCAGTGGGTGCTGGAATCCCAGCATCTGGATGCTTCCACCCACCCTTTCAGAAGGCTCACTCTCTCCAGGCCAGGAATGCTGACATTTAATGAGCACCTACTAGATAGTTATTTGTCGATTTTGTATCTAGGAAATTGAGGTCTAGTTGAGTCACTAGAATCAGGTTGGCATGGCCTCAACTAAAGCTCTGGCTTAGCTGTGGTTGCCATCACTATCCTGTTTGAGCTTTGGGAGCCATGGAGATAGTCAGAGCTACATTTTTCTCTTTTCTTTTCTTTTCTTTTCTTTTCTTTTCTTTTCTTTTCTTTTCTTTTCTTTTCTTTTCTTTTCTTTTAATTTGAGAGAGAGAGAGAGAGAGAATATCTCAAGCAGTCTCCATCCTCAATGTGGAGCCCAACTTGGGGCTTGATCTCACAATGGTGAGGTCATGACCTGGGCCAAAGTCAAGAGTCAGATGCTTAACTGACTGAGCCACCTAGGAGCCCCTAGGGCTGCATTTTAAAACAGTTGTCTTATGGGGCGCCTGGGTGGCTCAGCCGGTTAAGCGTCCGACTTCGGCTCAGGTCACGATCTCGCGGTATGTGAGTTCGAGCCCCGCGTCGGGCTCTGTGCTGACCGCTCAGAGCCTGGAGCCTGTTTCAGATTCTGTGTCTCCCTCTCTCTGACCCTCCCCCGTTCATGCTCTGTCTCTCTCTGTCTCAAAGATAAATAAATGTTAAAAAAAAAAATTTAAAACAGTTGTCTTAGAGGTCTCAAGTTAGGGGTCGTAGTGGAGCCTCAGCCAGTCCTACTGGGCTTGGGCCTCCTGACTGCAGTCCTCTGTGGGTGAGTGGTGTTTGGGTGGAGCAGACCATCAAGAGGAGGGTGGATTGGAGGAGAAAGGGGCTGTTAACCCAGGATGAGAAAAAGTGGCCACCAGCAGTGTTAGGGCCTTTCAGAGTCCCCTCCTGGGAAGAGTACAGGTCCCAGATGGTTGAGCTGATGTTAGTCGGACATTTTTGAGCTGCATTCTCACCAAAGCCACCCACATTCTGCAGGCATTGTTTTCTTTTGCACCATAACAGTAAAAAGAGAATAGTTGCCTTTACTGCCACGTTAAAATCAATAGAGCCACTCACCTTGAACTCAACCCAATGTTGACCTTTCCAAAGAAATTGGGAACACCTGGAGTTTGTTTCCTCCCAGGTGGGCACAGAACAGTTTCTCATTTTCCATGGAATGAAACACAGTCTAAATGCTGGAGTAATGGTTCTCAAAAGCATCCGAATCACCTTGCTGGGCACTGCTCCCAGAATGGGTGATGCAGTCGGTCCGGAGGGGGGCCTTGAAAAGTTCTCCAGGGATGATGGTGTTGCTGGTCCAGGACTGCACTCTGAACACCTCTCTCAGGTTTGGGCCTTGGTTCCTCCTCTTCACCTCCCAAAACCAACACAGTTAGTGTGGTAGAAAGCCATTGTCTGAAAGAGGATTTATTTGCCTTTCAGCCTAGACTAGTCAAGAGACTTTGGCTAAGCCCCAGAGCTAAGCTGTCCCCTGGCTCTGCCCCTCACCCCTACCCCCGGGGCTGACCCCCTCCCATTACCTGCCACCCAGTGAGGGGATTAGAACAGGGCCGAGTGAGCCACCCTGGTGCGGTGATGGGTTCCTCCTTTCAGCACGTGGAATTTAACAAGCTAAGTGTTTTCCATGGTAAGTGCATAGAAAAGATTTCTTATCATTTTTTGAAAGAAAGAACTATAACTGTTCTCTTGAGTCATAACTGTTGTTAGATGTTGAATGAAAAAAAAAAAAGGCAGTTAATGTTCTTTTCTTCTAAACAAATTCTCTGACTTTCCTTAGCTCTCTAAGACCCCTAGAGTTAATTTTTAATGGTTTCAAGGATGTGGGGGATTCTCACTCTCCTGCTGAGCGTGTAGCTCAGCAAAGGCTCTGGGAATAGCTCCGAGCCCAAGTAACTGGCCAGGTGGGGCAGAGGGGCATCCACTGGGGAGAGGGTCAAGGACACCCCCTTTGGGGAAGTGGGGGAGAGACATGTGGCATGTGGCTGGAAATCCAATGTTGAGCCCCCAGGCTTTTGATCTGCAGAGTGCTCCTTTTGGTTAGCTTTGGGTTGGTGATGTGTTAGCCCAGAACCTGGCTGCCTATCGTGTCTGCTTGCGGGACCCTCGCCATCTCAGCCTCATATGGCCAGACTCAGGCTGTTATCATCCCCCCTCGAGTGTGCATTATAATCCCCACCCTAGTTAATCCTTGGTTGTCCATACTGCATTCCCCCTTGGCCCTCACTCCCAGTGACTCCCCAGCCTCTCAGGGTCACTGTTTCTGTTAACACCTCTGCCACCTGCTTAGTTTGCTCCTAAGTTTCTCACCTCAGCTATTACAGGAGTTCCCAGCCAGTCTCCAATCTATCCCCTTCCCAGTCTGTCCTTCCTCCCTCTGCCGTATCGCTATGCTAGCACCTGCTGAGCCCAGGCTGCTCCTCAAAGCCCTTGACAGTTTCCCATGGCCCATGAGAAAAATTTCTTGGCTTCAGAGCTTTCCCACCTGGGCCCATCCTGCCCGGCCAGAGTGAGAGCGCGGATGCGTGTGAGGGCCGTGACGGTCACGACAGCTCCTGAAAGGAGTGCGTTTGGCAAGCTGACGACTTGCCAGGGGACAGCCAGCAGTGAGAGGGTTTGCTGTTCTGGCCCCAAGCGTGAAGGGGGAAGAGAGTACCAGAGAATTGGGGGAAGAGGCTGTGTCACAGGCAGTGGGGGGAAGCCAGGGAGAAGAGCCCAGTCATAAGGAGCCTGGCTAAGAAAGGCCCCATTCCGGGCACTCGACTCTCCCTGGGGACAGCTAAATTGGCCTGGGGAGCCTCCCACATCTGCTTTTGATGGTGCTAGTTCAGGGCCCTTTGGAGCATTCTGGGATGCTAACCCTTAGGTTAACCCAGACTGCTGACAGCGTCTACAAGATTAGGTTTCAGAAGGAGTTGGGGCTTAAAAAACTTTGCCGAAGACAATAGATGGGCTTTTTAGTTTTGTTTTGAGTAAATAGAAAGGCAGTGTTCCTGATGCTTGGATCCATGATGCTTTTTTTTTTTTTTAACTTTTTTTTAAAGTTTATTTTTTTAGTATTCTCTACACCCAACATGGGGCTCGAACTCACGACCCTGAGATCAAGAGCCTCATGTTCTTCCCACGGAGCCAGCAGGTGCCCTCATGCTGTCATTTTGATAGAGAAAATAGGAGCTTCCCAAAGCCTATCTCAGCTCTGTTGAGGAGTGGAATCTAAAACAACACAGAAGGGAACATGGTCTGAGTCTAGGAGGATTGTTGGAGGGGCTGCTAATGTGTTCTCCTGTCCCATCAGAGCACCTGGGTGAATATTGGGTCAATGCCATGACTCAGATGTTAAGAGAGAATTAGAACCACTGGAGCTTGCCCTGGGGGTTGGCGGGGCAGTGGTCAGGTCAGGGCACCCCGAGGTCCTGAGTCTTTTTTTTTCTTTTTTAAGTTTGTTTATTTTGAGAGACAGAGAGCAAGCAGGGAAAGGGCAGACAGAGGGAGAGACAGAATCCCAAGCAGGCTCTGTGCTGTCAGCACAAAGCCCAGTGTGAGGCTCGAACTCACAAACTGTGAGATCATGACCTGAGCCGAGATCATGATTCAGATGCTTAACTGACTAAGCCACCCAGTGCCCCGAGGTCCTGAGTCTTACCAGAGGAGAAGACACTTTGCTGAGCTCTGGAGGGAAGGAAGAGAGGGAGGGGATAGGAGCTGTGCTTTGAATAAGTTGAAGGGTGCCACAGGCTGAAAATCCAGCTCTTTAGAAGGGCAGATCTGTCTAAAGGTAGAATAAGAACCCAGCATCGATAATAATAGTTGTTCATTTTTTTATGGGACACTTTACAGTTTGCAAAGCATTTGCATGAGAGGCGGTAGGTCCTCCTTCTCTGGAGGGATTCAAGTCCAGGGAGTTATGGTGTTCAGGGCATTCCGGCCCTCCTGAGACTAAGATGGGTCCACATGGGTGTTTCCCAAATGTGTATCAGAATTGTGCTTTTAAAAATATCCAGTATCCTTCCTCTTCTCGTAAGTGGCCTGAGGCGATCTCTGTAAATGGTTGGCTATTCCCTTGACCCAGAAAACACTACAAAATCATGCAAATCAAGAGGTTCAAATCTTCATGTTCACTTTAAGAACACACATGAAACTGCCCAGGCCGCCAAGGGTATGCAGAACCGAAAAGCCATCAACAATCTGAAGGTTGTCTCTTTGCAGAGGCAATGTGTGCCATTCTGTGACTGCAATGGTGGAGCTGGTAGGTGTGCCCAGGCCAAACACTGGGGTGGGACACAGGGTCAGTGCCCCCCCCCCCCCCCAAATAGTGCTGAAGTTTTACTGCACATGCTTAAAAATGCAGAGAGTAATGCTGAACTTAAGAGTTTAGAGGCGCCTGGGTGGCTCAATCGGTTAAGCGTACGACTCTTGATTTTGACTCAGGTCACAATCTCTGGATTGTGAGATAGAGACATGTGTTGTGCTCTGTGATGGGCATTGGAACCTGCTTAAGATTCTCTCCCTCTCCCTCTGCCCCTCTCCTGCTCTCTTTTGCTCGCTCTCTCTCTCTCTCAAATAAAAGGTGTTTAGGTGCAGATTCCCTGATCATTGAGCACATCCAGGTGAAGAAAGTCCCCAAGATGCAGAATCGAATTTACAGAGCTCATGGTCAGATTAACCCGTACATGAGCTCTCCCTGCCACATTGAGATGATGCTTAACCAAAAAAGAGCGGATTGTTCTAAAGCAGAAGGGGAGGTTGCATAGAAGAAAAACATGTCCCAGAAGAAACTGAAGAAACAAAAACTGATGGCCTGGCAGTAAATTCTGCATAAAATAAATGCAAATAAAAGTAAAAACAGAAGAAAAAAATCATTATCTTGGATTGCCAAGACTTGCTGAATTGGGGGGAGGGGCCTGGGAATCTGTATTGGGTACAGGTAGCTCGTTTGCCCAGCCTCCCTTGGAGAATGTCCACCACACATGGCAGGTGGACACGTGCCTATCGTCTTCACCTCTGGATCCCCAGTGCCTGCCACACAGTAGGAGCTTGACAAATGTGTGCTGAGTCCCTGTGCTGACATTCGCCAGCATGATTACCTTGATCTCTTCTGCTGCCTTCTATGTTGTCAGTGGTGTGGCCGCATCAGACTCCTTCCTGCTCTTTAAACACACTGGAGGTGTGCACTCTGCCCGGCCTTTGCTCATACCACTTCCTCAGCCTGGATCTCTCTTCCACCTTTTCTGCTACAGAAGCCCCACGTTTTTGGTGCATGCGGCAATACGGTATGGTAGGCTGCATGCTAGATGTTGCTAACCCTTCAAGCCAGCCCATGACATGTGCTGCCCCCCCTTCAACAGGTCTTCTTCAACCTTTTCTCCTGTGTCCCCACTAAGGAGAGAGGTCCTTGGAGCTTCTCTCAGATTGTAACATTTTTTTTTTTAGAGTTTATTTATTTTTGAAGTGGGGGAGGAGCAGAGAGAGAGGGAAACAGAGAATCCGAAGCAGGCTCCGAACCATCAGTGCAGAGCCCGAGGCAGGGCTCCAACCCACGAACTGTGAGATTAAGAACTGAGCTGAAACCAGGAGTTGGATGCTTAACTGACTGAGCCACCCAGGTGCCCCCTAGATTGTAACATTCTTGATAGCACCTAGGTGCCCTCCCTGATGCTTATCAGTGAAAAAAAATTACTTTCCAGCTAAAAAATCTATGTATATGAATACACACACACACACACATCCATACATTTTTTCCCCGAAAACATAGAAATCCGCAGTTGAAGTGAATGTGTTTGAGTTTAATGCTGAATTAAATGGCTTCGCTATGTGAAGTTATCACCGCCCACTCAGTCCCTTACTCAGCTCAGGTCCTGGGTAAGGGATTTGAAAAGATGGAGCTCCGTCCAGCATCATAATCCCAGAGTTTTTTGGATGCTCTTCGATGGAGGATATAGGCTAGGGAGCAGTTCTCTGGTGTGAGCACCCCTTTTTCCTTTATCTTCTGGCCCACACTGGTCTCATCTCCTTGCCTTTCACATTCTCCCAGAGGTTAGTGACCTCCTGAAGTGAGGCTTGAGGAAATAATAACCATAATAAGAGTACCAGCTGACCTCTTTGGAGTGTTTCCTATGCACCAGGAGCTGTTCCAAGTGTCTGTATGTATTCCCTCTTGGAATCTTCATAACAGCCCTAGGAGGTTAGCACCTATCAGCCCTATTAGCCCTGTTTTACAGGTAGCGAGACTGAGGTGCTATGAAGTTTTATGATTTGCTTAACACCACTCGGCCAGCCTAGAACAAGTAGCTAGACTGCCTCCTCCCTTGCGGGTCTGGAGCACGTGATTCCCCAGGCACAGCCCTAAGTCCCACCTTGCTAAGGGCTCATGACAGATGCTCACCTTGGAGCCACGCAGAAGAACTGCTATGGGGGGCGGTCAGCTGTTTCTCCTGCTAGAAAGCGAGAAAGGGGAGGAGGCCAGTGATTTAGGTTTCCTAAATTTCTAAGGCAGGCTGCCCTGGGGCCCCTCTGGACTTGGGGCTCTTGTAGGGAATTGGGAAGAGGGAAGTACGATGAGCAGGGGGCACCTGAGAGAGAGGGCTGGATCACCTGGTGAGCAGACCTGCCTAACAGGAGTGGCCGGCATGCTGGGGGGGGGGGGTGGGGGGGGGAAGGGAGGCGGGAATGCATTCCTTGTTCAGTTTGGTGTGTGGCCAGAAATGAAGTGTAGGTAAGTAAGCCACATCCTTTAAAATTGCCCAGGAAAAGGCCCTGCTTTGGAAGGTTGAAGGAGGTCTGGGAGGCTCTCCGAGGAATGTGTGCTTCTGTGCTGGGCCCCGGGTCCTGCTTGTTGGCGGTAGCAGCAAAGGGAATAAATAGCCCATGGGAACAAAGAATTATGTGATAGGGAGAGAGTCCACCACAGCAAGAGAATCCCGGGCAGCCCCCTGGGGCCCAGGAGAAGCATTCTCTTTTGTGATGGAATAATCCTAGAGGAGCAAGAGACTGGAGGGGAAGGGAGGGAATCTGCTTGGAGGAGAAAGTTTGGGACTCAAGTGTGCCCCCAGCAAAGAGGACTGGTTTGCATCTTAAATCTAGGTTTATTGGTCCGGTGGTTATATGTACAGTGTCATCAGGGTATCACTAGTCCCCCCAGTACCTCACTCATTGATCACTAAGCAGGCATTTAGTGAGTGGCCTTTGCCTGGTGCCAAGACTGGGGGTACAGGGAAGGCATGCAAACATAGTCCCTACCCTCCAGAAGAACTGTCTCTTATGAGGAGACACAGAACTCTGGGTAACACAGCTAAACCGTGTTGGGTGAGCCCGGTGCTGTCTGAGGCCACACTGAGAGTCTCAGATATACAATGCCTAAGGATACAGGAGAAGGGAACAGTCAGAGACACCTTGAGGAGTAAGTGGTATTTCATTTGGAAAGGAGAGGCATAGACGGCAAGGAGAGGCAAGGCCCTCAGAACTGAACTCGACTGCCACGGATGGCCAGGTGGACGTCCCAGCCTCTCAGGACAGCCTGGGACCTGCAGGAGCTACAGGCACAGGGGCCCTGATATTCGCTCTCTGTGAATTCGGGCCCAGATTTGGGCTCTGGATGCCCTTAAAAGACAAACAGGCCACTGCTGGTCTGGGGTGGCAGGCGGCCTGTGGCAGGCAGGAGAGCCGGAGGGTGGCAGGAATGTGTTAACACCAGCAGCTGGCTGCTATCTGATCCTGGCCCTGCAGTGACTTCCGCTTCCCCCATTGTTAACATACCAGCCAGGCTCTGAACGAATGAATGAGTGGGTAGAAAGGGTTCCTGTGCGGGCTCTCACAGCCAGGATAAAATAACCCCAGCCTGCTGCTCTCCAGAGAACTTTCCCCTGGGGACCCCCAGGTGGGAAATGGCCCCAATGAGTAGAAGCCCAGTGATTATTAGTGTTTTTATTGGGACAGAATACCAGAATACATACTTTACAAAATAACCCCTCAAATGGCTTAAGTACCGCAAGTTACTTTTTATCTCCAGTGCAGGTCTGTAGCACTGTGCTTCATTCTGGGACCTAGATCTTTCCATCTAAAAGTTCTGCCATCTTTTGGAGCATACTTTGAGTATCAGAATCCCCTTATTAAGACAGATTGCCAGGCCTCATTTGCACGGGGTGGGCCTCAGAACCTGCATTTCTAGCAAGTTCCAGCTGCTGCAGCTGCATAAACAGGGATTGCACTTTGAAAACGACTGTTCTGGGGCGCCTGGGTGGCTCAATTGGTTGCGTGTCTGACTCGGTTTCGGCTCAGGTCGTGGTCTCACGTTTTGTGAGTTCGGGCTCCACGCTGACGGTGCAGAGCCTGCTTGAGATGCTCTCTCTCCTCCTCTCTGTCTGCCCCTCCCCCACTCATTCTGTCTCTCTCGAAATGAATACACTTAAAAAAAAAAGGAAAAAGACCATGAAGGAAGGAAGGAAACCATTGTTCTAGGGCTTCATGGTTCTTCACTAAAGAAGTTTCTACATCCAATCCTGGAGGAGGAATGAGAGAGCACAGAATTCAGTCATAGTGGTTCCACTTAATTCCAAGGAAGGCTGAGAAATGTAGTCTTTTTGTGGGCCCAGGAGGAAAATAAAATGGCATTGTCTCTGCCACAGCACGGGTCCTGATTGCACCTCATGTGTGCCTGAAATACTAAGTTTCAAAAAGCATTTTACATGAGTGGAGGAAATCAACCAAGATAAGTATTTGCTCATGGTATAAGTGCCTTTCAAGAAGACAGCATGTTGGGGCGCCTGGGTGGCGCAGTCGGTTAAGCGTCCGACTTCAGCCAGGTCACGATCTCGCGGTCCGTGAGTTCGAGCCCCGCGTCAGGCTCTGAGCTGATGGCTCGGAGCCTGGAGCCTGTTTCCGATTCTGTGTCTCCCTCTCTCTCTGCCCCTCCCCCGTTCATGCTCTGTCTCTCTCTGTCCCAAAAATAAATAAAAAACGTTGAAAAAAAAAAATTAAAAAAAAAAAAAAAAGAAGAAGACAGCATGTTCATGGAGGTCATTATTGAACTTCCAACTGGTCCCACCATGTTAGTATAGATGGGAGTCATTTGCGACTCAACTTCCTATGATGGATGGTCCATGGTATCCCTAGTCCAACCTTTATGTCTCAGGCCTCAGGAGGAATGCTGCGCAGTCGAGTAATTATTGTACACGATGGACTTTGTTTTGGATGATCCCAGTTCCTTCTTAGTGTCTCTTCTCCATCTCTGTTGCCTGCTGACTGTCAGACTGAAACCCCTGCTTGCTTGTATAGGGCAGAAAGTGTTATGTAGTCTGACTCTTAGGCGTGGCCGATAGGCATGTCTTTTAGTTCCGACCTGATTTGGGGTAAAATCGGTGGGTGAAGCAGTGGGTAGTTGCCACATGCCTGCCTGTGCCCAGCACTCTAGAAGATGCAAGAGGCCACGACCCCAGGCCACTTTCAGTGAACTTACCTGGTAATAGAGGCCAAAGTCAATCCAGATAGAAGGAGGGCTCGGTGAGGACAGCAAGTGTGTTTGTCAGTGGTCGCATGAGAGAGCCCAGCTCAAGGTAGAGAACGGCCCCGACAACTCTGTACGGCAGGCTTAGTTCTGGGGGCTTCAGTTTCAGCAGGTCTTAGACAAACAAATGATAGTGAGGGGTCTGTGGGAGGCCTGGGTCTGGAGAAAATGGAAGGTGATACTGCACGTGGCCACCATGACCTTTTTGTAACGTTGTGGGAAGGGGTGTGATGTAATGAGTAGTCCCAGCGGGAGGACGAGGGGAAGATGAGGTCAGAGTGGAAGCCAGATGGAGTGAGGTGGGTCTCTGACTCAAGTGTAGAAGGAGAGCTTTTGGACCACTGTCGCAGTCCAAGAGCATGGCACACTGCTACCTCGCACAGCACCAGAACGGTTCATGTGGAGTTTGGCAGACTCCATCTTAAGGCTGTGTCTTTGGGAGAGAAATTGGATTAGGAGAAAAATGAAGTGTCTGTGAGGGCTAGAAATCTGTAAGGATCTTTCTGTGGAGTAGGTCTTCAGCCAAGCTATGAAGGCCAGTCAGGACCTGGGTGGATAGAAGGGGGAGAGGGTTTCATAGCACATACACAATTAAATCATTACATTGTGTACCTTAAACTTACACAATGTAATGTGTCAATTATATCTCAATAAATCTGCAAAAAAAGGAGGGGAAGGCATTCTAGTTAGCAGAAGAACCCTAAAAGTAGGGCACAGATAGGGGCCTGAGGAATGGGCTGAGGTGGCCTGGACCACTAGGAGGAGGGGCTGGACCAGGCCTGGCAGAGGCAAAGTTACTGAAAGTAGAGTCTGGCTGAGGATCATGGGATAAATATTCCAGGGGAAGGTGACCTGAAGGTGATTTTAGAAAACTGGTGGCGAGTGCCAAGAAAACTGGGGCTAGAAAACTGGTGTTGGAGGGGAATGAAGGGACAAGGGGCACATTTAAGAGTCAGCCTGGGGGCCCCTGGGGGCTCAGTGGGTTGAGCGTCTGACTTCGGCTCGGGTCATGATCTCGCGGTCTGTGAGTTCAAGCCCCGCATCGGGCTCTGCGCTGACAGCTCAGAGCCTGGAGCCTGCTTCGGATTCTGTGTCTCATTCTCTCTCTGCCCCTCCCCCACTTGTGCTCTGTCTCGCTCTGTCTCTCAAAAATAAAATAAATGTAAAAAATTAAAAAGAGCCAGCCTGCAGGAAAAAGGTCTATGTAAGTCTTTGGTAGTTCTGGCATCTTCATGATGGTGGTTATGAAGAGGCTTCCTTACAACCCCAGCCCTCAGAGTGTGAAGGTAGGAGGTCAGCTTCCTTACTTGGAGAGCCCAGTGGAGGATGATCTCATTCGTCCGTCCTTTCCTGGCCCATCCTTGCCAGGCGTAAGCACAGGGCTGCAGTGCTGGTCCTCTCCCAGTGATACCCTGTGCTTGCTCTTGAGATGGGGGTGGGATGGGGCAAGGCAGGCTCTCAGCAGCTGTGCTTCCCTCTGTTTGAGAGCCTGGTCCTCCGCTGCTCTGCCTGGGCCCACCCATGTCATCAGGAAGCGGGCTTTTGCCGGTCGACTTGGCCCAAGAGCTCCTGTTATGGCCAGTTGTGAGGTCTCTCGCGTGAGCCCTCCCTGCTGATCCCCACAGTGAGGTGAAGACTCTTATCATGTCAGAGAGGTCAAGGGCCTGTCCCAGATGTCACAGCAAAGTTGAGTGACAGGGTCTGCCTGTGTCTCAGTTCTCTGAGTCCACATTTGGAGCTCACGCCAGCACTCAGAATCTTTCTTAGGCTTGGACGAAGAATTTCACGTTCCTTAAGACTGTGACTACCTAGGCAGGGAGCAGGAGACGCCTGGGAAATCAGCTTTAGGTGAGTGTGCATTAGGAACAAGACAGACGATCATAATACTTAGCCTGCACTGAGGACCCCTCTGCCAGGCTGGTGTACTGACTCATGAATCCACGTCGCAGCATTTCACAGCTGAGGCAGCTGAGGCAGAGAAGTCTGAGTGAGTTGCCCAGTCCCAAGCAGGAGTCAGCCCCAACATTTAACCTCGGGGCAGCTCGGGCTCCTCACAGAAGCTCACTTGGCTCAGGGTGGCCTTTGGTCCCCAGAGGGCTGTCCTGCCCGTGCTTGTGACTTTTCTCAGGAGGCTGCCTCGAGTGAGAGAATGGCTGTGTCCAAGCCTGAGGTGCTACACTGCGCTTAGACTGTGGCAGCTCATGGCCGATGGCAGCTTTTTGTGACTAGCTGGTAGAAGGGAACATGGTCAGAACTAAGAGGGCCCTCACTGTATGTGTCACTTCCATCGGTTGAAGCCCTGCCTCCTGGTCTGTTTGTGTTCTCTGCTGCCTCATTTTGACTTGAGCGTCATATTCTCTGAGCAGCCTGACTAGGAGATAAGGGTTTCCTTCCCAGTCAGGAGAGAGTACAGGGAAGATGTTTTCAGGGTCCCTCCAAAGTGATATGGAAAAGCTGAGGGCTTGCTCCAACCTGCTGTGACTCCTCCTTGCCCTCAGGGGGTGCTGTGGAGACTTGATGCCTCTTCTCTGAACACTCTTCCCACGTGGATGGGGAAAACAAGCAACGATAGCCTTAGATCTCATGGGACCATGCTTTCTGGATTTAACATGTTCATTTCTGTTGTTTCTATGATGCTTATTCTTTAGGTTGTATGATACAAATTGATGGTTTGATAAATATGGTTACAAGACCATACGACATCCATTGTGCCTCCTGAATCAGCATAGGTGAAAATTTTGATTCTACAGAATTTAGGGTTAAATGCTCTTGATTGTTTTTGATTCTTTTTATATGTCCAATGCGTTTGTATCTAGGATACTCCAAGAGCAAGTCCCCCAAAAGGCATTTGCCTGAGTAATTCTATAAAACATCCACAGAAAAGAAATAATAAATCCAGGAAGGAAAATGCTGGATAAGTAATGAATACATCATCCATACTGTTTTCTTATTTGAATAGAAATCATTTGTTTTGTGCTAGATTTGTACTATACTGAGGAAACATCCACAACCCCCTACCCTCTTATACCTATGTACACTTTCTTTTCTCTGCATGTAAGTTGGTACACACCCTGTATGAGTGTCTGCTCATGTTGGGTGAGTGTAGTTTGGTGAAAACGCATCCCCAGCATCACTGTCACCAATGACTGTGAACCAGATGGGATTTTGGAAGGACTGACCTTGGCATTGTCAGGTAGATGGAATGTGTCAGAAGGTCATCTTTTTCCTCTGACTCCTTTCTAATGTCCTCTATTCCCATAAGTATTTAGTGTTTTGTTTTTTTTTTATTTTCCTTCTTTATAGAGCCTCCTGTCAGCTGTCAACTGGAGAGCTCTTGAAATTTGACTCACCCCAAGATTTAAAGCTCATATCTTATCTCTCCCAAAGGAATTTTATGGAAGAGCCCTAAGCCAAAGGTATGACTGTCTAATAGTGGAATTTCAGTCACATGGGACACATCAGAGAAGATGTGTTAAGAGGCTCTTCCTACTGTCCTGTGAGTTACAGAAACTTAAGTTATCTCCCTGCGTCCTGTTTGTTTTCCCCCTAAAAGTTTTATAGTTGTATGTTTCACATTTAAGTCTAGGGTCCATTTTTAGTTACCTTTTGTATAAAGTGTGAAATTGAAGTTGATGTTGATGTTATTTGGTATCCAGTTGCTCCAGTACTGTTTGTTGGAAAAGCTACACGTTCTTCATTGAATTCACTGTGCTGTTATCAAAAATCACCCGGGCATATTTGTGTGGGGCTGATTGTGTGTTCTCTCTTTTGTCCCAATTGATCTGTGTGTATTTTTCTCTACCTCCATGCTGTCACAATTACTGTAGCAGTATAGTCATCCTTCACGTTTGGAAGAAAGATTCCTTTATTCTTATTCAAAAATTTTTAGACTCTTTTAGGGCCTTTCTCTCATGTTCACAGAGCAACTTACACGTGCATGTTCATAGCACCATTCCTCAAAATAGCCACACACTGGAAACTACCCAGATATCCTTCAATGATGAATCGTTGCACAAACTTTGGTACATCTATACCGTGGAACGCTTGTTCGACAACAAGAAGGAACAAATCACCAAGACACGCAACAATGTGGACGGACCTCGAGGACATGACACTGTGTAAAAAAAGCCAGTCTCCAACGCCTACAGACCGCACTGCTTATTCCATTTGTAGCACATTCTTGAAGTAATAAAATTAGAGATGGGAACGGTTAAGTGGTTGTCAGGAGTTAGAGATGGGGTGGTGAATGGTGTCGCCATGAAGAGGGTAGCAAGAGGGAGTCTTGGAGGGAGAGTAGAGTTTAGTATTTTGATTGTTGTGCTTACACAAAGCTACACATGAAAGTTGCACGGACCCCACCACCACACACATGAGTGCTTGTGAAACTGATAAAATCTGAGTAAGCTCTATGGGTTGTGCCACTGTTGCTCTCCTGGTTTTGATCATGTGCTGTAATTATTTATGCAGGATGTTCACGCTGGGGGAGTCTGTGAAGGGTGCGTGGGATCTCCCTACTCACTGCTTTTCAGTTTCCTGTCCGTCTTTAATTATTTCAAACTAAAAATTAGGAAAAAACACACGACAATGTTATGGTCTGTTTATGTTGCGTCAGTAATGGCAAATCTGTAAAAACACGGACACGTTGCCTCTGCAGAAGGAGGCAAGTGGCTTCTTCTGGTTCTTTAACGTTTTATTTCTTTAAAAAAAAAAAGAAAGAAAAGAAAAGAAACCAGCAAATATGACAAAATGCTAACAGTTGTGAATTTGGGTTGGTGGGTTTATTGGTTTTTATGTTTCTCTCTGTCCTTTTTTTTTTTATATGTTTGAATTATTCTATAATTTAAAAAGTGAAATCGGTGCCTGTCTCCATGTTATCTTGGTCTGTTCACAGAATTTGTCTGAACATTTAATATCTCTTTAGTAAAACTGCTACTCAGTCACAGACTTCTTCCTTCTCTCCATGAATTTACTAACTCTGGGTCGGGAAGCCTAAGAATGCAATCCATCTTTTTTACTATGACAAGCTAATTTAATTTTAATTGCTCTTTATAGTATTGCATTATGAGGAGGAACTATCTTTAATTATCTTTTTGGGGGGTTGTTTCTAAAGTAATGTGATCTCGGGAGCTGAGAATCACCCTTTCCAGAGTAGCCACCTGACTGTGAGCGTAAAATATTTGTGTGCAACAGTGTAAATAGACTTCTCTGCTCCTCTGACTGGCAGAGCCTGCCCCTCCCTTGAAGCAATTAAAAGAATTCCAGGTGGGTGGTTCTCCCCTTCCTGGTCCTATTTAAACACACAAATGTCGTTTCAGAGATTTTTTCCCCCCTCTCTTGAAAACGCTGAGTGGCACAAGAATGGGACCAGGTTTCTCCAATCCTCATTTAAATATTGGCTGCGCCCTTTCGAGATCATTTTTCTTGGTGACATGTTAAACAATCTCAGGTCAGCCAGAGTCCTTAAAGGTCACCGTGGGTGTCAGGAATGCAGCCCTAACCAATGTACAAGATAGGCACACGGAGGCGCCCTTCAGCGACTCTGGCCCAGAGCCCTATCTTGCTATGAAAGAAAAGGGTATTCTGTTTATTTGTTGTTTGTTGGATTTTCGTTTCTACCTCTACCCCCTCAGCTTTCTCCTTGCATTGCCATCGTCTGCTGCTGTTACCCACTTCGAGGTTGGTGGGGGTGGGGGCGGGTACTGTGTAGTTGGCGCCCAGAGATGCCATTGAAAGTGTAGAGAAGTCTTCACACTGCTCTTTGTGGAGTGGTGGCCTCCCTTCCCGTGGGCAAACCCCGGGGCTGGAGCCCTCCCGGCTGCCCAGTGGCTTTTGTGTGTGTGCAGCTTTCAGCTCCTGTCCATCAGTTTGAATGGGCCCATTCAAGGGCATTCATGCGCCTCGGAGACCCCGGCCGCCTGGACACAATCAGCTGAGAAGGGCGCTGTGGGCCCTGCACATGAGAATGCGCCTGCTCGGCCTGCCTCCAGAAGCCCTGATTGTTCGGCGGAGCCCGGGGCCCAGGAGTGAGCCCAGAGGGGTGACGCTGGACTGCCATTTGGGGCTCATTCACTCTGTGCACTTGGGGGCTCAGGGAGGGCGGGGTGGGAATACCTTGCAGCAAAGGAGGAATGTACAAGCTTGGACCTGCTTGAGCTTATCTTTGGCTCTGACCTTCAGCTTTTATCTTTGTGTATCACCCATCTGATCCCCTGCTTAAGAACGGAGACCTTGCCTTTTTTTTTTTTTTTTTTTTTTAAATCTTCGGAGTCTTCCGTACCGAGGCAGTCAGCAAGTGCTTGTTGAATGAATGAACTAGGCTGGTGCTCCTTCCATTTAGGCCTAGGATACATGGATGGAAAGGTACTTTACTGTTCTTTAATGAGACTACAGTGTCCTCTGTTCCTGGGGTATGGACAACCTTCTGAAAGAACTCGATCGTCTCCTATTTGGAGGGACAGTAGAATTGAGACGCTGAAGGAACAAAAGGACATTTTCAAGGTCACAAGTGGCCACGGAGAAGGGTCTCGTGGCAGCCAGGGACCTGCCTTTAGAATCTGGAAGCTCAGCCATAGGCTGGTTTGCAGGAAGGGGCAGTACCTTGGGCCGACTTGGAACTCGTTGGTGGTAAATGTGGATTTGGGAGCATGGACTTAATTGACTCCTTGTGGCTTGTGCCATTTGGCAGCCAGAGCCCTGGAAACCTCTGGCTCTTAGCTCTGGCTTGTGTCCTTACTGTGGTTTGGGCACCCTAGGGCCATGCTGAAAACAGCAGGAGGGGCGGGATAGGAGGCATAGATCAAAATGCCAAGGGGCCCTTGTGTTCCCCAGCGTTGCAAAATTGTGTGTGGTGATCACAGCAGCAGGAGTGGTATTAGCAGAAGAAATAGTGTCTTCCATTCTTTGGGAATTTACTGGGTACGTGCTTTCTGTGTAATACTTCATTTGACTCAAGCTATTTTACACACACACACACACACACACACACACGTAAAATATATGCATTATAAGGGCTTTAAGCCCTTTGAGGTAGGAAAGATTATTATTCCCATTTACAGATGGAATAGCTGAGGCTCAGAAGTATTAAGTGGCTATAGAGCTTCAGAGGAGCCAAGGGCTCAGGCTCATCGCAGCCAAGGTGAGGGCTGGTGCAGAGAACCACGTGATTGTCATAATTTCTACTTCAGTAGAAACTAAGTTTAAAGAACAAAGGAGAAAAGGAAACACACACCTTTATTGGGGCCATGCCATTAAAAAAATAGAAATCGTAAGAAGTCTTTCAGAGCGTCACGATTTAGCTGGGAAATGTTACAACATTTACAAACTGCTGGCAGCCAGAGGCACAGCAGCATCTGTGCTGAGGTCAGGAAGAGAAGAACTTTCCTACATGTCACATAGCCTGGGAAGGTGGTCACAAATCCACTGGGACAAATGCACGGCCTTTCCTCCTGGGGAAGGAGTTGATTTGCCCTATAGCTAATGGAAGGATATGGATCCACTTAACATGATGCCTGTTTCAAAACATCTGGCCCCAACAGCTTCTCTTGTAAGGCGCCAGCACTATGTAAGGACTTACAGACGTCTGTCCTGTGCCGGCTCAGACCAGGGCGGGTCGTGGAACTGGCTGTCAAATGGGATAGCACCCTCATAGGCTTAGCCAGCACTTGATGCAGAAGTGTGTGCCTGGTACTCTTCTAGTGAGTGCATTAAAGGTTGATTATTTCACTGGATGTGGCCAGTTTCCTACAGAGGGACTTCATATTCAGCTGCATAGGGCAGAGCTATGCATAGGGAGGGGACAAAAATTCAACTCCAGGCCACAAGGAGAGATTGTTTTGCAGCATGGAACTTGGTGTAGTTCTGTTTTCACTGTGGTCCCAGAATCCACTTCTCCTCTGCCTTGGGGACTGTGTGCTGCTTTTGACCAGAGCGTTCTTTTGCTATGCAGCTGTGCAACCACCCTGTGTCTGGTGGCCACTGCAGCTTCGGTGGTCTCTCTTTAGAGACCTGCCTCCCTCTCACCTAGCAGGCTATTTCAATCTAGCGAAGGTTGGTCAGACTGCAAATGACAAGGCATGTTTTCTTCCATCCTTGTTTCTAATTCTGTAAGCATTGGAAAGGTCTTCAGCAAGTTACTCAACCACCACGAGCTCAATTTTTTCATCTGCAAAATGGGGATGACCGTAGAAACAGATGGGTTTAGATGTGATGGTACATGTGAGATATGCATATAATGATCTAGTAAAGTAATGACCTAGTAATGACCCAAAGCCTGGGGGAAGCTGAAGGTTATCATAGTCATTGTGGCCCCACTGACTGATCACTTTCAATATACAAGGATTACAATGCCCTTGGCTTCTCTGCCCTTTTATCCTCATAGTTTATGGAGGGTGGAGCCCAGAGAGGATAGTGACTTGTCCAGTCTGGATGGACAGGTCTAGAAATTGGGAAGTTTCGTTCTAAGCAGTGTTTAGCCTGGACTGAATCCTGGACCATGGGTTTGTTCTTTGTTTCCTCTCTCTCTCTCTCTCTCTCTCTCTCTCTCTCTCTCTCTCTGTGTGTGTGTGTGTGTGTGTGTGTGTGTGTGTGTGTGTGTGTCTGAAAGACATCACTGGGACAGTTGGCAACAGTTGAATAAAGTCTGTAGATTAGATGATAGTATTGTATCAATGCTAACTTCCTGATTAGGCAAATAAACTGGTAATGCAAGAGAATGTCTTTTTTAGGCAATGTACACTGAAGTGTTTAGAGGGGTATCTTGTGTGCAACTTAGTCTCAAATGTTTCAGAGAAAAAAACTATATGGAGAGAGGACAGATTAAATATACACATTTGGGGTCTTTAGTAGGTGGCGTCCATTGTACTCATGTAACTTTTCAGTAGGTTTGAAACTATTTCAAAATAAAAAGTAAAAACAAAAAACAACCCTTATCTGGTTAGGGCCCGTGTGAAATAATAGCCCTTGGGTGTTAGAGTTATTGCAGAGCAGACCTGTGATCAAGGTGGTGTTTCTAGCAACTCCTGCCCTTGTGTGGTAGTGGGGGGTTTGTGTGAAAGGGTGCAGGTGGCCCTCAGGAGTTCAGTAAGATAGACTATCAAGTGAAGAAAGGAGAAGAGGGTGGATAAACTAAGAAGTGGCCCGTGAACATGGTACCCTTCCACCAGCAAAGGAGGCATTACTCGGAAATGATGTGTGCAGGGAATAGGAGAAACCGAGGCTGGCAGGAGAATTAGCTCTGATTTGGGCCTTAGCAAGTGAATTGGGTTCGGATGACAGGGCAGTAGATGGGAGGGTCAGAAGCTCTAGGAGGGGGACTGGGACCACGTGGTGCTTTAAGACCAAACTTGAGGAGTGGGGTGTTGGAGGTGGGTTGCCAGGTGCCCTTGAACCCAGAGCTTGTGTGATCTACACAACTAGCCTCTACCTGTGTGCCACATCACAGTAGACACCTTGGGCATGGGTTGTCACAGAACCAGGAGGAAACCCCTGGCATGAGGTGTGGCACTGAATCCTCCTCGGGTCCTTGGGAGGTGGCAGCAGGGAGCTACTGCAGGCAGTGGAGTCTCCGTTGCCAGGGCCTTTGGTGTGCAGGTACCCTAGTTCAAGTTTAATCGCTCCACAATGCTGCTTTATCTGAAAGTAGCACGTGAATGGTTCCTGTTGTAAAAGATTTAAACTGGACAGAAGGAACACACCCATGGCCTCCTCCAACCCGACCCCCCTCCCCCTTCCCAGTCCCGTCCCAGAGGTAACAGGTGTAGACAGCTCCTGCAGTCAGTCCTTCTTCAGAGTATCTGTGGAATCGTGTTTGCCGAACGGCTGGGACTGTGGGCTCTGGAGCCAGACTTCCCGCATTCTCAAACCACCTACAAACTAGCTGCAAACTTCGTAACTTTGGGCACGTTACCTACCCTCTTCGAAGCCTGTGTTCCCTCATCTGTAAAATGAGATTCTTCGTACAGACCTAACAGGGTTGTTGTGGACACTAAGTGAGTTGGCACCTGAAAAGTATTTAGAACAGGGCCTGGCATGTAGTAACTGTCTCAAGAAATGTTAGCCGTCCTTATCTACCGATCTATAAGGGCCAATTCTTTTTGGTTAAAAAACAAAAAGTGCTAATGTGAACATTTTCATCAGTAGGGTTCTTAGTTGCAAACAGTAGCTCTCGGCTGGCTGATAGTGACGGAAATTTCTTTAAAAGACATCAGGGTGGTCCCCAGTCTTGCTGTGGACCCAGACTGTGGACACCAGGCAGCAGCCCGGACCACGGCCACCATTATGCCCCGAAACCAGGCTGATAGCATCGCTGCAGTTAATGTTACTGGTGGCATTTGCAGGCCCCAGTGAGAGGTGGACCCAGCCCCCACCAGGACTTGAAGAAGGCAAGGATTCCTAGATAGGAGGGAGTTCAGATGCCAGGCGCCCAGCATCTCCCGGAATAGCATGTTATTCACCCGAGCTGTCAGTGTTCACAGACACACACTGACTCAACCTTTTTCGTGGTTGCATAGTATTCCCAAGACGGACATTGATGTGCCTGAGCCTTCGCCTAGCGATGAACCTGTAGGTTGTTGATGCTTTTTGCCCTGTTGCAGTGTGCCCCACTGAGCACACTTGTACATGTATCTTTACGGCAAAGTGGCTTTTCTGTTGGATAGATTCTTAGACCTGGAAAAGTATAAGTGTATTCATTATTGTTCAAGTTAATATCTTTTGTATTCTGTGGACATCGAAGGACATTCTGAATATGAGTAAACCACGTTTTAAGCAGTTTTTTAAAAATTGTGGTAAAATATACGTAGCCTAAAATGTACTATCTTTAACTGTTCTTAAGTGAACGGTTAAGTACTTTCACACTGTTGTGCAGCCATCACCACCATCCGTCTCCAGGACTTTCTTCATCTTCCCCCACTGAAATTCAGTCCCCACTGAACAGCTCCCAGTTTCCTCTCCCCATGGCAGCTCCCTTTCTACCTTGTGTCTTTGTGGATTTGACTGTTATGCGGTTGTTAGAGCTTTATCACAAAAGTCATCTGTATGGGAGTGATTGCTGGAGGGCTGTGGGATGATTTCGATTGGGAACTTGGGTATTTTTGGAGAGGGTGGGAGTGAGGCCTGGAGATCCCTCTGTTGGTAACAGCTCAGAACTTTTGAGCACCTGCAGCGTGCCCAGCATCCTGGCCTTCTCTGATGCTTCCTCCTGCAGCTGTACCTCAGTGTCGCTGAGGGAGCTTTAACAATGCGGGAGGCCTGGGCTAGGCCCAGCAGTGGACCCCACACGTCAGCACTTTACAAGGCTCCAGGTGGTTCCATTGTACAGGCGAGGTCAAGAACCCCTGCTCGAGAGGATAGCTGCACTGAGTCACTACCCCCATCTGGGGTAGGGATTAGGATTATTCCTAATCTGGGGTGCCTGGGTGGCTCAGTCGGTTAAGCGTTTGACCTCGGCTCAGGTCATGATCTCACAGTTCACGAGTTCGAGCCCTGCATCAGGCTCTCTGTTGTCAGCACAGAGCCCTTGCAGATCCTCTGTCTCCCTCTCTCTTTGCCCCGCCCCCACACTCCCAAAAATAAACATAAAAAAAAAAATCCCAAATAGTGAAGTCTCTCCCATTAAAAAAAAAAAAAAAGGATTATTCCTAATGTACAGGTAGGAAACCAGGTCTGAGAAAGTGTTACACAGCCAGTGAAGGCAGACCCGCCTCCTGGCTCAGACCCCTAACTGCAGTGATTTTTACTGCTGTCCACCCACAGATGGAGAGGGGAAGAAAGCCCTCCGCCCTCATAATGGAGGAGACTCCTGCCTCTTCCTCTTCCTCAGTCTCATCCACCTGCTTTCAGATTGCCCAAATGCCACATCTCTGGTCTCCCTGCTTGGGGTTCGCTCCACCTAGAATGTTGTTACCCTCACTCCTCAGATAGTTTTGCTCACCTGCCCCGACTCTAAATTAGGCCTCCTGTTCTTTTTCTTTCAGAATGTTAGAAACAGTAAGTGATGATGTATTTATCTGCCTTGATTCCCCAGCTGCTGGCATACAATAAGTTAGAGATGCATGGATGGGAAGAAAGCAGTAAGAACCAGGAGCACATGCACAGGTGGAAAGTCAAGAGAACTTCCTGCTCACTCAATCATGGCGCCTAAGAACACACATGAGAGTCGCCTGCTTTTCAGGGGCAGGTGAGGGGCTTGGACCAGCTGGCTATGACTTGCTCAGAGTTAGGGTTACCTTCTGAAAGTAGGGACGACAGACAGCTCTCAGGTGCCTTACACATCGGGGTCACAGGGGAGCCCGACACCTAGGGCTGCTGGGCCCAGCCCCAGACTTGGACTGAACTGGTGTGGGCATGGGTCTTTGGTGGGAGGCGAGGGTGTGGCTGAGTGACATGGGCTGGAAGGTCAGGGGAGTGGGGGGAAAGGTGTGATGCCCCAGCAGGAGCTGGGTGGGGAATATGGTGCAGGAGGCTGGGTTGCAGCTATCCCAGCTTGTATAAGCAGGCACCCTCAGCCAGACCAGAGGGCCCTGGAAGGTCATCAGGTGATTTCAGAGTCTGTGCTATGACTCAGTGCTATGGGGGTTTCTCAAATGTTGGGCTTGACTTTTTTTTTTTTAATTCTCTTTTCACCACATAAAAATGTGCAACCGAAATAAAATATGTCTGATTAAATACCCCACATTTCAACATACTGGAGCCCAACCAATGCACTAACTAGAACTGCCAGGGTGGCTCACATTGGGGCAAATAAGTCCCCTGCCTTTTTGTCTGTGTTGGAATTCTTAGAAGTGAGGTATTAGGAAGCCTGTAGGTAGCCCCAGGTTTGTTGAATATTCAAGCATGCATAGAACGCTCGCGTGCTATTGTGCAGATACTCACCTGTGCTCTTGGTGGGCCTGGCTTGGGGTGTCTTCATAGCTCAGTGGCCAGTTTAATAATGTATGATGTGTCACTTTGTGGAAGTGTCTCACGATGGTTGGTTACAGGCTTATTGTTGGGTTTGGGTGCATCGTTTGATTTCTAAATTTGTGATTAGGACACAAGCAGTTGTTTCGTATTGTGGGAGACCAGTATTGCCTAGTGGTTAGGGTGTGGAGTCTGGTCTTGATTCCCACCTCTGCTGCCCGCTACCTGTGTGGCCTTGGGTAAGTCACCTGACCTCTCTGTGCCTCCTTTTCTTCATCTATTAAACGAGGATAATAATAGTAATATGAGCTTACGTAAGTACAGGTCAAGTGCTTAGAATAGTGTCTAGCAACTAATCATTATTGTCTAAGAATTTTCCATTGTTTCCAGTTTTGCCATCATTTTTAGTAATTATACTTTGAAAAAAAAATAAGTCTACCACTATTTCAAGCCTTGGAGCAATTGAACTCCTGTGTTCTCAACCAGAGTAGTATTGCCTCCAAGGGGACAAAAAAAAATCTAGCTATGACAGTGGTGCACAGCCCTCCGAAGGGTCACTATACATAAAGATACTCAGTATATCTATGGTGTTAAGATTTCATGGAGGAAGGAGAGCACAATTAGGAAAAAATGTCTACCAAGGCTCCTTAAGGGGGGGTGATAATGAAAGAAAGGTTGAGAAACTCTGATTTACCTTAAAGACTATCCTAAGATCAAAAGGCAGCCTCCTGAAAGCCTGTTAGCATTAGCTACTACTTATCTGTGGAAATCGAGATTTTCCCCCGTTCTCTGCAATTAAAAACAAAATTCAGAAAGAAATTACCAGTGTGGCTCAACCGCAACCTTGAATTTCAGGCTGCAGCAAAACACCTTTGTTCTTCTCCTTGACTTCTCTGATGTTTATGGTGAGGATTTGCATACTCATAACAAAAGTACCGCCCCCGTGTGAGGGTTCCAGCAGCCTCCTGGTTGCGCAGGGTGGTCCCTGTGGTGACTCTGGTCAGGTTAGGTGGCAGGTAAGGCCTGTCTGTGGCCGGGGAGGTGAGGCAGCTGCTTTCCTGAGCCCCGGGCGGGGTAGCAGACACAGAGAGGGGCGTGCAGGGGTCCTGGAGTGTTGTGAGCTGTCTGCGGGACTCCTCAGAAAGGTTCAGGGCCCACGTGCAGTGTGACAAAAGACAAAGACCCTCTTTATTGCCACAAAGGTGGGTGGGGGGCTGAAGCCCCCAGATGGGGTACAGGCTTGAAAACCAAATCAAGTTGACCAACAACCTTAGGTTACAGTCACGTGGCATCTCCATTACTCCTGAATTTCCCGTTTGGGGTTTTATTAGCTTGTAGTCAAAGGCGACATTGTGAAGAAACCCAGATTAGAATTCAGCTTATAAAACAGCTGAGAGAGGGAGGAGGGTGGGATGGAAGAGCCAGGAACTGCGCAGAAAGTCGTCGAGAGGTTACTCAACAAAATCAGAACCCAAACGACCACTGTCTGTGTGTGTTCCTTGCGAGTAGGGAAGGAGCTCCGAGCAGGAACCCAGGGAGAGGCACAGGTAGCTCCTCATTTCTGTCCTCAGGCCTGGAGGGTCCTCCGATCTGGGAGGAATTTCCCACGGCCGGTGACTGGGTTGGGGCCTGGACAGCCTCCCACAAATATACTAATGAACAACACACCCTGGCCATGACTTTGCCAATTGGAAGCAGCTTTGGGGCTCCGACATGAATGTGGAGCCTAATGCAGACCTGACGGGGGTTTCACCAGCTTATGGGAAAATAATGAATATCAGATAAGCAGTGTTCCCAATAAGTGAGCACTTTAGGGTAGCTTACCTGAGATGAGGAGGTGAAATGAACCTCTTCTTCCCAGCCCTGTAAGGAAAACAGGTTTGTTTTGGGGAGGGGTGGGTGCAGAAGAGGGGTGGTTCTATTTTACCAAATCAGAAGGTGAAGACAGCAGACTTGAGAGTTTGCGGTTTTCCCAGACTGAGGCTCCATCCAGCCTTCCTGCCTCTGGTGCCAGTGCCCGGTGCTGCCTGTCCCTGCCACCCGTGCTGAGTGGCTGTTCCTCCTGGTTCAAGTTAGAGTCGTAGGTTCCCAAGGACAAAATTGTAATCCGATCCCCACCCCAACTCACTATGGTGACCTCAGTATGTGTCTTAGCCATTTTGTACTTCAGATTCTCTGTCTACAAAATGGCAACCTGCTGATCTTTTTTTTTTTTTTAATGTGGAAGAGACAATAAAATGAAATCCCAGTTCTAACAGCCAGAAACTGTGAGCCATTTAAAATTTTGTCTGTCTTATGTTTATGAGAAAGGATAAAATAGCAGATACCTAAACCAACACCAGGGACTCCTTTAAAAGCTCAAATTCTAGGGCAGTGGTTCTTAATTCTGGCTGCACGTTAGCGTCAACTGGGGAGATTGTGAGAAACACTAGTCCCTGAGCCCCACCCCAGACCAATTAAATTATAATCTCTGGGAAGGGAAGTCTAAGCATCTCTGTGTTTTGAAAGGCTCTCTCTGGGTCAGTCTAATGGGCAGCCCTGGTTGGGAACCATTGTTTGGAGTATGCCAGTGGATGTAAAGCTTTCAGGCTTTATTTCCAGAAATACTGGGCAAGATCGTTTTTCCCTTTATCTCTTTATGTAATTAATGGCTTAAAAATACATCCTATGTATTTATTTAATTGAGATAAAATTTATGTACTCTAAAATTCACCCTCTTATGAAAGTGAACAATTTGGTGGTTTTATTATACTCACAGAATTGTGTAATCATCAACACTACCTTGCTCTAGAACATTTTCATCACCCCAAAAAGAAACTCTTATCTGTTAACATTCCCTCCCTCTTATCTTCTTCCTCCAACCCTGGCAAGCACTAATCTATATTTTGTCTCTCTGGAGTTGCCAGTTCTGAACATTTCATATAAATGGTGTCATAGAGGGGCGCCTGGGTGGCTCAGTCAGTTAAGTGTCCAACTTCAGCTCAGGTCATGATCTCACAGTTCGTGGATTCAAGCCCCGCCTCGGGCTCTGTGCTGGCAGTTTGGAGCCTGGAACCTGCTTCAGATTCTGTGTCTCCCTCTCTCTCTCTCTGTCCCTCCCCAGCTTGTGTTCTCTCTCTCTCTCTCTCTCTCTCTCTCTCTCTCAAAAATAAACATTATAAAAAAATTTTTTTAATAATAAAATAAATGGAGTCACAGAACGTGTATCCTTTTGTGATTGGCTTCTTTAACGTAACATAATTTTTTCAAGGTTTATTCATATTATAGGATGAATCAGTACACATTCCTTTTTTATGGCCCAATAGTATTCTGTTGCATGGCTATACCACGTTTTGTTTATCCACTCATCTTTTTTAAAAAAACTTTTTTAATGTTTATTTTTGATAAAGAGAGAGACAGAGTGTGAATGGGGGAGAGGCAGAGAGAGAGGGAGACACAGAATCCAAAGCAGGCTCCGGGCTCTGAGCTGTCAGCACAGAGCCCGACAGGGCTTGAACTCTAGAACTGTGAGATCATGACCTGAGCCAAAGTTGAACGCTTCTCCGCTTAACAGACTGAGCCACCCAGGTGCCTCCATCCAATCATCTGTTGATATATGTTTGTGGTATTCCCACTTTTTGACTATTATGAACAGTGTTGATATGAACATTGTGTACAAGTTTTTGTATGAAAATAGACATGCATTTTCAAGTCTTTTGGGTATATAGCTAGGAGTGGAAGTGCTGGGTCATACAGGAACTCTATGTTTAAACATTTGAGGAATTGCCAGCCTTTTTTTGATGTAGCTTACCAATTTACACTGCCTCTAGTAACATGTAAAGAGTAGTTTACTGTCACTATTTTTCTCTCAGGTCTAGAGCTGAAGGCAGCTGATAAAGTGTGTATTGAAAGTCTTTGTTGGGGCGCCTGGGTGGTTCAGTTGGTTAAGCGTCCAACTTCGGCTCAGGTCATGATCTCGCGGTCCGTGGGTTCGAGCCTCGTGTCGGACTCTGTGCTGACAGCTCAGAGCCTGGAGCCTGTTTCAGATTCTGTGTCTCCCTCTTTCTCTGACCCTCCCCTGTTCATGCTCTCTCTCTGTCTCAAAAATAAATAACTGTTAAAAAAAAAATTAAAAAAAAAGAAAGTCTTTGTTTTCCCGCAACAGAGGTACTACACCTCTGTTGGACCTTTTGTCAACTAAAGACTGAGTATTTTTTAAGTCTTGAGGTGATAGATTTGCGTGCAGGTATATTGTATGCACCTGTACTCTGGGGGAATTGATATTTTAATTTTAATTTAATTTAAATTAAATTAAATTTAATTTTAATTTTAGAGAGAAAGCATGTACAAGTGGGAGAGAGGGGCAGAGGGAGAGAGAGAGAAAGAGAGAGAATTCCTAGCAGGCTCGGCGTGGAGCCTTATGTGGGGCTTGATCCCACGACCTTGGGATCATGACCTGAGCCAAAATCAGGAATCAGATGCTCAACCAACTGAGCCACCCAGGTGCCCCAGGATTGATATACTGATAGAAGCCTTTGGGGACAGCAGGCAGGAGTGCTTCTCAGCTCATGTCCTTTATTCTAGTTTGTTCATATAAAGATTTCCAGGTGGTTTCTCCACTCTTGTACATTTTTAAAACAGTGGACATTATGTAAAAATTAAATTACCACTGCAGTTGGACCCTGGGGATTGATAAGTCGCTGATAAGGACTGTCATCCACTTGGATGCTTTTTTTTAGAGCCCTGTTACTAAGAACTGACCAGCATTTCTTTCCTTGGCTTGACTCCCATCTGTAATTCACAGCTGACCTTTTATTATTGAGAAAGAAAGATAGTTCCAAATGAAGGTATAGCCATTTAGGAACATTAACTCTCACCTGTCGGGCTCCTGCATCCTGCCTGGAGGGGCTTGGGGCAGCGGCCATGGTGGAAGGTGAGGGCGTGTGTCCCTAGGGCTGGCCCTGTGACTTGTCCGTTGGGATTCCATCCACCTTGTTGGGAAGTTAGTGGCTGTTCATCTACCGACACAACACTGATCTTGCCTTGTTGGTGGCCCTTTTATCCCTGAGGCCATTTGTGTTGGTTTTTGACCAGACAGGCTCTGCAGTCCTCCTGGGCCCTGTGGACTGTGACCACAGAATGTGTCAATGGGTTAGTGGTTTTGTGACATGTTCAGATTCTGATAGAAGATGGTTAAGGTCATAATGCAAAAGCTGTATGAATATCTTGGTTCTCCTTGCATATTAGGGACAAAACAACAATCCTTCTTACTGATTAACCTGTCTGTTGATTAACTGCCACGTCCTGGGCTTCAGGATAGGTACTCTTCATAAGTTACTGTTTCATTTAATTTTCCGAAAAAGTCAATTCCAGAACCTGTGAACGCTCAGCTAGCATGCGGCCCATACTGAATCGAGAGCGGGGTTTGTGCTAAACCAGACTAGCAAAATCTTGGCGAACTGAGGCCCTTTGATCTCATTAGACTTGTTTTAAAGGATTTTGTATGGGTTGAGAACTGTTCTTGGTGATAGAAATCCAGAGATAATGCCTCCCTTCAAAGAGCTTATAGTTGAGTAGGGGGGGCCATCATTTATCTCATGCAACATAAAATTGTTGCATGTATTATAATTGTAGTAAGAGAAAATGAACCCAGGACACAAACTGATATCAGCTATTTGGTTCCAGCAGAAAAGGAAACACAGTCTTTTAAGTATTTGTTGTCAACACCGTGTACATTAAATCCAGTCTCCTAAATGTGAACAGTGGCTCCACTCCCTGGTCAGAGATGCCATTTGGGGCGACGCTGAGAAGGAGCTGCATGATATGCTACCACCAAAAAAATGTCTTAGCTACGTTTATTTCTTCTACCAAGGTTTTCTCAGATATTTAAGAAGCATCCTCACTGATGCAGAAACAAATAGGGATTTCAACCGATTATTTTAAAAGTAAATCTCATCCTCTTTTATAATTGGTATGGGAAGAAACATTTCAGGATTGTTTATTCCTTGCTTCTCTAAATCTCATAAGCAGAATTGATGCCCTATTGTCTCCAACTGATTCAGGTCCAGGTTAGCACCTGCCTGCCTGACATGTGCACCTTGGTGATGGGAGGCCAGGAGTGGTCTGACTCCTTCTTGTCTCCTTTGTGCTGTTTTCTTTCTTGTTCCCAGCCACCGAGCTCTTCCCACTTTGAACCTTCCCTTGTGCTTCCCGTTCCCCACACTCTTCATCTGGGTAACCCCCTATCAGCTTCTGGGTCGCTTTCTTGGGAGGACTTCCCTGGTCCCATAACTTTAAAAAAGCTGTCACCTTTTTCTTTCTCACAGCTTCCTGCCCATTCTCCTTGTCTCAAACATAGGTGCACCTGCCAGGTATTTTGAATACCCACAGCTGCCAGGTATCTGTCTCTCTAGGAGCAAAACCCATGTTTAGTCTTTACCCTCATTTACAGAACATCCATCATGGCATCTAGGCCATGGTTGGCCTAAGTGGGCCATGTACCTAGCACATGGTTGGTACTAAGTGGGTAGATATCTGGGAGAATGGATGGACTGGTGAATAGATTGGCAGGTGGCTGGGTTCCTTCCCGGACGGAACAGATACTTGAGTGCAGTGACATGGCAGGCACTTTCAAGGTACTGGGCATGTAGCAGTGAATAAAACGTCAGTTCTCAAGTTGCTTACCTTCTGGTTGGGGAGAGAGACAATGAACAAATACACAATGCGTCAGGTGGCGATAAAGAAAAGAAAGCAGAGTAAGGCACGTAGAGGCTAAAGGTCAGGATGCTGTTGCACATGGGTGTTAGGAAAGGTCTTGCAGAGGTGATGTTTGGGCAGAGACCTGAAGGAAGTGAGGGAGTGAGCCAGATCTAATTCATCACGGAAAAGCTAAATTCTTACCATTCCTTGTTTTCAGAGTGATTTCTAGGTATGTGTTTATCTTGTCACACAAGCAGTTTTAGTTTTTGCCACAAGTCTGGAGCTGAATACTCGAAGTCCAGTGCAGGGGGAGCCTCTGGAATGGTAGCAGCTACCTTTTTTGGTGGAAGAAGCAGTTCCAGAAAGGAAAAAAAAGTTGTTTATGGACTACATTTAAAATTTTCATTTACATTTTTTATTTTTGACAGAGAGAAAGAACATGAGCAGGAGGAGGGGGGAAGGGCGGGGCTTGATCCCATGACCCTGGGATCATGACCTGAGCTGAAATGAAGAGTTGGATGCTCAACTGACTAAGCCACCCAGGTGCCCTTGGTCCCCAATTTTTTACCTTCAGTTTGTTTTTTATTATCTTGAGGAAGTGATGGATCATGAAATTTTGATTTTATTTTTTCTTTTTCCCCTTGGGAGTCAATATGAAATTTATAAGAGCAAGGTTAGTTTTCAAAATATTCTGGGCTTTGCAGGTCCAGAAGCATTTGTATGTCATTGATTTCTTTTTCCTCCATATCTTTGATAGAATTTTACAGTAGTCACCGAATAATAGGGTCAGATATTTCTCTTAATCTAAAAAGTGCCACATTAAAACAGGTGCCTAGTTAGGAGAGTTTTCTCCAGTGGGGACAGATGAATGTACGCATCTAGTGAGAAAGCCGACGAGCCATGCAGGGAGGGCCTAGGTGGTGAATAAGGCCATAGATCCCTAGGCAGCATCCCAAGGAGGAAGGTGGTTGGGACTCACATGGAAACCCAAGTGACATCTTCACCTTCCTTTGCTCAAGCCTGTGGACACGGTTACACATGAGGTCACTGGCACTTGTCCTGTTTGGGTACATGAATGAGACAGGAAGACTCAGCTGGATGTTCTGTGGCCCCTTCCATGTCCCATCGTTTGGGGATGGGGCTGCGGTGCCAGGAGTTGCTGGCCGGCCTGCTTCTTTTCCTGTGATCTGCCCATTGTCCGTGCTCCTGGGAGGATCTGCTTGGACCCTGAATATTTGAAGGGACTTATTGGGTCAGAAGAGGGAGTAGAGAACTATAGGGAGGATGCTCAGAGGCGTCAGACCTGCAGAACCATCAGGACAGTGATTCTCAAAGTATGGTCCATGGACCTCTGCTTCAGAATCATCCCGGGTGCTTATTGAAATGCGAGTTCCTGTGTCTTCCCAAGGTACAGCATTGACACTGACAAGCTATCTCTCAGGGCTGGCTTGGGGAGTGCACCCTGGTAATAGGGAGCAACACCTTTGCATGGAAGCCTACTGCTGCAAATACTGCATTTTCAAATTATAAGATGACTCCCCCCACTTCCCAAAATGTATCCTACATGCACATTCCCCAGGAGTCCAGTGGAGCAGATGGGGAAATCAGTTAGAATGTTAATGAACTAGGAGTGCCTGGGTGGCTTAGTCTGTTAAGCGCCCAACTCTTGATTTCAGCTCAGGTCATGATCCCAGGGTCGTGAGGTCAAGCCTCACATCAGGCTCTGTGCTGTCAGCACAGATTCTCTCTTGGGATTCTCTCTCCCTCTCTCTCTGCCCCTCCTCAGTTTGTGCTGGCTTGCTCTCTCAAAAATAAACATTAAAAAAAAAAAGGATGTTAATATATTAGGAAACTGTCTACCTTCTTTGAAAGGAACTCCTTTTGAGATACGGAGGTCTCTTGGTAAGAAAAGACAGGATTTGAGGGATGCCTGGGTGGCTCAGTCGGTTAAGCGTCTGACTCTTGATCTGTGCTCAGGTCATGATCTCAAGGTTCATGAGTTTGAGCCCCTTACCAAGCTCTGTGCTGATGGTGCGGAGCTGGCTTGGGATTCTCTCTCTCTCTCTCTCTCTCTCTCTCTCTCTCTCTCTCTCTTCTCTCTCTCTCTCAAAATAAATAAATAAACAAAAAGGAAGGAAGGAAGAGAAAGAAAGAAAGAAAGAAAGAAAGAAAGAAAGAAAGAAAGAAAGAAAGAAAGAAAGAAAGAAAGAGAAAAGGAAAGAAAAGAAAAGAAAAGAAAAAGAAAGGAAAGACAGCATTTGAATCTCCATATACCTAAAATCCTAGAGAAGGGGAGGATCTGGGAGGGTCTGTCTTAGGCTGCGCCCATGGGGACAGGACATAATCTTCACAGGTCAGTGCTGATTCACCAGTACTTGAGTCCCAGCCCTGTGTCAGGCCTCATGGGGGGCACTCTTCGTGATATGGCCATTACTCGCTCCTTATGGTGACCTCAGCTCTGCCTCTCCCTTGCCTCCCAGGCCCCCTGTCTTGCCTGGCTCTTTCCCACGCATACTGAATGTCCCCATCTTCATTCCAGATTCTCCTGGGAACTGTGTAGCCTGTTGGGGACGTCTTGGGCCTGTCATGGCTGCAGTCCCTCACTGGCACCCTGAAGTTTCTCCCGATGGCCGGGATCTCTAGCAGTGTGTCAGGGTCATTGCCAGGTAGACAAGACGGATAAGAAGTGCAAGGGCCAGGGAGGGAGAGAACAGGGTTGCATTGGTACAGTAGCCAAGACAATAAAGACTGGAAAGCCAGAGAGAAAACATCCACTGTTTATAGAATGTCTACCTGGGAAACCCAAGAGGATCAAGCAAAACCCACCATAAACAATGGGGCATAGCCAAGACCGTCCAAGGCAGGAAGTTTTCAGTAAGCCACTGAAGGAAGCGTCAGATGACAGTGTGGAGGGTTGGGTGCATCCGGGTTGTTCCCGACCCTTTGTCCTTGTCTGGTGGGACATCTCCCTTCCATGGGAGATGACAAAGGAGCAGCAACTTGAGGTTCTGAACAATAACACGGCTCCTGGAGTTCTGCCATGTGCCAGACCCGGTTCTAAACATGGATTTCAAATAATTTAATCCTCACACCGGTCCTGGGAGGTAGGGATCCCTAGTGAGCATCGTCTTCATCTTCCCATTTTCAGGTAGGGAAAGTGAAGTGTGGGGAAGCAAGGAAACTGTCCCAGGGGTCACACTGCTCAGGAGTGCTAGAGCCCAGGGGCCGCACCAGGCTTCACGCACATGGTGCTGCCTCTTGCTACACAGCGTGATGGGTCTGTTCCTGGAGACAGCTTTGCTTTTTCACTTTGAGAACAACCCCCACGTAGTGGGGGTTTGGCAACACTGCTGAATAAGCTCGGACAGTGTTCAGGCTTCAAGGCAGACAACATGGTCCTGAGAGCTCAGGGAATTTCGTTATCCAGGGATCCAAGTACTTTATTATTTACTGAGAGCCATTAAAACATAAACAATTCCCTCACTAATTAATTTGGGAATTGATTTCCCTGCCTGGAACCACCAAGATAGAGCATCTCAGCGGTTACCTATGTCTGTTCCGTGAGCTGGCAGGAGCATGCGTGGTGTGGCCACTAAAGTCTGTGACTTTAGGAAAGAGACTAAGCCCCTCTGAGCGTCACAATCTTCATTCATGTAAAAGGAAAAGGCTGGGGGGGCACCTGGGTGGTTTAGTCGGTTGAGCGTCCAACTCTTGATTTTGGCTCAGGTCATGATCCCAGGGTCGTGGGTTTGAGCCCCATGTTGGGCTCTGCACTGAGCATGGAGCCTGCTTAAGATTCTCTCTCTCTCTACCTCTGCCCCTCTCCCCCACTCTTGCTTGCTCTCTCTCTCTCTCTCTCTCTCTCTCTCTGTCTCCAAAAAAGAAAAAAGCGCCTACGTTGATATTACTGAACTCAACAGGTCATTATGGGGATTAAATGAGCTGGTGCATGGAAGGGTCTAGAACAGTGCTGGCACATAGTGGGGTCTCTGTGTAGGTAAGTCTTTCCTCTGTTCTACCCAGGAGGTCATGAGGCTGTGAAGGGTTTCACAAACCATGATGAATGAGAAGACCTGCTCCTTGTCCTCCATTAGCTTATAATGTCAGTAAGAAGAGCTATCTGAAACCACAAACATTTAAATCATAATTCCAGGCGTGGGAAGAGAGACCTCACATAGCAGTGCCCGGGCAGCTGCACGATGCAGTGTTCAGAGCAGGCATGACCCGTGCCCGCTGTCCCAGTCTCCTTTCGGATATGGCCTGGGGCTGGAACTTTTTACAGAATTAAAGAATGTCATGTAAAAGGCCATATTTCCAGCACCTCTTGAAACAAGAGAGGTATAGAGGGTCTCAGAAGTGTCGCAGCGCAAGGCTCGCACTCCTGCAGGGTAACAGCAGTACCCCTCTGATGGGCTGTACCCACCCCTCCCTCAGAGCCGAGTTGTCTGGGCTAACGCCTGGGCCGGGCTCAAACGCTAGCCCCACCACTTAGCAGTGGGCATGACCTGGTCTCTCTCTACATCTGGGTAGTGATGTGCCTCCTAAGTCTTGTGGGCGTTCAATGGTTAGTTCAGGTAAAAGGCGGGGCGCAGGGCCTGCCTCCTAGGACACACCCGATAATTATTATTGTGGCTGCTGTTACTGTCGGGACTGCACTCTGCCTGGCCCTGGGAAGCACTCGCATGTTCGACCTGTGGTTCTGGGGAAGGAAGGCTCACGAAGCCTGGGGTCTTGACGGTTTTTTCCAAGAGCTGTGTGTTGAAGAGCCGTACTTGGGCGAGGGAGGAGAGAAGATGGAGCAGGGGGACCCGCAAGAGTAAAGTTTGGAGTGGGAAAGTGTGCAGTACCCAGTTGCTGCAGATGCGTGCGGTCTTCCTACTGTTGAGAGTTTTCTCATGTTTCCGTGCAGGTGCACGTCAGTATCTTCAGTCCTTGAGGAGGGACGTCCTCAGTCACAAGCTGGGTGTGCACGGTCCTCGGTACAGCAACACCGACCCGCTGAGCCGGCTCTGGTCGGGGCCATGGTGGGGTCCAGACAGTCATGGGAAGGTCAGAGGACCCTCCTGTGTCGGCTACAGGATTAGGCAGTAGACCAGCCTTTTGAAACTCCCCTGAGACTAGAACCAGACACAACCCGCCCCCACCGGCAGAAGAGGCTGTTTGAATGGAGGAGTCCTGGAAGTGGGTGGGGTAGGCGATGAGGTGAAAGGGAGGTGCGCAGGCTGAGTCTGGGGAGATGAGGTGACCCGAGGGAAGCCCAGAAGATGGAGGGGAGTACAAAGAGAAGGAAGGAGAAACCTCCAGTTGTCCTGTGTGCTGGGGGCAACGGAGGTCTTTTAGGGCTGGATGTGGGAACGGACTGTAGCCTTTTTTGGATCCTGAACATCTGCAACAGGAGACTGCTTTGGGCTTCAAAATGCTGAACTTGGGAGCGGCCTTTGTCTACCTCAGTTTCAGGTTCTGAAATTGCCTAATGGTCTTCATCACGGACAATCAGACGTATTCCCACAAATCAAGAATATGCTGTGATTCTACTCTTTCTCCATCCGAGTGACACCTCCAAAAATATCCCTCGTGAAATCCCATGCCCTGATGTTTTATTTGGAAGGTAGGGTCACTGTATTTATGTGTCAGCCATAAATACTTGGATGAGAGTATGAATTCCTAAGGGTCTGCCACTTCCGGCTGGTAGTATTAGATCCTTTGGAAGTGTCCTGTGTCGTAATATGCCAACAGATTTAGAATTTTAAGCAGTCATGGAAACAAACAGGTGTTCAGTGCAGCTAAAAATAAGTACCCTGGGAAGTGAAATTGGGGCCATGCCAAGGAGTTAAGGTGAGCAGCACTGTGCTTTAGGAGGTGGTCAAGACTGTGGGGAGAAAGCCAAGAAAAGAAAACCCTGCCCCCTCTCAGCGCTCAGGAGTGTTCGCCTTTCTCAGAATCTCTTGTCTGTCGTATTGGCCGTTTTCATCCTCTCAACTGGAATTTCTTACGACCCCAACCCCACACGGAGCTTTCCTGCCTAGATTTCCCGGTGAGAGGCCCAACCCAGCAGGGGCAGCTCCTTTGTGGGGACGGTGAGTGGGTGGCCTCCTCTTGTCCTAGGCGAGTGCGTCCTGCCGAGAGTCTCCTGGGGTGATGAGCGGTGTGAGGGTGACTGGGAGCGCTTTGCCTCAGCAGCCCGAACCTGGAGAGGACTTGGAGCCCAGACATTCCAGACCATTTAATCCTTCCCCTCCCGGGAAGGGCCTCAGCCACATCCTTCATGCCCTGTTGCCCTTCCTGAGGAGTGAAGGGTGGTGGCTGTCAGGGTGTCAAGGATGAAGAGTGACAAGTGGGGTAAACACAGCTTGTTACTACCAGATTCAGTTACCGGCAGTGCTTGAGGCTCAATGGCCAGGGACTTGTCCACCCCTTGAGGACAGGGCATCTTAGACACCACCAGGAGGGTTCTGGGAAGAGGGGTTACAAGTGTCATGGGATAGTCTCATGAAGCTGATGTAGCAGGCAGAACTAAGTATGTTATCTCAGCCTTTCATTGCTGGTAACTCTGAATCCGGAACCTTGCTTTGACCCTGACAATAACCAAAGCTCTACAGAAGACCTGTCTTTACGCCAAAGGCGCGATGTGTGATTCTGTTTGTTCAAAAACAAGCAAAAGTATATATGGTGATAAAGGGTAGAACAGTGGCTACCTTGGGGGCAGAGGAATGCTGACTGGGAAAGGGACATGCGAAAAACCTTGTAAAACGGGTTCTAGAAGCTTCCATCTCTTCATCTGGCGGTGGTTACATGGGTTTATACATACAAAAAAGTAAGTTGAGCTGTACCTTTAAGATGTGTGCACATTACTGTATGTATATCTCAATAAATAAGAAAATGAAGGAAAACGTGCATTAAAAGGAGGTCTATTAAGAGAAACACCTTGGCAACATTTGGTAGCCTAGCTTTTTTCTTTTTTTTACCACCCTCGGAGTTTGCTGTTTCGTGGCCCCAGGTCCTAAAATCTGACTTGGTTCAGCCAAGAAATCTAAAACACCAGCCACCTATGGAGAAATAAAGTAACCACAAGTCTCTTCCAAGTTTGACAGTCAAGAGAGTAACTCGGAAAGTGCCAGCCCTGCATCCTGAATGAGTCTCTCCATCATTCCACAGTTTAACAAAGTTATTGGGGCATCACGGTCAAGCTGACCCAACTTTAACTTGCTGCTCTGCCACTCAGTCGCCCTGGGACCTTCTAGAAAACTGTCGCCCTCTCTAAGGCTCAGTTTCTTCATCTGTGAATTGAATGTTCCTCAGTGAGGGGGGTAGCTGCAAAGTACTCAGCTCAGTGCTCAGTACTTCACCAGTGATGGGTGAAAGTTAATGCTGCCACCACCTGCAGTCAGCTGCTGCTGATTGTCACTGTGGCCCTCATCGCCGAATCGTGCAGGCTTGGAGGGCCTTCCGGGACCCGCACTGCTCTCCAGGGAGATGCTTTGCATCTCTGCAGTCGCTCTCCCAAACGCTTCCCACATGACCCAACTGTTCATACAGTTGGGGCTGCTCCAGGGCGCAGAGGCCCCCTCTGGCTTGGCAGGATACTTTGGCTGGAGCCTCTGCTGGTTCTCAGAGCAGGAGCGTGGTCGAGTCGGACAACAGTGTACCCACGTTGAAGCAGCTGTGGCGAACATCTGGCTCTGATTATCTGGCTGGGAATGGCTGGGGGTGGGAGCGCCATGATTTATAGATTGCTCCTCTGGCTGTAAATCCCATCTCTAATTGTGACTTCTCTGTCCCTAATTGTTTGCAGAGAAGAGAGGAGCTCAATGGCTTACAATCCCTGGCAGGGCCGGAGGCTGCTGGGGGGTGAGGTTTGTTGCTAGGACACCACCGTCTTTGTTTTGGTCCCTGCTCAGCAGTGTTTTTAAGGCCCTGTATACATTTCTCTGTATTGTTAATGTAATTTGTTCAGGCAGTGAACAGCCAAGTTCAGCCGAAGGAATCCGATACTCATAACAGAAACACCAGAGGCCAGGTTTTTGTGGTCAAATTAGGGTTTTGAGGCCTAGGAAGAGAATGAAATGTTTGAGCTGGGCCAGGGGGACAATCTCCCTTTCTCCTCTGTGCTAACGCTGGCCTGGGTTCAGCCTCCTTGCGGAGCTTGGCTTGGGGGGCACCACGTCCACCACATTCAGGGCTGTGTTGGGTGGGGAGCAGGGCTGCCCTTCTCCCAGAAAAGGAATGCAGATTTTATTCCAAAGGGATGAAAGGAGGCTCACAAAGTGTGGGTAAGTTGGGGCCCTCTCTGCCCAGCCTTCTCCTCACCCTGGCTCCAGGCACCTTTTATCTACCACTCCCGCCCCTGAATTACTGGACTGGTGCGGAAATCATAGTTGGGATCTGTCGAGAAGGTATGTAACTGTGCAAAATGCAATTGGCCCCTTTCCGTTGCCTGTGAAGACTCGATACCCCACTTACCACCTGGGAACTTCGCGCTCTGCTGTGCTCGGAGTTTTCCGGAATGATGGATTCCAAACAACTTTCAGTGAGTGGTTAGCGATGTTAACTCGGTTCATCCTACCTTCTTCATTTTGCCTCAAAACAAAACAAAACAAAACAAAACACATCAGTCCACATTTTCCGCGCTTTCTTTTGCTTCTAGAATGCGTCCATGTTGTGAAATTAATCAGGCCAACATTTCCAACCCCCTTCCTGCCTGCATGCCTGCCTGCCTGCTTTGGAAGGATGCCTGGTGTGCACGCATCCGTCCATCCATTTAACAATTACTGAACACCTTCTGTGGTTACCAAGTAGAATATGATAGGGTCCTGGCCCTCAGGAGCTTAAAATGCAGGGGAACAAACAGGAAGACCAGTCTTTACAAAACATGTGACAAGTGGCTGGCAAAACAGAGTGGACCGTCACCTGGAATACCTTCAGATTCTCTGTCTCCTCCCCTTCTCAAAATAAACATTAAAAAGAATTTTTTTTTTTTTAAATGAAAAAGGACTACTCAAGCCTGGAGGAGTGAGGGGGAGGCCCTGGTGAGGAGGTGTTCGGGCTGCACCTCACAAGGGAACACTTAGCACTGGCTCTCGTCGTGGCCTGGAGCTCACTCTCCTTCCTTCCCTCTGTCCAGGGGCTGGAAGGACCCTGGGGAGGGGAGAGAGATGTCTTCTTGATGACCTCATTATCCCTAGAATGCTGGTGATTGGCCAGAAGTTTTCACAGGCTAACCATCTTCCATTCAGAAGGTGAATTGCATGTGTGTTGAGATTGACTCCTGGTGTAGACACCTCTTGCCCTCACTGTGTCTGGACTCTAACATCTTCAACTAAGAACACCCTTCTGCATGATGGGCATCTTCACTGAGCCTAAGTGTTCATAAATCAGTTGACCAGATCATCCAGTGAACTATACTATTCTTGATCATTGCGAACACGAAATAGGCAGGATTGAAACCAACCAGGCAAATTATACCGACTTTCACCTGAAAAACGTAACCTGCTGTCTTAGCAAGATATTTGATTTTCATAAAACTAATTGTTCACAGAAGAGGAAAGTTAGGGTGTTCTATACTCTTAATTTCCAGGATCCTCATTTAAAGTGAAATGAGCCTAAAGGAGGGAAGCCACTTTCTGTTTCACTTTCTGTTCACCCTTGATGTAACGACTGGTGTCAGAGCTTCATGGCTTCTGGGCCCGTGTCCCGCACCATGCTCTGAAGCCGTGTGACTTGCAACGTTCTACCGCTTACTAGTCTGTGCCTGTGTGCTTACCACTGCTTCTCAGGGTTCTGTTGGCATCGTTTACTCTTGGAGCAGTTTCTTGACACCCCCTACCCACCACTGACTTAGAAATTCCTTGCCCGATTGACTTCTGTACCCTTTCCCCCAATAATACCCTATACTAGCATTAAAGTAGCACTAGTTTATATTAAAACTGTTGTTTTCTCCTTTGCCTCCTCCATTGGATAATGAATTCCTAGGGATCAGAAATGGTGTCTTTCTCTCCCATGCCTGGAAGAGTACCTGCGAGGTGTTCACTGTGTATTTATGGGCTAAAAATTTCATATATGTGTCTTTTATCCATTAAGAAATTTGGCTTTCCAGACGATAAATGCTCCCTCGTCAAAACGCTAAAATTAACTTTAGCCATTTCAGTGGAAGTATTCTAAAATGCATCCTACACTTTTCTAACTTCTTAAATTACGAAGAGGGAATCTTTTTTGTTGCATTTTGTTTTGTTTTCGATGACTCAGGATCAGCTTTACGAACCCCAGTTTTATGCAGGGCTGAAGGGAAATGAATTTTTCACAGGCTTTTATGGTATTGTAAAACCATTATGTTTGAGTTGAAAGAACAAAAACTTTAAGCCATCTAGTTTATCTTATTTTACCGACCAGGAAAATGAGCTGGAGCCAGCAGCTAGGTCTTCTGAACTTCCTAACTGGGTGTATTTCGCATCATCTCACACCCCCGCCCACCTCTTCTTTCTGCCCTTCCCCCTCCCGAGTAATTGAAATGAGGCTGCTCTGTGTTCCCTGCAGTTGACTGCCTCAAGCTGGGAGGCTGTACATCTTTCTGGAAAGGTGAGGGGCTGAGATCTCTAACCTCTGTCTTGTCCGTTTTTTGCTAATTCCCAGAGTTGGGAGTTAGCGCCTCTCATCTAAATATTACACTTCTAGTGGATTAAGCTTCTATCATATAATCAAGAACTAAGAAGTGTTTAGTTTCACTGAAAAACTGACATAGTGTCCTTTACTCGAGTTCTTGCTCTTTTGTCTATGGGAGGGGTCCCTGGATCTTTACCTAAGGTTTACTAACTTGGTTAAAGAACAGTACTTGGTTTTTAGACAGCCTGATCGTTTGCAGATTAAGTGCAGGTGACCATCTAGGCAAAGGGAAACACTGAAGTAATAATACAGAAAGGTACTTTGTAATGGAGGGTAATGATGATATAAGATGTTCAGAAAAGGTTAAATGTGTTCTTTTTAAAAAAAAAATATGTTCTTTACTTTCTGTTTAAAGAAAGATGCAGGATCAGAGAAAGGCAAAATTAAAACCATAATGAGGTGCCAAATATTAAATTATGAGAATGCAGGTGTCAGCAAGGATATACATTAATAAATGATGCTTAAATCATTATAAATACTTTGAGGAATGTTTTGGCAATATCTAGTAATTGAAGATGCACAGGGATGCCTGGGTGGCTCAGTCAGTTAAACATCCGACTCTTGATTTCAGCTCAGGTCATGATTTCACAGTTGCATGAGTTTGAGCCCTACATAGGGCCCTGCACTGACCATGCAGAGCCTGCTTGGGATTCTCTCTCACTCTCTGTCTCTCTCAAAAGAAATAAACTTAAAAAAAAGTTGAAGATGCACATATCTTATGACCCAGCAGATCTCTCACATGTGGCACAAGAGACATGAACAAGAATAGCCATTGTTGCACTGTATCTAATAGCCTAAACTAGAACAACATAGCAGCTATTGATATAGAAAATAAATAGACACATAAACACAGCCATATAGTAGAATACAGGGAATTAACCAGATCTACACGTACTAACACACGAACAAATTCCAAAAGTCTAATGTTAATTAGAAAAAGCAAGTTGCCAAAGAACACCTAAATGTGCTGCCATTTATATGAATGTTGAAAACTCCCAAGAGAATGATAATCATATTGTGGTTATGTAAGAGAATTGTCCTGGTGCTTAGGAGATCCATGCTGAGGTATATTGGAGGATAAGGTATCACAATGTCTATAAATTGCTTTCAAGTGGCTCAGCAAAATAAAAGTATGTGTGTGTACATGTATAGGGGAGAAAGGTAAACCTAAGGCAAATTTGGGAACATGTTAATGATGGTAAATCTGGTTGCAGGGAAGATGGGGTTTCATTATATTTCTCCTACAATGTTCCCATAAATTTGGAGTTTTTCAAAATAAAAAGTTGGAGAAAACCCCTAAGTTGAGCCTGTAAATTGTAGATCGTGAATATGTAATGAAAGTATTAAAACATGCAGAGCGATGCTAAACAGCATGTTTGGAAAATAGTTATGTCTGGGGAAATGTATGGCTGAGACTGGGGGCTTTAGCTGTATTAGTATCACTTTATTTCTTTTTTCAAAAAAGTTAGGTGATGGGGTACCTGGGTGGCTCAGTTGGTTAAGCCTCAGACTCTTGATTTTGGCTCAGTTCATGATCACATGGTTCGTGGGTTCCAGCCCCGAGTGGGGCTCTGCACGGACAGCATGGAGCCCGGTTGGGATTCTCTCTCTTCCTCTCTCTGCCCCTCCCCTGCTCATGCACAGGCACGCGCACATGTGCGCACTGTCTCTCTCAAAAATAATTAATTAAAAAAATAAGGTGAGAATTCTAAGATCAATATGGGAAAATGTTACACTGTTTAATTTAGGTAATGGATATGTTAGTGTTTCTTTTTTGTCTCTTTACATTAGATATCATTTTATTTACAGAGAGATGGTTCCTAACTGGAAATAACCTAAAACTACAATTAGGTAAATGAGTTAGTTTCATTTTTTAAATTAAAAATTATTGTTAGATAACTGATACCAAAACCCTGATACCAGACAAGGACACCATGAGAAAAGAAAATCACAGGCCAATGTTCCTGGTGAATATAGTTGCACAAATCTTCAAAACAATATTAGCAAACTGAATTCAACAATACATTAAAAGGGTCAAGTGGGATTTATTCCAGGAATGTAAGGATGGTTCAACATTTGCAAATCAGTGAGTATGATACACCACATAGCAAAATAAAGGATAAAAAAAATCATATGATTGTCTCACTAGATGCAGAAAAAGCATTTGACAAAATTATGACTCAAAAAAACCCTCTTTGGGTGTCGAGGAACATACCTCAAATAAAGGCCGTATATGACAAGCCCACACCTAACGTTATACTGAATGGTGAAAAGCCGAAAGTATTTCCTCTAAGATCAGGAAAAGGAAGGAGTAAAACTGTCACTGTTTGCAAGTGACATTATGTATAGAATACCCTGAAGATTCCATCAAAAAACTGTTAGAACTACTAAAGAAATTTCAGTAAAATCAATACAAAGATCAATACAGAAAAATCTGTTTATATTTCTATACACCAATAATGAATTATCAGAAAGAAAAAAATTTGCCATCCAGTTAAGTGTCCAACTTCAACTCAGGTCATGATCTCACGGTTCGTGAGTTCGAGCCCCGCGTCGGGCTCTGTGCTGACAGCTCGGACCCTGGAGCCTGCTTCGGATTCTGTGTCTCCCCCTTTGTCTGCCCCTCCCCGGCTCACGCTCTGTGTCTCTCTGTCTCAGTAATAAATAAGATGTGAGGGTGCGGGTATCCCCAGCTCCAACTGGATTTAGATGTGCTGAGAACAGCAAGGAGGGAGAAGAAGGAAGCCACGCCCAGGGAAAAGTGCACAGGGGACCACGGACGGTGAAGTACAGCAGACCGCAATTTAACATTGCGTGGCCTGCACTTGCTAAGTCTTCACAATGAACTTATTCGTTAGCCCTCAAAGCAACCCCCTGTGATGTGTGTGCTGGTCTTTATCTCTGCTGAACACTTGATGACACAGAGGCACAGATAAATGACTTCGTGGAGGTTGCCTGTTCGCAAGTGGCAAGGGCAGGATTTGACGCCGGGCAGACCTAGAGTCAGGGTTCTCGACGCTGAGCTCTGCTGCCCTTCATGTCCGTGCCGCTTCCATGTTTTGGTGGAAATCTAAGGCTGTAAGAGTTTGTCCCCCCAACTTCTCTATCCTACCTGCCTTCCCATTCTCCTGATCACCTAAGGCAGTCTTCAGTTCCTCTTTCCCTCCCGTGTCCCATAATCATCATTCAGTCCCCAGGACCTGTTGAGTCTCTGCCACTGTCCTCCAATCCCAGAATCATCTCCAGCCCTTCCCTTTTTTTAAATCCTCATTGTTTTTTAACCTGCTGCCGCACCCTTTCTTCATACCACTGTCCTGCCTGCAACCCTCCAGAGCATCCGCACTGACCATACAATGAACACAGGGTCTCACTTCTAAGGCAGGGAGCAGAAAGTGGACTTGGGTTCACATACCACCTCTGCTGTTTTCTTACCCTGCAACTAATGCATGGTGTCCTCTGCAAGATGGGGACTTTGAGACGGTCAGATGTAGGAAAAAATGTGCATAGCATGCTTGGGACAAGACAAGCATTTGGGCCCAGAGTGAGTTAGTGCTGAGTCTTCTCTCCTATGTGGTTTTACTGTTTTTCTAGTATCTGCCTAACAAAGCAAACTACAAAAGCCTTGCCTACTGAATATCTTTGGATTCCTCTTGGTCCCACGCCGGTGCACTTTGAGCTCTCATTACTGGTTTGGTCTCCTCTCTGCTTACAAAATCAAAACCAATCCTAGGACTCGACTCAAAGAGGGTCTCCCTGAGGCACTGGGGATCCGTTCCTCCCATAAACTACTAGAGCACTGGCCACCGGGACCCCACTTCTGGGTCTCCCAGACCATCCAAATTTCAGAAAACTTGGGTAAGGAGAGGGGTTGGCAGAACAACACCAGCTATAGCATTTGTACCAAGTGAAGAGACTAATAGAAAAAACTACCCTCTACTATCTCCGTAACTTCATTTTAAAAAGAAAAATTTAGTAACAATAATCAAGAAAAGGAGGGGCGCCTGGGTGGCTCAGGTCATGATCTCCTGGCTTGTAGATTCAAGCCCAGTGTTGGGCTCTGTGCTCAGAGCCTGGAGCCTGCTTCGGGCTCTGTGTCTCCTCTTCTCTCTGCCCCTCCCCCACTCACGCGCTATCTGTCTCAAAAATAAACAAATGTAAAAAAAAAAAAAAAACAATTTTTTTTTTTTTTTTTTAAAGAAAAGGCAGCGGCGGGGGTGGTGGGTGAGGAGAGAAAAGAAATCTACCCAACCATGCAGAACGGTGCTGTAGGCTCTGTAAATGTAGCTTTAGGAAAAACTTTGCCCTTAGTCCCTATTTCTACCATTTTGACAGGAACCACCGGTGTTGGCTACATCTTTGAATTCGTCTATGTCTTATTTCCCATCCTCGTTACAAGGTTTTGGGGTTCATGGCATTTGTCGTCACTGAGAAGTTTCTCAAATACTTAAGACATTTGATTGGCTTAGAATCAGCCATAAACTATTTGGTGGTATTGGGTATTTGTTTTTTATTCAGTCATCATTGAGTAGCTGCTAGCAGTCTGGGGGTGTCTTAGGGACGCAGTTATAAGACAAGATCAGGTCCCCAGCCTGGCGGGACTGTATTTCAAGCGAGGGAGTGTCCAGTTATGGGTGAGGACGTGGTGCTGGGGAGCCTATGTGAGTATGGAACACAGACTGACTCCTAGGGAAGCCTTGAGGGAAGGGAGGGAAGAGTGGGTCGGGGCTCTCTCCAAGGTGTGCACCTGACTCAGGGTCCCCAAGGAGTTCTCAATGGTTTGGATTTAGTCAGGAAGCAAGGAAGCAGATGTTGAGATATGGGCTGCTGAGGTAACAGAGTTCTTAGAAATTAGGGCCTTGTTTTGAAGGAAGCTGGGGAACTATTGGAAAAAGTGTGATATAATTCTAATTTTATAAAAGAAAGAAAAAAAGAGAAAGAAAAGAAGGAAAGGAAAGAAGGCAGAAAAAGATGTGACCATCCGCATACATGTATGTTTATATGTGGGCGTACATTCTAGGAAGGAGATAGGGAAGTTTCACACCGGTCTGGGGAGAAGCATGTACAGGGGGAATATTTCCTTGTGTTAATTGAGCTATTGGAAGAAAGGGAGGGAAAAGTAGTGTATATTAAAGAAAACTTGGATATTAAGGAAAGGTTTTTTTCTTTTTCTTTTTTTCTTTTTCTTTTCCTTTTCCTTTTCCTTTTCCTTTTCCACATCACTTAGTAATCCTGTCACTCAAACATAATCATTCAAATATATTGGTCCAGCTTCTGGCAGACCTTTCTTGTGGTGTGTAAGTTTTATACTCCTTTCTTTAAGGGTCTTTGTTTCCTCTTTCTTTCTTTCTTTCTTTCTTTCTTTCTTTCTTTCTTTCTTTCTTTCTTTCTCTCTCTCTCTTTCTTTCTTTTTCTTTCTCTCTCTTTCTTTCTTTCTTCCTTTCTTTCTCTTTTTTTTTTTTTTTTTTTGTGAGAGTGAGCACAAGCAGGGGAGGGGCAGAGAGAGAAGGAGACAGAATCCCAAGCAGGCTCCAGACTGTCAGTGCAGAGCCTGAGGAGGGGCTCAGACCCACGAACCGTGAGATCATGACCTGAGCCAAAATCAAGAGTCAGATGCTTAACCGACTGAGTCACCCAGGCTCCCCTAGACTTCTTTCTTTTTAACCATCAGTGTCTTCTTACTGAGGTGTAATTTGGAGTCTTGCTTTTTTCGTGTCATATTCTCCCATAACATGTCCAACTGACACATTTAACCATTCCTCTATTTTTAGAAATTTGTCGTTTTCTGGTATTTTACTGTCATAAATAATAATGCAGGGCGTGTCTATTATGTACAAAGCTTTTTTTCTGAATTTGGCATTATTACCCTAGATTCCCAGACATGGGCTTACGAGAGTAAAAAGCTAGGAACGTTTATACAGCTCTTCGTTGCTGAATTTCCTTGCAATGGGCTGACCCTGTTTATACCTCGGTCTCCCACGGAGTACCCATTCCTTCTGTACCTCTACACGGCACTCTCATTTTTGTGGGGCACAGTCAAACGGATTATAAGTCTTTAAAAAAAAAGTAATAGCTTCAAGTTTTCACTGTTTTTCCTTGGCCCTACACTGTGTACAGTTGGCTTGATTGTGTTGCCAGAGGAAAAGCCTGAGGGGGTGGGTGGATATAGCCTTCTAATTAGCTGTTAGTTTGTGTAAAGGAACAAATGTCTTAAGCTTTCCAAAACGTAGTCTAAGCTTGGATAGATCCCTTGACTTTTAAATGTCTGTTCCCTCAGGATTAGTGCTCTCTTCAGGGGGGAAGAACATATAAATGTTCCCAGAAACGTTATAGGGCACGTTGAAAATACTTTGAAACTGCAGGAATCTTGTTGACGGATGAGGTTGCTAAGCTAGCCCGAAGGAACAGCTCCTTTCTGTCACTGATGGTCAGCGCCCTTGGGAAATCAGGTCTGTTAGGATGCCTCTGACCCCAGGACTGCAGTCCTGGTCCAGCCACAGAAGAACATCTCTTCTCGGCGGGCTGATGCTTCCTCCCAGCAGCCTTGTTTGTATTTCTTCTTTGAGTTGTAAGTGGGTTTTTCCATTCCTCAATTGCTCTTGGAGACCTGAGAATCACTTCGCATCTGAGAATAATTAATCACTAGCTGAGATCACAGGGCTATCTGGTCCAACAATTTGTTGTCTGGCCTCTGCCTGGACACCTGCAGTGATGGGGGCAGCCCAGAGCAGATTGAATTCCTCCTTGTCCACGTGACGGCCTTTCACTCTTCAGAAGACAGCCTTCTCCTGTTGTCTTCTCTTCACACTGAACATCTCTAGACAACATAGTTTTGAACATCTTCAGCCTGCTGCTCTAATCTGGATCTCCTGGAAGGGGATGTATTTGAAAAGCAGAACACCATTCCCTAGGCACCATTGGAGGATGTCCGCCATTGAAGGAGCTTCCTGTTTCAGGCACCCGCGGGGCAGAATTGACTCCCCCAAAGTTATTGTCACATGTATAGCTGTGACATGTGCTGTCAGTTCAGTCATATCCCACTTCTATACCCTCGGTGGTGGGAGGTCTGTGGTTATAGTACTTTGTCTCTGTTAACTGTTGTCATGGATTTGCCCCCATTTTTCCATAACCTTTAGGGGTTATGTGTGCAGGGGTTACTGTCAGGTCAGGATGGATTCAGATCCTACCCTGAGCTACTCAGGTAGCTTCCCTGTGCCTGTTTTCTCATATGTAAAATGGTACTCTGGCCACCTCACCTGAGATGGTCATTGTAAGGATTAACTGAGTTCATATTAGCACAGTACTTGGAACAGTGCCTGGACATTGAAAGACAATAGACAAGTTAACTATCTGTCACTGTCACCCTGTTGAGATTCTTTGGTGTCTTCATTGTGTTCTCTTTAGGGCCAGCCAGGGAGCCTCCCAGATCAGCAGCCAACATGGCTCACACCCAGGGCTGAGAGGCTTAGAGCTGGAGAATTACGGCTCTTGTGCCTTTCCTTCTGGCCTGCCTGCCTTCTGTTTTTTTATTTTGAGGTTTATTTTGGTTTTGTTTTGTGCTTTATGTGTGTTTGGTTTTGTAATTGTTATTTTATTATTTTTTTAATGTTTTTTAATTTTATTTTTGAGAGAGAGAGAGAGCAAGATCGCGTAAGCAGGGGAGGGGCAGAGACAGGGAGACAGAGGATCCGAAGCAGGCTCCACACTGACAGCAGAGAGTCACTGCGGGGCTCGAACTCATGAACAGTGAGATCATGACCTGAGCTGAAGTTGGACCCTTAACCGACTGAGCCAGCCAGGCGACCCTGTAATTGTAATTTAAAATCTCGGGGGACTTAATAATACTGAACTTGACCTAATACTGAACTTGACCCAATGGTGTGTGTAAATCCACCATGTCTTTCTTCACCGTTTCTCTTGAATCAGATTTTCTCCTCGAGTTTCTGCCCTCACTTATTCATTACTCAACCAATACTGACTGTGCACCTTCTGTGGGGACCGTACTGTTCTGGACACAGGCCACAGGAGCGATCTGAGTGTCCTGGTGAAACTGTCATTTCAGGGATATGGGTAGACATCAGGGATATGGGATATGGCCTCTGTGAGGTTGCGTTCACCCTTTGCATGAGGACCTTGAATTTGATCACTCCTGTTCAACATATGGCCATGAACCCACTTGAGATCATAACTGCTGTCCTTTCACCCTTCTTTCCACTGTTTTCTCTCCTACCCACTAAGGAGCATCTCCTCCACTATTATTTTTCCTCAGTTGGCATACTCACAAAGAGCAACGTCTCAAAAAATATAAATCTTGATGTTCCCCACCCAGTCGTAGGTGTCCTTAGAGTAGTTGTGATCATCCATCCAGCGCTTCAGATCTTGAATATGTTCATCTTTACCTCAACCTGGTTAGAGATCACAGCAACAGAGATTTAAAAGAGTGGGCTGTACTTAGAGCTTGGCCGATATGATGTAGGAGAACAAAGCAGATTTGTTATTTTATCCTGGCCTGCAGAGTCAGCACACTGTTTTCTTGCTTGTTCTCTAAAGGGCTAAATTTAGATCTTATTTACTTATTTACTTACTTACTTATTACTTTATTTATTTATTTTTTACATACTGTGAAATTCACTCTTTGTGGAGTACATTTCTATAGGTTTTAACAAACTGTACTACCACACTTACGATCTAGAACAAGTCCACTCCACCCCTCACCCCCCAAGTCCCTCTTGGCAACCCCGTTCAGTCAACACCTCCCCTACAGTTAGTCTCAAACCCCGGCAACCACTGTCTAGTCTCTATAGTTTTGCCTTTTCCAGAATGACATCTAAGTGGATTCATACAGTGCGTAGTCTTTTGAGTCTGGCTTCATTCGTGTAGTCAAATGTATTTGAGACTCATTCACGTTGCTACTTAAATCAGTAACTCCTGTTCGTTACTGATTGGTATTCCATTGTGTGGATGAACCTGTGTTTGCTGATCCATTCACCTGTTGAAGGACATTTGGATTCTTTCCAGTTTTTGGTGGTTCTGTATAAAACATTCACCTAAAATTTTTATGTGAGAAGATAATCTTTTAATAAGGCTTTTTGCCTTTGTGCTGATTTTACTTTTCACCTCTCTTGTTTAAAGGCTGCAGAAATTTTGGTACAATGTTTGATAAATTACAGATGGCAGTGCAACTTTGAAAGGAATGCCTCCATTCTTGCAAAAAAAGAGATCTCAAGAATTCCCAAACAAATGCCGAAGACTCTCTCATCTCTAAGAAGTACGGGTTTTGAACCACATTCACCATCCACTGGAATTCATTTTATGCCTGAAGTGGATTGTCTACTTAAATTTTCGTTCTTTGTTTTTGGGTTGATGTCTTTTTAAGTCACAAATGCACCACAATGCTGAGCAAATGATACAGATGCCAAAAGTCCAGGAATCACAGAACAAGGGTTTATCCTCTCAACTTTGGACATGTGGGAAGAAGGGTAAGGTGAGCCAGAGTGTGTAGACACTGGCATTATTCTAGCACAAGGGGAGAGTGTGGGGAATGAGATGAGACCTGGGGATTTAACTTGTTTCTGAAGGGCATTCCCAAATCCTGCTCTGGAATAATTCCCCAACTACCATTTAATCAGCTCCATTAAACCCTGCCCTGTCTAGTGCACTGTGCTCCAGACACAGCTCTCCTGGGCTCTCAGTAATAGCTCAATTGTGTGTAAGTGACTGTGAAGAGGCTCTGTGTGCTGGATGAATAGCCCCCGTCTCCATGGAAACCAGTGCTGGCTGAGGGGCTGACCTTTGACCTACTTGTTGCCACCATACTGTTAACCACTGGTGCCTCTTGGGTGGAGAAAGAAAGCAAGGAAATGGCTGTCAAAGTTGTTTTTATTTTCCTTCAGTTGAAGCCTGGATCCACACTAAGTAGAAATAACACACCAATATTAGCTCAAAGCACTTGGATGTTCTGAGTTTAATTTACTTCTGGATTCTGCCTGTCCTCCCCTCCTCTCCCCCAAGCCTTTTCCGTATCTTACAGTGCAGAACTCAGCCATGGGTGGCGGTATCGGTTTATCATCACTCTCTGGAGATGCCTGGGAGTATAGTTCCTAAGGGGCAGGGTGGAAAAGGAGCAGGTCCCCATACTGGGAGTCACCGTGGTGTGGCCATGGACACATTTCCTCTTTTGTACAATGGAGTGAATACTCTCTTTCAACCCAGACCCTCGAGGAACTTAGCTGAGATGTGGCTGAAGCATTACAACTGTAAGACTCACCATTAACCAAGGCATTAGGACCTTAAGGGCAAGGGTAAACCTTGTACCTTTTTAGTGATGATAAAAACCAAAAGCTTGGCCGCACAACAACCTGACAGGTCTGGCCAAGATGACTTTAGCAACGCTGAAGTGATTCCTCAGCTCAGGCCCCTCTGTGTCAGCAAGTATTTTAGTCACCGTGACACTTGCTGCACATAAGCAGGTTTCTTCTGGGCTCCATCCTTTGCTCTGAGCTAACTTGGGTCATCATGGTTGTCCTGGGCCCCTTGAAGACATCATAGACAGAATCAGGTCTGTCATTCCCAGGATTCCTTGCAGAGGGGTCTCTGACCTGGGTCAGACCCTGAGGGCTCCCCTCCTAGGGGTGTGTGTCTGGTTTGTATGGCGCGAACATGCTACTGTGTCCCAGGTGCCCAGAGGGAGGATTTCAAGAGAAGGTGTGTCAAGAGACTGGCAGGTGCTGGGCTTGTCAGGTTTCGGGCTAGAGCCACCCCGTAAGACAAGTCAGGTAATGTCTTGGAAAGGAACATTTTTCCTTCTGTAAGTGGAAAAGGAAAACGACCCTTGGTTCCTACAGTACAGATTCCTTACTGAGGGTCGTTGGTGGTATGTATCTATCCCTAGGACAGTGTGTCATCCAGGGGCAAGTGGGAACACAAGAGCTAACAAGAACCCCAGTCTGAGTTCCCTGAAGGAAGTTAGTCCGAATGCAAAGTGACAGTTCCTCTTTTAGAGACAGAAGTCTCAAGACGTCCGTGACTTTCCAGGAATTGTGGAGTGAGAGGGTTGGAAGGAGAACAGGGGACACTGGCCGTGATTGAGATTTCCCAACGCTTTGTTCCCTAAACGTCTCAACCATCATGGAGGTGTCAAAGCACCAGCTTCGTCCTATATGTTATGTTTCGGACCTGAAGTCACTGTCGTGAGTTCTTTTATTAGGACTCTGATCTTGTATAATCCACCTTACCTGGGGATACCACCATTACTACCGTAGGCTAATAAAGTAATGCTTTCTGTGTCTGCTTCCTCCCATCTTGCCTGACGTATGGTTGAGGAGGTCATTCTTTGAGGTAAAGTCTTAGGATGGAGAAGCCTAAAATACTTTCAGGGTCTTTAGTTACAGTTCTCAGATATTTATTAGAATTGGATAGTTTGTCAAGTGGAGATTTTTCTTTTTTTTTAATTTCCTGCAACTTGCCGCCAATACTTGGTCAAGCCTTGGACTCTACCATAGCCGAATCAAGGATGGGATGCCCATCCCTAGTTCCTGGTTGGAACCGTATTCACCTGGAGGTCTGCAGTATGGCCACCTCTCAGTTCCTTATGTAATGGGGCTTTCATGGTGTGGAACAGCTGCTCTGTCTCGGGCTGCAGAAAGTCTGCGTGCACCCTGTGTAGGCACCCACAAGACCGTTTGCTGAAAGCAGTTTAGCGCTCTTTGCCATCCCCCGAAAGTACAATTATCAGCGTATGGACTATTTACAGGAGATCGGGTTGGGTTAGCATTCCCATTGCCCCAAGTTGTAGGGAGCCGGAAATACACATGCATTAACCCTGGGCCGGGGGTGGCGGGGAGAAATGAAAGTCCCTTCATTCTGCAGCTGTGTAAACAGTCCAGGGGGAGACAGCCTGCAGCTAAGGATAATGGGGAGGAAGGAGGGGTGCCGTGTGCAGGGGCTGACCAATCAGGGGGCCTCCATGGGGGCCCTCCAGGACTCTGAGCATGATGGGGGAGGGGCTGGCACCATCAGGAGGCATGGGGGGTGCACAGGCTCCCAGATTTTTCACACGCAGAAGGCATACTCATGAAAGTAGGGGTGATGCTAAGCGACGAAAAGTGTAAACAGTCTGGGCCTACCTGACTGAAGGAAAGTGGAATGAGAGGAAGGTGATGCGGGAAGCCTGGGGAAGGGGGTGGCCTTCCAGATGAGTGCCTCTTCCCCCTGGACAGGCACTGCACCCCTGGGGGCAACATGAGGAGAGGCTCTCCTTGACTCAGGAGTGGGACATGAGCCCCATTCACAGAGTCCCTAAGCCGGTGGGGAGGAAAGGCCAGCACACCACCCTTTGTGTCCCAGGAGGGGTTTTGGAGGAAGAGGCAGAGAGCACCTGCGGTGGGAGGAGGGCCGAGGAGGCTTAGCTGGGGTATGTCTTCTAGATACTTAGGGAAGGGCCAGAGCAAACCGGCTAGAAATGGCAGTAACGGAGGGGGGAGACAGTGAAGCCAGACCCCAGGTGGAACCGCAGCCCTCACCAGGCCCTGCGTGCTCCTGGCTCCTCCATTTCCTCTGACACACAGGTCACTGTGGCAGCTCCCAGGGCGGCAAGTTAGGTGCAGCCGCTGTCCTGCAACCGGGGTCGCCACGCACTGCAGGGGCCACCGCTTGGGTTCCTTCGTTCACTCTTCATTCCAGCACTCATTTACAGATTGCTTTCTGCGTGCCAGTCCCTGTCCCAGGATCCGAGGTCAGGGCAGAAAAGCAGACAGTCCAGGGGCTGTGCTAGTGGGCCAGGGGCTACTTTAAACGGGAGGACTTTGCAGTGCCTATTTGGAGGTGCGTGCAACCTCCCTGCTCTACTGGCCCAGCAGGCAGGCCAAGGACCCCTTGCTGCTCCGGTGCAGGCTCCCATCCAGGCAGGCACTGGGGCCCCGGCCCTCCCTCGGGTCCTCGTACCCATTCCCCCTGCTGCCATGAGGGCTGGAGCCCTGCTCTGCCATGGACACAGCCGGACAGGCAGATTCTGCCCCTCCTTTCCGGGCACAGGGCAGACCAGTTTTTCTCTTTATGCAAAGCTCTTCCCAGTTCCTCAGGAACTCTGTGACCCCAAATACAGTGGGAGCAGTGGTTAGCCCAGGTCCGTCCCTGGCCCTCTGGATGACTTTGCATCTATCCCTCTAGGGCAACACTATCCAATAACAATATAACTTGAGCCGAAGAGGTAATTTAAAATTTTCTAGTAGCCTCCTTAAAAAAAAAAAAAAAAAATTAAAAGGAAACTACTAAATTTTTATTTTAAAAAACTTTCTTAAGTTTGTTTATTTTGAGAAAGGGAGGAGCAGAGAGAGAGAGAGAGAGAGAGAGAATCCCAGGCAGGCACTGCAGTCAGAGAAGAGCTTGATTCAGGGCTCGAACCCACGAACTGTGAGGTCATGGCCGGAGCCGAAATCAAGAGTGGGACGCTCAGCTGACTGAGCCACCCAGACACCCACCCCCTAAATTATTCCGGTTCATTTACAATATTATCATTTCAACATATAATCAATATAAAAATAATTACTAAGGTCACTCATGTTCGTTTTCCGTACGGTGTCTTTGATGTGTGTTTTACGTGTACCACACATCATTTTAAGCGCTGCAGTCACACGCGGCTTCCTGGGACAGCTCCGGGAGACTGCCTTTCCTCATGGGCAGGATGGAGGGGATGCTGTCCCTTCACCTCCTCCCCTCTTGAATACAAACGAGTGGGAGAGTGGGAGCATTAGGAGGCAGCGGAGATGTAGGATGTTATAACCTTTAGGCTGTCATCCCTGAAGGTGTGAATGGGAAAACCCAAAGGACTGATGTGGGAATTTCCCTCCTGATGGTGACAGTCACCATGTCACAAATGAGAGAGATAACTGAGAAACCCATATGGACAATTAAAGCCATTAATGGCCTAAAATGGTGCATATGCTTATGGGCTAAGTTATTCAGGGGCAGAATTTAATGTCTCGCTGAAATTTGAGAAAGTAATCTTGCAGTTTAAAAAAAAAAAAGGAGAGAGGGAAATGTGTTTTTTCCCTAAACCACGGTAACTGTAAAAACGTGTGGCACTTTCTGTTAAGTTGTATTTTAATAGAAATATTAAGTCTGGCTTTTGTTTTTGTTTTCAAGGAAATGGAGAAAGGAAGGAAACTGGAAGGTTTAAATTCGTTATGCTAGCTTTGGATTCTGCAAAATCAGGAAATCAGAAAGTACAAGTTCTCAGAGCAGTGACATTTAACTCCATTGGGAAGGGCACACCCAAGGTCACCCTTTTAAAGGGTTTGTCTTCCTTTTCAACGTTTTTATACAGCATGCCCTTTGGAGCTCAGCATTTTCCAGTGTGGGAACAGAAGTGGGAACACTAGGGTTTTCTCATCTGACTCTGAGAGTGCCCCATCCTCAGTGCCTTCTACATGATAGCACTGAATAGAAATTTGTTGACAGACTCACAGACTGTGGCTTGAGGAGGACACCCGGAGGATTGGATGCATTTTTAAGCAGTCCTAGTTCCTGTGAGATAATTCAGGCCCCCAGGTATATTTTTAAATTTGTTGGTGACTTTAGAAACTTTTAAAATAAATTAAATATAGGCACTGTTTATTTTTAGTATTTTAACTAAACTCTCTATTAGGACTTTATTTGGGCTTTAGGACCTGGACAACTACCTGGCTCTAGGAATAGCTTGTTTCTGTTTCTCTGTAAATAGTCCTTTTCAAGTTTCTTTTTGGTTTCTTTCTTTTTTATGGCGAGGAAAGTTTTTTAATTATGCAGAGTCTAAAAACATAAGGCTATAAGAAGGTGATGAGAACTTCTTCCACTGTCTGGATCAGTTCAAATCCAACTAAGCATTTACCTACAGGACCCCAGCAGGAGGGAGACTTACATGTTACCCAGCAGGCCTTCCCCATCTCTGATCCTTTATGCTCCCATGGGTGCTGTGAGGTTGGTAGCCTTATGGCTGCTGGTTTCCCTGGGGCATTCCTCCTAGCCCAGGGCTACCAACCGCCAATGTGGAACCCATGTCAGATAAAGCCCCAACCCAGTAAAATGCCAACATCCAGCCAAATCCACACTTGTCCATTTGTGAACACATAGCACTCAAGAGTTTCCTCCCCTTCTTTTTCTGTGCGATGCCTCAAATAATGGCAAGAATGGCCCTACACTGCCTTGAGGATTTTTTAGCTTCACTTCCTCATCCAAACCTGATACCGCGGCCATTATGACAATATGACCTCCGAAGCTGCACTCTGTCGGCTCCACATCTACTCTTACTCTAGGGGGCAGTCACTGAGGTATGTCTCCTGCCTTCCTCCTCCCCAAATGGAGCTCACCAGATGGCTCTCCGTTGCCATTTGTGGTGAGTGGGAAGGCCAGCACTGGTCCCCAGTCTCATGCTACTTGAAGACATTTCCCCCTGAGCCTTTTGCTCGTGGGACCTACTCAGGTTTCTCCTTTTCTGTGCGGGATGTGTTGCTTGCATTTTTTCTCCTTGCGAATTTCTTTTTTTTTTTTTTTTTCTTTTAATGTTTTATTTATTTTTGAGAGAGAGAGAGCACAAGCGGGAGGGGGAGTTGTCAGAGAGAGTGGGGAACAGAAGATTGAACGCGGGCTCTGCGCTGGCAGTGGTGAGCCCGATGCGGGGCTCGAACTTACAAACGGGGGGATCATGACCGAGCCGAAGTCCGACGCTTAACCGACTGAGCCACCCAGGCTCCCCCTCTTTGCAAATTTCTAGTTTTCTGTCTCCTTCAAGAAATCTTCCCGAACACTCCTCTCTCCCTTCTTTCTCTGCCTCTCTATTGTTAGAAGCAGCTATTTTGCCTCAGACTTCCCCGGTATGCTGCTGCATTTAAAAAAAAAAACAACTCTTGAATGAAAGGGCATGGATTTTTTTTTTTCCTTTCCCCATTTAGATTACAGACCTCTCGAGTGGAGCCTCCTACAAGTCTTACAGACCTCAATGCAGCCAAGTGTCAGCACGCAGTAGTTATTCAACAATGAGTAACTTGAATTGGCTTCCACTTGAACCTCAGGTACCTTGGTTAACATGTGCAAGACTGGTATGCACTCAGCTGAAGCTTTTCCACCCTCAGTGTTTTTGTCATTTATTAATAATCATTTGGCATGGTGCTTCAAAAGAACTAATTCCAGAATGTGTTATGGCTACAGCTTGGCGTCATTACGTGCTTGAGATTCCCATGCTGTCTTTATGTGTTTTGATGAGAAGGGAGTACCGTGGTGTCTCCAGCTATCATTCAGAGGCGTGGACAAAACATGTGGCAATTTTAGCTTATTTCCAGGAATGGTGAAGCCAAATGGAGGCTTTTCAATAACTCAGATAGAGCTTCCACACTTAGTTTTGAGTCCCTAAGAAGCCATTTTGTACCTCACTCGTGAGGAGGCATTATGGGACATCTGTACTGGGTTGGAGGGGAAAGGGACTGTGGGGACATGCCCAGTGACGATACATGGGGAATCTGTGTGTACCCACTATTTACAGGGGATCCATATTTTCGAAACTAAATAGCCCATTTCTCCTGTGAAACCACCGTCGGTGTCTGAACAGCACAAGAGGTACTGGAAGGTCAGCAAGGAAAGAGAGGGAGCAAAACGGGGGCGAGATGCCTGGACTGTGAGGTGGGGAGATGAGAGTCACCTGGCTAAAGAGGCAGTCCCAAGGCAGGGGTCTGGGGGTCCAAGAGAACAGGATTCTCGTTCAGTGTGAAAGGTGAGCCAGGGTTTTTGGTTCACTCATTCATTCACTAGGTATATTCTGGGCCATCCCTTCTATATGCCCTGCTCTATATGAGGAGCCAAGTATGCGTATTTTGACACACAAGATACGTGGTGCCTGTTCTCATGGGCAGTGCCAGCTAGCAGATTGGCCTTTAGAGTCAGACCCCTGCCGTCACGGACCACACGGTGGACAGCACCCCCTGGAGGTGTGAGACGTGGTGGGCAGAGGGTTCAGGATCCAGCCCCAGGGAAAGAACTAATGAGAAGGCAAACTGGAGTCCCAGCCCCCTAGTGAGGGTTCAGGGGGAAGCCACCCTTTAGTTCATTTGTTCGTTCATTCTTCTAACAACTATTTATTGAAGGCCTTCCCGGGGGCGTGACTTTTCAGTAAGGACTGAAATGAGCCAACTGTCTAGCCACACAGGGAAAGAACATTCCAGGGAGAGGGGATGGTGAATGTGAAGGTCCTCAGGCAGGATCATGATGGGCTTGTTTGAGGAAGCAAGGGAACCAGTGTGGCCGCAGCAGAGTGCACAGGGGTTAGCAGGGGTGCGTTGAAGGCGGTGTAGTCAGAAAGGGAACTGAGGGCCAGTCGTGGGATTTTATAGGACACGGTGAGGACTTGGGTCATTTGCTTTGAGCAAGATGTGAAGCGTTAGAGGTGTGAGCAGAGAGGTGATGTGATCTCATCGATGTTTTAACGGAGCTCCCAGGCTGCTGTGATAAAAGTAGACTGAAGGGGGAGGTAAGTGTAATTAGCAGGTCAGGGTAGTTCAGATGGTGGCAGTAGAGATGGGAGTGGGAAGAGTTGTCCGACTGTGGATGCATTTTGAAAGAGAAGTGAAGCAGGATTTTCTTGCTGAGGAAGAAAAGAGTCAAGAATACCTCCTGAGCAACAAACAGGAAGGATGGAAATGCTGTTAACCGAAACGGGGAAGCCAGGGACCAACAGATCTGGGAGCAGGGGGATAACCAGGAGCTCTGTTTAGGACATGTTGCTTTTGAGCATTTTGGTCATCCAGTGGGGAAGGTGATGGGCAGTGGGTGAGTGAGTCTAGATTTCAGGGAGGAGGTCTGCCTTGGTGAAAGAGACTTTAGGGTCATCAGCAAATTGATGGCACCAAAAGCGTGAGACTGGAGGAGATCCCTGGGGGTTGAGGGCTGCGTCCTGGGCACCACAGCTTTCACACACTGGAGAGGAGAGCAGGAACTGGTGACAGATTGAGGAGCAGCCAGAGAGATAGGAGGAGAATTTATGGGGATCAGAGACCCTGGAGCCAAGGAAGAGAGTGAGTATATGAAAGAAGAGGGAGGGATCACCTGAGTCAGGTGCTGCTAAGAGCCAAGTAAGGTGAGAGTTTGACAAAGGGAGGTCATTGCTATCCTCAAAAGAGCTATGGCAATGGAGTTCCCAAGATGGCCTAGGCACTCTGCTGGGTAGCAGGACAGATTCCAGAGCAGGGAATCAAGGCAGATACTGGGCAAAGCAGGCCCCTTTCCAAAATTCCAGGCATGCCGGGCCACTGAGGAGCCTCAGGAGAGTCCTTGGAACTCTGCACTGCAGGTTTCTGTGGCAAACAGGGCTGAGGCTCACTAGGGCCCAGGACTGGTTTCAGAGCATGAGACCTATGGGTTCCTCCTCAGAGTGCAAGGTGAAGGCAGGCCTCCTTCACCAGGCCTGTTACCATTCCTTCTGCCATCTTAGGTGGGGCAAGTAGGTGAAGAGCCTTGCGCTGGCCACAGTGCAGACACAGAGCCCTGGACTGGCAACTAGCAACCGTATGATGTAAGCTTGAGCTCCGAGATCAGGCCCAAGACCTCTGTTTGTCATATAGAAACTGTTAGGGGGGGCGCCTGGGTGGCTCGTTCGGTTAAGCATCCAACTTCGGCTCAGGTCATGATCTCACAGTCTGTGGGTTCGAGCCCCGTGTTGAGCTCTGTGCTGACAGCTCAGAGCCTGGTGCCTACTTCTGTGTCTCCGTCTGATGCCTGCTTTTGTGTCTCCATCTCTCTTTGCCCCTCCCCCCCACTCTCTCTCTCTCTCAAAAATAAATAATAAACATTAAAAAAATTAAAGAAACTGTTAGAGGATGGCCTTGCCCCACGTGGGTATCAAGTGACTGGCCAGCTGTCCTTCCCACAAGACTGTCTGCATCTAAATGGCAGCCAGGTGTTCCTTCTGACTAGTGGCTTAGGGCAGAACCGTCCACATCCAGTGCTGACTCCATGCAATGGTGTTATTTATTGCTGCCGCTCGTGGTGGAGGCTGGCGTGGTTCTGGTCTCCAGATGTAACAGAGCCATCTCGAGAGCTTAAATCATACATCGGAAAGGAATTGATGATGGACATCTCAACACAAGTTGAGTGGGGTGGAGTCATACCTTCCAATTACGCATAAGCTTCACAGGCTTAAAGGAACCTTAAGCTGCTCTCAAAGGAAACCCAATTAGATCAAAATGGATTTAATTGCTTAATGAATTCTGAATGTGTTAAAATGTAAAGGCAAACCTGTTTGGGGGCCAGAGAGGGGAAAGTACTACGATTGTCACATGCCTTTTTGTGACAGTGAAGAAGGAAGCTCACCCCTTAACACACCCAGCCTCTCACCCACGGATGTCCCAAATTATATCATATATGCTTGGGTTATTGGCTGATTGACAGACCTAGGGACTAACATCCATTATCTCATTTGAGCCTCAACATAGTTCTAAGAATTGAGTGAAGCTGGTGTAATCACTCCTGTTTAATAGGCGATGAGCTGAGGCTTATCGGGGTGACAGAATTGCCCCTGGCAGGACCAGGCTGTCAACCCAGGTCTCCTGATTTCCACATCTGTCCGCTGCCTGGTGGGGGAGGGGATGTGGAAGTAGCCCCCTTGACAAGTGTATTCACGGATATTGCCACCGGCGTTTATTAATAACAGATGGGCCAAGGATTCAGCAGAACTGCAATTCTAACGACTCCCAAGCATTTAACTCTCACGACATTTTTAATCTCGTGAAATTATGCCAGCAAGTCATTATCTGATACGTGCATCCCAAGAAGGGTTTCCTGTGCATCGGCTTGGTAGATGAGGATGACTAATAACCTTCCTTCCCTCCCGGATGCTTGTAGGACCAGACCTCGTCACCACAGGTCCTGGCTACTCACCTGTTCTCTGTAAAGTGCGAATGCCAACAACTTTCAATGAGGTGTAAGCCATTTGAGTGGGAGGATTTTGTAGCTATTTTCTTCATAACTGAGACAGTTAATTGATTATGCTGTCACGGAGTTCTGTTTGCCCCTACCAGGGCTGCATCCCTACAGGGGCCCCTTCTGTCTTTATGCAGATGCTTGAGCAAGTACACAGACACCATATTCCTGGAGAAAATGATGAAAGTGAACAAAGCTTCCCGGGACCTTGTCTCCCCAAAGACGGCCAAATTCACACAATACCTGTTGTTATTATAGTATATTACATATTACATATATTCTGGTATAAGTAGTTTGTTACCAATGTGTAGTACTATTACCATTGTTACTAATAGCCTCTCCCTCCTACACACACATTCATTCCTATACCTCCTATTTCAGAAGATTTGTCTTTTTATTTCTTTTTAAAAGCTTATATACTTGGAGCATTTTACTTAAGAGTGAAAACAGGTATAGGAGACTGGAAAGCAACAGCAAAGCTCCAGTTTAGTCTTTAAATTCCAGTGCCTTATTAGAAGAAATCTCTTCCAAAGATGAGACCGTTTTTGGTTTTTTTTTTTTCCTGTGCCAACGTGAATATTTTGAGAAACTTCAGATCAAACCTATTCAGATATTTTCTGTTTAATTTGCAAAACTTAAACAAATGGACCTTTTCAATTCCATTGTTTCAGGATTCACAGGAAAAAACTAAAATAAAATCCAGTCTCCTTTTCAAGCAGCTAAATTTAAGTTTAAGCCAAAATTGTGAGGGTTTGAAAATCGGCTTTAAATTTAGAGCAAGCCCATGGTGAGGTTGTTCGTGTGTCCTATGGCTCTGTAGAATTAGGCATTAATGTTGCAGCTGGATTCTATTCCTTTGTGAACATGCAAATTAACATCTTCAGTGGCTCCCTCCGCCTGCATACTTCTATACCAGGCTCCAAATGTGTTATTTGTTATTAAAATCACCATATTTATGTGTGGGGGTTTGCGGTGACTTCCCCAGATGCGCTGACCCTAATTGTAACCATACAGGTTATTCAAACATACTTGGTTATTTAAAACAGAAGAGAATCTAGGCCAGCGTGCACTGTTGAGTGAAATGCAGAAGTGGAAGGAAGCTTTGTGGCACACTGCATTCAGTGCTGTTATGCTCTAAGAATGTGCCTTCCTCTGTTGGTTACATGAATGTGTAATTGACCTGGATCTTTCCAGGTGACTTATTTTTAAACCAGGAGTCATAATATAGTTACAAATCTTTAGGCTTTACTAATATTTGTTTTTTGTGAACGGAAAGTCTTGGGAACCTGCTAACTGGTTCCTGCAGTATGGAGGACAGGTGTTCCCCAAATGGGACTTCGGGGGAGTCTATGGGGTTTAATAACAAACAGTTGCCTGATTATCTGGACTGTTGCTTGTCAAACTTGCAGGTGCGTGGGAACCACCTGAGGAGCTTGCTGAAATGCAGATTTCGATTCCCTAGGGCAGGAGAGGACCTGAGACTCTGCATTGCTAACGTACTCCCAGGTGCCGCTGTCTCTGCTTTGTGGAGCACACTTTGGGAAGCAAGGCCCTGGAGCCAAGCAAATAGGATCCAGTTTCCTAACCAGAGAGGGTCAGGCCCCCAAAAGACTGTTTCCATTGGTCCTAGATTTTTCTAGCCTCCTCCTCCAGCTCACACACATTTACATTTGCAGAAGAGAAAATGGTGAACATCTGACATTTGTTGAACTAATTCTGATCGTTCTGGGGCCCTTTGGGAGTTGAGGGAAGAAGAGCATCTCAGCCAATCCCCAATCCCCACCCCCAAAACCATCAAGATTGTGAGCATTGTGCTTGTATTTTTCCAAAAATGTGCATGATCATGGCAGATCCACCCACTCTGGCCTTATGATAACAGAGGCCACTCAGCCAAAAGTGAGTGATTGGCCCAGAATAAACCCACCCAGGGTGGCAGTCAGTTCTTACTGCCCTGTTTAGACCTGGCCTGAGGATTGACATTTCCTTTTACTGTCTCAAGTGAGAACTATCCTGGGCTTCTTCCAGCAACCCGTGTCTCCTCCCAGACTCTGCAATCCTGTGGGCGCTCCATAAATATTTGTTGACTGACTTGACTCATTCCCTGGACAAAAAAAAAAAAAAAAAAAAAAAAGAGGAAGTAGGGAAAAGGGGAGTGGACTTGATTTTCTGTCTCTCCTAAGTATCATAAGGAAAGGCCCAGCCTAATGTCTGATTGTTCGCAGGATGTAACTATTTTCATCGTATGAAGCAGCATTAAGACATTTAATTTTGGTTATTCATTAATTGCAGTTTCTTTCTTTGGATGCCGAAGGCAGAAAGCTGTTCCCTCCAGAATTTCCAACTGGGAATCCAGGAGAATCAGCCACTATGCCTGCATGACTGCTGGGAAAAAGTGGCCCCTCTCTGTCCCGTGATGTGCCCTGTTTCTTGTGCAGTTACCCTTGCAAGGGTGAGCAGAGGCTCTTCGGGGTGTTCGACATCCAGCTTCTTGCTGGTTTGAGGGCTGGGTTTTTCCCTGGTTGGTTTGCTGTGAGAATCTAAGGATGTATTTGTTCTCTCATAATTGTACACTGTGCCTCCTTCCTTTTCTCCCCTCCAGAAGTGGAAGGGGGTTCCCTGGCTTTGACAGAGTGTGCCAGGAGAAGGGGGTTTGTTACAAGGAGCCCATGTAAAAACCCCACTTCCTTAAGCTGGCCTGAACTGCCACTTAACAGTGTTCCCTGGGGTCTCTAGAACCCTCCTCAGAGTTTACGTAATTTTTGTCACTTCCAAGAACCCTTCCTGAAACAAAGCTTCCATGAAATGATTTGCTCCTGAGTCTGAACTCTGGTGGAGTGTTTTCTTCAGTGTTTTGCACATGGGCCTCCACCCAGGCCTTTTCAGAGGACAGTAGGAAACTCACGGGGTGGGGAAGAGCCCTCAGTTTCCTCAACTGTGAAAAGGAGATGATAATAGTTCTCTTGGGTATGAGGATTAAGCGAGTTTGCATGTGTAAAGACAGGGCAGTGCTAGACAGAGGAGAAAGTTAAATGTTACTGTTGTTTTTATGTGGTGGAACGTGTCCTGATGTGTAGTGTTCATCGATTTCGCGTTTTCCATGGTGTAAACACCCCCACCGTGACCAATTTCGAGCTATGGCGGCAGCGCTGAACAGAGTTAGAAACCGCTAATATACCAGTGCTGGCTGTCTCTAGCCCACCTTCAGGAGACGTCTGTGATAGCGGGGAGGCCGTCTCCCCCTACCTCACAGAGGAACTAGTAATTGGGCCTTTTTAAAAAGAACGCAGTGAGAAGATCCTGAACATAGACTGGTTCAAAATCAGGGCTTTTAATAAACCTGTGTAATTTGTATTACACTGTTTTGTACAAGCCCCCAAGTTGTGTTGTCCCCTCCAAGGGAAATCCTGAATGCAGGGAATCAGGCACGTCTAGGGAACAGATAAAGAACCTTTGAGGGGCACCTGGTTGGCTGTGTTAAGCTTCTGACTCTTGATTTCGGCTCAGGTCATGACCTCACGGTTTGTGGGTTCGAGCCCTCCTCTAGGTTCCATTCTGCGAATGGAGCCTGCTTGGGATTCTCCTCACTCCCCACCCTCCCCTGATTGTGCTTTCTCTCTCTCTCTCTCAAAATAAATAAACACTAAGGGAAAAAAAAGAATTATTGAAAGAGTTTTTGGGAAAAGGAAAGTAGAAACGAGAGGCTCCGGAGGATAGTTTGAGTTCCGATGGAGCAACGGGAAGGCGGTAAAGAAATAACGAACAGCCCGATTCTCAAGAGCAGCTAAATTAGGGACCAAATGCCAAGAACATGGCCTGAGGCCACCGGTAGGGGGAGAGAGCTCAACCAGCCCCACTGCAGGAGTGAGACAGATGTTAGCATCAGGGTCCTGCTTTGTGTGTAGGAGGTTGGTGTGGTTTGTTTGTTTTGGGGTTTTGGTCTAATTTAACAATTTAGGAGTGGAAAGAAAAATTAAGCAATTATCATGCTGCCTGAATAATGTTTTGAAATAACCAAGAATAGGTCAGTGTATCAAGTGGGTAGGTCATTGCCCCCCTTAATGACCCATATCTGGGTATTGTCTAGAGGGATAACCAGTACTGTTCTCCGTACACAAAGAGAGGTCTTGTAGGAAAGAAAAAGCCTCTGCGTTTTACTGTGCACAGTATATAATATAAACAGTGGGTGCTTAATACATGATTGTTTCAGTAAAGGCTTTTTTAGCAGCTGTACTCAATGAGGGGCCGGACCTGCCTAAGGTCACACAGCCGGTTGGTTGAAGTGACCAAGCCCAAGTCTCTGGGCCCGGCCTCAGCACTCATAAGGGACCAGCCAGACAGAAGGGTTAGTGAGGAGAGGATCAGACAACAGCTGTGTGTTAGATCCCCCTCCCTCATGTCTAAGATCACTCTTGTGAGTCTCTGCTTCTTGACGGCTCCCTGTTTCAGAAAATGTCACGATAAGGAGCTATGTTCTGCTACTCCTTAAACCAGCTGACCGTTTCTCATTCTCATTCAGATTGCATTTGAGAGAGACTCTAGCAGCTTCCCTGTTGGAGATGTTGTGTACGTGTTCAGAGGGGAAAGGGAGGGAGAAACAGGAAGGCTGAAGAGGTAGGTATAACAGAATGGACTGAGGGACCACACGGTCACCCAGGAGCACCAGGTCTGTCCTCCCACAACACATACAGATTCCCCTGCACCTCTGGCTTCCCAGTGGTTCTCAGCTGAGAAACACTCAATCCTTCTGTTGAGGCTGTAGCCACGGACCTGAACTGGCAGCTGTGGGGACTGGCCCCTGAGCGGTGTCAGGACTCGTAGACAATTCGCATACGCTATTGCAGGCAGTTAAACCCTTTTCATAACGTGAAGACAGCTCTCCCGCACACAACACAAATGCTTGTGTGCTCCCGGTCTCCTTCCCGTTACACCTTAATCCGAGCCTCAGTGTGGCGCCTTGGCACGAACCTTCCAAAAGAGGCCCATGCCACATACTTCTCTTCCCTGGGAGCGTGGGGAGTCCCTGGCTCCAGGGAGGGATAGGCTGAACCGAACCAAGAGGAAGAAGTCCGTGGAAGAGTGTTGTGTGTAATGGAGAGGAGTTCCAGAAACATCTGCATACAAACAGTGTCATCTGAATAAGTGTGTGGTTCCTGAGCAGCCCACACCAGAAGCTCCGCCCGGAACCCTGGGCCTTTGCCCAGGCCCACCCCTACCTGGGGAGCCCTAGCCTGGACTCAGCCGCTCATACCCAGCTTCATGGTGAGGCTCGTCCCAGAGCTTAGTCCCACCGCTCTTGGGGCCCAAAGTGCAGGCTAACCTTCTAGGGTTGAAGAGATGAGAGCCCAAGGGAGCAGTACTTTCTGATTTTAAAACCTCAGAAAACGTAAAAACTTGATCTTCATCACATAACTATAGGAGATTAAGGCTGGGGAAACAGCACAGCAGTTTTTCATAAGGCCTAAAATTAGAGCTACACCACCCCCCAAGAGAGATCATAACTGTCATGGCCTGGAAGGGGTGGTCCCTGACCTCATGACCAATTTCCTTAAAAACAAGGTAGGACGTATGGACAGTGCAGTGAGACTTTTGAACAGCACACTCTGAGCCTGTGTCACATTGAGTATAAACATGAGGGATCGTGTTTCCAAAGAAGAATCAGAAGGCCCCCAAAACCGCAGGGGTTTGAGATTACTCATTGTGTGGCAGACATACGGTGTAGTGTTTCATTAAAAAAAAAAAAAAAAAAAAAAAAGTGGGGGAGGGGGGGTGTTGGTGGTCATTTTCATGAGGAGTTTGGCACCAGGTCAGAAATGTAATTCCTGTTTTACTATTGTTCCTGAGGACAGAAACGGAACCTACTTACGATGGGTGGGAGGCTGGTTTGCACTGTCAGTGGACCCACCTGGTGTGGCATCCATGCTTTGTCCTGTGTTGGTGAGTTCATGTGGAAAATCAGTGCACATACCAACCAGGTTCCTATGGATTGCCAGCATTGGGTTGAGCATCACAGGAGATTCAAAGATAAGTAAGACCGTGACTTACTCCGTGGGGGAGCTTTCTGTCTGCCAGGCCAATATCAAGGGAACTAGACTAGTAGCTGAACGGACTGTCGGGCAGAGAAAAGTCAATGTCTCAAGAGAGACATCTCTGAAAGAAGGAAGAGTGTTAGGGGCGCCTGGGTGGCTCAGTCAGTTGAGCATCCGACTTTGGCTCAGGTCATGATCTTGCAGTTTGTGAGTATAAGCCCCACGTCGGGCTCTGTGCTGACAGCTCAGAGCCTGGAGCCTGCTTCAGATTCTGTGTCTCCCTCTCTCTCTGCTCCTCCTCTACTCATGCTCTGTCTCTCAAAAATAAATAAACATTTTTTTAAAATTAAAAAAAAAAAGGAGGGGTGTTAGACCATCTCTACTGCCTTAAGAAATGTCCTCTTTTTATTACCATTGTAAGGGCCTACCTAGTCCAGTCCCTATACTTGCTAAACATTAACCCAGTTAAACCTCAATACAGCCTTATGAACTAAGTAATACTAATACCTTTTTAACAAGTGGGAACCGAGACTCAAAAAGGGTAACTTTTTTTTTTTTTTTTAAAGTAGTCTCCACACCACCATGGGGCTTGTACTGTATTCACAACCCTGAGATCAGACTTGCATGCTCTACTCCCTGAGCCAGCCAAGCACCCCGACGGGGTAACTTTAGATCGAGGTAACACAACTAATAAGAGGTATGGTCAGGATTCAGTCCTAGCTAGGCCAGACCCTTCTGTAGTCTATGACCTTCTGGGGTTTGGGGCAGGGAATAGCAGTAAGAACCCTTGAGTCTTTGGGACAGTTTAGACATTAGAAACACTAGGTCCAGCAAAGGGCAGAAAGCCCCACTGAGCACAGGGCAGTGGGACGAGTGCTTTATTTGAGGTTGTTGGTTTGTTTTTGTTTTTATTTTTAGTGTTTATTCATTTTTGAGAGAGAGAGACAGAGCACGAGCAGGGAGAGGCAGAGAGAGAAGGAGACACAGAATCCGAAGCAGGCTCCAGGCTCCAAGCTGTCAGCACGGACCCCAGCCTGGGGCTCGAACTCACAAATTGTGAGATCATGACCTGAGCCAAATGACCATGACTGGATGCTTAACTGACTGAGCCACCCAGGCGCCCCTTGAGGTTGTTCTTATATCATCTCGTTGGAGATCATCATTTGTAGATTTGCTGCCACTGCAGACCGTAAGCCCTGCTCAAATCTCCTCTGCAGCAATGACCGTGAAGAGATTCCCTTAACAGCACAGGGGCCCCCAGGGTGCTGTCTGGAAACACAGTTAATTCAGACTTGGAGTGGGTGTCAGTGTAAACGAGGAGGCTTCTGAATAATAAAACCTTTCTGAAGGAGCACAGGTAGGTTGCATCTGAACTTCACCAGGAATTAAAGCCAGCCTGGCCAAGGCTGTCTGAGCAAAGACCTGTGTGTGTCCATTACAGGTCAGCTGTGTTGTCGCCCGCATCTGGAATGCACAGCCTTGTAAATATCCCCATTGCAGTCTTTGTTGGCTTAATTTGTCCTATATGTAAAGAAAGGGTTTGTCCAGTAAAGGTAAACTCCAGCACCCCACCCAACCCACACTCTAATGAGTTTTGCTTGTGTAAACCGTATTAATTGTGGTTGTTGCTTTTTAATTGTCCTTAAGTTTCTTGGATGTTAACTGCCTCAGGGCTGGAACTCTGGTTTCTGTTTCCACTGGGGGCTTTATTCCCAGCCCTGCCCCCAATAGCCTTACCAGTTTGCATCCTGCCCTCACCCACTCCCTGTTTGGTATTAGTTCTGTGAATAAAATGAGGATCAGAGAAATGGTCTTATCGGCCCAGACTAGGAGGGAAAAACAGGAGGGGAAACCAGAAAGTTTTCTTGTAGCTCAACAGAAGAGGGACTGAGAGGGAGAAGAGGGATTGTGGTTTGGGGGATGTGGAGGGGGAGGGGTCCTATCAATATAAGGAAGGACTCCAACAGAGGTGCGGACAGCTAGGACTAGCTGCCTTGAGAGAAGAGTTGACACTGAAGAGTATCCAGAGGGTTCGGCCTTCTGATGAATGTGCTGGGTCTAGTGCCTAGCGCACAAACTTGGACCTCGACCCAGAGCTTGTTAGAAATGCAGCATCTAAGGCCCCATCCCAGACCTCTTGACTCAGAATCTGCATTTTAACAAGATCCAGGCTGATTCATACGAACATTCACTTTGAGAGGCTCTGTTTTAGGACAAAGTTGCATTAGAATCACCTGGAGGAGATTTGTAAAATACTAATGTCCAGGCCTTTATCCTGCAGCCCAGCTGGGGCTGAGAAGGCAGTGGTTTAGGATGTTAAAGGGCCATTTCCATACCAGATACTTCCTCTTCTCTCCTCTTCCCCTTCTGACCTGCTGCTGCCTTTCCAGGTTCATGCACATGCGTGTACACCTGCACACGAGGGTAAGAAAATGGCATCGACGCAGAGTCACATCTGAAAGTTGCTTCAGTCAGGACTTGCCAAGAGAACCGGCAGCTTTGCCAGGAAGCCTCAGGGTCAGGGCCAGAGGCATCTGTGTCCTGCTGTATCCCCTGAGAGCTCAGTTTTACCTGGAGAAAGGAGGAAATCTAACTTGGGGGGCTGGGTCTGCCAGGCCTGCCCAAAGGCACCCCATCCTAGCACGTTAGCCCCTGGTCCCTGCAGGCCTGAATGCAGTCACCGCAGGGCCATGACATCCAGATTCCACCCAGTGGGGATCCTTTCCCCATTCCTTAGGCCCTTGCTAGGGAAGCGCACTCAGCCCTCAGTAGTCCTGCATGGGGAAGAGTCTGGGAGCCCCTGCCCTTGTGGGCAGTGATTGACTGGGCCTGGCGCCTGGAGCCTTTGTCTGAGCCCCTTGCATCCCTCCCCGGAGACCATTGTCTGGGTTGGTGGGTGTTAATCCACAGCCCCTGAGCCGCTGCCTGGCAAATGGGAGGTTAATGTGCAAACAGCAGGGAGCATTGTCAGCAAGTGAAGCTGGACAGCAAGTAGGAGGGAAATAGTTAAAATCCTATTCATGGTCTAGGAGTGGAGGGAGGGGTGGGCTCAGGAGCAGGCCCAGGCCTTGTGCTAATCTTGCTGGAATGTAACCAGTTTGGGCAGTTTCTGGCTTCGGTGTGCCCCTGCCTCAGGAGCTGGGCGTCCCTACAGTCCTCTACCTTGTGTAGGCCCAGCAGCCCAGGCACCTGAAGGTCACTCTTTATTTGAGCCAGCCAATCTTTAGGGGGTTGGAATTAGTTTAAATTGAGAGAATGGAGAGAGCTCCCTGCAACCCTAACTTGGCCCGCAGCACTCCTCATGGGGAAGCATACTATCCGCAGCGGGAGTGGGGGTGCAAATCTACAGGCCCTTTATCTGTTGCAGGAATTGGATGGGGGTAGGGGGTGGGCAGAAGAGAATGTTTGAGGAGAAAGACCCCAAACCTGTTTGGTCAGGCTGCCTCTCTGCCTGAAGGCCTGGGAATGCTGAGGGGGAAGCCCCAGCTTCCGGACACACAGAATTGTTAACAGTGGGGCCTTGTGTGCCTATGGGAGTTACTAGTAGAGGGGGTCAAAAGGGGGGGGGGTCAGCTCACATGTCCTGTATTAATGCTTCACAAAGAGAATGTGTTCATGTGTCACATCTTCAATTTATAATCAATTTTTAAAACGTTCTCTATCTTGGAACGCCTGGCTAGCTCATACAACTCTTGATCTCCAGGTTGGGAGTTCGAGATCTTCAGGTTGGGAGTTCGAGCCCTGCGTTGGGCATAGAGTTTTTTTTAAAGAGTCTGTATCTTGGTCTGGGGGGTAGTTAAGTAATATGTACGTATTAAAAGTTTACTGGGCTATGTACAGGATTTGTGTACTTGTATATAAATTTTATACCTCCATTTAAAAAAAATTTTTTAATGCTTATTTTTGAGAGAGAGGGAGACATTTAAATTTTTTTTTTTAATGCTTATTTTTGAGAGAGAGGGAGACACAGAATCTGAAGCAGGCTCCAGGCTCTGAACTGTCAGCACAGAGCCTGACACGGGGCTTGAAACCGTGGGTCATGACCTGAGCTGAAGTCGGACACTTAACCGACTGAGCCACCCAGGCACCCCAAAAAGTGTTTTGGTTTTTTTTAATCAAAATTTTAAAAAGAAAGAAAAAAGATTCCCTTCCAGCCCTTCAAGGCCTGGCCTGTGGGCCTCTCTGACTGCCCTGGGTGGCATGGGTGTCCGAGCTCCTGCCCTGTTGTTTGGAAACAGAATGAAGTCGCCCTCAGCCAGACTCTGGGGCTTCCCCACCGCCATGGGCCACTTTGCTCTTGGGATTTGGAGGAAACACCAAAGGCAGCAGCTATAGGAAACAGCTCCCAGGGCCCTGCTTGGAGTGAGGTCACCTTCCCAGCCACACATGCCCTGGCCACCTGCCCAGCCCCAAGTGGCTTCCCCCGGAGCTGGAGCCTGCTGTGCGGTGGGAATGGCTCTCGGCAGGCAGGACAAACCCTGGATTCCTCCTCGGCTGCTGTCCACCAGCAAATCACCATTGGGAAGATCTGACATAATGAATTTCATGGTTCCTTCTGCCTCTGATTCCATGATTCACGATCAGGAAATATTTTCCTGAGAATTTTTCAGCCACGAGACTCAGTATAGCATTCAAATCCCGGCTCTACCACTCCTAGCTGGGTGGCCTTGGTTAAATTAAAACCTCTCTAATCTCAGTTTCCTCATATGTGAAATGGGAACAATAACACCAAGCTCATAGGCTTGACAAGAAGATTAAGTGAAAACTAATCGCATGTTGTATTCATCATCTGGGATAAAGGTTAGCCTCCAGCATCATCGTATTCAAAGCCACACGACACTGTGCCTCACAGTCTGGGGGACCCAGTCCTTCTCTGTACACAGTGTCCCCCTTAGGCCTGAGCTAGAGGAGCCTCTGCATGGACCCCCGCTTTACCAAGCTGGCTCTTTCACCCTCCTTCTTCCCTTCCCCTCAGACTAGAGCATCCATGGGGCCCAGAAGCCGAGAAGTGGGATTTTGAGACTGCCTCTGGTCCATCCTGCTGGGTGTGAGCTGAGCCCCTGGTGTGCACATCCTAGACTGAGGGGGGCCTAGGGGCTCTTTGTTTGTCTGGGGCTGAGGTGTCCTGGGCATTCCCATGTGTGGTCCCAAGACCTCATGATACAGGATGGAACTGAGGACAGGGCAGAAAGGAGAGGGTGCCAGGTCAGACTCTTCCACCGGCACCACTTTCTGGTCTGGAACTCGGAACTCTAGGAATTCTTAATTTGAGACTAGGGGCTCAATACACTGGGAAGGTATTTGTCAAGGTAGGAAGGTAGAATGCATATAAAATTTTGTTAGCTTGAGCTATAACTTTTATTTATTTATTTTAAGTTTATTTTATTTTATTGAGAGCACAAGCTTGAGTGAGCACGAGTTGGGGAGGGGCAGAGATAGAGGGAGAGAGAGAGAATCCCAAGCAGGCTCTGTGCTATCAGTGCAGAATCTGACGTGGGGCTCAGTCCCATGAACTGGGAGATCATGACCTGTGCTGAAATTGAGTTGGACACTTAACCGACTGAGCCACCCAGATACCCCTATAACTTTTAAATATGTCAGCATATGGGCTTCCATCTATATCTTGTCCTGGGCCTCACAGATTGTAGGGGTGGGCCACCCTGTGTGCCTGCCCGTCTTTTCCCAAAGGGTAACGACCACTGACCTGTGAGACTTCCTCCATATTGTCTTTAGGAACACATTGCCCTAGATCCTTTTGGTTCAGAACTTTTGCTTATTTATTAATACATTAGTCTAGAATAGAGCCCTGCTCTGTGTAAATTGTCCAGGTAGCAATTTGATCTCCATTCTTCAAAGTCTAGGTCACATCCTACCTCTTAGCCCTTCACTACCCACTAGCACACTCCATAGCATTCATCACTTGGGGCGCAAGTCCTCTCTTCCCTACTGGGCTGTGGCCCCCTCCCAAACCACATTGGCTTTGTGTTCCCCACATCACCTCGCGCAGGGCTTGAGCACGCTAGATGCACAGCGAGTATTTGTGGAATGAGGGGTGAGCTCACTGCAGACTAATTAGTGTCCTGTGGGCCTGTGTTGATTTTCCTGAACTGCTGTGTCAGTCAGGGTCCGCCCCCCCCCCCCCAACTCCTTTCCATATAAACCTTTTCAGGCCCTGAAGAAAATTAGGCAGCCAGCCTCTAACAAGCCCAGCAAACCCCACGCTCATTTTTATTATCTTTGGGGTGGGTTTGCTTGGGAATTTGTAGAAAAACTTGTGTTTGCTGCTGCAAGGTGAATTTTTTGCATTCATGTATTCTTTCAGTGGTTTGGCCCCATGAAGCAGAAGGCCAGCCTGAGGGGAAATTGTGAAAGAATCCCAGTTTGTCTGTGGTGGTAGGAATTAAGCAGCTTCTCTAGGCCTTGCCCTCAAACTTCAGCCCAGTTTACTATTGAAAATTGCATCTCAAGGGGGTAAAGAGAGCCGTGGGATAATGGAGACTAAAGATTTGTGAGCTTTAGCCATTTTGTTTTCTTTTTTCCTTGGACAATAATCTTTTGGGGGGAAAAAAAAAACTTGGATGGAGACCCTTAGAACCACACAATTTTTCAAGATGAATCCAAGCCTCAAGTCGAGGCTTGATTCATTCTTCCTGAACAATGGACAGGCGGTGTGGGATGTTGACCAGGGATGAAAGGGGAGGGCAGAGAGTGCCCCTGAGCACCGCACGCGCCGTGGGGGGAGCGTGAGGGAGGGGGCTCACAGAGGACCGGTGCACCCCTGCAGACCTCTCAGGGCTCACCCAAATGGCAGGATTATCTCGCTTCTCCACTCCGGGACCACACCTGGAACTAAGACGTCCCCGGAGGGCAGGCCTTGCAAACTCGTCCTCGTTCATTAAGGCCATCACTGCTCTGTCCACAGTGTGATAATAGCATAAACAAGAAGAAATGATGGTAATGGCTAATGACTCTCTAGATAATGGCTAATGACTCTCTAGTGCTTACGAGGAATCAGCACTGCCGTGTGCAGTAGCCTGGAATTTAAACAGAAGAGAGATTGATGTTTCTGATTCGTCATTTTTTTGTTAAAGCTTATTTATTTATTTTGAGAGAGAGAATGTGTGTGAGCAGGGGAGGAGCAGGGAGAGGGGGGGAGAGAGAGAGAGAGAGAGAGAGAGAGAGAGAATCCCAAGCAGGCTCTGCACTGTCAGCACAGAGCCTGACACAGGGCTCGAACTCATGAACCATGAGATCATGACCTGAGCCAAAACTGAGAATCTGATGCTCAACCCACTGAGCCACCCAGACGCCCCCTGATTCATCATTTAAAGAAACCTTGTCTCTGAAGTTCAGATTAGGGCCTGGCCGTTTGTTAACACCTGTTTGAAAGACATTTTAGTGGTCATGTAACAAACAGATGCAAATAATGTGCTGTGTGATCTGTTCCACAGATACAGATGTAAAAGTAATAATCATCTGTCTTGCCTTCAGGAGGCTCAGGATCACCTCAGCCTTTGCTGGGGAGAACAAGTCCATCCAAATGGCAGACCGCCCTCCATGCTAAGGATGTAGAAGTAGTTCTGCTGGGATTTGGGGGTTTTATTGTAATTTCTGCGCTTTTGCTCACCCTCAGTTATCACATCTACTGTGACAGGCCCCCAACAGGTCTGCTGAGATCTTCCCTGCCAATAACCTTTCTGCCATTTCTAATCAGTCTCTTTGTGGTTTACCTTTACAGTTACTGTGTAGTAGCTGAACATACACTCGAGAGCATTATTTTGGTTTTCAACTACTTACAGAATTATTTCTGGGGTGTGTGTGTGTGTGTGTTTTCCAAAGCCAAAACTTATAAAATTTACTTCTAATAATATCAGTAGAATTGTTTAAGCCCCTAAAACCCACCATAAAAGCGAACTGTAATACCAGAAGGCCCTCGGGCGAACCCTCTGGATTCCCCACGCCTGTGGCCACTCAGTGCAAGCATTAAAGCAAAGAGCATGTTCTGTGCGTTTGTGATTATGGAGCACATGAGCTTGGGCCACAGAGCCAACCTGCTGAAGAGTCTGCCATTGATACCTCCCTGGTTGGTACGAGAGGACATTGTAAAGTGGGGGACAAATGACTCCACCGGTACCCATGTGTCTTGACAGAGGTCCTAAGTACCGGAAGATAGGCTTTGGCCGTAACCAAAAAGCAGCCTAAGCGATCAGGGCGAGTAGAAGTGGTTGTTGTCAAACCTAAGAAGGCTGTGCTGTGGGCTCAGGACTTCCTCTCCTAAGCCACTCCATCCGTTCCCCTGGGCCTCCAATGGGCCGCATGGCAGGAGGGAGAAAGCAGTCCTCAGGGTCAGAAGCTGTGGCTTGGAAGACCTTGTGTGCCTCGGTCTCCAGTACAGATGCAGGTGGTTCCAGGGCACTTCCCTCAAGGACTTGTTAAAGGTCCAGACTCGAAGTCTCCCAGAAAGGTTTTCCCCCAAGATGTTGCCAAAAGCAACAAGAGAACAAACTGCAGAAGAATACATGGGTGACACGTGGCCACCCTAGGGTTTCCCAGGGACCCTGAAAGCAGAGAGCAGGAGTGTGGAGATCGTGCCTGAGGCTGTCCTTGAGCAAGTCCTCTGGCAGGTTCCCTTTGGATACCCCTTGGGGACTGAGGAGTGGCCTAATCACTTGCTACTGCTGTGGCTTCGGATACCCTGCCCTTGCCCTGGATCTCCAGAAATAGCAGAGGCCGCTATAAGGGTCTTAGCGTCTGTCTCTCTTATGCACCCTGTGATGGCTGTACAGCCTCCAGATGCACCTGGGGAGAGCGGAGGCCCCTTAGGACTGCCTGGCCAGCATGGGCCACTAGCCAAAGGTGCCCAGGATGGTGTTCCAGCCCCGGGCAGAAGCAGCCTTTTGCCAAAAGCTCAGAGGTGTGAACAGTGAGACACTCAGAATAATGTGGGGTGACTGGCATGTGGAGGGAGGGTTTTATTGGCAGCTGGGGGCAGGTGGCTGGAGATGGCAAGAGCACGCCAGGGCCTTAATGCCCACTGAGCAGGCAGGTTTTGTTCTGCAAGCATTGGGGAGCCACCAGAGCTTTTGATGACACCATCAGTAGCGTGAAGGATGGGCTGGACTGAGGAAGGGTTGAGGTAGGAGGTCAGTTAAGGGTCTCTGTAGAGGTCCAGGGCAGCAATGAGGAGAACAGACTAGGGCAGCAATTTGAGATATGAGTCAGAGTTAGGATGACAGGCCTTGGTTCCTCCATCAGATTTGAAGGTGAGGGAAGGAAAGAAGAAACCAAAACTATCCCCAGGTTTTGTAGAATAGTCATGGTGACCATATTCATGGTCTACATTGGTTGTCTGGTATATTAGGGTTCTCCAGAGAAACAGAACCAATAAGGTGTGTGTGTGTGTGTGTGTGTGTGTGTGTGTGTGTGTGGACATATGATTATGGAGGCAGGTGAGTCAACAAGCTGGAGAACCAGGAGAGCCAGCGCTGTTGTTTCCATGCAAAGGCTGACAGACTCAAGCCCCCAGAAGAGCTGTTGTTTCATTCTGAGTCCAAAGTCGGGAAGAAAGCCTGTGTCCCACTCCAAAGGTCATCCGGCAGGAAGGATTTTTCTCACTGGCCTTTTTGTTCTATTCAGACCTTCAACTGATTGGATAGGGCCCACCTAATTGAGGGAAGGCAATCTGCTCTACTCAGATCTACCAATTCAAATGTTAATCTCATCCCCAAACACCCAGAATAATAATGTTGAGCAAATATTTGGGAACCCAATGCCCTAGGCAAGTTGACACTTAAAATTAACCATCACATCCAATATAATTGTTAAAAGTGTTCTCTTTCACTTGCAAAAGAATGCTGCTCTGTAGGATATTAGGAAACTGGAGCGGTGCTGGGTTTTGATGAGTTTGTGTGGGATGGGGCTGCCTGTGGCAAGATGTAGAGGAGGCAGCTGGAAATGAGGGGCAAGGGGTTCAGGAGAAACATTGAGGGTAACCACAGAGATGAGAGTGATCACCATGTGGCTGCCGACCAGCCTGGGGGGTGGGCGAGAGAACATCAGTGGTAGGAGGGGGAAGTATAAAAACTAGCAGAAAGGGGGGAGGGCAGAATGTAAGGGTTTGTGAGGGAAGACACCTGAGACACGACATTGGATTTGGTTAAGAGGCCAGCGGCAACCTTAACAACAGCAGTGTCAATGTTACGGAAGCCAGATTGCACTGGGCCAAGGAGTCAGAAGGAGTGGAAGGGACAAGAGTTCAGTGTCTTTGGTTTTTATAAGAAGACTATAGGGAAGAAGAGAGGTAGCAGCAGCAGGGACCCACCCAACTGTGGGACTGACCAACTGCACTGGTCTTTTTCTTTGGAAGGAAAAACGGAAATCAAGGAGGAAGAAATTAATGACTTTGAGTCATGACTCAAACCATGACTTTGAGTTTAATTCAGTATTGTGTTTGAGTGACTCTGAATGAGTATGCCTGACCCCAAGGAATTGATAAGTAGTGTGGGACGTTTAAGAATACAGAAGAGAAGGGGCACCTGGGTGGCTCAGTTGGTTAAGTGTCCGACTTCAACTCATGTTGTGATCTCACGGCTCATGGGTTCGAGCCCTGAGTCGGGCTCTGCTTTGGTGGCAGAGAGCCTGCTTGGGAATCTCTCTTTCTCCCTCCCGCACCCCCCTCCCCCCGCCTTTGCCCCTTCCCCACTTGTGTGCTCGCTCGCTCTCTCTCTCTCTCAAAATAAATAAATAAACAAACATAAAAAAAAAATAAAAGAATGCAACAGAGAAAACCAAGGTGAATCAAATAGAGAATTTGGCCAATTAACTGAGGGGGAAGAAAGCATTTGGATGAACCACACTTACCCAGTCTGGCTCTGTGTGCATGATGGGTCTTTGGACCTAGAGATGATATTGTCACCCAGTTCGGTGTTTGCCTTTCAGAGCCAGCGTATGGGAACCAGAGCCTCAGGAAGGAAGTGGCAGGGATATGGAAGCTTGGGGTCATCAGACGCAGGCCCTGAACAAGGCCTGACCATCTCCCAGCCCAACTCCCCAAACAGCTGTGAGAGAGTCAAGTTCTGTAACCAGCCTCATGCACCGGCTGTGCCTAGAGTTGGTGTGCTCCCAGGTCACTTGGGAAATGACATGAGATTCGAGAAATGCTTTAGGGCTTCTGTGCTCTGAAATGTACCCCCTTCCCCAATCCAACTAGCCTAGCCTGGATATTTGAAATTCCATAAAGACCAAGCCCTCAATTTGGTTGGAGAGATTGGGGAATGTGACACAGCCCCTCTCCCAACCCAGAAATGAGGCATGTAATGTGCTGACGCCATTAGGAATGTTCAAGGAATATGGTGAATTTACCCAGTAATATCAGCAGGATTCACGGTTGCAGGCATTTCCCATCTAACCACCCAAGCAAGGGCCACTCTCAGGTTTTGGATACTCCGTATTTACCAGAAACTTCCTCTTGGAGCATTATCCATATGATCGTTCTTCTGTAATAAAGATACTATTCTGGGCAAGGATTTAGGCAGGGGTGAAACCTAGGTACCTGGCATACAGGAGCACTAAAAAGGTGGGTGGATGCTTGCTCTGGAGGAGAAGGAGAGTGGACAAGGGACAGGACCACAGATCCATGGATGCCATCTTTGGAAGAGAAGCCCAGGGTGTAGAACTGCAGAAAGTTATGCAGGGTGGGGGCGGTAGGAGGAGGTGTTGTTAGCATCTGGAGAAAAGCTCACAATAGCATCACCTGGAGAGCTTTAAAAACAAACAAAGGGATGCTTAGGCCCTACAAGAACAGTTAGACCATAATGGGGATGAGGGATAGGAATTCATTTTGGGGTGTTGTTGTTGTTTTTTTTTTTTAATGTTTATTTTTGAGAGAGAGAGAGAGAGAGAGAGAGAGACCCATCACGAGTGGGGGGCAGGGTGGGCAGAGAGAGGAAAACACAGAATCTGAAGCAGGCTTCAGGCTCTGGACTGTCAGCACGGATGCCGATGCAGGGCTCGAACTCACAAACTGCATGATCGTGACCTGAGCTGAAGTCGACACCTAACTGACTGAGCCACCCAGGAGCCCCAGGAATCCGTTTTTTAGAGCTCCTCCAGGCAACTCTGATGCCCAGTGAGGTCCGAGCTCTCCAGCACATTGGCTTATCTCTACAGCTCTTCCTCTCTGAGAATGGCACTCCAGTCTTCCCCTTTGGGGGCTCCCTTCTGTGTTCAGGGAAGGGAAAGATCAAGAGGAGAGCACCTAAGTGCAGGGCCAGCAGAGCGGACCCTTCCTCAACTGAGGATGGACGGGCCTGTGCAGCTGGCGGTCACAGCACTGCGGGCCCAGCAAGCACATCTTGTCCTGGGAGCAGTGGAGATTCCTAAGTGGCTGAGATCACCCTTTTTCAGGCCCGAATGGGGATGGTTAGAAAGAATTGTCCGGGGCAGGATACTACTGTTCAAGGGGAAATAGCGCGTGCAAGTTCAGAAATGTGAGACTGGAGGTTTGGATATAGATTCTACTGCTGTTGTTTTTTCGGATTGGTTTTGTCGCTCTTTAAAATGTCTAAGCAAAAAGTGATTTTCATTGCATGCATTCGTTGTCACATTTAAAAAAAAATTTTTTTTAACGTTTTATTTATTTTTGAGACAGAGAGAGACAGAGCATGAACGGGGGAGGGGCAGAGAGAGAGGGAGACACAGAATCGGAAGCAGGCTCCAGGCTCTGAGCCATCAGCCCAGAGCCCGACGCGGGGCTCGAACTCACGGACCGCGAGATCGTGACCTGAGCTGAAGTCGGACACTTAACCGACTGAGCCACCCAGGTGCCCCCTCGTTGTCATATTTTAAAAGCAGCGCACGTTTAGTCAAAAGAAGAAAAGAAAAATCACCCATAATTTTGTCATCCAGAGAAGTTCAGTTCACCTTTTAGAGTGATCTCTCTTCAAATCTCTCTCATCAAAACATATACAAAGAGGCATATTTTTTAAAAGTAGAATCAACACGTGTTTTGTATACTGCTCTTTCACTTAACAGTCTATAGTAAACACCTTTCTTTGTCTGTAAATGCTCGCCTACTTCATAAATTCCGATAGCATAATTGCAGCATAATGTACTTAATATCTTTCGGCTATTATAAACAACACTTCAGCGAACTTTCTTACGGTTACATTTTGCTCACATCCTTAATTATTTCCTTAAGATACATTCCTGCGGGTGGTAGACCTTCGGAAGACTTGGTACATATCTCCAAATTGCACAAGAAAGGTTTACTAATTTACTCTCCCACCAACAAGGTATGAAAAGTGCCCATGGTAATTAAAAAGGAGGAAAGCCTCTGCCAATTTGTCGGACTAAAAGTATTTAACTCATTACTGAGTTCATAACATCTTAATCTCAAATTCTCAAAATCTCAAGAGGATCTTTTCTGTCAATCCCCCTAGGTTTCTGTCAACCCCCCTGGGTTTTCTAAGGCCGTTCCCTGATGTGGTTTTCAATATGACATGGTTTTGTTGTTGTTGTTGTTGTTGTTTTGTTTTGTTTTGTTTTGTTTTGTTTTTTTTGGGGGGGTGCAGGTGAGGGAGGGACAGAGAGAGAGAGAGAGGAGAGAAGTGGGGGCTCAAGATCACAGGATCAATATGGCATGTATCCTTATCCAGAGCCTTTGTTCCCCCTAGTCATTGGCCTAGCCTGCTTCCTGTGTTTGCATGGGAACCACCAGGGGGCAGTGTGGAACTGTGGCCACACTCCATAGTGAAATCTTGATTAATACAATCATTCCTTTGTTGTGTGTTATATTACTTCTGCTGGTTGGCATTCATAATGTTGATTTACTAAGAGAAATATTTTATCCCATTCCAATTATTTTTATATTTTCCCCTGTAGTTTATATGTTGGTTGCAAAAAATAACCTGATCTGGTGTGCCTGGGTGGCTTAGTCGGTTGAGTGTCTAACTCTTGATTTCAGCTCAGGTCATGATCTCACGGTTTGTGATTCTCTCTCTCCTCTCTCTCTGCCCCTCCCCTGCTTGCCTGCATGCGTACACATGCTCGCTGTCTCTCTCTCTCTCTCTCTCTCTCTCTCTCTCTCGTTCTCTCTCTCTCTCTCTCAAAAATAAATAAATAAACTTTAAAAAATAATAATAACCTGATCCATACAAGCCCCAAGCTAAACTAATCACAGCTCTGCCAGTAGCCTGAGTGCCCTTATGTGACAAATGCCAGGATGGGCTGGAGGAGTGTTGCACTTACGTTCTCCTCCAACACTAGTATAAACGAAAGTGCTAACAAGATGACAGGGCTTGGGCGGGTTACTTAAATTCTCAATACCTTAATCTCTTCATCGGTTAAGTAGGGAAAATAGTAGCATCAGCCTATGAGGCTGAGAGGGTTAAACGAAATAACACATGGAAATAGCTTGGTACAGTGCCTGGCACAAGATAACTAATCAGTAAATATTATCTTTAAAGAAATCTGTTTGCTCTTCTACACAGTTTGCTGTCCTTGGCTCTTGCACTTACTTATCTGATTACCTGAAATGATACTAATATCAAACAATATGATTTCACCGAGCAACACAATTCCATTGCCATGGCCCCTACTACAGAAGACCTAAGATGCATCAAGTTATATTTTGTAATCAACATGTACACTATAGGGGAAAATACAAAAACAGTTGGAAGCAGATTTGATATCAGCGAATGTTTGATTTCATTAGTCTTACTGTATGAAGTAAATGGAATCTTGATTAGCTAATAGATTTCCATTGGCAGTGGACAGACAGACCCATTCACTCTGTCCGTAGTCTTCCCAAAAGGCTGTGACTACCACTGCTCTCACCCTGGGCCACCAAGATTAGGGTCTCTGGCAACAACCCCAGGAGCATGGCCACTGATGGTCTTTGGCTTTTGAATATATTTCTCCCCTGGAACTGGCTGGGAAGCAACACTTGGAGGGAGAGACACTTGAGTCCCTAATTAACTCTAAAACACGCTGCAGTAGTTACCAGGCACCTCTCACAAATGATGTACTGTGCCACGGGCCATGGTGATCCAAGGGACAAATGAATTCTGGTTCCTGTGCCCAAGAAGCTTAGGAGGAGGTAACACAGGATCCAAGAGTCTGGCTATGGGGCAGCAGAGTATGTGAATGACTGGGAGGAGGGACTGAGCCAAGGCAAGGAGTGGTCAGGAAGCCATTGCAAAGGCAGGGGTGTTAGAAATGGACAAAATCCTGTGTCAGCCAATGGACAGGACTTAGTGACTGGCTAGCCAGCAAATAGTGAGGCAGAGGCAGGAAGGAAAGATTTCTAAGGTCTTGACTTGGGAGTGCACTAGCACTCTGAGTGGGTCTGAGTGAGAAGCATTTGGGAAGAAGATAGTTATGCGTCTTGGCACATGGTGACATTTCGATCTGCGTGCAGAACCTCTTCTGGTTCCTAGGGATATGGGGATATCCTCACCCATAATTTGCGCTAGCCTCCACACGGCCGTAAACACATGATTCTATAACAGTGTCCTTGAATGGCGCCCATACGCCACATGGCATCTATGTTATTTACCTAATGTTTACCTATGTTTTTCTTTGAGTTGACTCACTTTTTCCCCACTTTTTAAAAATGGAGCTTCAATTGGGGCACCTGAGTGGCTCAGCCAGTTAAGCAGCGGACTCCCGATTTCGGCTCAGGTAGTGACCTCACAGTTCGTGAGATCCAGCCCCACTACTAGTGCAGAGCCTGCTTCTGATCCTCTCTCTGCCTCTCTCTGTCCCTCCCTGGCTCGTGCTCACTCTGTCGCAAAATAAAGATATAAACTTTAAAAAATGAAGAATGGAGCTTCATTTAAAGCAACAGTGTTCAAGACATGGGTTTTCTTTTTTTTTTTTTTTTTTTATTTTTTTATTTTTTTTAATGTTTTTATTTATTTTTGGGACAGAGAGAGACAGAGCATGAACGGGGGAGGGGCAGAGAGAGAGGGAGACACAGAATCGGAAACAGGCTCCAGGCTCCGAGCCATCAGCCCAGAGCCTGACGCAGGGCTCGAACTCACGGACCGCGAGATCGTGACCTGGCTGAAGTCGGACGCTTAACCGACTGCGCCACCCAGGCGCCCCGGGTTTTCCTTTTTTATATATAAAATACGTATGTATTTTAATGCCTGTTAGAATGAATAGTTTAAATACTAAAACAAAAATGGGTATCATTTAATAGAATTGAAATGGGAACTGGGAAAGAGGTGCCAGACCCTCTCGGGAAGTGAGGAGGAGGAGGAGGAGGAGACGTGTGAGTTTGGTGCCATGGTACGATGTTTAAAGTATATATATACAGTCTACTCATAATAAATGTTCATTTCTTACAGCCCTTCCACTATCCTATCCCAATTTCGGTGCCCTCACTTCAGTACAAATGCAGAGTCATTTTGTAATGCCCTATAAGTGACCAACCCACTTGTGTCCACCTACTGCGCGCACACCAGGATGGGACGCGGGAATCTATACTTCAGGCTCCTTTATTAGGAGTGATGGTCCTGTGTGGAGATGGCCGGCATGGCCTTATTCTTAGCATCCTCTCTCGCCAGTAGGGTCAGAGAGCTCTCCCAGAACTGCACACCTATTGAGGGCCCTCCCCAGACATGTCCCACTTCCTGGTGCCCGGAGTTGTTGACTTTGGCCAGCCGCCGGCTGCAGGAGTGCTGGAGAAGGCTTCTGGAGAGAGGCCCTTGCAGCTCCGTCGCTGAGAGGCGGCTCCAGGCCGCCTGGCTGTTCTTTTGTGTTGTGTGTTTTACTGGCCTACGATAAGCACTTCCTGTGCCCCATTGATTATACACAGATCCTGCTTCCTTTCTCCTCAATACCTGGGATGCTTTCCAGCTTCTCCTCCCACAGGGGAAAATCCATAAACTTCAGAATTCCCAGGCCTGCTCTTTGGTCAATGGGCTTCATGCAAGTCATCACTCTTTTTGCTATCCAGTCACATTCTTTGTGGTTCCTCCACCTCTGTCTGGAAACTTGAGTTCCTCAATGTGCCAGCCTGGAGACAAATGTTCCTGAGGCCTGGCCTTCCCCCACTCCCCCACCCCCCCGGCCCCCATCTTACTAGCCAAGATATCTACATCGACCTTCAGGCTTAAATCAGACAGAATAAATAGACTGCACCTCCCAGATCAACTTGAATCAATTGTTAGTGGCTGCCTGGTGTACTGGGTTGAACATTCTGAGGTCTTCACATACACAGGGAAGAACACCATGATCTATTAGCAGTGTCCACCATGGGCACAAGAGGGGGTTGTAGCGTCATTCATGATCTGTATTTGCTACCCTAAGATTCCAAGGTGAGACTGAAGCTTCTAGGTGACCAGAAACATGCTCTTGCACCTTTGGGTCATACCATAACAGTCCGAAGCTCTGTATTCTAGTGCCAACTGGACATCAACGAGTTCATGACCATGGGAAATCCTAAATCCAGGAGCTTCCGGCAGGCTCGTCTCCCCTGCTTTTAAAATGAAGATGATGGGGGCGCCTGGATAGCTCAGCTGGTTAAGCATCTGACTTCAGCTCAGGCCATAATCTCCCGGTCTGTGGGTTCGAGCCCCACGTCGGGCTCTGTGCTGACAGCTCAGAGCCTGGAGCCTGCTTCCAATTCTGTGTCTCCTTCTCTCTCTCTCTGCCCCTCCCCCACTCATGCTCTGTCTCTCAAAAATGAATAAACGTCAAAAAAATTAAACATAAATAGATAAAATGAGGATGATAATACTGGCCTTATCTATCTATATCTAACGGTCATTAAGATGAAATGAGGTAATTAATATAAAATGCTTTAAGAAGTATGGGGCGCCTGGGTGGCTCAGTCAATTAAGCATTTGACTCTCGATCTCGATTCAGGTCGTGATCTCACGATTTGTGAGTTTAAGCCCCGCGTCGGGCTCTGGGCTGACAGCTCAGAGCCTGCTTGAAATTCTCTCTCTCTCACTGTCTCAAGAAATAAATAAATAAACTTTTTAAAAAGTGCTTTAAGAAGTAAAATAACTACAGAAGTGTATCTTGCCTGTGTGACCCAGCTCTTGTGCCACCTCCTGGATGAAGTCTTCCAGTCTTTCCATGAGAATCCTCTCTTCTGTGGACCTGCCACCGTAACCCCTCTCTTCTGTGAACCTGTCATTTGCTGACTTACATTCTAGTTATTTAAGCACTCAAAAAAAACCTCCCCCATGGCACCTCACGCACCTGAACAGCCACCTTGTGTACAAGGTGCCCATGTGACATTTATGGAGTGCTCTGTACAGACTTGCCATTGCCTCTCGACCAGTTCTATCAGGAGACAGTTCTGTAAGAATGGGAAGCCACCTGCCATCTTGAAATAGCTTAGTTTTTATATTTTACAAAGATATTTGTAGGGACAAGTGATGGGTGGACTGGGAGAGATAGGGAGGGAGACAGAAGCAGTGGTGCCACTATGGAGGAGGATTTGGGACGCCTTCATCTCCATCCAACACCCCGTTCTTTGATGTAGACACCAGATGTTTTGTCCGTGTGAGACAAAGTGACCCGCACCACCACCCCCTTCAGACCGGCTTGCAGCCTCCTAGGTAGAGTCTGGAGCAGAACTGAACCAGAGCCAGGAGATCAGAAGCAGACAGAAGGCTGCTGCAGCAGCCCCGCCGTGAAATAAGGAGGACCTGAATCCCTAGAATCTAGAAAGAGGCCTCGAATCCATGGAACTTATTGGCCAACAGGAGGCGGGGAAAGCAAAGACGTGAAGGCGGATTCTGAGATTTCCCGCTGGAAAAACTGAAGGCATGGACTGGACAAAGAAAATTAATCTGGGATTAATTTTAATAGCTTTGCTTATTCTTGTTATGATATAGGACACGGTCATTGTAAAGATTTCTAATGAATAAGAAAAGCACCAAGAAAAAAGGAAATTTGCCTGAGTGCTAAAACCCAGTGGTGACATTGTGGTGACTGTCCTTACAGGTTCTTTAATTGGCTTTTCTCCCTGAACAGTTTGTCCGAGACATTTATTCAGGGCAATGCTGGTAAATCAACCAGAGGGTACAAGGAGCCTGAAACCATAGGAGACCAGGGAAGGGGGGGGGGGGGGGCTTCCGTGCAGGAAACGTGTTTCCCCAGAGCTTCCAAATATGATGAGGCCTGAAGGACACCCACGGGATTTGGTAGGTACTAGGCCACTTCCCTTTCTCGGGTCCTCAGTGTCCTTGCAGGGACAGAGACAGGAGAGTTGCTGGAACAGAAGCCAGACTGGAAGGGGAGGAGGGAAAGTGTAGCCGTGCACCGGCCCCCGTGCTCACCCAGCTCGGAGCAGCAGCGGCTTCCTGGGCTCTCCTCTTCCCCTCCCACAGTCATCCACCCCATGAGCGGTGTCCTCCGCTCCTGTCAGTCAGATCTGCCCTTTCTTCCCCCTGAGTGAAGGTCACGTGCACTGAAGGTTGCACAGAGCTTTGTAACTCGTGAGAAGCCACAGAGACCCCTCTCCTGCACAGCTCACCCAGCCTTCCATTATACCTGCAGATGCCATACCCATTCCATCCCTCCCCGCCACCTCATACCCCCGCCTCATAAGCCTGCTTCCTCTTGTCTACGCACATCTCGTCTAGCCCTCAAATCGCTACCTACATATGTGGCAGTTCCCAGCCTCACTTGCAGCAAGAGAAATGCAAATTGGAAATAAGGAGCTACTTACTGTTTTCCACCTGTCCGTTTGGTGTCGATCAGTTAAGTTTGAGGACACTGGGCAAGGGTCTAAGCTCTCTTCTATGTTACTGGTGGCAGTGTAGACAGAGAAGTTCAATAATACTTCTCAAAACCTAAATGGACGTACCTTTGACCTAGCAGTTCCCCTCCCAGCTGGAAACGTATCCTGCAGCTGTTTTCATACGTGAGCGTAATGATGAGTGTTCGAGGATGTTCATTGCAGCAAAAGACCAGGAGGCACTTACATGTCTGTGAATATGGACTGTGTATTAGAGTATGGCCTTTCTGTACAGTGGATACCATGGAGCCATTACACAGAATTGAATCGGCTCTAATATGTTGCTACATGATCAAGATGGGGGTGCATATGTGCAGGCCAGAGAACAGGGCACAAAGCTGTGCCACGGCAGAGGTTCTCTCGGCCGAATCCGAGCCCACGGTGGGGGCCAGGACAGATGATCTTACACGGAGGGAGGGGAGTGCTGCCATCATGCACCAGACAGGGCCATGACAAGACCCGAGGCAGAAGGGAGAGGAGGAGGGGTCAGGCAGGGTTCGACGCAGGGAAAGGAGGGCCAGGCGTCCAAGGTCAGTTCCTACAAAGAAGCTTCTCTGTGTGGGTACACTGTCAGGCACCGAGCACGGAAGCTGCCCGGGCCCAGCAAACCCCAAGATCACAGCCAATGTGAGAGGCCACAGAGACTGAGGAGGCCTATAGCTCTAGGCTTCAGAAATGATGACCCAAAAGCAGTTTGTTTCACTTTGACTGGTTTTTTTGAATGCCCAGTGCTCTGGGGACAGAGGTTCCCTGCTCCTTCTAAAAGGAGCATGCAGCTGCCAGAAAGATCTGCCTGGCCAAGTGTCCGACTGTGCATCAAGACCTTGGGCCCACTTCAGCCGAGGGCCACATGTATGAGAGCCTTCCAGCCGTCTGTGGGCAGAACCAGAAGCCCCCGTCAGCCAGAGCCTCTCAGCACCTGTCCGCAGGCAGTGGGTGATAGAGCCTGCTGCTACCTAGGGAGCCATTAGCTTCTCTTCCCATCCCTGCCATCAGGGACTCACCATGGTATCTTGACATCAGCCATGGTGGGAATATTTACACTTGTGGGTGGATCCCAGCAAATGCTACAAAGCTAGGTTTGTGTTTGTGTTTTTGTTTTTGCTTAGAGAGCTGGCTGTCACACATTTACTAACACACCACTGAGCAGGACCTCTCCACGTGAAGCACCATGAGAGGAGTGAATGGTCCAACTCTATGTTACTTAGCTCTTCCTTGACCCTGGGTAAAATGCAGGTAATAAGTCTCGTTGAACAAAAGGAAATTTAAGTTCTGGGGACTAAACACCTGTTTCCTAAGAGCTCTCCATGTGCTCAGGCCTTTGGTTAGTCCTTTCACAAGTGACTGCTGCACTAAATTAAAAAGAATTCTGCCAGATGGTAGGTGCTATTATTCCCATGTCACAGGTGAGAAACCAGAGGTTCTGAAGGGTGAGGTCGCTTCCTCAGGTACACAGCTTGTAAATGGGGACCAGCGAGGACTCCTGAGTCTATTTATTGAGTACCTCAATGCAGTCTCCACTCCCAGGAACCCACTGTGGTTTAATCAGACATTTCATTTTTTTTCTTCCAGATGGGAGGCCATCTGGTCCAGGTCCCTGCCTTCAGGCCAGTAAAATACTCCCATTTTAAAGGTGAAATGATCGAGTCCAGAGAGGTTAGAATGAGCCTGGGACTCTGGTCTCTACTTTCCATGCTGTATCCTTCCAACACTGGGAATTGGCCTCTGCAGGGAGCCAGTTTTCATTTTTTTAGAAATTTTTGTAACTTTGTTTATTTTTGAGAGACAGAAAGAGACTGAGCACCAGCAGGTCAGGGGCAGAGAGAGAGAGAGGGAAACACAGAATCCAAGAAGCAGGCTCCAGGCTCTGAGCTGTCAGCACAGAGCCCGATATGGGGCTCAAACCCACCAACGGTGATATCATGACCTGGGCCAAAGTCAGACACCCAACCAACTGAGCCACCCAGGCGCCCCTGTTTTTAAAAACCAACCTTTGGTCAAGTCTGGTATGCAGAATTGCCAGATTCTCTGAGTTGGAAGAGGAAGAGAATGGTTTAAGGCCATCCGGGAAAGAAAGGGGATTATTTGAGGGTATGGGCAGGGAATAGGTGTTTATGGGAAAACTGAAACCCATCCAACCCACTCTTGAGTTTTCTCTTCAGTCATGAAATATTTTTAGAGCCCCCTCCACTGCCAGCACACAGGAGGGGCTCCAAAAATATTTGCTGACCTAAATGCTGTGACAGGTGCCTCAAGAAAAAAGTCATTTCATTGGTTTAAAACATTGCAAAAATGTGGTTCTAAATAACTTTTCCAAGGAAAATTATGTGTGTTGTATTACATGAAAAAAGGAGCTTGTATTAAGACATTTGGATTTATTTGTAACAACTCACCTATTAACAGAAACTTAAGAAGGAACCCCACCTTCTGCCCATGAGTAAAACAAAATTGTGATTGTGTTTGGGATTTAGTGCCATCCACAGAACGAAGCAAATGCAGAAACTACTCATCTTGAGAAAAGAAAATAAGGGAGAGGAGTGTAAACTTTGCTTTTTATACTTTCGCTCTTGGAACTTTGTCTAATCCATCATGTTTGGAAACCAGTTCTCCTAAATACTTTCATTTTATCTTGTTCAGTGATTTCCTGAAATGAAACATTTGTTCTTAGTTGGGAGAGCGGCGGTTCTGTCTCCCCACTAATGAGCCCATTGCTCAATGTTGGTAGACTTTCAAATTGAGATCAACTTATGTCCATTCTGACAGAAGACAGAGGATCTTAAACAGGCCTCCAGGAACTGGCAGGGTTGGGTATCAGAGCCTCCAAGCTGCGTTTACAGATTCTTGGCAATAGTAGGCCAATTAACGTAAGAACCAATCACTCAAGAGTGAAAAGAAACTCCGTTAAATGCGTTCCACATCTCCAAAGGATTCAGGAAGAGGCTGGACAACCCAGTGTTACAGATGTGGAAACTAGGGCTTAGGAGTTTGATAAGCGCTTAAGCTCAAAGTGAGACAGGGTCTGGAAGCATGAATGCTGGCTTCTGGGCGAGGAACTGGGCATGTGGATGTGACCCTTGAGGAGCTTACAGTCCAAGAGACAGACAGAATTTGCAAGGGGATAACAGCCACACAGCATGACGAGTGCCATGGGAACGCCAAGCTGGCACAGAGGTGAGAGTGACTGGCTCCTGTGGGGAGCTGCAGAAGGCTTGTCTGGGAAGGTGACCTTGGGAGAGGGTTTTGAAGAAGAGGTTAGAGATTCCTGCTGGTAAAGGATACTCCAGGCTGCGGAGCAGCTGATCAAATGGCACAGGATATTGTAGGAACTTGAGTGCAGTTGGCGTCGGTGGGTGATGGAGGAGCAGGGGAGCCCTGAGGGATGAAGGCTGGAAAGATAGGTTGGCACCGGATTGCTGAGGACTTTGGGGGGCCCAGCAACCAACTAGGAAAGGATTTTTTAAGCAAGGAAGATATCTGATGATATCTGGTATCTGGTGTTTTTGTTGTTGTTGTTTCAAGTAGGCTCCACACCCATTGTGGGTCTCGATCTCACAACCCTAAGGTTAAGGGTCGCATGCTCTACTGCCTGAGACAGCCAGGTGCCCCCTGATGAGTTAGGTTTTAGAAGATAAACTCGCGTTGAATTCGGGAAGCCACTGCAGTGGTCCTGATTCTATCCCCATCCCCAATTGTGGCAGAATGGAGAGTAAAGAGAAACTGATCACTGGTTCACATGTTTTTAGAATACAATTCTTCATGTTAAAAAAAAAATTGCATTTTGCACAATGTCCTTGTCACTCTGTGGTGGACAGCCTGCGGGGTTGGGTTTCTGGCCTGTTTTGCTGAGTGGCTGCACCATGCAGTTTCCTAAGAGGGTGGTCTGGAGAAGAAAGCCCTCTTCTCTGTTCCAGGGGCCCTGGCTTTGGGGTCCCAGAGTGTCTGTTTATCACTGGGGACCAGAGATGCAGGAAAGATCGGTCATCTCCACTGGCAAGATTCTGCTACTGAAGGGTAAAACCTGTGAGACGGTAAAGCCAGGGGGAAGAGCTCAAGAAGTGGAAGGAATTCTGTGGAATGGCGTGTTCTCACCTGGGAAACTTTTGGAGAGGACTTCTTTCCTCGCTTCCAACTGTAGTGCACTTCAGCGAGCTCTGCTCTTGGCTTCTGTAACATGAAGCTTTGCTTCCTCTCTTGCCTGGGCCCTGCCTAAAGGATTTTCTGTGAGAACCTGTGAATGGGAAGACTGTGGGCGGTACCCAGAGTCCTGTAGAGTCCTGTCCACGCCAAAGCAAGCTTGGAACAGGGGCAGATATGGCTGGGCGGGGGGAGGGGGGGGGTCCCTACCTTCTGGGAGGTGGAGGGTTAATCTCCATAGCTCATTGGCAGTTCTGCCTCCGTACGGGGCATGCTGGGATTTCCTCCCAGCTGTTTTACATCATGAAGATTTGTATGTTGGGGAAATTCCAGGGCACAGCTGCAATTAATCTGCTGCACAGTCTTCAAGCTAAGCAGGGATCCTGTAGGACCGATTCTCTGCCTCCCTGCAGGAAAGGAGGTTCTGGCTCTTTGGTGAGAGCGCCCTTCAGAGGGACCCTTCCCTGGGGCCAAGTCAAATGGAAATAGCCCACCTGGCCAAGTATTCACCGCAAGGAGGGCACTAAGGGCACTAAAGAGGGGCCCCAGAAGCAGAAAGGGACCCAGAGCATAAAGAAAAAGAGGTACAGCCCCCTTTATAAAGAGTAAAGCCAAAATAACACTGATAGCAGCACTTGAGAAAAATACCACAAAAAAAACTTTTTGTTCACTCTCCCTTAGGAATGTTGAAGTCAGAATCTTAAGAGACTCATAGTTCGCATTCCACAATACAGTACAAGAACGAACAAGCCACCATGACCAAATAGGGTTTACCTGGAGCATGCAAGGATGCTTTCGTGTAAGAAAATCTATCACTATGTATACATCTCACAACTGAGTCAGTACAGTAAAGACAGGTTCTAAACCACAGCCTCAGTCTACCTAACTGTGAACCATAAGTTCCCCAGGTGTGTTCTATGGAACCCCATTCCCCAGAAAGAGTTTCCCAAATTCAGTAAGATCAGGAAACTGCATATCTGTCCTGTCTCAGAGAGTCACAACATACAGTAGCATATTAAGCAGCATGAGTAAATCGAGAGTGGTAGTACTCACCATTTGAGTCTAGTTTTCTCTTTCTCTTTTTGAGTGCCAGAAGAGAATACTTACCTCCTAGTCAGCATCCCATGTGTGGTGGCCGTTGCTATCACTTGGCAGTCAGTTGCACTGGTGCCACACAGCTTCCATGGTCTACATTCCAAAGAGCATCCCCCCAGCAGGGAGGTAGCCCGCCGGCCCATCCTCACTGCGCTACAGCCTGTGCATGATAACACTGGTCAGGAGCCGGTTGTGGTCAGTTGGATGGAAAACCTAGACTAGGCTTGGAGAAACCTAGCATTTTTAATTTGCCCACATGCCATTACCATACAAAGAATCTGGGCTCAGCCACGTGTCTCTTACTCCCCAGATAACTGATTAGCCCCAGGGTGATTGTGGGCTGGCTTCAGATGAGAATTGCAGCCAAAGAGAGTTTTATTGCCCCTGAACATTGGGGTACGCCTGACCCAGGAATTCAGAACTGCCCGGCTACCCCCACAGATCTGGTGCTGAGGTGGGAGAGGCTTACAGAGGTGCTGCCACAGGTCCCTGCTGCCCTGATCTGTGGTTCTGGGAGGCTCAGCTGTCCCTTTCGAATGCTCCTTTCTTCAGAATTGCGATCCAGGGGAGTTTGATGGCAAAGCTGCAGTGGGCCCCTGCGTCTTTTTATAGGTCTTTCCCCACCACCCCGCATCACGTGTTTCAAAATCTTAAAAAGGCAGAAAAGTAGAAAGGGGGAAGGGACAATCCTCTATTTCTTTATTGAATGAATCCTTCCTTATACACATGCACACCCACACCACCACCACCCCCCACCCCCCAGATTTCCTGGAGCAGGAAAGGTCCTGGGCCAGATGTCCACCATTGCCAAAACCACTCTCCCCACCTGTCTGACAGATCTCTATGGGGCCAGGCTTCGGTCGTAGACAAGGCTAAAGATTTTTACACACTTCTAAGCTTCCAGGTCTCAGTTACAGTTAAAGTCATTGAGTGAGAGGGAACCCTACAGAGATATGAGGACAGTGTGGTCTCTTCCTCCCCCTGGAAGTCCAGGCAGTGGGTAGGTAAGACACCAAGCATGTGATGGACAACCAAACACAGTAGCTATTACTAAAAGCACTTGCTCTGAGTGTGTGTGTGTGTGTGTGTGTGTGTGTGTGTGTCCCCATATGTGTATTTGTGCCTTGATAGCCCCAGCATGAAGGCAGACCCTCATGGAGCTCATAGTAGAGCAGTGGCTCCCCTTGGGAGACGGTTTTCCCGCTCCCAGAGACATTTGGCAAAGTCTGGAGACCTTTTTGGTTATCACAAATGGGCAGGAGAATGGGAGCTACTGGCTTTTGGTAGGCAGAGGCCAGGGATGCCGCTAAATATCCTGCAGTGCACAGGACAGCCCCCACAATATCCCAAAATGTCACTAGTGCCATGGTTGAGAAGCCCTGAACTAGACTCCTACAAGCCTGCTCTGCCTAACAACTCAAAAGGTCCACTAATAATGTTCTTTCCCAAACTAGGATTCAGATGGATTCCTATTTGATCTAAGAACATCCCTGGCCAACAAGAATGAGGAGTGTTCAGCATGTGTCTTTATGACGTCAATTAGGGAACTAGATGCTGGTAGAGTTGGTGGGTTCCAGGAGCCCCTTCTACTATGTTTCATATTGGGGTGGATTTGGGATACTTCTTTTCGCACGTGATAGTTGTGATTGTAGTTCAACTTCAAGAAAAACAGATAAATGCTCAGGTTGTTGCTTCTAGAGAAACAGTGTGATGAACGGTGTAAGTTTGGGTCACCTCAAGCGTCACTACAGGAGAATTGGTGTGTATATATTCATTCAGCTCTGAGGTTGCCAGCCCTGGGCGAGACAGAAAGGGAGGGAGAAAAACCCTTGGGAGCCAAGAAAAGGCTGGGAGGGTGGGGTTCAAGAAGGTGATGTGATGACTGCTGTCGCAGTGAACAGCATGGAGTTGAAGCCAAGAGACTTCAACTTCAGTTCCCATCATAAAGTTGGGCTAGTCTCTCACCCTGTGTTTACCTCCATTAGCTCATCTGAAAATTTGGGACAGTCACCCCTACTTGCAATAGCAGCGTTGTTGTGAAGAGGAAACTGGTTTATGTGTGTGGAAATGCTTTGGAAACTGCCAGTATGGCACAGATGTTATTCACTGAGGAAATGAGGGCTTTTTTTTTAATGTTTATTTATTTATTTTTGAGAGCCTGCATGAGAGTGCGCGTGCACACGCGAGCAAGCAGGGGAGGACCGGAGAGAGAGAATCCCAAGCAGGCTCCGAGCTGTCTGTGCAGAGCCCGCCTCAGGGCTCACACTCACAATCTGCGATCATGACCTGAGCCAAAATCAAGATTCAGGCGCTTAACCTACTGAGCCACCCAGGCACCCCAGGAAATGAGTTTTAACTCATGATTCCAGTATTTGTCCAGTGTTTTTAATTTGCCAAAGGCATTGAAATCCCAGTTAGTTTATCTACAAAGCGTAGGCTCTGGGTAAGGAAGAAGACAGGTGGGGGTGGGACGGATCAGCAGAATGCAGGGACAGGGATGATACTCGGTGTGGCCTCATGGATGGAGGGGCAGGCAACAGAAGGCCCAGAGTGAAGACTGCCCTCATTTATAGCACCCCCACAACCCCCTTTTGTTCCCCCCTCCCAAGCCTCCCACAGCCAGGCCTGATTGGTCCATCCCACCTGCTGTCTGTGCTTCTCACTGGCCCTTTGTAGATGTGTCCTAGGGCCATTATCCTTGCCTGTGGACATTGTTTTGAAAGCCCAGACCCTGCCCACTCAGTCCATATTTGTGGACTCTTTGATGAAAAGCAAAGGGGCACGGCCCATCCTAGTTTTCTGATCCTGTGCACATAGCTCAAGGCCAACTCACGATTTCTTTTTCCCTGAAACTGAGTGACCAGAGCAAGGGATAACTCAGAAACTTATTTCTGTCTATGAAACTCTTCCTGGAGCGATCATTTCCTATTGGAGGTGTAATTTCCAAAGTAACCTCAAGAATTTTGCAAAGAGTCTGCATAGCTGGTCTGCTGCCCAGAAACACCATGTCAGTGTTGACACTAAGACAACATGTGTGCTTTGCCCTTGGCAAAGACTAACGGTTTGCTTACGAAAATACTAGCTGCCATTTATCAAATGTCTCCCATGTGCGAAGCATTGTGTTCAATACTTGACATTGTCCCTAATCCTTCTAACAACCTATAAAGTTATTGAGAGTAGCCTTGCCTTACAGATGCAGAAGCCGAGACTCAGAGTTGTTAAGATGCTTGTCCAGAGTTGCACAGTCTACACTGGCAGAGTGAGACCCTGAACCCATGAGCATTTGACTCCGGACCCCAGGCGGGCTCACCCAGTGCCCCTCACAGCCTCTCCACTCATTCCTTTCCAGGCCCTTGCCAAAGACTGCCATGCCAGGGTTGAGGAGAGGCTTTTTTAAATTATTTTATTTTTTATCTTAGGGAGAGAGAGCGCGTGAGCAGGGGATAGGGGCAGAAGGAGGGAGAGAGAGAGAAAGTCTCTAGCAGACTTCATGCTCAGCTCAGAGCCCAGTGCAAGCTCTCAATCCCTTGACCCTGAGATCATGACCTGATCACCATGTGGGAGCCCTTGGTCCCTAGATGTGCCCTTCTTGTCCCATGACTAGAGCAGGGAGAGCTTGACCCTCAGCGATATAGGTTCTTTGGACACTTTGGCTGGTTGTCCTGTTGTGTGTCCCCCACAACATGACAGAGGGGGCAGGTGATGGTAGTGGTGATTCTGAGTGTGTGCTCTCCCCTGAGATAATCATCTGGACACTGAGCAGGAAGGAGCATGTGCAGTCACGGAGAACCAGCAGCAGCCTACCTGCACAGCTCCTCTTCTGCTCACTTGGGGGTGCTCACAAGGCCTCATCTCACCAGATGCCTTGTGTTTTCTATCCCCTGTGCAGTACCTACAGATGAAATGGCCCCTCCTCGATGTCCCATCCAGTGCCACAGTCAAGGACACCAGGTCACCATCTCCGGCACACTTGGTAAGTCTGTTTCCCCTTCAAGTGCCAAAGGGATCTTCTCGCTCCCCTCACCCCATGTCGTTGCATCCCATCCACCATCCCGAAGCTGATGGGGTCTGACGGTGTTGCCCCAAGTGTGTGTCTCAGGAGAAGAGCTGAGCAGTTGGGGTGTGGCCGTGTTACCTGTACGCTTTTCCACCCCTTCCACCTCAACACACACGCACATACCAGCTGTGATGTCGTATGATTAGAAATGCCGGCACCAACCCTGGCTGGTTCCCTGGTCCTTGCTGCTTCCCTAAGAATCCCTCTGCCCCCTCCACCTGGGCAGCAGTGTTCCTTCTCTCTGTTGGAGCTCGTTCTACATTGCTGCCACTTCTCATTGCTGCTGGCAGCAACAGTTGAAGAGGCCCTGTGCAAACGAAAACCCCAGTGGGGCAGCTGAGACTGTGCCAAGCCCTGTGACAAGTCAGGTCCCAAAGGAAGATCTGGATGGTCCTGGGAGGTGGGAGCAATGAGGTCCAAGCAGGTCTCGCCTCCTCAGGGCTTGCGGTGGACTGTAATCGACAAGAGATGGTCCTGGGACATTGCATTTCAGGACTTTTCTTAGGAGCTTGGGGCCTCCCTAGCCTTAAGACCCACACACCCCTCAAGCTAACTGGTGTTATGCATTGTACAGTGAGCCTCTGAGTCCTAGAGGGTGCAGCTAGAAGGAACCCCACTGGCATGACCTATGCATTTTATAGACAAGGAGACCTGGGAAACATAGTGTTTTTAGAAACATTATTATGGAAAATTTCACCTGTTCCCTTTCACCCACACACCTCCTCCTACTACACTGGGTTGCTTTAAAATAAATCCCAGACATATTATTTCATCTCATTCAGGACATCTTAAGATACCCTGACAGTCCTTTTTCATTTAAAAGCTGAGAGTCTAGATATACAGAGAAGATAATTCGGGCTCAGCGAGCCTGTATGATTTCCAGTACATGTGAGAGCAGTTTACAGTGACAGAGCCCTTGGAAGTTTATAAAGCAGTGTCCTGTGTAGTTGTCAGATGACTGTCGCTGCCATCCACTGGCGAGACAAGTGGGGAGAGCTGGTTTCCACCATCTCTAGGAGAAACCAGTGACTGTGTAGGGAACGGTGAGCAGCCAGCCATCTGGTTCAGGCTGCCCCTGAGAGGCTCTGTGGCCGCCCTAGGAACAGGCCAGGGTCGCGTCTCTGGTCCCCCAGAGTCCTGTGTGGGATGGCCTAGCGTGAGGTCCCGATGCCCTCTAGTGGTCGGTCCCGGTGGAGGACACGGCTTCCCACATCTACCCTGCCACAGACCTGGCTTGTCCCCTCTAGGCACAGCTGTCTCTCTTTAACTGTTTCAAATCTTTGCTCACCCCCCCCACCTATCCTGTGGCATCCCCCAGCCCACTGCAGTGGACCCCGAGATGGCAGGGCCCTCTCTCTTCTCTTCCCTCCACATATTCTCTCTGCATATTGTCTAAAATCTCCCCTACTTTTTTAGTAAGTTTTTTATTTGTTTGTTTGTTTATTTTGAGAGAGAGAGCAGGGGAGGGGCAGAGAGAGAGGGAGAGAGAAGATCCCAAGCAAGCTCCATGTTGTCAGCACAGAGCCCAACGTGAGGTTCGAACACCCGAACCGTGAGGTCATGACTTGAGCTGAAATCAAGAGTTGGATGCCCAACAGACTGAGCCACCCAGGCGCCCCTCCATCTACTTTAGAGGAAGAGTTCCCTTTAAAACTAGCATGGGGACTCATTGAGCTTCCCATCCTTCCTGCTGCACAGAGCAATGCGTCTCTGGAAAATAAAACGAAAAGCCTGTGTCCAGACCTCCTCCTGCTGCAAGCTTTATCTGATTTCCCATTTGGTGTCCACCACTGGCTTCTCCCACAAGAGCAGGACTTCCATCTCTGCCTCTGCATCATTCTTTCTGCCAACCCACCGTAGCCGGGCTCGGCCCGGCTCGGCAACTGCGTCACATGCCTCAGTCCAAGCGTTTCTTCTGCTTTTCCTCAACGCAGGTGGCATCGGACAGTGTTTGCAGCGCTCTGCTTCCTGGACTCGGGCTTTCGTGACTCCAGGGGCCTGTATGCACACACGCTAACAGTTCCGGGCCCTCTCTACACCTGCATTCTCTTTCTGGACTGTTTTCCTCAAATAAGTCAAGGTCCCCATTCTCACTTATTACCTCCATGTGAGTGACCTAAAGATACATGAAATCGCTAACCTCTCAGCAAGGTTCTGTGCCCATGGCTCCACCAGCCAGGCAGACGCCCATCCCCTGCAGGTAGTGCTCTGCAGAAACTAATCCAGCTTGGCGGTAGAACAGGGGCCCCTAATTTGTCAGCGTGGAGAAGCATGAACAGTGGCTACGTTACACCGTAGGTAACAAAATGGCTAATTTTCTAGTAAGTTGTGTATTATCGCACTGTATATTCTGCTATAGTAAAGCAGGGGCACCTGGGTGGCTCTGTGGGTTGAGTGTCCAACTCTTGAATTCAGCTCAGGTCACGATCTCCGGGTCGTGGGCTTGAGCCCTGCATTGGGCTCTGCCCTCAGCATGGAGCCTGCTTAAGATTCTGTCTCTCTCTCTCTCTCTCTCTCTCTCTCTCTCTCTCTGTCTCTCTCTCTCTCTCTCTCTGTCCCTCCAGCACACCCCCGCTCAAGTTAAAAAAAAAAAAAAAGCAGAGGGGAGCCTGACTGGCTCAGTCGGTTGAGTGTCCGACTCTTAAATTCAGCTCATGATCCCAGAGTCATGGGCTCAGCACTGAGCATGGAACCTGCTTAAGATATTCCCTCTCTCTCTCTCTCTCTCTCTCTCTCTCTCTGTGTCTCTCTGCCCCTCCCACCCCCGTCTCAAGTTTAAAAAAAAGAAGAAAAAAAGCAGAAGGGAGCCTGACTGGCTCAGCCAGTGGAGCATCTTAATCTCAGCATTGTAAGTTGAAGCCCCATATTAAGTGTAGAGATGACTTAAAAATAAAAAAATTTAAAAAGGCATAAACGGGCCTCAAAAGCTCAAGGAAGGAACATTTATGGGCAAAAACCTTAACATTAACTTGAAATCCTACAGTTTGGGAGAAGACCACCCCCCCCCCCCACCTTCTCAATTTTCGGGTTGGAGCGTCTCATTCCAACTCCTGAGATACATGTATGTGTGGGAGCAAAGCCTGACACACCTGTGGGGCACCATCTATGTGCCAGAGAATGTATAACACCGTGGGTGTGAATCCCAGCTCCTCCTCTTCCTATCGGTACAGCTTTAGCCACATTTCCTCATCTCTCATTGCTTTGGTTTCCTCATCTATAAAATGGGAATAGAAGAGGGCTCGATCTCAAGAGTCGTGTGCAAATGAACCAGTGCGTTGTAATGATTTTAGAATTGTGCCTGACACGAAGTAAGCCCTCAGTAACTGTCAGCTCACTGCGGGTGCCACCCCCACTTACCATTGCTGTTATTAAGACAAGGAAAGAGCAATTAAAATACTGTTTAATTAGCAGATGAAAAGGTGATGAGGGCCTGCAGTAGGTGCCAGTTCAAGTGGCCAGATCACGAGCGTAAGAGAGATAATGAGCTTATAGAATCTCACAATTACTCTCCCAAGGATATGATTTAATTGGTCTGAGGCAGTGTTGGTATCTTAGTTTTTTAAGTTCACCCAGGAGGTTCTAAGGGGCAGCCAGAATGGAGAATCATTGCCCTAATCACAAATCAGAGGCTAAAGGGAAGGAGCTAGAGACAACCCCAGTTTGCTAGGTGCCGGCTTCTCTAGGCTGGAGGTGTAAGCAGGACTTGGAGGTTCCCGGAAGTAGTTGTGGAGGTTTGGACACTGGTGTTTTTATTAGAAAGTTGGAAACACTTGCTTATGAAGTTGCATTTAGAATCACGAGCAGAATATTTTAAGATGAGGTTGGCCCCGGGAGAAGGGCAAGTGAAGGAAACTGCCTGCGTACTTGGCAGAGATTTAGTGAGTCGTGTCAAAGCTGCCTGTCAAGGAAATGTGTATAAACAAGCCATAACTGAGCCAGGGTGGGGATGGAGTTAAGTGTTATTACTGCTTGGATTTTATGCCTTAAAAACAAGCTCTAAAAACTGAATAGCTGTGATATTTTCTATGTAACGATTTGTAATATCTGATCACTGTAATCTCCTTGCACGTAGACTGTTACCCAGACCCAGACCCAGACCGTTACCGTGGCCCCATGTGCCTGGCCCCGGTCTTTTCCCTCTTCTCTCCCTGGAGCACTGTGCCCAGCCACACAAAACAAATCTATACACTTCCAGAACATAACCAACTCGAAGATAGGAATCCCATCTGCTTTGGTCACATTCATTCACCCAGTGCTTATTGTTAACATCCAACACAGAGTAGGTACTTGTAGAACATTTGTGAATGAATGAAAGAATAAATGATGGGGGAAAGGTTGATACCCCTTCTAAAGCCCTCTCTCCTTCTTGTTCCATTCCCTCTTCTCCTACAGGACTTTTTTTTTTTTAACTGAATCTATTTTTGAACCCATAAACATAATGCCCGTGTTGTGTAAAACACTTGGGAAGATGCAAAGTGCACAGAAAGAGCCCCGTAATCCCACAACCCACACACGTTTTGTTATACAGCATTTCGTTCTCTTCTGTGTTTGTGTGTGGGTGTGTGTGCATGCACCTGTAACTTGCTTTCTAGAAGATGACCAAAATGTTTCCTTTAAATAGTAAGCTCCCCATTCTGCCGTTAAATATTGGGCCGCTCTCAGAAGCAACTGTCGGATTGTCAGGCCAGTGCCTGGAAGCCCTCCTTTGAAGAACAGCCGCCTCGCTGCTTTGCCTTCAAGCTGAGAAGCCTGACTTTGCTTAACATGCCAGTTCTCAATTTAAAACATTTATCGAGGGAGCGCCTGGCTGGGTCAGTCCGTTAAGCATCCGACTCTTGATTTCTATTCAGGTCACGATCTCACAGTTAATGAGATCAAGCCTCACATCGGGTTCTGTACTGACACTATGGAGCCTGCTTGGGATTCTTTCTCTTCCTCTCTCTCTCTCTCTCTCTCTCTCTCTCTTTCTCTCTCTCTCTCTGCCCCTCCCCCACTTGCACGCTTGCACCCGTGTGCTCTCTCTCAAAAATGAATAAACAAAAACAATTATGAGGTTTCCCTTTAAAAAAATTTTTTTAATGTTTTTATTTATTTTTGAGACAGAGAGTGACAGAGCATGAGAGGGGGAGACACAGAATCTGAAGCAGGCTCCAGGCTCCAAGCTGTCAGCACAGAGCCCAATGCGGGGCTCGAACTCACGGAGTGTGAGATCGTGACCTGAGCTGAAGTCGGTCGCTCAACCAACTGAACCACCCAGGCACCCCTAGTTTTCCCTTTTTAAATTGTGCATAGTTTCTCCATATTCTTACTGGTATACCTGCTGTGGACCCAAAACACTTCAAAACTCACCACATAGCTTGTTGCTGCTTTGGTTTGCCTCCAATACTGATTTCAATTCTTATTGTGCAGTATTAATTCTTTATTTGGGTATAATTTTAAACTTTCAGAAATATTACAAGAATAATACAAGGACTCCCATATTTTTTTTTTTTTTAATTTTGAGAGCGAGCAAGCAGGGGAGGGGCAGAGAGAGAGGGAGAGAGAGAATCCCAAGCAGGCTCTGAGCTGTCAGTACAGAGCCCACTGTGGGGCCCAAACTCACAAACCACAAGATCATGACCTGAACCGAAATCAGGAGTTGGACACTTAACCTACTGAACCACCCAGGCACCGTAGGAACTCCCATATACATTTATCCAGATTCAGAAATTTTTGTCCCATGCTTTGTCCCTCTCTCTTTGTGTGTGTGTGTGTGTGTGTGTGTGTGTGTGTGTGTGTGTGTACATGCATATTACACATGTACATATATGTACAGATTTTTTTTAACAATTTGAGAGTAAGTTGGAGACACTGTGCCCCTTTATCCCTGGATACTTGGGATGTATCTCCTAAGAACAAAGATATTGCCTTACAATGACTGCAGTACAGTTATCAAAATCAAGAAGTGAACATTTCACATTACTCTCTAACCCATGGTATATATTCACACTTTGGCAAATGTCCAAATGGTATCCATTACAACCATGTGCTTTTCCCTGGCCAGAGTTCAATCCAGGATCACACGTGACATTAACCTGCCATGTCCATTGTCTCCTTTTATCTAGCAGGGTTCCTCAGCCTTTGTCTTTCCTGACCTTGATGTTTTTTGAGAAGTACTGAGCAGCTATTTTGTAGAATGTCCTCCCTCTAGGGTTTGTCTGTTTCCTCCTGGTTAGGCTCCAGTCATGTGTCTTCAGCAAGAACACTACTGCACTGATGTTGTGTCCTCCTCAGTGCCTCACATTGGGGGGGGGGGGGGGGGGGGTCCCGGTGTCCATCTGTCCCCATAGTGGAGATGTCAGCTTTAATCATTCGGTTAAGTTGGTGTCTGCCGTGTGTTTCCACTGTGAAGTGGCTCTTTCTCCGTTTGTAACTAATAAGTACTCTCTGTAGGGAGACGCTTTGCAGCCGTGTGCGTGTCCTGCTTTTCATCAGACTTTCACCCTCTAGTTTGGGCAGTCTTTGGGGATTACCTGCCTCCATCCCTTTACTAGTTTCTGCTATGGAGAAGTTAGCTTTGGGAGATTCTTACTCTGTCTCCCAGCTCATGAATCTTACTGTAGAGCAGCAGAGGAGTCATTGTGACAAGTCCAGTCTGTGCACCGAAAACACTCTGGAAAAGATGACAAGGTGTAGAGGACAGAAGCTACGAAAACAGTCAACAGATGTGTTCCTGCAAAAGACACCGAGCCAATGAAAACGACAAAAGGCAGTGAGAGAGGTGAAGCCGGGCTTTAGAAACAAACACTTGAATTTATAGATCAGAAGAGTTCACCTGAATTCTCCAAAGTAAATGAAAATGGACATTCACCTGTGTACATCCTGACAATGATTTGAAATGTGAGGGTTTAATCTTTTTTTCCTACAAGCATACGTGCAAGGGAGGAAAAAAGGACAGTATCATAAGAAACAAAAATAAAGGGTTTATTTTGTCGTTTTTTTTTTCTTTTTAAAGTTTTTGTTTGTTTTGTGTTTTTTGTTTGTTTTTGGCTTGGTTTGGTTTTTGGGGTTTTTTTTGTTTTTGTTTTGTTTTGAGAGAGGTGGGAGTGGGGAGAGAGAATCCCAAGCAGGCTCCGCACTGTCAGTGCAGAGCCCAATGTGGGGCTCGAACTCACAAATCATGATATCATGACCTGAGCCGAAATCAAGAGTTGAATTCTTAACCGACTGAGCCACCCAGGCGCCCCTCTTTTGCCATTTTCAATGCCAGCAAACACAAGGGCAGAGAAGGAGAGTTTTGATAAGGAAAAAGATTTATCTCAAGAATCTTATGCACAGTCCACTTTGCGAGGACCTCAAAAATGTGACACTGCTTAGAAGGGCCTGAAACGCATTCCAGTTCTCTAAACATGGTCTCACCCGTTGCCCCACAGAGACTCTTGGTTTATCTTTACATCTTCTGTCCTGCAGCACAACTGCTTGCCGCGGATGAGGAGCCCAGAAAGCATTTGTTAATACAGTCACATGGAGCCCCGTGTCCTCATTTCTTCTCTCTGCTCCAGTCCACTGGCCTCCCTGTGGTTCTTCAAACATGCTGAGCACACTGCCCACCTCAAAGCCACTACACTGGTGTTCCTTCTGCCAAAATGCTCTTCCCCTGTCTATCCACACATCTAGCACCCCACTTCCTTCAGGTATTTATTCAAAAGTCGTTTTCTGCTTGAGGCTTTCCCTGTTCAACCTGTGTCACAACCCACACTGCCTTCGCCCTTGACTTAGTTTTTCTCCTTAGCATTTCTCACTATTATTGCGCGGTTTATGTTACTTATTTTCCATCTCTCCAATTAGAATATAAGTACCATGAGAATAGATATTTCTGCCTAAATAGATGAGTCTCTAGTGCATTCACAAGACCTAGAGCAAGCAACTGCTGGCATATAGTAGGTACAATATAAATACTTGTTGCTCTTTTCTCTCTCTCTCTCTCTCTCTTTTTTTTTTTTTTTGGTAGTGAAACAAGAAAGGAATTTATCCTACTGCTTTTATTGTTGAGATCAGTGTTTTCTGCAGAGCCAGGCAGTTAAGCAATCCATCTATGTCATCAGAGACCCCGATTCTTCCGTCTCTGCTCTATCAGCCTCCAGCCCTTTGGCTGCCCAACTCAGTGCCTACGGTACAGACAGTCTCCACAAACATTTACCCAATACATAAAAGTGTGGATTTCCATTTCTCTCAGTAGAGGAAAAATCCATATAGGAGACGCATAACTTCAGACTTCCTTCCCTTAATAGGATACAACAACAGAATGGCAAAAAGCTTACATTTTGCCTTTCAAGTAGTATTTGTTAGAGGTGTGTGTGTGTGTGTGTGTGTGTGTGTGTGTGTGTGTGCACGCGCGTGCAGAGAGAAAATTGAGGGTTTTTTTCCCCCCACCAACTTTGATTAGGTTCCTATGTGGCCCCGGTTCTATTATATATAAATCTTTCAATCTTATTTTCTGCACTACCAACTGGCCAACTCCCTTTGGGATATTTTACTAATTTTAAGAAAGACATGGGGCTAATTTAGAGACAGGTGGCCAGAAAACAGTGAGGAGTCCAGAGACTGTGGCATATGAGGGAAACAGAAGACCTCAGAGAACAAGGTGTTTGTCTTCCAATGCTTGATGAGTTCTCGTCAGAGAGAGGAAATACTGATTTTATTAAGTGATATGCCCATCTATAGGGCTAGGAAAGAAACACGTAAGGAATTTAAGGAAAGAGTTCCTAGGGCCTGAAATAGGGTACACGCAAAGAAAGTTCTCTCTCCAAGCTTGAGTGAATCCAGTTGGTTGTCTCCAAAAAGTTGTGCACACACAGGATGTTCCATTGAGGTACAAATCAGAGGTAAAAACACTCACTAAAATCATTAGGAAGAAGTTCGTCGTTACTGTATGGAATGTGAGGGGGGATCAATAGCATGAACTTCACGAACTACTTGTTGGTTCTCAGCAAATGACAGTTCACCTGAGCCCAGCTACATCGATTTTCAATTTGCCGAGTTTTTTTTTTTTTTAAGTTTATTTATGTATTTTGAGAGAGAGAGAGCACGGGTTGGGTAGGGGCAGAGAGAGAGGAAGAGAGGATTCCAAGCAGGCTCCGTGCTGTCAGCAGAGCCCAACACAGGGCTCAACTCACAAACTGTGAGATCGTGACCTGAGCTGAGATCAAGAGTCAGATGCTTAATGAACTGAGCCACCCAGGTAAAATTACCTAGTTTTAAGTAAAATAACCCATGAGGAAATGGACAAGTAGCTTTGAAAGATTCCTGCAATAAACTTAGATTGAAAATACTACTAAGAAAACAAACCAAAGGAACAAATAAGCAAACAAACAAAACGTGGTAGACTGACACTTTTTATTAAGTTGTGTGGTCAAAAAAAAATTTAGAGACCCCCTGGCCCAACTGATCATCTGTCACTGTTAGAATTGGAGTTAACATTGAACTTTGTAGCGGGGGCCAGCAAGTCCTTGGAAATCCTCTTTCTTTGGCAGTCGACTGTTCTCAGCAGATAGCCCTGCGATGGGAGAAACCAGTCCTCTTCTGGCCTTCATGACCACTTCAGACCCTCCTCCTCCCTACGGGCATTACAATGCTGTGAATAGGCTGATACTTTAGCAATTATTCCGGTTTCTTTCCCCCCACCCCCCTGAGCCCTGTGGTTAAGCATAGTCTCTTGAACACAGTTCCAGCCCCCACAGAGAAGGTTGTTTCCATCAGTAAACAGACAAATGGATGTAGATAGAATAGAGTTTTTAAATACATAAAATCAGATACAGTTAGCAACCTATTGGAACTCTCAGTATCTTTCCTGGGCAGTCTGTTGGCCGGTCTGTGCTGCTTTATGAGTGGTACCACAAAGCCAAGACTCATCTTTGCCTGATCTAAGAAACCATATCCTTTTGATCTCTGAAATCAGGATCAGGAAGAAAAGACAATAGTGAATGAACAATAGGAGCCAGGAGGCTTTGTGGACATCTCCAATGACCAGTTGAAGGAGAGGGGCCTTGTGGAGGGATGGTCTCTCTGGCTGTGCTAGAGCTGTGTGGCGTTAGCTTTACTTTAAACTTGAAATTAAATCTTTAATGGTGGGAGAGGAGGCATTGCTTCCTCAGGGACCCGGAGTTTAAGGAACTTTGGCTTGGACCAACTCTAGAAACAGATTAAAACATCGAGAAGGACTTGAACTGGAAAAGGGTTGGGTCTACGTGACTGCAGAAGGATTCAGGTCCTTCTGAATGGCTGTGAGATGCTCTTCCTCAGGTAAATCTGGACTCAGCTACTGTGCTAAGTGAACCCCATGGCTTCGCCTGTGTGCATTATTTGTACTGAGGTTTCCCATTGGGAGGTGCAGAGTGGTTCCTGATATTCCTACACTTGGCCTGAGTTTATGCCGTGGACATCCTGCCACTGAGGGCGGCTGAGAGGAGAAAAGAGTGGGAACTTTTACTGGAACAGTAGCCTCTAAGGAGAACCTTCCCTGGGGAGGCAATTCTCAATTATCAGGCCCAGAGGCCACATCTTCCAGACTGATCAAGGAAAAGTTTACCCTCCTTTCTCTTTCTGTGAACCCACCACCACCCAGTCCATTTTCTGGACAATGATGCCACCTAATGGGAACCAGTAATAACTTTCAGAGCATTTAAGTGAGGATGCCTACCTTTTTAATATAATTCACATTTCTCTGCTTTGTACTTTGCTACCTATTCAGTGCTGTTTGCAAGCTTCTGGTGAGGTCAGGCTCACCAGTACATAGGCAGTCAGGATTTCACAATACTGTTAAGTATTTTTAGATGGCCATAAATACATATATCAAAGAATCATACTGTACACTTCAAATAGATTTCAGTTTTATTTGTCAATTATACCTCAGAAAAGCTGAAAAAAACATTAATTAAAAAAAATTGGTGGGGCACCTGGATGGCCAGGTCATGATCTCACAGTCTGAGTTCAAGCTCCGCGTCAGGCTCTGTGCTGACAGCTCAGAGCCTGGAGCCTGCTTCGGATTCTGTGTCTCCCTCTCTCTCTGCCTCTCCCCCACTCGTTCTCTCTCTCTCTCTCTCCCTCCCTCTATCTCTCTCTCTCTCAAAAATAAACATTCAAAAATTTTTTTAAAAATTGGTACAAATGATGTAAATTAATGTAAATAAAAAACCAGATGTACACAAAGTAGAAATGAATGGAGATATACCAAAATGATAATAGGGGCTGGATTAGGCTAGTGTGGTTGTGTTTTCTAAATGCTTTATAATACAATTTGTGTTGTTTTTTTTTTTTTTGATTCATCATAAGTGTACTTTTTTATAGAGAGTAATTACAATTGGAAAATACAGAAATAGAAACAAGAAAAACAAAATCACCCATAACTCCACCACTCAGACATACCTACTGCTTACATTTTGGTGGGTTTCTTCTTTTTTTTTTTTTTAACATAGCATTTATGTATTTTTTTTAATTGTAATCATTCTGTGTGATTCTTTTATCATTTACTATTACTTTAGTAATCATTCTGTTGCTTTTATGATACCAAAAATCATCCTTTAGACAAAGCTGTTTCCAGGAAACCCTAATGCACCATTTAAATACATTAGGTTCCAAGAAATCTGACCTTAAAATAATTCTTATAACTCTTATTTGTGCTATTTGTTCGTGTACATAGAGATACCTTCAAAAGCCAGTCAGGGAACAGGAAAAAAAGTAAGGAAATGATTTTAGAATTTATAGGCAATGTCAACCGACCCCACTGGGATTGAGAGGTGATAGGAAGTGGTTCCGGTGGCACACCTGGTCATGTGCCAGCGCCACCTAGTGGTGTGGGTTATGAACAGTCTGAACTCTCTGCCTCGCATGGGCGGGTCTGGGAGCTGGACTCTCCTGGTTGGGGACCTTGCTCCAGTATTCTGCCTCTTATCTCTGCTTAGCCTACTGAAAATAGAGCAAGACTACCTGTCAGCACACGGATATATAGACATACGGATCGAGATTTGCATTAGGAGCACCAAATGGGCACTGTGAGAAAGAAAAAAAGGGCTCCCAGAGTCTATGAAATGAAAAATTCAAATGGAAAGACAGCAGTTTGGAAACGTAGCCCTTGGGCTGCCTCCAGATCATCCTCCATATTGCAGATCTCTTTTCAGAGCAAATCTCTTCTCCACTTGTATGTAATTCATTTACCTTATTATGCAGGAAAATGTATGTCAGTCCTATCTCTCTGGCAGATATATGTTTGGGCTCTTGGGGAGGCAGGTAGGACCAGAGAAAACACTCTGGTTTGTTAAAGCTCTAAACGGCTGACATGAATCCAGTTCTGCCATTTAGTAGCTCTGTGTCCTTGGCTATGGCTAAGCCACTTAATCTTTCTGAGCTGTTTCTTCATCCCTGGAATGGGGTCATCACAGCTTCTTTGCTAGGTTATAAGGAATAGATGTATTGCCTAGCCCTGTGCTTGTAGTGAAGGGCTCAATAAATTGTAGCTCTTTTTTTTTTATAATAAAACCCTGATTGTTAACTCAGATTGGATTAAAACAATTTAATTCAGTTCACCAATTCTAGGACTTACAGGTTTTTCCCACTTTAAATCTCAGAAATCAGGATGTGTCAGTGGCATGCCAGTGGTTTTTTTCCTTCTTAACAGTTCTATAAAATAATGGTACTTCTTGCATTTGCTGGTGTTTTCAAGGAAATGTGGTAATTAGGTTAGCTGTGTTTGAAGTGCTACAGGGAGACCTGTTTTAAGTGCTCTTGGATTGTGTCTGTAAAGCCTGAACACGAAAGCTGGTTCCATGAGGTCTCATGGTGACAATTCCCCACTGGTCTGTTTCCCAGCCTCAGACTTGAGCTTGTGAGCTACAATTTCTATGAAATTTATTTGGAAAGGGTGTGTTGAACCTTTTAAACTTCACTGAGATTACACAGAGCGCAGATGATAACTCAATTACCTATATATAGCATTTTGTACTGCACAGCATACATGGAGTAAATATATGTTGTTTTAAAGAGTAGGTATGTGGGAGGGTGGGTGTAATCCCTCCTCTAATTCTGTTGGTTCTTTCCCTGCTGTGTAGACTGCTACTTTCTTTCCAGGGCTGTCTGAGGACTGGATGGGCTATTGCATGGAAAATACCTGGCACATATTGGACACAGTAAATAACAGCGGATTGTATTCTCTGTCTCCTTGGTAACTATGCCTAGTCTTTTTCTCTCTTTCAGTCTAATAAAGTTCCTGTTGTTCAGCCCCCGCATCACATGCACCCGTTGACACCCCTCATCACCTACAGCAACGACCACTTCTCCCCTGGCTCCCCTCCCACACATCTCTCCCCAGAGATTGATCCAAAGACAGGTGAGTCATCTGCCACCCAGGCTGGCCCCCGTGCAGAGAGCTCCAGTGGGGCAGGCTTGTCTTCTCAGGGAACATAATGACCCTGGAATCGGCAGCCCTGGGTTCAGGTCATGTCTTCAACTCCCAAGAGCCCATAACCCTGCCCACTGACATTAGCCCTTTCAGTGTTTTCATCCACACCTCCTGTGTCCCTTCCACATCATCGAGGCATTGTGAGGATTAAAGGAAATTCTATGAGGCAATGTCAGGGCCTGGCTCCACAGTAAGGAGATGGCACTCTTCTGCCATAGATTCTTTACTTTAGATTCTTTACTTTATTTAGACTCTCTTAATACTTTGGGGTGCAATGAGCTGGAAGTGGGGGTGGGTGGGAATCTTTTTCACTGACCTTGAACTCTAGCCCGGCTGGATGCTGTGCCTTCCTAAACCAAGACCTTTGCCTTACACTGAACATTTTCAAATAGAGTTACCAATCTAGCCAGACTTCTAAGTATAGCTTTAAAGCGGTAAGGCCGAGCTGGATTTTTCTTTTCTTTTTTCTTTTCTTTTTTCTCTTTTTTTTGAATTGCTCACCAGAACTGTCCATCTTAGGGAAACATAACTTCATCAAATTCCCAGAGTTGCAGTGGCTCAAAGTATTTTTGGAACCCCTCTTTAAGGAAATCAAAGTTACTGTAAGTTACAAATAATGAGGAGGACAAAAGTGGAATAGAAATCCAAAGTTTACTTCTCCATGAATGAGGCAGGTTTTCTAAAGGGGTAGTTAGCTGATGACTCTGGAGAATGTCTTGGGTCTCTCAGTCCAAGATTTCTGGACCCTTTCTTCGATGACTCCTATGTAAGCAGCTGGAAGTTACTCCTGCTGATAGGTGAGATCCATGTAGCCAGAGAGAAGCTGTGTCTGTCCTGCCTTCCTTGAATATGTCCTTGACTCACCGGCCAGCAGAGCTGGAGAGATGACAGAAGGCAAGGACAATGAAAGGCCTTCCGTGCTCCAGCACACTTGGGGACATGGGGCAAGGGACTTCCCATTTGGTGTTATTTTAAGGTGCTTTGGTAGGGCCAGGGAACAGTCTGACACATGTCTCTTTGAAGCAGGAATCCCCCGGCCCCCTCACCCATCTGAGCTGTCTCCATATTACCCACTGTCTCCTGGAGCTGTCGGACAAATCCCTCATCCTCTCGGCTGGCTCGTCCCACAGTAAGGAAACTAGCAGACTTTCTTATCCTCCTTCCTTCCTCATGCTGTGCTCGGCCTCCTGTACCTCCAGCGTGCTCTGGGATCTGTGTGCAGCACCCCCACCTCCCACAGTGGAGCTCTCTCATCAAAGCCCACGGCTCAGACCTCCCTGCTCTCCCTCGGGCAGCTAGCTCCCCACTCTTAACTTCCTACTTCCTGTCCTCTGTCTTTCATCCTTTCTTCCAGCCCCCTCTCCTTCCCTGTCCTGAACAGTCCCATTGTAACCAGTATGCTGACCAGATTTCCATGCTCCCGGCCCTTATAGGCAAGGACAGCCCATGTACTCCCTTCCTCCTGGTGGCTTCCGGCACCCCTACCCTGCCCTCGCCATGAACGCCTCAATGTCCAGGTGAGTCCCGGGACTGGGGGCTGTGAGCATGAAGTTCCCTTGCAGAGAACGGTCCTCTACTTGTGTCCTTGTCATTTGTGACCATGAAAAGCTTTCTCTTGGCCCTAAACTGGGAGGCACGGGCTCACCTTTTCTCCCCACCCCTCTTTGCTGAGGCGCCTCCTCATACATACTGTATGGTCAAAATGGAGACCACAGACTCAGCTCGTTCTTTGCCCATCTCTCTAAGGGAAGAATTTCAAAGCCCTAATACTCAGCATCCCCACACATTCCCCCACCTGCTGGGCTTTGTGGCACTGAAGCCAGAGACTGGAGATGATTAGTGTTTCCTGAAGTGATGTCAGGAGAGGGAACAGCAAAGGGGGCTCCTGTCCCAGGGGCCGGATCTACCTGACAATGGTACCTGTGGTCACAAAGGAAGTGGAACCCACGGCATATGGTGTGGTTCCCCCTTGCGGACACTGGCCTCTGACCTGCCACACCTTCTTTTGGATTTTCATCCTACCTGCGTCCAGTACGAAATACAGGAGTCCTGTGCGTTTGTGTGGGAAGGGGAGGTTTGTTGGGTGTTTCCCAAACCTGGTTCTGTCGAGGTCAGTGAATGGGCTTCCATTCCTCAAAGTCTGCCGTGGCAGAGGTATTTACCCAGCTCTGCCATAAAGGCAGGCAGCCACCGGGTCCTCTGCCGGGTGACAAGCATTCAGCCTGAACCCTCGTGTTGTCACTTGTTTCTCCCCTGATACACAGCCTGGTTTCCAGTCGGTTCTCTCCTCACATGGTGGCTCCGGCCCATCCTGGTCTGCCCACCTCAGGGATTCCCCACCCAGCCATCGTCTCCCCCATTGTCAAGCAGGAGCCAGCACCCCCCAGCCTGAGCCCCGCCGTGAGCGCGTGAGTATCAGGCAGCCTGGATGGGACAGTGGCCAGTCTCCGAGCGGCAGATGCCATTTATTTTTCTCCCTGGTGGCATTTAGCAGGCAGCCAGCAGCCTCCCTCAGCCATACCCTTTCTCCTAGGAATTGCTCCCTTTGACTCTCTGTGTCCCCATCCTCTCAGACATCTTTTCTCACAGTGAGGAGAGTTTTACAGACAGGATTTAGAGGCTGAAAGAGGACCTGAGAATGCTTTTGGCTTCCTTCCCCCTTTCCCTTATGCATGAAAACATGAGCCCTTAAGGGAGGATTTTCTCCGGGTCCATAGCTGACCGGTAGCGAAGTTGAGACTACCAGCAAGGCCTGTGCTGTGTCCACTGAGCCATGAAGACAGCAGGAAAGCCAAAGTCCGCGCCTCATGGTGGGGAGACTCCCTCTTGTTTCTGCCCAAAGCGCCCTGCCCCCTTTCCTCTCTATCACCTGTGACAGGGGGCTCTCACCAGCTCCTCTGCTCCTTCTTCAGGAGCCTTTCATAGACTATGGCCTGAAGTCATCCCAAGGCTGAAGGCTGCTTGTGGAAGACACTCGGGGGCTGTAAGCAGCCGTGGCAACTTGAATGGATGACAGCCGGTCATCCCTCCTCCCCGCAGGCACTCATGAGGGGCATGGATTGCGGGTCGGGTGACAGGGTGACCACTGACTCTTGCTAACCGACAGCTTTGTGACTCCCCAGGAAATCACCAGTCACGGTGAAAAAGGAGGAAGAAAAGAAACCCCACGTGAAAAAGCCTCTTAATGCCTTCATGTTATATATGAAGGAGATGAGGGCCAAGGTGGTGGCCGAGTGCACCCTGAAGGAGAGCGCGGCCATTAACCAAATCCTGGGAAGAAAGGTAGGATCCGCTGTTCCCCTCCAGGCTGTGTGGGTCAGCGACCCCCGCATTCCTGCTCCCCGTCATCTCTGACCCTCTCTCCGCAGTGGCACAACTTGTCCCGAGAAGAACAGGCCAAGTACTATGAACTGGCCCGGAAGGAGCGGCAACTTCACTCCCAGCTCTACCCAACCTGGTCAGCCCGGGACAACTACGTACGTGCCCCCTCTGGCCCCGACGGCAACATCTGTGAGAGGAAGCGGGGAGGGGGATGGGCTGGATTTATAGAGGACACTTAAGGGCAGGGAGAAGGCTCTATTTCTCTAGAAATAAGGAAGACATTTTAATTCTCAGGAGGTCAACAAGGACATGGTGTTGACGTCCTATGGACCAAGGTAAATCTGTACCCTCTCGTTTGAGGTGGATTCAGCCTTCGAGTCCATAAGTCAAGGTGCAGTGCGAGCTATGTTCTGGCTCTGGTGGCAAGGGTGTCACCAGCCAAGTGTTCTGAACCTGGGGCTTGGAGAACAATGTATGAGCCTCAGCTGGCATTTTTTTTTTTAAATGTTTATTTTTAAAAGAGAGAGTGCAAGCAGGGGAAGGGCAGAGAGAGAGGGAGACAGAGAATCCAAAGCAGGCTCTGCTCTGTCAGCCCAAAGCCCGACGTGGGACTCAAACCCATGAGCCATGAGATCATGACCTGAGCCAAAGTTGAACGCTCAACCGACTGAGCCACCTCAGCTGGCATTTCTAATAACTCTTCGAAACAAGACAGATTTTTGTATGTCTGTTCTTATTTGCTTTTTTTTTTTTCTTTCTGGTGAGAGGCCTCAGAGCTGCCTTAGATTTTCAGTGGGGCCTGAGTCCCCTCAAAAATGATCGAGAATCACACTGGAGCAGTGCCCAAGGGCACTGAAGGGTGAGGCCTTCCAAGGAGGCCAGGACACTGGGTTGGAGGGGAAAGAATTGAATGGGGAAGGGAAGGCACATTCCAGGAAGGCTCCTCAGAGGCTTCTGTGGAGAGTGTGACCTGAGTGACTCCCCTCCACCCCCAGCTTCTCACCCAGGGTCAAGGGCAGTATGGGCAGTATCTTCTGTCCCCCTAAAGAGCTGTCCCTGGTTACCCCTTTCTTTGGCCATAATTTTCAGGGTAAGAAAAAGAAGAGGAAGAGAGAAAAGCAGCTGTCACAGACACAGTCCCAGCAGCAAGTCCAAGAGGCAGAGGGTGAGTCCTAAGGAGGGCGCTGGTTCTTCTTCCCGCCGTCACAGTCGCACCTGCCTGTGGGTTGTTCCTGGCTCTCTGAAGGGTACAGCGACAGCGCTGTTTCATAATAGCTGCCATTTTCAGGGCCTCTGCCTCTTGGGAGCCTCTGGCATACCCAGGTGGGTGTTATTATTATCCCCTTTTTAGAGATGGCAGATTAAGAGGCTCAGAGAAGTTGGATCTTCCCAGTCATTCCGCTTGTTAAATGGCGGAGGCAGGATTTGATCCCAGCACTTTCCCACTTCAAAGCCTAGGCATTCAGTTCAGTGTAGTTGCATCTTATTTGAGGGTTCTCAAATAAATGTATAAGGTAAAAATTGGAGATATTTGAAATGACCTCTGGAATTCAGTCAGGAAGGGGGCGCAGTAGAGACCGACTTGCCACCTATTTGTGAATCCAATAGAAGCAGGTTTCCTGCAAGGTTTGGTTGGCCGAACCCCGAACGAGTTTGCTTGGTATGGGGACCGCTTTGTGCCAAAATGATGTGCCTGTCTTTTCACACTGCGGTCACACCTGGCACGGAGATGCTCATGCGGTGACAGGTGTTTAGGTCATGCACCTCACCTTGTGCCCCTCACCTCGTGCGCATCTCTGGACAAGTATAGAGTAGCTGGTACCAACATGCTGTTAGTCTCTCTTCTTTCTCCCTTTCTCTTTCTTTTCTTTCGTCTATATAATCTGTACATTCGTTTACGTATGAGGACACATAAGTAAAGTGTGTACGTGCTGCCCAACCCACCGTATACCTCCCTGCTTAGCAGGTGCTGTGCCCTCTCTGATAGCACCCTAAGGCAGAGATTTTAAGGCACATTGAATGGAGATCTGTCTCCCGCAGTGGTAAGATATAGGCAAGGAAGGTGACGGTGTGATAGACCGAGCTGTTTTCCCTGCTATCAGATGCTGAATAGGTCTTTGTCACTTTGACGTTGCCCCTTCTCCATGCTCTAGGTGTCCCTGAATGCAGCTTCCTAGTCTTGAAAGCCTCAGATGTAATTTCAGGCCCTCCCTCCCCTCCCACTGAGCGTCCTTGTGTTCCGCCTCAGCAACAGCCACTAGCTGCTCAGCCTTTCGTGTATCTTTTTTCCCCCATAGGTGCTCTGGCCTCCAAGAGCAAGAAGCCATGTGTTCAGTACCTGCCCCCCGAGAAGTCGTGTGACAGCCCTGCCTCTTCCCACGGCAGCATGCTCGACTCCCCGGCCACCCCCTCCGCGGCCTTGGCGTCGCCTGCTGCCCCTGCTGCAACCCACTCGGAGCAAGCCCAGCCCCTCTCCCTCACCACCAAGCCGGAGAGCCGGGCCCAACTGGCTCTACACTCGGCCGCCTTCCTATCCGCTAAGGCGACAGCCACCTCCTCTGGCCAGATGGGCAGCCAGCCCCCACTCCTCTCCCGGCCCCTCCCCCTCGGGTCCCTGCCCACAGCTCTGCTGACTTCCCCCCCCTCCTTCCCCACCACACTCCATGCCCACCAGGCCCTCCCGGTCCTCCAGGCCCAGCCTCTTTCCTTGGTTACCAAGTCTGCCCACTGAGCTGCCCCCTGACCTATGCAGGCTGTCGAGTGACTCGTCGAGTAGTAATGATTCAGAAGAAACAATGGAAAAAAAAAAAAAAAAAAAGGAAACTTTATTGGTCAATATTTGACCACTCTGGACTGTTCTGTAAAGTGACTGGTAACAACAGCACTTTACGTTTTGTAGATGTAACCAGTAGCTGATCTTAAGGCTTTTTTAAAAAACAAAACAAAACAAAACAAAAAAAATCTTTAAAAGAAAGAGAACTGAAAAGTAGCGTGTTATTCTTCCTGTATGTGCAGTGGTGGATGGGCCTGGGCAGAAGACCCCCTTCTCTCTACCTCTTTCACTTTCTGCCCTGCTCCCTGTTCTCATCGCTCCCGCGTGCCCCCCTCCCTTCCCAGTCCGCATGTTGGCCATCGCTGGGCCTCTAGCCTGCTGCCTCTTCATCTAGATGGCGCTCCTGGACATTTTCTTTTCCCTCACCAAGTTTTTCTCCTTTGCTCAGCTCCATGGGTTCTTGCCTTCATCTCCGTCCTCTGCCCAGGGTAAGGCTGTCATCACGTGAGAAGCCACCTTTGCCTGATTTGTCTCCACCAGCATCCCTTTGTCCTCAGTGGGCCCTAACCCAACAACCTCCAGCTTTTGGTGGGAAAAGAGGTCCTCCAAAATGGTTCTTCCCCCACATTTAAAGGGATTCAAGGTGCCTGCCACTTCCTCGGTGAAGAAGTCTCTGTGCCACCCCCTCACCAGTCCAGACCTCTTCTCCTGGTCCCAGAGTGGCAGACGAGACCTGGCCCCCAGGCCTGGCTCTTGTCCCCTGGGTCAGTGTTAGCACAATCTGCCAAAGGTTGAAACTCCCTCCTCCCTCCCCCCATCACCTCACATGCTTCTTCTGTGTGTATTTCTTTTTGTTTTTATGGGGTTTTTTGGAGCAATTTAAACTTCCAGTTGTTTATTTTCACAAAAGAAAATAAAATTGCAGTTGCAAGACCTTTTCTGAGTATTTTAGTCCTTCTGTTGAATCGAGCCCCCATCTTCATACCAAGCCCTGTGCTAGATTTTTGTGGGGCCCGGGGAGGGGAGAATATGAAAACATGCCTGACGGAAAAATGCAACCCAACGTTCAGCCTCAAATGTACAGAGACCAGTCAGCATCAATGACTGAGATCCAAAGAGAGGAATCTTTATTTTCATTTATCTTATAATTGCCAAGATATAAGGGGGGCCTTTGTCATTTTGCATGGTACCTAGCACCACCATTAATTTCTTGTCTAACAGCTTTATTGAGCTGTAATTCACATAACATGCGATTTACCCATTTGATGTATACAATTCACTGGGTTTTGTATATTCAAACTTGTGCATCCATCATCACAGTCAATTTTAGGACATTTTCACTGCCTCAAAAAGGAACCGCAAACCCTTTAGAAGACATCCCTAATTCCTCCCCTCACCCCCCACAGTCCCAGGCGACCACAAATCTATTTTCTGTCTCTGGATTTGTCTATTATGGACACGTCATTTTTTTTTTTTTTTAAAGCTTGTTTATTGAGAGAGAGGGAGAGCACAAGCCGGTGAGGCACAGAGAGAAGGAAAGACAGAATCCCAAGCAGGCTCCACGCCATCAACACAGAGCCCAATGTATAGCTCAAACTTGCAAACTGTGAGATCATGACCTGAGCCGAGATCAACAGTTCGATGCTTAACTGAGCCACCAAGGCACCCCTGCACATGTCATTTAAATGGGACCATGCGGGGGCTGGCTCAGTCAGAAGATCATGTGCCTCCTGATCTCAGGGACGTGAGTTCAGGCCCCATGTTGGGTGTAGAGATCACTTAAATAAATAACAGTTTTTAAAAAATAATAAATGGGATCATACAACACATGGTCCTTTTTCATTGACTTCTTTCAGCCTATGATTTTCAAGGTTCATCCATGTTGTAGCATGTCTCAGTACTTCATTCCCTTTTCTACTTGTGATGGTACAACATACGTAATATAAAATTTGCCATTTTAAGGGTGCCCGGGTGGCTCATGTCAGTTAAGCGTCAACTCTTGATTTCAGCTCAGGTCATGATCTCATGGTTCATGGGTTTGAACCCCGCATCAGGTCCAGACTGACTGTGCCAGAGCCTGCTTGGGATTCTCTCTCCCTCTGTGCTCCTCCTCTGCTCACACACACACTCTCCCTCCCTCTCTCTCTTATAAAATAAACATTTTAAAAATCTGTGGTTTTGTATTTAAAAATTTTTTTAATTAAAAAAAATTTGCCATTTTAACTATTTGTAAATGTACTCAGTGGCACTCATTACATTCACAATGTTGTGTCACCACCAACACTATTTGCAAAACTTCATCACCCCAAACAGAATCTACATAACCATTAAGCAATAGCCCCCCTCCATCCCACTGCCCGCCCCCCCACCCCAGCCCCTGGTAAACTCTAATCTACTTTCCATCAAATTTCCTTTAATTTGCCTATTCCAAATAATCTATGTAAGTGGAATCATCAAACATTCGTCCTTTTGTGCCTGGCTTATTTGACTTAAATCAATGTTCTCCAGGCCATCCACTTTGTAGCATGTATCCAAATATGTTTCCTTTTTTATTTTTTTTGAGCTTTGCCAAAATACTTCAGTATTCCTTTACCTTTTTGAGTACTTGCCAGGTTTTTTTTGTTTTGTTTTACCCTACTCAGACATAGCTTTTTTTTTATTATAAATGTATATAATATAAACTTTACCATTTTAACTTAAAAAAATTTTTAATGTTTATTTTTGAGAGAGAGAGACAGAGCATGAGCGGGGAAGGGGCAGAGAGAGAAGGAGACACAGAATCCGAAGCAGGCTCTAGGTTCTGAGCTGTTAGCACACACAGAGCCCGACGCAGGGGTCAACCCAGGAACTGTGAGATCATGACCCGAGCCGAAATCAAGAGTCAGACACCTAACCAACTGAGCCACCCAGGCGCCCCTTTTTTAACTTTTTAAATGGACAATTTAATGGTGTTAAGTACATTCACAACATCATGCACCATAACCACTGTCAATTTCCAGAACTATTTTATCATCCAAAACACAAACTACTCATTAAACATTAACTTCCCACTCCCCCTGACCCCCAGACTTCACGAACCTCTAATCTACTTTCTATTTATGATTTTTCCTATTCTCAGTATCTCCTATAAGTAGAATCCTACAATATTTAATATTTGTCCTTTTGTGTCTGGCTTATTTCACTTAGCACAATGCTTTCAAGATTCATCTACATTGTGGCATGTATCAAAATTTGATTCCCTTTTACAGTTGAATAATCCATTATGTATACAAGCCATTGTTTATCCACTCATCTATTGATGAGTACATGGAGTTTTTTTTATACCTTTTGGCTATTGTGAACTGCTTTGAACATATGAGTATGTTTGAGTCCCTGTGTTCAATTCTTTAGGGTGTATATCTAGGAGTGGAACGGCCAGGTCATATGGTTAACTATGTGTCAACTTTTTGAGGAATTGCCAAACTGTTTTCCATAGCAGCTGCACCATTTTACATTCCAACCAGCAATATATGAGGGTCCAATTTCTCCACATCCTTACCAACACAGTTTTTCTTTCTTTCTTTGTTTATTATAGCTATCCTGGTAGGTATGAAGTGGTATCTCAGTGTGATTTTGATATGTATGTAATACTAATAATGTTGAGCATCTCTTCACATGCTTATTAGACAGTTTTCCCAGAGTATTCTATTTGTTGAAAAGACTTCTGTCTTAGCACACCCTTATTGGAAATCAGCTGACCATAAATGTAGAGGCTGATTTCTGGACTCTGTTGAATTCTATCCAACTCATCTATATGTCTTTATGCCAGTACCACACTGTCCTAATTACTGTAGCTCTGTAGTAAGTTTTATTTTTTTAACAATGTTTATTTTTGAGGGGGGGAGGGGTAGATTACTTAAATAAAAACTTTTTAAAAAATCTTTAAAAAAAAAAAGATTCATTTATCAATTCACTTCTTTTAGCCAGAACAGTCACATTTCTGAAATAATTTGGTAAAAGATTTCTCACTTCTCTGTGATTCTTATTCTCTCCTCAGTAATGAATGTGTGTGTGAGAGATTTCTTACAACAGGAAAACACTGAGAAGCATGTTAAAGGGTTTTTAAATAACAAAGTACTTGGTCTTGAAAACTATATTTACGCCACGTACTGTTCCTTGAAATTCTGAAGACTTTCAACTGACTAGAACTACATGGCATGTAACCTAAAGATTGTACTCAACAGACTATTATAGAGTAGTGTTATTTCCCCTGGTGGTTGTAGTATTTTTTGGTAGGATTACATTTCAACCTTAGTTAACTGGAATATTTTCTGATGTACTTTTGTGTCTCACAAAGACTTATGTCCTGGACAACATCATTTACTCCTAATCTGGCTCTACTCCAGCCTCATCACCTGCCATTTTCCTTATTGTCTGTTATCTGGCAATCCTGTCCTCGTCTTTAAGACTTACACGAAATGTCATGTTCCCACCTGCCTCCAGACCTTTGCACACACTGTACACTCAGCCAGGAGAGCTCACCTTTTCCCCTCAACTTCACCTGGGAAATACACTCTTTGGCTCTCAGCCCAAAAGTCCCTTTCTCAGCAGAGATCACAGTTTCTGCATTTTGCTTTCTTGGCATTTCTTAGAATGCATACTCACACACACTCACAATTTCCATAAATAATTAATATTTGTATTATCCACTAGATTACATGCTCCATTAAGTTAGCTCGCCTGGCAAATGTTCATAAAAGGATTTCAAGCGGTAATTAATGTATAAACAACAGCACTTTAAACAGTGGGATACAAAACTATTTACCCAATAATATCAACTTGGAGGAAAGTGGATATGCATAGAAAAAATACACCAATTAAGACAGAAAAGAAAATGAATGCTTTTGTATTTGTTTAAAAAAAACTCACGCTAGATGGGAACACAACAAAGGTAAGTGGTAACCTGTAGAATGGTAGGGAGCAAGAACTTTCTAATGTATACCTCTTTTTTTTTTTTTAATACCTCTTTTTTAATATCCCATTTTGATTTCTGAACCATTAGAATATATTACCTAATCAAAAATATTAAATGTTTGCAAGACAGAAAATACACTAAAACTTTAATAGTGATTATCCTGGAAGAGTGGGACAACGATTTTGTTTTCTATTTCTACAGGTTCACTAAATTTTCTACAGTGAATATGAGTAACTTCCATGACCAGAAAAAGGATGTATTTTTTAGAAAAGATCTCTGGGGACCTCGGAGAGCAGTTTCTGTGGGGTCGGGAAAGAGAGAAGCTGGGATGGGAAGACCCCCGCTACAAAGGTGGCAGGATGGGTGTCTGTTTCCAGATAGGAGACACCAGAGTACAGCACGTTTGTGTGCTACAGCGAAAGAACCACGAGAAAGGGAGAAGTTAAAAATGTGAGCACAGGTTGGAGCCAAGAGGGGCCGAACCCCAGTGACGCCACTCCCATGGGATCACCCGCGGACCAGGGAGCTCCTGTTCGACCTGTATCGTCTCGGAAGTACAAGGGGAGAGAAGGAAAAGGAGAGTGATGTTTGTAGCGGCTGCTATGCAGGGAAGAAACCTGGAAAAGGAGGAGACTGTTAGATGCCTGCACTGAAGAACGGAACCACAGCACAGGGTAAGGGAGGAACCACCAGACACTCCGGCCTTTTCCTAAGCTCCTCCCTTCGCCTAAGCGTGCGGAGGAAGACGCACGCAGGAAGGGGCGGAGCCAGGAGCACTAAGAGCGCGCACGCGCGGGTCTCGCGAGAGCAGTAGAGGGCGGAAGCACAGTTATTGCAAGATGCGGTTCCTGGTTGCGTTGATCCTGCTGAGCGTCGTAGTGGCGGGTAAGACCCCCCACTCCCACCCCAAATAATCCCACTCTCACCCCTAGGCCCACCATCCTCACCGCCCCGGGTCGCTCTCTGAGCTCGCTACTTCCCTGCCGTAGTCACCCCTCCGCTTGCCATCACCCACCTCCCCCGTTTGCCAGTTGCCTCGGTTTCATCTAGCTTTGAGGGCTCCCTTCTCTTGGCCTCCCTCTCTTCAGGGCCAACTGGTTTCTCTGTTTCAGTAGACCTACCGCTAGAAAACTCTAGCCAGTCGCAGCCTCAGGCCACGGGAGACGGCTCTAGCAAGGGGAAGTCCCAGGTGCAGTCCACAGAAGATGACTCTAACAAGGAGAAGCCCCAGCTACAGTCCACGGGAGATAACTCTAACAAGGAGAAGTCTCAAGTGCAGTCCTCGGGAGACGGCTCTAGCAAGGTGAATCCCCAGCCACAGTCCACAGGAGACGGCTCTAGCAAGGTGGATCCCCAGCCACAGTCCACGGGAGACGGCTCTAGCAAGGTGAATCCCCAGCCACAGTCCACAGGAGACGGCTCTAGCAAGGTGGATCCCCAGCCACAGTCCACGGGAGATGGCTCTAGCAAGGTGAATACTCAGCCACAGTCCACGGGAGATGGCTCTAGCAAGCTGAATACCCAGCCACAGTCCGCAGGGGATGGTTCTAGCAAAGTGAATACCCAGCCACAGTCCACAGGAGACAGCTCTCGCAAGGTGAATACCCAGCCGCAGTCCACGGGAGACGGCTCTAGCAAGGTTGATCCCCAGCCACAGTCCTCAGGAGAGGGCTCTAGCAAGGTGAATACCCAGCCACAGTCCTCAGGAGACGGCTCTAGCAAGGTGAATACCCAGCCACAGTCCACAGGAGACAGCTCTCGCAAGGTGAATACCCAGCCGCAGTCCACGGGAGACGGCTCTAGCAAGGTTGATCCCCAGCCACAGTCCTCAGGAGAGGGCTCTAGCAAGGTGAATACCCAGCCGCAGTCCACGGGAGACGGCTCTAGCAAGGTTGATCCCCAGCCACAGTCCACAGGAGACAGCTCTGGCAAGGTGAATACCCAGCCACAGTCCTCAGGAGACGGCTCTCGCAAGGTGAATACCCAGTCACAGTCCACGCAAGATGGCTCTAGCAAGGTGAATACCCAGCCACAGTCCACAGAAGATGGCTCTAGCAAGGTGGAGTCTCAGCCACAGTCCGTGGGAGACAGCCCTAGTGAGGTAAAGCCCCAACCGCAGTCCACAGGACAGGGCTCCAGCAAGCAGAAGCCCCAGCCCCAGACCACGGGAGATGACCCTAGCAAGGAGAAGCTGCAGCAGCAGTCCTTGAACTCCAACAAGCTGGTCTCCAACCCCTCCTCTGATAACAAGGAACCCACCAATCCTGACTTAAACATACCAGCTAACAAAGATACCTCTCTGCATGCTTCTAGAGGTGAATCTGGGGAGACAGTATTACTGGACTCTGACCCCACTTCTCCACAGCAGGAGAGAGAAGGTAAGTCTTCAGAGCTTACAGAAGATACAGAGCCCAAGAAGGCTGAGGAAGGCGATACAGAGCCTGAAGGTTCACCGCCCCAAGAAGAGAGAGAGATGCCCGGCCTTGCCTCCAGTGAGAACCGTGAAAGAACACTTTTGGATTCCATGGGTAGGGAGAATGATGACCTTTATAAAGACAGTCTTGGAAGTGCCAGTGCAGAGAGCAGCCACTTCTTTGCATATCTGGTGACTGCAGCCATACTTGTTGCTGTCCTCTATATTGCCTATCACAACAAGCGGAAGGTAAGTCAAGAGTTGCCTTAAGAAGAGGAATGGGATTTCCTCCACCCTGAAAGTTTGGTGTGTGGGCCGGTATCTATCACTCATCTGCCTATGAGCACTGGGGATTTTAAGACAAACTTCAGTTTATCCTCGGATTCTGCTACGGCTCTCTACTCTCATTTTATAAATGATTTGTTTTCATGTCAGATACCTTTGAGTGCCCTCTGCTGCTGTATTAGGTGCTAAGTAAGGACATTATTGTGATCTGACCTGAATTGGGGTCTCCTCCCATAATCTTAAACTTAGGTCCTTTACAGCCTTAGAGAACCTGAGTACCTGACAGTTCGTAAATACATTACTCTGAAGATGGTGAATGATTTCTAGTTTCCTTTCCCAAGCTTTTACCTTCCGTCTGCAATGGCAGAAAGAGTGGTTACATAGTCTTTGACATCAACAGCAGAGAGCCCAGGGACTGTCTTCTACAGTCAGTTGAGTTTCTGACTAGAAGAATGGCCAGAAATTGCATGGAGACACTCATCTTTTACTACTGTAGCAGTGTTTGGTGTAGAGTAATATCTGTTGCTTAGCAACCACTCTGATGACAAAATGATTGCATTTCGTATTGAGTCCTCAGAATTTAGTAGTTTCTACAGCCTGGCTAAAATTGGAGCGTTCAATTTGTCAATATGCCTATGACTGTAAGGAATGAGGGAAGACGTTTAACAAAAAGGTGTTCCTTATTCTACATCCAGAAAGTAACCGTAGATGTGAAAGTGGTAAGGTTAAAGTGGAGCAAGTGTGGGGTGAAAAAGTACATTTGCAGATAAGAAATAATTATTGCTTGTGAGTAAAAAAGGAGTGTCTTATCCTAGAGCTTTCTGGGGAGGAGTTGGCAGATCTTTGTACTCTTGAGTAAATCATATAGACTCCCACAAGCCAAAGCCCAGAACAGTCTTCTTCCCATCTGTTACTTCATACTTAGTAGTATAAAAGATTCTGAGGTGACTGGAGGCCCTGTCCTCCTTAAAATTGTCATAACTTAAAAAGGTCTCTGTGGGTGTACTACTCTTTCACTGTCAGGGTCCTTAACAAATGTACTACCAGGTGATTACCTCTGATTTCAGAGACTGAGATATGTCATTGTAGAGTCACTTGTTAATTTCATTTTCCTTTCCCCAGATTATTGCTTTTGTGCTAGAAGGAAAAAGATCTAAAGTTACTCGACGGCCAAAGGCCAGTGATTACCAGCGTTTGGACCAGAAGGTAAGGAAAGAAGCCCCAGGTCTGTGGGAGGGATAGGCAGTCTCAGATAGGCCCAGCAGAGCACTTACATTTGACACGATGGCCATTGCCCCACCCTTTGCGGACCACAAAGTAGAGATGTCCGTATGTACGTGTCTGCAGTGTGAGAGCTAGAAGAGACCTCCACATGCTGTAAGTCAGCTCCCTCCCTTGACAGAAGAGGAAATTCAGGCCCAGAAACCTGATTCCTCCTCCCCGCCCCCGCACCGAAGTTCCCACTACAAATTTGTGTCAAAATCAAGACCTGATGGCAACCCCCTAGGCACCCATCCTGTGCTTTTTGCACCGAACCAACACTTCACAAATTTTAGTAGGCACATGAATCACCCTGGGAATTGTGATGAAAAGTCTGACTGATTACATATGGGTGGAATCTCTGCTTCTACGTTTCTAGGAAGTTCCCAGGTGACATCACATGCTGTGGAGCCATGCTTTAGGTAGCAGAGCATTTGACTACACTCCCCGAATACCAGTGAGTCCAGAAACATCTAGGCCTCCAACTCTAGAGATCAGCCCTACTAAACTGTGGACTCGATTTCCTAAGTGCAGCCAACTCACACCTGCCAGAAAGCAAAGCATTCCTTCCACCCCACAGAGTAGGAGCTGAGCAGGATTCTCCCCAAAAGCAGCCTGAGTGGGAACAGGGTATTTCCACTGCCTTGCCAGCACACACCCCTCCTTTCCACTTCTATGTAAGGACAGTCAGGACATTGGTAAATAGTACTTGGTGGCTTGACTAAGTTTTCCTAAGACTCCCTACAGGTAACACAGTTCACATGTATAGCCCATACCAGCAACAGAATAAGCCACTCAGCTCCAAACACCTTTGCTAACTAGCCCAGTAGGTCAACTTCACAATTTAGCCTTGGCCTAGTACTTTTCCGGATAATTGACTTTAAGGATTCATTTCCCTTTCCTAATTAAAAGGCACATGTAAACAATTCAAAACAACACAGAAATACTACAAAGCAGAGACCAGGATTTCCATATTCCTCTCACCAAGTATGTATCTTTCTAGTATATGTTTGATTTCAAACTGACTTTAAAAATAATTTTATGTGCTTTTATTTTACCGATTGCTCTTTGTATGTTGGAGCGGCGGCTTATCTTAATTCTGAATTTTTTCCCTGAACTGCAACTCCTGTAGGATCTTGTATTCCCCTAGATTCATAGCAGTGAGGTGTATTCCCCTGGAAGGAGATTAATGTCACAAATGAATTGTGTTGCTCTCGTTTCAGATTTGATTTCTCTGTTCTTGAGAACTTTGTCCTCCCTGCTGACTTGTTTTTAAATCAAGAGAAATGAAGAAAAAAAAGTACTGTGACCTAAGAGACACCCCCTCGTCTAGGGTTTTGGTGGCAAATCTGGCCTGGCAGAGGCGGGGGGTATTGCTTAGCTTTTTGCACCTGCACTTTGGTGACCTTGTACTCCTGTGTCCCCATCACCTATGCTGGTGTCTTCCATCCTTTCCTCCTCTGAGTGTGAGTAGAGGGAGCATGTGGGAAGCCAGCTATGACCAAAGGGAGACCTCAGCCCCAGGCAGGCTGCTGCTGCTGCTGACTGCCTTCCCTTGGGCCTTGGCCCTTTCGTAGTTGCCCCTTGAAAACAGCATTGCACCCACCACAAGTTATCTTTGCAGACCTAGGAGAAAACTAGGTTGAAAAGTCAACCTAGGAGAAAACTCACCTGCAGGTTGAGGTGCTTCTATACCAAGGCCTCATCTGGAGGGATGTGCCCTACAAAAGATGTAGAAGGTGAATGCTGATGGGCAAAGGGCTACTTTGAATACGTAATTCTCTTCAAAGGCTTCAGCAGCAAACCAAAACAGCTTTTAAAAAGTGCTTTATTGCCTGCAGTCCAACCTGTCTAGTGTAAGTTCTTCACATTTTCCTGATATTTTCGTATTACTTAAGACAAAGTGTGTCAACTTCCATTTGGTTGTACTGAGCATAAAACTGAACTTGGGGATTCTGGAAGTAAAGCTGTAAAGCCACGGTTCCCATCACAGATTTTTAAAAATATAGTTATGATTATTGAAAATACTGTGTTTGGCTATACTCATAATTGTAACAGGAACTTTTTAAAATAGGGTGAGCTCATACTTTGCAGCAGAAAATGTGCAGGAGGGTTTGGTTTTGATCTGCATTATTTTCCTAGGGTTTTATGAAAGGTTTCCCATAAACTCTGTTTGACATTTGTTGCCTAAAATAGACAAATTAGACTTGTAGTCAGAAACTAACTGTACTGTCTCTTTTACCTTAATCTAGTTAATGGTTCTCTATCTGATATAGGATGTCAAGGGTAATTAGTAAAAACTCTCCTTCCATTCCATGTCAGAGGTTGTTAAAACTTAAGAAATTCAGAGAGTTCCCCTGGGGTAACTGAGGGTAGTGTTTTGGATCATGCTGTGGTTTGAAGTTTTACTTAAGTCCGTTCTATGTGCTACCTATTATAGAGAGCCTAGAGAGAGTTGTTCTGCAGAGAAAAAATGGAATTAGAATAGCTGATTTCAGGGAAATACAAAGAATGTGGGAAGTGAGGGGTGGGATGAATTCTGTGCTGCTGAAGTCATTCTGCAGAAAGGACCATCCTGTTGGCACATTACCTTGCACCTCACTTAAAACAGCATGGCTTTGAGTTGAGATTTATGGAGACAAGGAATAAATGAATGCTCTCGGCATCATGCCCTCTTCCTATGCATCAGTCTTATAACACTTTCCTCTGAGGAATTTTCTGTCCGGCTCTCCTAGCATTCTATAAAACCACAGTTCCCCTTTGCCTACCTTTCCTTCTCCCCTCTGTTTTCTGTTTCTCTGTCTACACTAGCACCTTTCCTTCTACCTTTATGCATGCCCAGATTTCCCGTTCCCATCCATCCTGTTTGTTACTCCTTCCCTTCGTAACCTTTGTACACTCATGTCGGTCCCTGTCTTCCTACTAGTAGTGTTTTTCCTGAGGTTCAGATTGCCAAAGGTAATGGCTTATTCTCAAAGCTTAGTCTTGTTCTGGATAGAACTGAACATTATTGACCATCCAAATTGATATTCCCCCCTTCTGGTTTCTCTGACTGACTGTCCTGGTTTCTAAGAACTTTGCTTTACCCTGTGCTGGTGGGGGAAGAGAGCCCTCAAAGGCTGGTTTCTCTCTTCCTTCATCTTCCCAGAAATTCATCCATCCCTCATCCTCTGAGTGAGTGACTCCCAAGTATTTATCCTTGGCCTGGTTCCCAAAGAACCAAATCCTGTTGTGCGCTGTTAGTTTGCTCTGTTGGCACTAAAAACTGAAGTTCTCTCTAATACCCATTAAGCTGCCCATCTCAGCTGCCCATTTTATTTGTCTCAGCTCCAAACTATGTGGTCTTTTACCATTTTTATCTGTTACAACAGACCTATCCATTAACAACAACAACAACAACAACAACAACAACAACAACAAAAAGTCTCCAGTATAATCTTTCCTTCCGTTTTCCTTGCTTTCCTGTTGCACCCCCACCATTTCACTTCTCTCCTGAATTCCCAACCCGCCCAAGAGCCATCCTAACTGGTCCTCCTGTCCATCTTCTCTCATGCACAGATTGATCTTTCCAAAATCCTTGCCCTGATCTAAAGCTTCTGTCTACCTCTCATGGCTTAGAGAATCTAGCTTTATAGACTGTAGTGTTCAGGACTCTGCAGATGGGCACTTTCTTGCCAGGTTTTCTCTGCATCCTGCCCAGGCTCTTGTCAGGCCCATCTAGGCCTCTGTGCCTTTTTGTTGTTGCTGTGCCCTCCATTCCCTGGCTCCCGTGGTTGTTCTTCAGTCAGGGCACACTCCTTTCTCTTCTTTCACTTGCCTCCCCAGATGTTTCTTCAGGCCCCAGCTCGGGTTTTTCCATGCACCTTCTTAACTCCTCCACCATGTGATTGTTGGCTCTTTCCATTCTATTCAAATAACTCTTAATAATGCCAATCACAAATTTTGTAACTCCAGCAAAAAAGAGCAGACTTATCTGATGTCTGTATCTGGTCTCTCCTCCCCAAAACGAAGCTACTTGCAGGAGTGCCCTTGGCACCACCTGCATAGCTGCCTAGTGTAGTGACATCCCCTAGGTACTTCAGGAGTTCAGTGTCTTCTTGCAGAGACATTTTCCTTGTTCAGGACGTCTGAATGTGACTTACCTGATGTCTCATACAGCTCTTCCTGGCTACTGGTTGCTGTCCCTTACTGATAGACTTTGCTTGTAAGGAGGGTGAGCAGAAAGAAAGATTGGTTTCAGGAACCAAGAGGGTTGGCACCAAGTGGATGCATAAGGATTCTGTGGAGTCCGCATAGTTCCATTTTTTGAGCATCCGAGAAGTATCGTTTCTTGTGCTAAAAGAGTACAATAGAATTTAAGCTTCACTGTAGAAATTACACTGAAGGAACTCTCTCGCACCAGCGGAAAACTTTTCTCAGTAGTTGTCCTTTTGAAGATAAACTATTGATAGCATGTTTTTCTAGAGGTGGTGTGGATGAGGGTGAGCTGGCTTGAGGCATCTCTCAAGGTGGGGGGGGGGGGGGGGGCGGGGAAGGGTAGGGGTGGGCAGGGAAGTCCCTGGAGCCACGAGAAGCACCGCTATCTAGACAGCTAGGTCTTTCCTGCCCCAGCCTTTGGTTGAAAATTGATTTCTAGTAGGAGGAATCTGTGTTTCAGTCATGGATGTCAGTAGAAGGGTTTCGTTTCTTGCTACAGATTACTGAGTAGAATTATTTAAAGATGCTCTTCTGGACTCTGGGGGAACGAAGGCCAGTCTATCTAGAAAGGCTACAACAACTCAGAAAGACCTGACAATGAGCTATATGTATGCTGACGTTTCTTTTCCCATAATGGCTTTTAATGAAACGTTTGGTGATAGAATTATAAACCTCTAGAATTCCCCTGATGGTGATTCTCATTTTTTTCTCTACTTCACGTCATCTAAATCAAAAAAGGAAGCCTGCTTCTTGTTTTTACAAGGTAACTTGATACATAATGCTGTTATGTATGTGTGATGAAAGCTAGCACACTTCGCACATGTTCTGAATCACTTGAACGGGGAAGAGAGTATCTTGTACACCAGACACCAGATCCTGGTGTTCTTCCAGCTGTTTTCTGAAAAGTCTTGCTGAGAAGGTTGCCTTTGACATTGCCTTGCTTAAGGAAGAATCCTGGGAAGAGATTTCCAGGTTCCATTTAACTATTCATCCAGAGAAAGACTGAATCTCAACTCACCTAGTTCCTCAAGACACCTGTGAATTTCCTAAATGTCCCAGTTGAGAAACTCCTCCGTAATAGTGTTGGGTCTGAGCTGTGAAGCTACAAGCTGCCAACAAAAGCAGCCTCCTCACACTTAGACATTCCTTTAATTCAGAAGTTTCTCATGTTAAATAAATGATTGTTGAAGTTGTCTCCCTGTTTTGTTTACCGGATTAGTAGAGTGCCACTGTTTTTGCAATGTTTTATATTTTCAGCTTTTTTAAAATTAACTATATGATTACTTAATTTTATTTTTTTAAAGCTTATTTGGTCTAATGATAAGTATTTTTCAGTATGTAATGTTTTCCTGAGCTTCTCTGAATGCCGTTTCAATGTAGTTTTGTATCACTACACAGAAACCAAAATAAATTTCAAATATTAAAGCTATAAAAACATTAAATTTATTAAAATGGCAATCAAATTGATAGAAATAAGGCCTAATACAAGTGAAAGGTCATTAAAAAAAAAAAAACTTCATCCTTTTTTCACCTTTCCATCCAGTCCCCCCCCATGTACCAATAAATGGGAACACCATCCCTGACCTTTGTACGCTCGTTACGTAGCTTTCCACATTCTGATCCTGACTGATTTCCAGCCCCACTCCTCCCTGCCAGGCAGCCCATGTTCTAGGTCTAGGAGGCGGCTGGGTTATTTGTCTTACAATCAGTTACCTCTGTGGTTGTCATCTGCTGTAACCTTGGCCTGGGACGTTCTTTCAGTCTGCTTCAACCCCCATGAACTCATCTTTCCAGTCCAGTGTCGTAACTGCTAACATCACCCTTTGCTGTGGATTTTTGGAAGATAAACTTTTGAGGCTCAGGTACTGAGCTCCATGAGGGTATCTTGGTGCTGACCCAGTGGAGACCCAATGTTACCGTGAAAATAAGGAAGACACACCTAGGGCCTGGCTGCATGTGAATTGGATATTTCAATATATACTTCGCTAACGTCTTTACCCCCAACTCCCACAACCACATTGAGACTACCCTAGGTGTTTCCCCACCCTCTGAAAGACCCACTGGAACCAACAAAAACGGGCTCTCTGGGGGCCTCTGAACCCACGGAACTACAACCAAAACCATGCCCAGGTTTTGACAAAAACCTCTCTAGGCACCCTTTTCCAACAGCAGTATGGAACTCCTTCGGTGCAGCAAGGAGAATGAAGGAAGAGAAGCCTCAGGACATCTGGCCCAATCTGCTTCAGCTGACCAAGACTATGGAGGGTTCTGTCCACCTGACCAAAAGAATACTCAGTTGGACTCTTCTGGGTTGGGAGGCGATGGGAGCGCAGTGTGCAAAGCACTGCTTGACCAAACAGGCTGCCCAAGTCACTGGGCCACCCCGGGCCTTTTACCAGGGATAGCAGTGTTAGCTCTGAGCAATCACCTGCCCAGCTGGAAGAGGTGCAACTTGGGAACTGTGATTGAAGAACTGTGACCTGTGTGTCAGACCTCTTCAGAAATCAAAAACAGATTAGAGTGCCTTATGTGAGGAAAGAACGAGTACAGGAAGACATTATGGCTAAGTCCAGGGCTGTGCCATAGCACCAGCCAAATTCCTCAGACTCCACTCTGGACTAATTCTTCTGAGCCTGGATCCTTGAGTTGAGATTCTTAAGGTCTAGGTACAAGTTCCGCTTCAGGATGGTGCTGCTGCACAGTAGGGCCCCTTGCAAGGCCCCCACCAACCCACAGGTGAAGACATCCTGGCCTAGGAGACAAGAGCACAGGCCCATGAGCATCTTCCCCAAGCGGGGGGACAGGGAGCAAAGGCTCTCCTGTTCATCCCTCCAAGCTAGCCACCCACGGATGGCTTTACATCAGGACCAGGGTCCATAGCCTGCTGGGGTAGTCCATCCCCATGTGGAAGGCTGCAGGGGACAGTAGGATCTGCAGACAGAACAGAGCACTTTGGGTGACCGGGAGGCCCGGGGTTGCAGGCCCTAGAGAAATGGGGCAGTGTACCTGTCAAGTAGAGGTTGGGAATGGGGCTTTGGGCCCTCATGGAGGTCATCACATGAGGATGTAGGCGGTCCAGGTCATGGCTGGCCCCATAGCAGGCACCCCAGGGAGCAGCCAGATAGAACTGGTAGGTCAGCGGGGACCCTCCAACCACACTCTCCACCTGAGGAGACAAAAGGCAGCAGAGTGGGAGTGGGGCCTTGTGAGATCCTCGTTTCCTCCTTTTTCTGTCCTCCTCAACTGGACTGTATGCCTGCATGGGTTCCCTGCCCTTCCCTGGAGCTTAGTTATTTCAGGGCTTTATTTCCCTCCCCAAAAGAAAGAGCAGAAATGGCACCGAGAGGTTTGTTGTCACTACCACATGGTCTGCCCGCCTACCTTCCCCTCCAGCTGTGGGAACAGCCTCATCACAACCGACAGAGAGGCTTCAACAAAGGAGTTTTTGAGTGTCTCATAGTCGCTGTTCCGCTTTCCCTCTGCCTCCTCCTGCCACTCTTCAAACCACTCATAGCAGGTGGGCACCAGTACGATCATCGTGGACCGGTCTGGGGACACAGCTGGGGTTACTAATGCCAGGCCCCTTCCCTGCTCTGGCCCCCGTGCCGCCCCCGACCGAAAGGCCCACCTGGGAACCGGTCCTCCCAAGTGGGATCCTTGGCTGAGGAGGAGGCAATGAAGAGGATGGGCAAGTGCTCTGCAGCCTTTTCCCTGGGCATCGAGACGTAGTGCTCCATCCTGAGGGCGAGGGCTGTGGCTGCCGATGCCAGGCCTTGGCTCCTCACTGCCACTGCCCCAAGGACAGGCCAGCCCCCGGGACCCCCCACAGGGATGAAGCTGAGGCCCACTCCGTAACTGCTGCGGATTCTCCAGCATCAGGGGAGGAGGCAAGAGCCCCGTGGGCTGTGGGCCCCAGCTGACACACGCCCCCCCCCCCCCCCCACATGCACACACATGCCTTACGCCTTGTCGAAGTCTGTGTCAAAATACACAAAGTAGTTGGTGGCCTGCAGCCCCAGGTCCTCCTTGGTGCCTCGTAGGCCGATGAAAACACAGAAGGCGCTCAAGCCAGGCCGCACCGTCTCCAGCTGCTGCCTCACACCTGCCGAAGTGGAGGTGAGGGCCGTGTGAACACAGCCGGCAGGGGGAGCCGCTCCCTGCCCCGGAAGAACTTGCTTGCTTTATCCGCAGCCTCACCCTCGGTGACCAGCCTAGCACCTGGCCATCTTCACAACTCTTTTTTTTTTTTTTTTTTTTTTTTTTTTTTAACATTTATTTATTTTTGAGACAGAGAGAGACAGAGCATGAACAGGGGAGGGTCAGAGAGAGGGAGACACAGAATCTGAAGCAGGCTCCAGGCTCTGAGCTGTCAGCACAGAGCCCGACGCGGGGCTCGAACCCACGGACTGTGAGATCATGACCTGAGCCGAAGTCGGCCGCTCAACTGACTGAGCCACCCAGGCGCCCCCATCTTCACAACTCTTATTTTAACACTAAAATAACAGTGTTGACAGGGGCCTGCTCTTCTCTGTCTTCTGCCTGGTAAGAACACACCCCCGGGCTCCCACTCCTCTGCCCACCCCCAACTTCTGCTCTAAGCCCCCTTGAAGGCCCAGGAGGCCCAGCTTCTCTAAGCTGGCTCAGTGCCTGCAATCTTCCCTATTGGCTTTAAGTTATGAGCAGATTACTGGGCTCCACACTATACAGACCATACATACGAACAGTAGTTTGTTATAAGCCTTGATTTCCATATTACATTGAATATAAGCCATCTAGGGGCACCTGGGTGACTCAGCTGGTTAAGCATCTGACTTCGGCTCAGGTCATGATCTGGTTTGTGAGTTCGAGCCCCGTGTCGGGCACTGTGCTGACAGCTCAGAGCCTGGAGCCTGCTTTGGATTCTGTGTCTCCCTCTCTCTCTGCCCCTCTCCTGCGTGTGTGCTCGCTCTCTCTCTCTCTCTCTCTCTCCCTCCCTTAAAATAAGCATTAAAAAAAAAGAAAATGTAGGGGCGCCTGGCTAGCTCAGTTGAGTGTCTGACTTCGGCTCAGGTCATGATCTCACAGTTCGTGGGTTCAAGCCCCACGTCAGGCTCTGTGCTGACAGCTCAAGCCTGGAGCCTGCTTTGGATTCTGTGTCTCCTTCTCTCTGCCCCTCCCCTGCTCACACTCTGTCTCCCTCTGTCTCTGAAAAATAAAATAAATGTTAAAAACAATTTTTAAAAATACCACCCCTCCTGAAATAGGTGTTCAAATAGTAACTATAAAGGAACAACCAGATTCACCATTAACAACAATAAAATGAAGATTTCAAAATAAAAAAAGCATTAAAAAAAATACAAGCCATCTAATGAGCAAATATACATAATTCCTAATGTGCTGAACAGGCTGAACAAGACTTCAAAATGGTAAGCAACGCAGATGAACAAATGCCAACACCGTTCCTGCCAGCTGGCATTTTAGGTTCAGGTAGGGGAGGAGGGAAGAGCACTGTGAAAGCAGGCAAGAGCCTCTGTGAGAGCCATCTGATGTCCCCTGGAGCTAAGCAGCTGGGCTCCCCCACCTCTCAACAAATGACCCCAGACCAGCCTTCTGGAAATGGCTCCCACAAAGTTCCCATTCCCAGGACCAGCACCTGCCTGAGGGGTAACTGGGCCACTGGCTACTGTGCTTAATTTGTTAAACAAGTACTTGTTGAGGACCTAAAATGTGCTGAATCCTTTGCTAGGCTTTGGGGACACTACAAGGAATCAGATATGATGCCTGTCTCCTGGAAAAGAGGCTTTCCTGAAAGCAGTTGGCTTTCCTAATAGAGGCTACAAAGAGCTGAGTGCTATGTGTAGGGTGACCATAGGATTTATCATCCAAAACAGGCTTTTGAGAGTGAAAGGAGGCGGGATAGCAATTCCAGTAGGACCACAAGTAAGAGAATGACAGACCACTAGGCCATGGGGGTGCAATCAGGACAGAAGGGAAATGTGGGTTTCCACCGCCACAGGGAGGGATGGCGGGCTGCCCTGGGGCCGTAGGAGCACCTTCTCACCCAGGTTCCAGCATCTGGGGCTAATCTCACTGCCGGCTCCCCCTCTCCAGGTGGGATGGGGGTGATCATGGAGAAAACAGGGGGCCCAGGAGTGAAACCATCTAGGTCTCCAGAGGCCCTTAAGAACAGTAACTACCCCACCTAGCCCTTCCTTTCCCTTTTTCTCCCAACTAGAAGCATGGGATCCAGGAACCACATACCTGGCAGAAAAATAGAACCTTGGGTCCCAAATAAGGCACACAATTATATCCAGGCTTTTTTCTCCATGCCAGCCTCAGCTTCCCTTACTGATACTGTCCGACGAGTCTTCCCCACTCAAACAACTTCCTCTCCAAACCATCCCCAGGAACTTCCTGAAGGCCCAGCAGTGGACTTAAGAAAAGTGCTCCTATTCACAGAGGCTCCCTCTGCCTGACCACCCCACCTCCACACGACTCCAGCCAGCACTGCCTGCCCCAAAGGCCACCAGACATCTGGTTCTCAACTCTGAGAGGTAGATAGACCCATGAGAACCCCCACCCCCAAAGCAGGTGGAAACAAAGGAGTCCCAGCACCTGGGGGTCTCCTGAGTTAAGCACCTTGGCTGCCACTGCCTGAAACGCTCTCAAACGGGGATTCATCTGAGGCAACATCCAACTGCTCCTCCTAAGGGGGCAAATGGTTTTTCAGCCAGGTGGGGCTTGTGCCATTAGATTAGATACATAAAAGCAGTAAACACTGTAACAAGCTAAGGGAGGGCAAGCTAAACTTGTAACTCCTGACAAGGCGCCCTGGGGAGGAGGCAAGCAGGGGGAGGGGCACTGGGACCCATCAGAGCCAGGGTTCAGGGGTCCTGGGAGGCAGGGAGGCAGGAAGTACCAAACGCAAAGTCTGCCAGCTGCCCTGCCACCGGCCAGTCTGCCACACCCCACGCAGCGTGAGGGAGGACAGGCCTTCTCTGGCAACAGACGCCAGTTGAGGCCCAGCTGAGTGAAGCTCCACATTTCTCAGTCCGGACGGGGCCAAGGACCCAGGCTTTCAAGTCAGAACCACCAGTGTTCTCATCTCAGCTTTGCTGGTTTCACCCGGGTGGCCTTGGGAAGTCACTTCACCCGTATGGGTCTCACTTCTCCTCCTGCCCCATAAACATTAGGATGATGACATCTGTCTCCCAGGTGGCAGTGAGGATCATGTGCCACGACAAAGGTAAAGCCTCTCACACAGACTTATCGAGAAAGGGCTCACCCACAGATATGCCTACTGCCCCTCACCCCCCAAAACCAGGCTTTTATTATGTTTGGACACAGCCTATCAGAAGAGAAGGCTGCATTGAGGGTTATTTCTGTCCGGGCCCCAGATTTCAAGCACAAGCCCAGAGCTCAAGGGACAGAAGAAAGCCAGAAGGGTACTCCCACAGCTTCAGCCCCAGCAAGTAGCTGGTTCTTGAAAGAGGCAAAAAAAAAAAAAAAAAAAAAAAAAAAAAAAAGAACCTTGGGTCCCAAATAAAGCACACAACAATTATAGCAAGACTTTCTTCTCCATGCCGGCCTTAGCTTCCTTTACTGATGTCAGACCAGGCTTTCCCACTCAAAGTAAGTGAAGAATTCAGGGAAAAAAGTAGGATTCATACCACAAACCCAAGAAGTGTTCCTTTAGGACGCTACCCACCATCATGAACTATTAGCTCTAAGATCTGGGGAAGCTGAAAACAGGCAACAGACTTGAAAGAGAAGAGGGCAAAGCGGGTGAGGTTATAGGGGATAAGGGGTAAACAGGCCAAGGACGGAATGAGAGATAAGGACCAAGGGGTCTGTGGGGGTGATTCAATACAAAGAAAGCTGCTTCCCAACCCCTAAACACAGAGGTCTTGCTGGGAACAGATGCTAAAGATGGTGTGCTCGTGCTCACCTGTTCTGCTTAAGGATGGTCATAGGGCAGTCAAGAGGAGCAAGAACACCAGCCTGGCTGGGCAGGCTAGCCCCAGAGGGGGCCCTGCTAGGAGCTTCGCAGAGCAAAGTAGCCCAGTCTTTTACCTGGCAGACAGCGGGCATTCTCTGGCAGTAGGTACTTGTAGGTATTGAAGAGTCCTGCGTTGGAGATCACGATGGGGCAATAGATGTTCACCAGCTCCTGACCCTTCTTCACAGTGACACCTGCAGGCACAAGAGCTTGGCTGAGGTTCTTTGCACTCCAGACTTTACACAGATCTCTCCCAGCCTACACTTTATCTTCTTAGACCTGGGCATCCAGCCCAGCTATGGTCAGGCAGGCAGGCTCCAGGCAAAACTGCAAAGCAAGTGAAACATCCTCAAGCATTCTCCGCCTAACCCCACAGTCATTTGTGCGCTTACCTTCCCTGGCTCTCTCCCCACGCCATGTGGGCACCCTTTTCTGTAGCCAAACCTCCACACTAACCGTGACAAAGCTCATGGGCTGAAGCCCTTCCACTGGAATCCCAGGCCCGTCTTCACTGCTGCCAGACTTCTATTTCCAAAATACTCTGAGACCCTCCAATGACACCACAACCTCTGTAAGATAAACTCCAAAGTCTTGTACCAGCCTTCCAAGATCTGCTCCCTTCTGTGTCTCCAGCCTTGTCTCTGGCCACACGCACTAAACTATTAGGTGGCACCATATCAAACAGCTGATATTCAACCACTTTGACCTATAAAAACAGTAGCATCTTTGGGTTCAACCTACTTCCAGACACCTAAAAATAGTCAGCTCTTTCATGCATCCGTGCCTTCGCACATTCTGTTCCCCCTGCCTGGAACATCCCAAAAGCTTGGGCTAGCTTCTTCTCACCCTTTATGACCTGCCTCAAGCACCTCTGCCCTCCTTCCTCCATCCTTAGTCTGTACCTCTGTATGACACTTTACATCTCAATGATCTTCCCTATGATTAGAAACTTCTTGAATTACAGATTTTCTTTATAGCCATCTCATCTTTTTATCTCCATCTTTTATCACCTAGCACCTGAAAAATACGAGTAATATTCTGAACTGAATTTAATTGAACTGATAAACCCACCTTGCTTCAAGGACCTCTTCTGGCTGGAAGAGGAACTTGCTTGTGGACATCAGAGAAAAATCTCACACAACCAACCACCTCTCCGGTCTCACCCAGCAACTTCCTAGTCTCTTCTACAAATGTATTCTCAGAGATCGCTGATGACCTTTTCTCCCTTGATTTTTTTGTGCAGTGGGCCATCCACACACCTCCTCCTTGAAAGACTCCTCTGGTGAATTCACTGTCACACCAGCCCTCTTCTTTCAGGTCTCTCTCTGTCTCCTTCCCTGATGTTTCTTTAAGCACCCCCTAATCATGGATGGCCTGTTCTGTTTACCAGAGTCCTTCCCTGCACACACCCTCTCCTCACAGAATTCATCCACGGTGGAATTCTGATGCTCTGGGCAGGTGGCAGTAAAGACCCGAGCCAGGATAACGAGATTCTAGGCTCCACTCTGCCATTTACAGGTTGAGGACAGAGCATCTCGCTGGCCTCCACAATGCCCTTTCAAGTGCCCAGGTTATTTATTCATCCCACCAATCACTAAACAAACATGTATGGAGCCTCTATTATGTGGTAAGATCTACAGGCATAAAGACACAGCCCCCAGGGTGCCCGGATGGCTCAGTCAGTTAAGCATCTGGCTCTTGACTTTGGCTCAGGTCATGATCTCACAGTTTGTGGGTTCGAGCTCCATGTCAGGCTGTGTGCTGGTGGTGCACGGCCTGCTTGGGTTCTCTTCCTCTCCGTCTCTCTCTGCCCCTCCCCTATTGGTGTGCTCTGTCTGTCTGTCTGTCTCTCTCTCTCTCTCTCAAAATAAATAAACTTAAAAAAAAAAAAAAAAGGCACAGCCCCTACATTCAAGGGGATCTTGGATTACTGGATCCCTATTTTTACCTATGGAATAAATGATCAAATACTGGTCTTTGGGGACCATGCAATCCTTTATCCTTCCTGCGTCCTTTCTAATCGCTTTCCCTGAGCCCCTGCTCTGGGCAATTTTAGCCCTGAACTCCCCGTGAGGAGGTCAGTTTTTCTATACCTTGTGCTTGTTTCTCTGCACCCCACTTCTCTCCCACCCCAGCCCAGGAGCCATGAAGCACGATGCGGAGCTCTCACCACAGGCTTTCCCAGTGGAGTCCAGCAACACACTCTGCACAGTAGCGCTGGTCAGGACAGCGCCCCCGGCCCGCTGAATCACAGGGATGGTGTGGAAAGCGATCTCACTGGTACCCCCTCGGGGATAAAAGGCCCCTTCCATGTAGTGGTTCGTCACCAGAGCGTGCATGGAGAAGGCACTGTGCCTGGGGGTCACACCTACAGAAGGAAGGAAGGGGCGATGAGGCAAGAGCAGGCGGCAGCAGCATTTAAAGAGGAAGACAGATTCCTGTCAAAAAGCACGCAAGCCTCGGTCTGCCCACCCCAGGATCCAAATGATCCCCAGGGCTAAGGGCAGCCAGAGGGCCTATCTATTGCCATCCAAACACAGGGTACCTTACAGATCCGGGGGCCAGTGGGAATGTCCTCCCTCAGAGTGACATGCTGCTGAGACGAGGGAGGACACGGTTGGCTGAAAAGGAAAAGCATCCAGGGCATGGCACAGGGAATGTGTGCCAGGGAGTCCAGCAGGTAGGTGGACAGACTTCTCACCCAAGAGCTCCAGAGGGCCTTGGGTTTATCCTGCTCCACTTCAGTCAGTCAGGCAGGTTCAGGAAGAAAGACTGAGAGCCAAGAGGGCAACACCTCCTCCTCCAGGAGCTGCCCAGGACTCCAGGCCAGTACCCACCGTAAGTGGGGAAGATGTAGCTGAGCACCGCCCGGAGCTCCGGGGAGGCCGGCAGCTGCCGCAGGACCTCATCCAGGCTCTGGGTGGAAGCACGAAGAAAGGCAGAGAAATGGGTGAGCGGCCCCCACTTGCTGAGCAGCTGAGCTATGCGCAATGGGAGGGTCTTCAACAAGATGGCCAGGACGACTCCGTGGGACACCGCCTGAGGAAAAAAATAAGCAGCGAGGAGCCACTGTAACGGAATCACCATTCCAATAGCCTGCGCACCAGCCCAGCACCGGGGCCCAGCAACATTTAGCCCTGGCCGAACTTGGATTTTTAAAAATCTGTACTCTGTGAATTTTTCCCATTCTACATTCAGATGAGTCCTTTTCTGCATTTCGGTTTCCTGCCCAAATTCCTTTCGAAAAATCCCATCTGGTCTCAGATGAAGTAAAAACAGGTGTGATCTGACCACACAGAAGCCAGCTTAGTCCAAAAGGAGAACACGGTTCCTGTCCTCCCCCCAACCCCTCCCGCCAGAGGCCAAAGTGAGAGTGGCTGCTGTCAAGTCCAGCCTCCAGAGAAAGGGCCCAGCTGGGCAGAGGCCAACTAGGGTAGGGCTAAGTTCAGGGCAGACTTGACCGGTCCTCCCTTTCTGCCTCGCCCACCGGTCACTGCACTAATGAAGGTCAGCCTTGTCAGGAATAAACGGGGGGTGGGGGTGGGGGGTCCTCAGCACATCCATGTTACCTTAACCAGCTTTATATATTTGTCAATGGCAGCTTCCTCCTGGGGAAACTTCTCCTTGAGGCCCTGAATGTAAGCTTTCTTCCCACTGTACATGGGGAACTCTTTTCGGCCGTTGGGTCCTTCTAGTACCATGATGTCAAACGGAGAAGACAAGGCGACCCATTCCAGCTGCCCCTCAGTGATCTGGTCCAGGATAAGACGGCTACTCTTGCCCTCTTGCATGTGCCCGACATAATGGATTCCTGTTGGGAGACAGAAGAACAAGGTGTCATAGGGATAAGGGAGCCGATCCCTGGAACGGTAGATAAAAGAAGCGAAAGGAAAGAGGTAGTCCTGCATGGCTGAGTCCGTGCCCGGAGAGCGCTACCCACAACTTTCTGTGGGGAGGTGCTGCAGCAGAAACCACCAGATCTCCACCCAGTTCAGCTCCCTGCGGTGATGGCTGTCAGACAAAGAAAGTGGTGCCCAGAGAGAAGCTGGGGCCTCCAGAACAACAGAAACGTCCAGTGTCATCCCACAGTGGCTGCTCCAAGCCTCCTAAAGATACAGCCATGTTCCCAACCCCTTCCCACACAAGCCTTACCTGTGTCAAATTCCAGGCCATTCTTTCCAAAAGTATGACAACAGCCTCCTGCCTTGGTATGTTGTTCCAGTACCAGAACTCGCTTGCCAGCTTTGGCTAGAATCGCAGCTGCAGCCAGGCCCCCAAAGCCACTGCCGATCACCACTGCATCCAGCTTCTTTGGCACTCGGCTGACTGAGAAAGCTGCAGCAGAGGGAAGAGTTGGAGGGTGAGCTTCTCAGGCAGGGGCAGCAAAAGAGCAAAGACACGGAAACCAAGGAAGGCTCTGCTAGCTTATACAATGCAAGAAAACTCCAGTGCAGTTTGGCATGGAGCAACCGACTAAAATATCTCAAACATTGCACCTGGGAAATACTCAGGACCAGCCAGGCAGATTAAAGACAGTGATTTGGTTTTACTGGAGCCGATTTAACTAAAACCAGTATGTACCTGGGGATTTTACCTACTTTATTATTTTTTTTTTTCAACGTTTTTAATTTATTTTTGGGACAGAGAGAGACAGAGCATGAACGGGGGAGGGGCAGAGAGAGAGGGAGACACAGAATCGGAAACAGGCTCCAGGCTCCGAGCCATCAGCCCAGAGCCCGACGCGGGGCTCGAACTCACGGACCGCGAGATCGTGACCTGATTGAAGTCGGACGCTTAACCGACTGCGCCACCCAGGCGCCCCAGATTTTACCTACTTTAAAGAAAGCAAACAAATCACAAACAGAAATAGAAAGCTGACAATAATAATACAGGCTGAGAAACTTAAGTGCAGATAGAGAGCTAGGGAAGAAAGAAACAAGGAAACGGGGGACACAGGAGAGTGCTGTGGGCAGACTGTGGCTCTTGGAATTGTCCATTCACAAGTCGGTTATCTTTGAAAAATACAGGGTCTGTAGGCACCAGTGGAACAGCCTGGTCCTATGATGGTTCTTCAAGATCCTGAAGCAGAGGCTTGAGCAGGACAGAGCTGAGAAATCATTGCACCACCCTTTCATATCAGAGAAGTCTGGAGGCAGAACTAAGGGATCAGCACCTAAGCAAGATAAAAGGACAGCACATGGTGCCACGTGGGCACTTCAACACATGATCTGTTCTTTAAAGATCATTCTTGAAGAACTGAGATTTGGAATTTTTCCAAGCTGCAAGAGAACTTGGGAAACTTTTAACTTTTCAAACATTTTTAGAAAAACGTCTAGGGCGCCTGGGTAGCTCAGTCGGTTAAGTGTCCGACTTCAGCTCAGGTCATGATCTCGCAGTCCCTGAGTTCGAGCCCCGAGTCGGGCTCTGTGCTGACAGCTCAGAGCCTGGAGCCTGCTTCGGATTCTGTGTCTCCCTCTCTCTCTGCCCCTCTCCTGCTCACACTCTGTCTCTCTCTCTCTCAAAAATAAACATTAAAAAAAGAAAAACGTCTAGTGAAAAACACATTTTATATCACAATTCAGAATACAAATAAGTATATAATCTAAATAACGGGAGTTGAAGTTTCACAATAACTGAAATAGAAGTATTACAGAACTATGTATGATGACTCTGATATTTTCTGTTCTACTACATTTTGAAATACAACCTACTAAATCCAGTTCATGATCCACTAATAGATCACACAACCTGGCTGGAAAAAGTTACATCAGTCATCTCATTTTTATTTTTTTTTTAATTTTTTTTAATGTTTATTCATTTTTTGATAGAGTGCGGGTGGGAGAGGGGCAGAGAGAGAGGGAGACACAGAATCTGCAGCAGGCTCCAGGCTCTGAACTGACAGCACAGAGCCCGACGTGGGGCTTGAACTCATGGACCGTGAGATCATGACCTGAGCTGAAGTCAGACGCTCAACCAGCTGAGCCATCCAGGTGCCCCAGTCATCTCACTTCTAGACCAACCGGAGAGAAGTGGAGTAATTTGCTAATAATGGCTATGCAGTAAATTAATGACAGAATCCAAGCTAAAACCCTCATCTCAGAAGCTCAGACTAACAGTCTTTCCACTTAAAACAGTATTGTCTCCGCCCGTGTCACAAGATGTGTCACACAGAATTCTAAAATTTACAAGTGGGAGGGACCTTGGAGATCAAAGAGGAGATCTAACTTTTTTTTCTTAAAGCAGCACAACCCTTTCTTTAAACCTTATGAGGGGGGCGCCTGGGTGGCGCAGTCGGTTAAGCGTCCGACTTCAGCCAGGTCACGATCTCGCGGTCCGTGAGTTCGAGCCCCGCGTCAGGCTCTGGGCTGATGGCTCGGAGCCTGGAGCCTGTTTCCGATTCTGTGTCTCCCTCTCTCTCTGCCCCTCCCCCGTTCATGCTCTGTCTCTCTCTGTCCCAAAAATAAATAAAAAACGTTGAAAAAAAAAAAAACAAAAAAACCTTATGAGGAACCCCAAAGTATGTTCTAAAGATGATAGTGGAGATACTCTGGTTGACCAAAGAGCAGCTCTCAGCCTGAGGCACTCTGTTGAGCCTCTCCCAAAGTTTTAGAACCAACCATAAGAGCTGGGACGAGGCATAGCCACTCAAATCACTTGATGGGCGAAATACAATTTCCCACATGGGTTGGAAGAGATGTGCAGCTCCTCCATGCCCTTGAACCATGGGGGAGAGTAAGGGGAAAAGTTAAGGTCTTATAACCAAGTGGGGGAAAGGTCTCTTCTTGTCTATCCTGCGGGTCGTGGACCTGTTCCTGGCTATGCCATTGGTGAGGGAGCATGAGGCAGGCTGAGGGGCAAAACACAATCTAGTACCCCCACACACACACACCCAACTCCAGGTGGGATCTGTGTGATAATCCTTGGACACTCCTGGCTACCCAAGAACAAAGGAAAAGGGTTTAAGTGCTTGCCATGGTGATGTGGGAAACTAAGGCAAATGAAAAATTAAATTCCCTTACTGCCTACAGCCCATTGACGAGTCCTTGAAACTGGTAGAGTGACCTCCCTGTCGGAGCTTAGCTGTTTCAATGATGGCACTTTGCTAGGGGCAAAAGAGAACCTGAGCTTAGCATTGTCACAACCTTGAGGACCCATCTTGTAAGTCTACTTCCTTTATCTCAACTACCCCAAAATATATGTTGGCAATCATACTCCGAGCGTATGGCCTCCCAATATACATCTATGTATAGATGTAATAGAACCTCTCATGACTGAGGTTCTGTTAAACGGTAATTGGTGTTTCCCTAGCAACAGCTCGCCCCTCAAGGTCCTAGAAACCTTGCTTCCAAAATACCTTAGCGACTTACTCTATCCCTGACCCCCTCCCAACCTGAGGGTATATAATGAGTTAACTGTCACAACCTCAGTGCAGCTCTTCCTGCCCATGGGTCCTGTCCCTGTGCTTTAATAAAATCACCTTTTGGCACCAAGAATTTTTTTTTGGCCCCAGGCTCAGGACCACCCCACCATCACCCCCAAAACTTCATCGCCATGACCTCAGCAAGCGGAGGACAGGACCCCCGCCCGTGGGGCCACTATGGCCTGGGGGCCTGCTTGGGCAAAGTCTGTCACCGATAGGAGACACGAAAGCGGGGCGCCTCCACTTTCAAGGAAGCCCTCCCAGCACTTTACATATGGGGAAACTGAGGCCCAGGTGGGCAGCGGATCGCCGTGTTGGAATCGGAACGCAAACCTGAGAGGCCGCCCAAGTACAGCCTTGGAGCCCTTTTCGCTGACCTTGCTTGAGAACCTTTCTCCTGGCCTCTTTGTCGGTCACCAGCGGCGCGGAGGGCCGCCTGACGTCCTCGGAGAAGGGGTTCGGGGAGCTGCCTGCGAACGGCCGCAGGTGCCCTTTGCAGAGGACCGCCAACAGCGGCACAACCAGCAGCAGCAGCAGCAGCAACGAAAGCCACATAGCGCCGGCGGGGCCCAAGGACGGGGTCCGCAGCCACGACACCCAGCCTGTACTGCTGCGCCTCCGCCGCTCGTATTTATCCTTCCCGGCCAGGAGGCGGAGGCAACATCGACCTTTGATCAGCCAGAACCTTTCCGGCCTGGAGCCAGGAGTGCGGCGCGGACTGGCCCTCCGGGCGGCTCGTACTCCTGCAGCGCCAAGTTTCCCAGGCTGCCGGGAGGCGGGGCGCTCCGGGCCCGGAGGCTGAGCCGGGACTCCGTGCGCACGCGCGGGGCGGCCGGGGGCTGACGGAGACGGGGAAGGCCCCGGAGCCTTGGTCGCGGCCCGCGAGCCCCCAACTCTGCGGAGGACGCGTGGAGTGGAGATGGTCGTCCCGGACCTAGACAAGCCTGGGAGCTGCAGGCCCGAGAGAGAATCCCGTCCGGGACCCAGGATGCCTGGGTTCTGGTCCGCGCTCTGCCGAGGGCTCGCCGAATGACCCGAGGCAAGTTGCTTACCTGTTTTCAGTACCTAGTGGCGAGGAGGTTTCCGTCCGGAATCCACACAGCCCCAGTCTGGCGGGGTTTCTTGATGGAATGAGATTCCTGCTGAGATCGCGAGTCACAGCCGGCGAGCACCCAGCCCTGGGCCCCCACCCCCCCCCCCCCATCCCGCGATGGCCAAACGTTCCGCCCTCGACCGCGGCGGCCCAGTGGATGGCGTTGCCTGCGGCGGGGGTCCGGAGGCGCCCCCAAGCTGCAGGTTGGGGCCCCACGGCACCTACCCTCCTTCCGTGGGGTAGTGAGGGTCGGGGAGCTGCCAGCGACAAGCCTGATGAAAGGATTAAAGAAGGACTGTCAGACCTACGTGGTCATTTGTATTTAACGTATGGACCCAGTTTCTGTATTAAATACCTATTCAGAGAGTGAAAGCTCCAGCAGGAAGTTTGAAAATCATATCCCTTAATGTAGCTCCTTGCCTAAAGTGGGTGCACCATAAATCCTTAATTTGGTAAAGGATCCGTCCTTAGAGGAAGGCCATTTCCTTGGGCCCAACTATAAGGAACTAGCCTAATGTTGCTGGGAGTGACTTCTTGCATTACTTGCTTATTTGACAGAATTTTAGCTCTTTTCTATCTCTGATACAGATACTAACTGTACCTGTTGAAGCCCCCAGAGTTCCAGCCAGACCTGAGGCACTAGCAGGTGTGTAAAGCTGGTCATACTTCTACGCTGCTTGATTCATTTCATACACAGAAACAGAAGAGGCTTCTTGATGTCGCTCTTACCATACCTGCCTGTCACCTTCCCAGCATTGGCTAATGTGTGAGTGTTTTGTTATGTGGTGTCATGGAGGTCAAGGATAAGGGAAAGGAAAGGGAACCAGATGCTGAGACCCCGGAGGGATACAGTGAGAGAGAGCTAATTCCTGAGGTACCATGACCACCGAACACTGTCCTCCCCCCTAAATTACAGTTACCCAAACGTCCAGCCTAATAGCCAGGAAATATTCCCATTCTTGGTGCTAGGAATCAGTGCATCTTGGCAAAGATTCTAGTTTGTTACTGGCAGCCAGTTCTTAGGGAATCCGGATCATGTTCCCACAGTGGGGAGCTGACTTCAAAGAGAGGCCACCCTCCTTCCTAAGTTACCCACATCTGTGAAGCGTGATTGTCAGTCAGTGGTGGACTGTCTGCCCACCTATGATCCAGATTGTTGTAACAGGCATCCATGATGTCTAGCTCCTCCATGGTAGGTTATGGGCCTGTCCAACCCCCTTCCCAAGGCGGGCTTGTAGGATGACTGCCTTAGAGTTAGCCACACTGGCTAACATGTACCATATTGGTGTTCACTGACAAGGCAACGTGTTGGATTTTGATTTTCTATCATCATAGGAACCAGGCCTAGTATTCTAAGCCCCCAGACCCAACCCGTGTCTGAGACTTAAGCAAAGCCTAAGCATTTCAGCTAAGACCACCCACCAGGATGCCACCCTTTGATAAGTTGCCCCCAAATCCCAGTGACTTCAGGTTAGAACTGACCCTACCACTTAACAGCGGTGCTTCTGCCTTCTGGACACTTGAGAATCCAACCCTCAGACTCCTACACCATCCCCTTCTTGTCATCGGGTGGCATGGATAGTAAGAGTTAGGATTTGGCTAAAGCAGCTGATTTATTAAATTTTTTTTTTTTTCAACATTTTTTATTTATTTTTGGGACAGAGAGAGACAGAGCATGAACGGGGGAGGGGCAGAGAGAGAGGGAGACACAGAATCGGAAACAAGCTCCAGGCTCCGAGCCATCAGCCCAGAGCCTGACGCGGGGCTCGAACTCACGGACCGCGAGATCGTGACCTGGCTGAAGTCGGACGCTTAACCGACTGCGCCACCCAGGCGCCCCATAAAGCAGCTGATTTATTCAGAATAAGTTTCTTGCTTAAAAATTTTTAAAGTCAATTTTTCTTAACAGAGGCTTTACCGAATGATGAAACTAGCTTTCTTTTTTTTCTTTTTTCTTTCTTTTTTTTTTTTTTAACAGTGCTGAGACTTCAGAGACTTCAGGGACTTCTTTCAGTACTCGCAGAAACCTCCCACACCCTGGTGATGGCACACAGGGACTGTTTTCCTACTCTTAGTCTGAATGACTGCCAAGAAGGAAGGCAAAGGCGGAACAGTTGGGTGTCAGGCTTTCTCCATACTTCTAATCCTTATTAAACTCCTTTCTGAGCCCAAGGACAAAGCTTGCTTAACAAATGACTTTGAATCATGAATGAAAACTCTTGCTCTTTCCATGAGAAAGAAATAAGAGATGGACAGGTAAGCAAGTACTTCGATTTAGGGAAGAAGGTGTTGGTTGGGGATATATTGTTAATAGTGGTAACACAGAGGATATATCACTAGAATGTAGAACTTTAGAAATGTTACAGGAAAACTTTCATTATAATGTTCTTTGTTCTATTAGGAGAAGCTTCTATTCATTCACCTCTGGGTCAGTTGCCTTTGCTGGTAGCTTATGTTCTAAGTGGGTCATGGGATTTTGTTTTGGATTTGCTTGGGTGAGAGAAGAAGTTCAATGAGGAATCCCCCAAGGTATTTGTGACTCATCAGTTTGTTACTGTATTGACCCTTTGCCACACATATGCTTTGGCTTGATTAGCCTCAGGACTCGGAGTCCAGGGTAATGACTTGTGAGTCTGGGAGCTGACTCTACCTCCCTTTCTCCCTCCCTTGTCCAGAAATGGTCTTACAGGGACCCTGTGGGATTTATTAGCCTCTGGGATAAAGCCTTTGCTTTGGGAGTCCAGGAAGGTTTTCTCTACTCTACTACAGGGAGAAGCCTTTGGCCACTGGAAGGGACTGAATTGGAGAGGGAAAGGAAGGATGAAATGAAGCCTGAGTACACAGATCCCTACAGGCAGTTGTTCAGCATAATGAATCATCACATATTTTTGAGAACGCATTTTGTGCCAAATACTCTGCTAATGGGTGTCAGAAACAGGAAAGAAGTATAAGAGAAGATTCCTCCACTCAAAGCAGCAGAGTGTGATTTAAAGATAGACTGTGTTGGGGGGAAGTAAAAATTCTAGGTACCGGCCACCTGGGTGGCTCAGTCGGTTGAATGTCTGACTTCAGATCAGGTCATGATCTCACGGTTTGTGAGTTCAGGCCCTGCATTGGACTCGCTGCTGTCAGCACGGAGCCTGCTTCAGATCCTCTGTCCCCCTCTCTCTCTGCCCTTGCCCCACTTGTACTCTTTCAAAAATAAATAAACATTAAAACAAGAAAAAAACTCTAGGTACAATTTCAGCATACTCACAAAGAAGGAGTCACAAGACTTACTACTTACAGACCCCAGAAACGCGGCAGGGGTGAATGTGCAGAGGGGGCAGGGAGCTGAGGTAAGGGTGGTCCTCAGTACCAGATCACGAGCAAGTACCCCTATTGCTCATAAGGTGGAGGTCACTGACTTCTCTTGGGCTCAACTCTAAGTGATTATTTTCAAAGATGCCCCAGAAAAAGCAAAGCAGGCACTCGTAGCAGGAATCCTAAGCCCGGGTTCCTGTCTAAATGTCCAGACTCTGGCTGTAAGCAGGTTCGTCGTACTGTCAGCCCTGAGAAAGCAACTCAGAAGAGCTGTTTCCTCATCACACGGGCCTTTGGCAGGGAGCTTGTGCCGCCCACAGGACTGGCTGCAGGGCTGAGAGAAGGGGAGAGACCCTTGTAGTGTGGCCCCAGTGGGTAAGGCGGGCCACCTTGAGGAGATGCAACTGATCTTAAAGGGACCGGAGGACACAAGAGGTGGCGGTAGGGGCGTATTCTGGAGGAAAACCACACAACCAGAGGGATGGAGGCGAGAGGAACTACAGCAAGCGTGTTCACAGGGGCGAAGTGGGCAATAGCAGTGAGAAGGCATCGGAGTACCTGTGTGGCTCAGTTGGTTGAGGAGCTGACTCTTGATTTCGGCCCAGGTCATGATCTCACAGTTCATGGGGTGGAGTCCTGTGTCGGGGCTGGGCTGACCTGCTTGAGATTCTCTCCCTCTTTCTCTGCCCCTCTCCTGTCTTTAAAAATAAATAAGTAAACGCTGTCAAAAAAAAATTCATGAGGGAGCATCATGAGGCCAGCGACAGAAGAGTTTTTTCAGCCATGGTGTGTTTCGGCAGCCATTCCTGTGTCCTCATCATAAAGGAATCAAAGCTCTGTTTAAGGAGTAGTAGTTGGCAAATGTATGTGAGAAGGATTAGAGTAACAGAATAAGCTGGAATTCTGCAGCTTTGACAAAAGCACTGATTTTTTTTTTTTTACTAGTTTTAATTAGTTTCTTGTTTATTTAAAAAAAATTTTTAATGTCTATTTATTTTTGAGAGAGAGAGACAACGCTAGTGGGGGAGGGCAGAGAGTGAGGGAAACAGAATCCGAAGCAGGCTCCAGGCTCCAAGCTGTCAGCACAGAGCCCGACGCGGGGCTCGAACTCACAAACCGCGAGATCATGACCTGAGCCAAAGTCAGACACTTAACCGACTGAGCCACCTAGGCGCCCCTCTTTTATTTATTTTAGAGAAAATAACACATTCACATGGTTCAGACTCCAAAAAGCACGGAGGATGTATCTATAGTGAAAAAACTGCCTTCTACTCTTGTGCCCCGGCCACCCAGTTTTATTCTGGAGGCCAAGTCACTGCTTCTTTGGGTGTAATTCTGGACAACGTCTTAGCAGAGCAAAGCAAATGTATTTGTGTATTTTCTGAAAATACACATGGTAAAATAGCATATATACTCTGCCCTTTGCTTTTTTCACTTGATATATCACGTGGATCGTTCCATATTGTCCACAAAGTACTTTCTTATTCATTTTCTTTATGGCTATGTTGGATCTTGTTGAGTTAATGTGCTTTCATTTGTTTAGCTAGTCCTTTAGTGGGCATTTGGGGTTTTTCTAGCCTTTTGCCATTACAAACAGTGCTACTGTGAACAGTGCTATAAGCATGTCATTTTGCACACGGACAAATATATCTGTTGGGTAAATTCCTAGAATGCAGTTGCAGACCCAAAATGCACAAAGTGTATCTGATTCTGTCAGATATTATCAAGCTGTAGGGATGGAAACAGTTTACCCTTCAGAGTGTTCTAACACTTAGTTCGCTAGCCGACACAGTGTGTTATCACACTTTTTGATATTTGCTAATATGATAAGTGAAAAATATTATCTCAGAGTAGATTTTTAAAAATTTTTTTGTTTTAATGTTTATTTATTTATTTTTATTTTTTATTAAAAAAATTTTTTTTCTTAATGTTTTTATTTATTTTTGAGACAGAGAAAGACAGAGCATGAGCGGGGGGGGGGGGGGGGGGCAGAGAGAGAGAGGGAGACACAGAATCCGAAGCAGGCTCCAGGCTCTGAGCCGTCAGCACAGAGCCTGATGCGGGGCTGGAACTCACAGACTGTGAGATCATGACCGGAGCCGAAGTCGGACGCTCAACCGACTGAGCCACCCAGGTGCCCCAATGTTTATTTATTTTTGAGAGAGACAATGTGCGAGCAGGGGAGGGGCAGAGAGACAGAGACAGAATCCGAAGCAGGCTCCAGGCTCTGAGCTGTCAGTACAGAGCCTGATGCGGGGCTTGAACTCATGGACTGTGAGATCATGACTTGAGCTGAGGTCAGACATTTAACCCAGGCACCCCAATCTCAGAGTAGTTTTATTTGACATTTCTCATATTTTTTTTAAGTTTATTTATTTATTCTGAGAGAGAGAACAAGAGAACAAGCGGGGGAGGGACAGAGAGATGGGGGAAAGAGAATCCCAAGCAAGCTCTGCTCATGAACCATCAGATCATGACCTGAGCTGAAATCAAGAGTCGGTTGCTTAACTGACTGAGCCGCCCAGGCGCCCCTGACCTTTCTCTTATGAGTGCGGTTGAGCATTTTTTTTTTGTATGTTTCAGAACTATTCGTGTTTCCTTTTCTGTAAGCTGTCCATATCCATGCCCATCTTTCTACTGGGTCGGGTTTCTTTCCCTAACTGATTTGTAGGATTTTATTTCCAACATTATTAGTAAAATTAGCCCTGTATTGGTAATCTGAATTGCAAAAGTTGGTCAAGTGGTTTTTTTTACACTCTGATGGGGCAAGGTTTAGCCAAAGGTAAGGGAACTGCCTGACTGAGCTTTACTTACTCAGAGCCCTGAGATGTTTCACGGAGCCAAGAAATCTGAGATAGCATTAACTAAGCTTTTTGCAGTTTTTCTTAAGACCAGATTAAGCAGGGGCGCCTGGGTGGCTCCGTTGGTTGAGCGTCCGGCTTCAGCTCAGATCATGATCTCGCAGTTTGCGAGTTCGAGCCCTGCATCGGGCTCTGTGCTGTCAGTTCAGAGCCTGGAGCCTGCTTCAGATTCTGTGTCTCCCTCTCTCTCTGCCCCTCCCCCACTCACTCTCTGTCTCTCTCTGTCTCTCAAAAAATGAATAAACGTTAAAAAAAAATTGTTTTTTAAAACCAAAAAACCAGATGAAGCAGAAGTTTTCCCTTACAGTGTTCCTTGTAGTTGACTTCTCGGGAGTTCAGCCATTTTTGTGTGTGTGGTGTTGCGAAAAAGTGTGACATTTAAGCTGTCAACTTTGGAGGACCTATATGTGCCCAAGAGGTTGATCCTGCTTTGTCTTACAGGTTGAAAGTGTGTGTGCTGTGTGTCCTCCACCATATGACAAGGAAAACAGTGTTCTTCAGGCTTTCAGAGGAATTCCTGTACGTATCACCCAACTCCAGTACCTCCTGCCAATACAGGCTTTTGTTGCCAGTTTGTGGTGCCGGGCACACAGCACGGCACAGACCTTGCTTCCAGGAACTCACACTTGGGAGCAGAGGTGTGGGGCACAAACTTGCAAAACAACCTCTAGCCAGTAAGATAATTGCGCTAGTGAAGCAGACTGTAAAGTGCAGTGGGAATACCAAAGGCACACCACAGTCTTAATGGAGTGACGTGAAGTTTTATTTACTCTTCAAGGAGAGCACATGCTTGTCCCCACATCGCGCAACTTGTACCTCAGAGCGGGAGTTTTCCATGTGCTTCTCTTTTAAGATTGGCTTTAATCAACCCATCCTTCTGGTCTCCAGTTCCAAGGGTGGGAATTGGTTGTGTGGACGGAGGGGTGTGGATTCGCCCTCACACTAAAGGTCAGCTGCCCCTACAGATCTCAGAGTTGAAGAACCATGGCATCCTCCGGGCCCTGACAGCAGAAGCGAATGGATGGGAGCCAGGTGGTAAGGTCCCCTTCAGGGCCCTTGGAGCCTGGGTGGGACCCAAGTCAGAGCTCCCCACGTCTATTCTTCATCATTTGTACTTCTTTCACTACTTGTCCTATACAACTTGATAGATTTATCATTCTTCAAGGAAAATTAGAATCAACTCTGGATTAGGAGTCAAAAGGCTTGAGTCCTGATCTAGCTCTGCTCGTGGCTTACTGTGTACTTTTAGGCAAGTCATATCATCTTTGTGTCTGCAGTGGGGATATCAATGCCTCCTTTATCCTCAGAGGGATACTGTGACAATAAAATGATTTCAGTGCATGTGAAAAGCCTTAGAGAAAGTATCCTATTTTATCGGCTTTATGATTCTCTCACGTACTGTATTTAAAGCTCATTTCGCTTGCTGATTTATGACACAGAAATGCCCACTCATAGTTGAGAAACACCAATTCTGGAATCCCATGTCTCTGGGTTAAGTGCTGCTTCTGCCCACCAGCTATAGGATCATGAGCCACGTTTCTTAACCTTCTAACCTTTACTTACTTCATCTATGAAGCTGGGCGTGCATCAGACAGAATTCCTGTGTAACAGGAATTATGTAAGGAATAAGTGAGCCAAGTAAGGTAAAGTGCTTAGCACACAGACTATAAATCTGTAGTAAGTGCTCATTGTATTGTCATCTTTAAATTCCGCAAACTGAAAATATAATCTCCAGAAATATGGGGCTTGCTAAAAATATTCTAATGTAGAAAAACTATTTGGAGATCTATGAAGTTTCTTCTAATAGAATTTTAACGGGGCACCTGGGTGGCTCAGTCAGTTGAGCATCTGACTTCGGCTCAGGTATTGATCTTGTGGTTCATGAGTTTGAATGCACTTTGGATCTTCTGTCCCCCACTTTCTGCACCTGCCCCACTCGTGCTGTCTCTTAAAAATAAATAAACATTTTGGGGCGCCTGGGTGGCGCAGTCGGTTAAGCGGCCGACTTCAGCCAGGTCACGATCTCGCGTCTGTGAGTTCGAGCCCCGCGTCGGGCTCTGTGCTGACAGCTCAGAGCCTGGAGCCTGTTTCCAATTCTGTGTCTCCCTCTCTCTCTGCCCCTCCCCCGTTCATGCTCTGTGTCTCTCTGTCCCAAAAATAAATAAAAAACATTGAAAAATAAATAAATAAATAAATAAACATTTAAAAAAGAAAAAGAATTTTGGGGTGCCTAGTTGGCTGAGCTGGTTAAGCGTCTGACTTCAGCTCAGGTCATGATCTCATGGTTTGTGAGTTTGAGCCCCATGTCGGGCTCTGTGCTGACAGCTCAGAACCTAGAGCCTGCTTCGGATTCTGTGTCTCCTTCTCTCTCTCTGCCCCTCCCCCACTCACACTCTGTGTCTCTCTCTCTCTCTCTCTCTCTCTCTCTCCCTCTCTCCCTCTCTCTCAAAAACAAACATTTTAAAAAACCCAGAATTTTTCACTGTGTGATGACAAACCTAACATTTATTAGACATCTTGCTTTAAATGCTAAAATATTTTATATTTCAGTACAACTGGCAGCTATATGCCAGATATTTTTAATCATATTGAATGATTACACTTTTCTTCCAGATTGCTCTCAGCTCATTTAAATTGATAGGCTTATGAGGCACCTGGCTGGCTCAGACATAGTGTGCGACTCTTGATCTTGAGGTCATGAGTTCGAGCCTCACATATAGAGATTACTTTAAAAAAATAAAATTTTGGGGACGCCTGGGTGGCTCAGTTATGCGTCCGATTTAGACTTAGGTCATGATCTTGCAGTTTGTGAGTTCGAGCCCCACATCAGTCTCTCTGCTGTCAGCGTGGAGCCTGCTTCAGATCCTCTGTCTCCCTCTCTCTCTGCCCCTCCCTCTCTCTCTCTCAAAAATAAACATTTAGGGGCGCCTGGGTGGCTCAGTCAGTTAAGCGCCCGACTCTTGATTTCAGGTCAGGGCATGATCTCACGTTCTGTGAGTTCAGGTCTGTGTTGGGCTCTGTGCTGAGTGCAGAGCCTGCTTGGGATTCTCCCTCTTTCATTGCCCCTCCCCCACTTGCACACGTGCTCTCTCTCTTTCTCAAAATAAATTTTAAAAAATAAATAAACTTAAAAAGACAGAAACTTCTTAAAATAAATAAACATTGAAAAAATAAAATCTTTAAAAATTAGATAGATAGATAGATAAGCAAGCTTACTAACTCAGCAATGCTGTTTCCTGTGTAAGTGAAAGAGAGCCCAAATAAAGGAGGCAGTTGAAAGAGGAAGAAAGATAAAGACCTGTGCTAATGTGAGCTGCATTCACTATCCTGAAGATTTGTGTTTTGCCTCCACTTTTTTCTGTTAATCAGGGGGGCATTAGTATTTAATGTCAGGATCATCTTTGGATGGAGGAGGAGTCTCCCTGGTTCCAAGAGGAAGGGGAGGAGATGCTCTTGCGTGCCTTGGACATTTGTCCCCAGTGTTTAGGCACCGGAGTGCAGTTGCTGGCTGGGACCTTATATTTCCTGTTGACCAACCTGCAATCTCAGCAGATTCGTACACCTTCCTGGTGAGGTTTCTCCTCCTGACTCACAAGCTTCTGGCAAGTTCTTGGTAGGTGAGGGTATATGGGGTGAAAAGTTGACCAAGTTGCTTGGAACGAGGGCCTGTGGTGTGAAGAGTCCGTGAAGCTGGGCGTTGGTGAGGGTGAGGGGTGACGAGGCCCTCGTCAGCACCATAATGAGCAGTCCCCACTGCCACTCCACTCTTCTCTTTGTTCAACCGCTTTCTCCCTCCTTTGCATCTCCCTGGGGTCCAGCATGCTGGAAGGAAATTTTATTTTTTTCACCATCCAAGGTCAGGCACTCTGTATCCTGGTGAAGTGATCTAGCTTGGGAGCCCTGAGGTTCAGGGTCCCAGTCCACTCCAGACGGGGGCTGGCAAGATTGAATTTCCTAGAAATCCAGACCCATGTCCCCTGCTGCCACTACCCACTGCTCCCCTGGACCTGAACCCAGGACTGTCAGTAATACTAGCTGACACATACTGAGTACCCATCTTTGGGCCACATTCTGCCCTGAGAAGCTAAGGAGTCACGCCCCTCCTCGTGGCAGTGAGTGATGGCACATAGTCCGTGCCTCGCCCACGGAAGCACCGCTGGGGAGCAGCAGAGGGAAAGTGCCCACCGGCACTTGGCTCTGGAGTGTGCTGGCAGTAACAGCCCTCCATGGCTTCCCAGCAGCTCTCTCTTCCTCGATATCTGTTAGTGGTTTGAGTTTCTGGTAGCATTTTATTGATTTTATTTTATTAGCAAGTGTATTTTCAAAACAGTTAATTGTCCTGTACTATCCTCAGTCAAGACTGCATGGCCGAGAGGAGCTGCCCCCTCACTTTTACCACTGGAGGTAGAGGCTGGAGGGGTTGTGATTTGGGGTCTTGGACTCAAGTGTCTCTGTTTTCTCCATTATTTGTTGATTTCCTCTCTCGCAAATAGGAAAAGCCCGCGACAGGACGTGCCACCAGCAGTCTGGGCTAAAGAGTGACAGCTGTGGTTTGGAGAAAGGGCTGGGTGGTGGCTATAGAGAACCTATCTTGCTGCTTGTTTTCTCCTGCTTTCCCAGTGCTTTCATTCATTTAGCAAACATTTGTTGAACACCTGCCCTGGGTCAGGCACTGAGCTAGGTTCTGGAGAACCCTGTCCTCATCTAGCTCCCAGTGTAGTGGGAGAGACCATTCCAGCACTGACAAGCACTGGGTGTCAGGAGTTTACAGAGGAGTGACTCCCAATCCAGATTTAATGAAGTCAAAGAAGGTGTGTGGGTGAGGGCCGACATCAGAGTTAACCGGGGTGCTGCCTTTGTGGTGGCAGAACCGTCTGTGCAGAGGCACCGAAGGTGGGAGGTGTGGAGGGATTCTGCATGCCCTACGGGACAGCTAGAGATGCAAGAGAGACCCAGACTGTGAACGTATTTAGATGCTGTGCTGAAGAGTTTGGGTTTTATCTTGAGAATTATGGAGAATCCCTGGAGGGTTTTGAGCAGGGGGCTGACATCAAAGGGGGCTGCCTTTTTGAACGTTCACGCTGGCAGCCGTGTGGAGAGGGTACCTGAGGGCAATGAGATCCAAGACAGGCAACCAAGGCGGGGGCTGCAGCAGCGATCCAGACATACCTAGATCTCAGAGGGTCTCCCTTTCTCACTGTTACAGCTGTGAGTGTGGAGGTGCTCAGAGCCCAAGAAGAATGGGAAGCTGTGGACAACATCCGGACGGAGACAGGTAACCGCAGGAACGGCACTGTCTCCACACAGCCCAGCTGCTAGGAAGGGTGCCATCCACATGTGTGGCTAACATTTTTGTGACTCTGAGATTAGGAGACAATTACTGAGCATTTTCATTTTAGCCCTTTGACATAGAATAAAATATCTTCCCAAATCCAGAGATGATGACATTCTGCCTCTGGAGGAAATGGGAACGAATGCCATGGGGAAAGGGCTGCCATCCACTCACACCTGAGAGAAGACAGGGAGGACCTTGGCCAGGGTCAGCTTCTGCAGGGTGATGAGATTGGGCAGAAGGATGGAGGCCAGCAGCCAGGGTCCCTGCCTAAGGTTGTTCACTGTACGGGGAGGTCTCTGGAGATAGGGGCTGAAGCCATCTGCTGGACGGCTCCAAGGGCTGGGTGAAAATGGTCTCACTTCCTTTTTTGACAGGTTTGGATGGAGCTATAAGAGGGTAGAACTGGGACCCATACCTGGTTTGAGCTTCCCTGGGGCTCCTGAAAAGCCATTACAATGGACTGTTTCAGTCATCACCTATATTTGCTAACTGATAATTAATTCCCTGTGGACAGTACCAAAGGACAGAAAGGGGGTCATTCACATACAGGGTGTAAGAAGGGGCAAAGTAGCAGTTAGGAAATGCCCCTAAACAGACCTTGGCATGCTCCCACAGGGGCACCTACTCCAGTCAGTGAGTTGCCTCCTCACAGATGAGTGGAATTTAGGGACCACCCCCCCCCCCCCCCCCCCCCCGCAGGTCAGATCTGTCCCTACTCAGCTGCAGAGATCAGCCTAGCAAGCCTCTGAACAGCCTGGTCTTAAAAGGGAGCTGGCCCAGCAGATAATGGTAGCCCCTTGAAAAAGAATTGGTTTTAGCTGTAGGTATCTGACGTTTGCAACTGAAGGCCAGCGTTTGGCTTAAAGGTGACAACCAGAGGGCCCTCAGTAAATGTTCGCCGATGGAATGACTACTGTTATAAATCCTGGAGTGTCTTCCCCTTTGCTATAGGTCAGGCCAGCTCAGACCAGCCTGGGCAGCTAATCTCCTTCAATGAAGCCCTGCAGCATTTCCAGACTGTGGACCTCTCTTCCTTCAAGGTATGAAAGTACTTTTGGGGTCTCAGTCAAAGCACCTTCTTCCCAGGGGCCAGGTTTCTATCCCACACTGGGCAAGCTAGATTGAAGCTTCCAGTTGAGGACCCTACCTCACCTAAGAAATCTTAGAGCACAGAATCAGGGGTAGCTAAGGACCCATGCTTCATACAGGACCCCAGTGGCCTTTTTGGGACTGTGCCCCAGAGTTCTTATGGCCCTGTCATACAGAGGTCTGTGTTGCGGCTCCCTGTTCTTCCTCTGGAATCAAATGCTAGATAGCTCCTTAGGGAAGCAAGGCATCCTGTCTAGAAAGCTGAGTAATCCATGGCCATTGTAGGAAAATCTTCTGTTCCCTCGGAACCAGAAGTGATTTGAGAATTTTAAAAATATGTGAGGATTTTAAAACATTGAGGAGAATTTTATTTTATTTTTATTTTTTTTTAACGTTTATTTTTTATTTTTGAGACAGAGAGAGACAGAGCATGAACGGGGGAGGGGCAGAGAGAGAGGGAGACACAGAATCAGAAGCAGGCTCCAGGCTCTGAGCCATCAGCCCAGAGCCCGATGCGGGGCTCGAACTCACGGACCGCGAGATCGTGACCTGAGCTGAAGTCGGACGCTTAACCGACTGAGCCACCCAGGCGCTCCGAGGAGAATTTTAAAAACACTGAGGAGAATAAGAGCTCGAGGGCTTTCTGGGGCATCTTGAGTGACTACGAGTAATTTTAGAGGATTGTGATTGCAGATCTTCAACCTAAAACCAGGTTTAAGAAAGGCTGCAAAGAGGGGCGCCTCAAAGCTCCATGTCTCAAAAATGAATAAACGTTAAAAAAAAAAAAAAAAAAAAAAAAAAAGAAAGGCTGAAAAGATAAGAATCAGGTTGGTTTTTAGGACCAGAGAGGCAGAAGCTACCAAAACCAGAAAATTCTAATACCTGCTGCAGTGGCCCTTGAGGCATAAGTCAGCACGACCTGGTTTAGGAGGTGCTGGTTGTGCTGGTTGTGGTATGGACAGAACGCTCCAGCTACCCCTCAGGTATCCGGCTCCAAAAAAGCCCCCACTAAACACACCTCCCCACTGGCTCCCTCACCCTGGAAGTTGAGAGGACCTGCGAGACTTTATAATTTATGTCCTTTCCAGAAAGAGATAGACCTACAAAAGGGAAAGCGGCCCTGCCGGGAAACCTGGCCTGGCTTCTGTCAGACCAAAGCGGGGGTCCCCGCGTCAGCCATCTCTAGCCTTCTTGGCAGTCGGTGGAATAGGTAGCTCTGGAGAAACCCAGAGGAGCAAATGCAGACAACGGGCTAATAATGCCTATATCTCTTTCCTACTCACAAAAATCCTGGGGGCCAGAAGAGCCTGTCTCCAGAGATTGAGCAGGTGTTTCACAGCTTCGACCCCCTTTCCCTGGCCCACAGCCCAGCCAGGTCGTTGGGGGAGCTACTTCTTTCTGCAAGAACAGTCCCTGTACTGATCCTAAAGGTCAGTTTATTAAGGCAGGTGAACTCAGAGGGGCGCCTGGGTGGCTCAGTTGGTTGAGCGTCCGTCTCTTCATTTTGTCTCAGATCATGACCCTCAGATCATGTGGAATCGAGCCCTGCATCGGGCTCTGCACTGAGCATGGAGCCTGCTTGGGATTCTCTCTTTCCCTCTGCCCCTCTCCCCTGCTCATGCTATCCCTCTCTCTCCCTAAAATTAAAAAAATAAATAAATAAAAATAAATAAATAAACAAACAAGCAGGTGAACTCAGCCCTCTGCTCATGGCCTGCGATTTCCTCCCCAGAAAAGAATTCAGCCAACTATTCGAAGGACTGGGCTCGCTGCCCTCCGGCACTGCCTCTTCGGGCCTCCAAAGCTCCACCAGGGCCTCCGTGAAGAAAGGGACTTGGTCCTGACCATTGCTCAGTGTGAGTGCACGGGTGCTGCATCTGTGGTCAGGCAGAGAGCACTGTTTGCCCACCTATTGTTGAGGCTAAGCCAGAGGTCTTTCATGTACCATGTTGTGGGGGAGAGCGGGAGCTGCGGGATGAAAATGTGGGAGAACACAGTGACGAGTACAGTCCAGATCTACCTTGTGTCAACCATTTTCTGAGAAACACTCAGTCATCCCTTCATAGGCCAGCAATCTGACAGGGGGGCGGGATGTGTTTTTGGGTAGGTGGCCTGGATAACCAAGACCCAATGCATGGCCGAGTCCTCCAGACCATCTATAAGAAGCTGACTGGCTCCAAGTTTGACTGTGCCCTCTACGGAGACCACTGGGAAGATCTGGGCTTTCAGGGTAAGAGACAGGAATGGTTCATCTTTTCCTTGACCCCTGATTCCACCACTAGAGCAAGAGCCTAGACAGTCTTCTTCCTATCATGCCAACACCCTGAGACTGGATATCTTGGGGGGAAGCATTCCAGGAAGAGGGTATGGGAAATGCAAAGGCCCTGAGGTGAGCATGTTCACTATGCTTGAGAAATGGCAAGGAGTGTGGCTGAAGTGAAAAGATCACTTGTGGCCTTACAGGCCATTGTCAAACATTTACTCTAAGTGAGACAGAAAGCATCAGAGTGATAGGATTTGGAATCTAGTGTTTTCTTTTTCCTCATTCCTTTAACACAGATAAAAATTTTGCTTTATACTACTTTATTTTTTGAGTGAAACAAAATGATTTCAGCTGTTTTGGGATTATACAACTCTTTTTTCAAAATCGTATCAAGTTACATTTATATAGAATAGGAAAATGTCTTCATTTAAAAAGGAAGTTTTAGGGGCACTTGGGTGGCTCAGTCAGTTAAACATCCCTGCTCTTGATTTTAGATCAGGTCATTATCTCACGGTTCGTGGGTTCAAGCCCTTGGGATTCTCTTTCCCGGTCTCTCTGTCCCTTCCCCACTTGTGTGTGCACATGCTCGCTCTCTCTCTCTCTCTCTCTCTCTGAAAATAAAATAAATAGGAAATTTTACATACCTATAACTAATTGGTCCATTGGCATTGCCAACATGTTTAAATTCCTTTATCCTCCCTCATCTATAATATAATTATCTTAAAATTTTCCTCCAAATGCAATGAAAATCATGTCAGTGTTATGATTTTTGTTTTAACCATCAAACAATTTTACAAACTCAAGAGGAGGAGCAAAGTCTGCTGTATTTGCCCGTATGTTTACTCTTTGCATTGCTCCGTCTTCCTTTTTGATATTCTGAGATTTCTTCTTTTATCATTTCCTTTCATTTTCAAGAACTTCCTTTAGCCATTTTCTAAAGTAGTCCTGCTGGTGATAAATTAGTTTCAGGTGTATAATAATAGTGTTTCAACAATTCCATCTAGTACTCAGTGCTCATCAAGATAAATGTACTCTTTTTTTCTTTAAGTTTATTTATTTATTTTGAGAGAGACAGAGACAGCGTGAGCAGGGAAGGGGCAGAGAGAGAGAGAGCGCCCGAGAGAGAGACAGACAGAGAGAATCCCAAGCAGGTTCCTTGCTGGCAGTGTGGAACCTGTCATGGGGCTCAAACTCACTCATGGAACCGTGAAATCATAACCTGAGCTGAAACCAAGAGTCGGACACTGAACTGACTGAGCCACCCAGGCACCCTGTTTGGCCTCCGCTGATGCCACTGGCTAAGAGGGGCACAGGAACCAAATTACATGACTCATTACAGGAGTCCCATGTAGACTTCATTGACATCACAAGGGTATGGGGGCTCACTCCCAGGTCCCAGTTTGCTGAAACTACCTTGGTGGAACTAAGGGGCACCTTGTTACAGTCAGGCAGGGATGGAAGTCCAGACTCCCCACTTGGCCTGTAGCAAAGGTAATCAAGTCCTTGAAGCCCACGGGAGGAGGGACTTCATTTGGCATTGCTCGCCGTCACCCTCCATGTCCTCATCTCTGTTGCAGGAGCGAATCCGGCCACAGACCTGAGAGGAGCAGGCTTCCTTGCCCTCCTGCACCTGCTGTACCTGGTGATGGACTCGAAGACTTTGCTGATGGCCCAGGAGATTTTCCGCCTGTCTCGTCACCATATCCAGGTGGGGCTTTGCTGGGAAGCCAGAGAAAGGGCTGTGGACCCAGGATCCGGGTGCATGGTGCTCCTGAGCTATCAGGAGAGCCTCACGGGGGGCTGTCTCTAGTGGTTGAGGCCTCTCAGGACAACTGGGGCCAAACCAGGACCAGGCTTCCCCCGCCAGCCTGACCTGCGCTGGAATCTGAGCTCTACCACTAGTTAGCCTGTGTCTCAAGCAAGTGCTTTAACTCCTCAGAGCCGTGGTTTTTTTTCATCCATAGAATGGAAATCACGAACACTTCAGCTGGATAGTTGGGAAAATTAAATGAGATTGTATATGGAAGCACTAGGCGTAGCTGGTAGCTGTGATATTAACGTGTCAACTCATTGTCCTCCCTGAGGAAATCCCTTCAACAGTATTAGTAGGTTCTCCTGACCCTAAAGGAGAAGAGTTAGCCTTTATGTGCCCCAGAGGAGGAGATTTGCCTGTGAGGGTCAGGTGACACATGGTCTTACTGACAGGCCAGAAGTGGCTTCCTGTAGCCCTCAGTCTGTCCAAGCCTTCTTTGGAGTTAGGTTTCACGTTTTTCCCAGGTAGTAAAAGGTGGTAGTTCTACCATTTTGTTTTGTTTTGTTTTGTTTATTTTTTTTTAAGATTTTACTTTAAAATAATCTCTACACCCAATTTGGGGCTCGAATTCACAGCCCCAAGATCAAGACTAGCATGCTCCATGAACTGAGCCATCCAGGTGCCCCATCCCACCATTTTAGAAAACAAATTTGACCTGTTTCCTGCCATTCATCTATGCCAGATGCATGGAACATGGAATTTATCCACTATACAAAAAATTTTAAGTTACTTATTTATTTATGTATTTATTTTGAGAGAGACTGAGCAGGAGAAAGGCAGAGGGAGAGGGAGAGGGAGAGGGAAAATCTTAAGCAGGCTCTGTGCTGTCAGTGAAGAACTTGACTAGGGGCTCAAATTCACAAACTGTGAGATCATGACCTGAGCCGAAATCAAGACTCAGACACTCCACTGACTGAGCTTAACTGACTGGGGCCCCCACGAAACAAATTTTTATTCAGCATTCCCTATGCTACTTATTGTGCTTAGTGCTTGGGATACATCAGAGAACAAAGCAAAGATCCTTCTAGCACAGAAGACAAGGCAGTGAGACTAACATGTAAATGAATGATCAAGTATGCCCAAAGGTGGTAAGTGCTAAGCAGAACGAACAAGTAGGGTAAGGTTAGGGTGCTCAAGGTAGCTCTCATGAGAGGGAGGGACTTAAACTAGACCTTGAAGGAGGTGAAGGTGTTGGCCCTTCACCTGGGGGCGGGCACTCCACGCAGAGGGAGTGACAAGAGCAAAGGTGCTGAGGAAGGAGTATGTCTGGCATGTGAAGGGATAGTAGGGAACCAGCTGGAGTGGAAGGAGCCCAGGAGAACAGTCGGGAGGGAGGTCATACGGCTAATGGGGACCAGATGGCAGAGGGCCTGGTAGGTTATGATGAGGACTTTTGATTTTACTCTAAATAAAGTGAGGGTTTTCAGCAGCCTGGAGTACATGATCCAACTCAACATTTTTAAATGTATCCTCTCAGTGGCTAGGTTGAGAATAGTCTGTAGGGAGGGCTTTTATAATCCAGTCAGAGATGATGGGTGTTTTCAGAGGAGGTGTTGTGAAGTAGTCAGATTCTGGATATGGGATCTGGAGCGTATGGGCTTAAGAAAGTAGAGCTAGTTGGGGTGCCTGGGTGGCTCAGTTGGAAGGGCATGTGACTCTTGGTCTTGGGGTTCTGAGTTCAAGGCCCATGTTGGAGGGAGAGTTTGCTTTAAAAAAAAAAAAGAAAGAAAAAAGAAAGAAAGAAAGAAAGAAAGAGAGAGAGAGAGAGAGAGAGAAAGAAAGAAAGAAAGAAAGAAAGAAAGAAAGAAAGAAAGAAAGAAAGAAAGAAAGAAAAAGAAAAAGAAAGTAGAACCAGCATATTTTTCTGATGGATTGATTATGGGTGTGAGAAAAAAAGATTTTTAGTCTGAGCAACTGGAAAGATAGAGTGGCCATCAACTGAAATAGAAAAGAAACAGCAAGGTTGGGGGGTTCAGTCTGCCATACAAATTTTATTTTACTTTTTAAGTGTCCATTCACTTATTTTGAGAGAGAGCACAAGTGCAGGAGAGGCGGAGAGGGAGGGAGAGAGAGAATCCTAAGCAGGCTCCATGCTCAGCACAGAGCCTGACACGGGGCTCAATCTCACAAGTCGTGAGATCATGACCCGAGCCAAAATCAAGAGTCAGACACAACCGACTGAGCCACCCAGACGCTCCGCCATACAAATTTTATATTGAGGTTATGCATTTTTTGGTAAGAGCACCACAAAAGAGCAGTGGCCTTCTCTGTGCCTCAGCTCAGGAGCACGTAATGCCAACATGTCTTACTGCTGGTAAGGTTAACCTTGATCGTGTGGTTAAGGTGTCTGCCAGGTTTCTACACTATAGAGTTATTATTTTTCCCCTTTGTAATTAGTAACTGTCTTGGGGAAGATACTTGGAGACTGCGCAAATATTGTTTTTATATCAGTGTATATAGATATTTATCTTTTTCTATGGGTTATAACCCAATAGTATCATTACTTATTTTGTTGCTCACATTGTTTCAAGGTCTTCGGCCATTTTCGGAGCTCTTTCAGGTGGGCACCTGTGCCCTTACAGTGTGCCCTTTTCTGAGCGCTATTTAGCTTTCTGGACTGCAGAAAATGCTCTGGTCTCATCTTGTATTTTCCCCATATGATTTCCAGGCCTGGAATCACCCACTTCTCTAAGGAGCTCTTGCTCTTTTAGTTGGAGAATGACATTTAGAAGGCAAGCGCTGAGGCCCAGGTGTTCTCACTGCTAGTAAGTTCTGACCCTTCCCAGCCCTCTCTGTGGACAGAGCCTGGAATACACACATGTGCTACAGGTTCGCTCCCAGCCCTGATAGGGGAGGTCTACGGAGGCGAGTGTACCTGTCCCAGCCCTGGTGCAGGAAGGTGGTGTGCTTTGGTACTGCCTGAGGGAGGGGAGCCCAAGAACAGTGGCTGAGCATCAGACCTGCAACACTTGCATCAGATCATCTTACCCTAGAGGGTTGGAGGTGGGCAGGCCTGAGTTGCCAAAACAGACCGTTGCAGTAACAGTGTGGCTGGCCATGTTTTGTAGTTCTCAGAATCTCAATTTCTTCCTTCTTGTCAAATGAGAAAGTAATTCCAACCCTGCAGAATTATTCTAAGTTAGAGATAAACTATGTAAAGTGCCAAGCACATTAGCCATTCAGTGAGTGTTTGTTATCAAAGTAACTTAAAAAAATTTTTTTGGAAGTTTATTTATTTTGAGACAAAGCAAGCAAGGAAGGGCAGAGAGAGAGGGAGAGAGAATCCTAAGCAGGCTCTGCACTGGTAGCGTGGAGCCTGACACGGGGCTTGATCTCATGGTTTGTGAGATCATGACCTGAGCCAAAATCAAGAATCGGACACTTAACAGACTGAGTCACCCAAGTGCCCCTCAACGTAATTGATTTCCGTGAGTAAAAATACACTTTATACATCTTATGTGTAATAATACATACATAAATACAGCTTATGTTTTTAAAGTCAGTTGAATACATATCTGTGTGTGCATGAGGGCACACACACACACACACACACACACAACTGTTAGTAAAGTAGATGCCTTTTTAATTTTTAATTTATTTTATTTTAGTGTGTGTATATGTGTGTCTTAGGTGGATCCCTTTTTTAATCCAAAACTTCTTGAATACAAAACAAGTTATCATATGGTTCCTGCCACTGGGACACTTTTTCTTTCTTTCTTTTTCTTTTTTTTAATTATTTATTTTATTTATTTATTTGGAGAGAGAGAGAGAGTGAGAGTGTGTGTGTGTGTGTGTGAGAGCGAGCGGGGAGGGGCAGAGTAGACAGAGAGAGAAGAGAATCCCAAGCAGGCTCCACACTGTCAGCACAGAACCTGAGGCAAACTGTATGATCATGACCTGAGTCAATATCAAGAGTCCGATACTTAGCCAACTGAGCCACCCACGCGCCCCTGGGGCAGTTTTACATTTCTGATGTCTACTCAATATCTCTGTATCTTTGGGAGGAAAAGCACCCATTAAATTTTAAGGCTTCACTTATGCCTGTCTGTTCCAGGAAACACTGGAAGAGGCAAGAGTGGGACTTCACAAGTATCTGGTCTTGAGATATATCGGGGGCCCCACAGGGTGAGAATGTGGGCATGTTCTGTGGTCTTCACGATGCAGGGAGGTAATGTCTGGGTTAAGTTTGAGAACCGTACCTGGTAGCTTATGCCGTGGTCCCCTCTCTTGAAGTTGAGGAGTACCTCAGCAATCCAGCCCCTCATTTTAGAGGCATGGAAATGGAGACCCAGAGAAACCAAATGACTTGCTGAAGGTCCCACGGCTAATTGGTATTTCCTATGAGTTATCTCTGACCTCATTGTCTCCCTTCTTATGATGTACGAAAGCTCTGTTGTAAGAGCTGCCTACAGGAAAATGGATGCCAGGGTGGAGGGTATTGCCAACTCCGAATACCTCATTTGTTTTTAAGGACAGGCTTGAGGGAGGTGAGGGAGCAAGCCATCCAGATGTCTATGGGAGGGACATCCCAGGCAGAGGGAGCAGCAGGATGAGAGAGTACTGGGTACTTGATCTGCACGGACCCAGACTGACTGCTTTGACCAGTCCATTTCTCATCCCTTCACCGGCTGGCCTTTATGGAACTTACTGGGGATTTATGTTTACTCCACAATATGCATGTTGGCCAGTAAGATGGAACAGCAGTTTAACCTAATAAGAGGGCTGGTATAGGCGTCAGGAAGCTAGATCCTGGCTCCATCTGCAGTATTATTATGGGGCTATGATGTAAGTCACTTAACCTCTCCGGGCCTTAGCCTGCTCTTCTATGAAATAAGGGGCTTGGCCTAAACAATTCTAAGGTCCCTCCCAGATTTATTTTAAAATTCCTTGAAGTAAAAGCAATGCCAAGATTTTAAAGTAAAGCTTGACCTCAAGCCCTTATGAACCTTGAAAACACCGTTTTCCAGGAGGCGTGTGCGAGATCAGAGTAACAGCTGGGGGCCAAAGCTCTGCCAGCAGCTGGTCCTGTTCTCTCCTGAGGGGAAACGTAAAGCCCCACGTACCCACGGTACATCCTGCTAAAGGGGAACTGGCAAAAAAGTACACATGCCGGCGTAGGGGGGCAGACTCCCACGAATCCCAGCAGTATGGAAGTGTTTAGCCCACACCATGCGGAGAAGGGGTGCTGTCACAGACACCGAGGGGTGCAGGGCGCATCGGGCTACTTGCTGGCAGGCGAGGAAGCACCTTATGGTAATGCTTGCTCACATACACGCTTTAATAGCCTTCCGCGCACTTTCCATGCCTTGTTTCATTCCGCCAACATGACAGGCCTGCGAAGAGGTAGCTTCCTCCGCTGCCTTTCAGTCAGTTCCTCAACACAGCCTCAGTGTAGTATTTTAGCTCTAGGCAACACTTGTCAGGGGCCAAGGAACTGCTGAAGAAAAGGAGGCATTTAGATCTGAATTCCAGTTTTTCACTGCTTTTTAGTAAGTGGGCTCGGTAACAGTGTTCTCAAGAGTGAGCAAACACTGGGTTTCGATCCTCTGTTAATTATGTTGCTACCATATTCTTGTTCCCGTGTTTATTTTTAGACTGAAAAAAGTCTAGGGAGGGAGCAATCTTATACGAGTATATATGGTAATTAAGTAGGCAATACATGAAGGTATAAATGCATTGCTGCTGACCTCAGCTACTCATGTTGAGGAAAGGATAATTATGAACATTTGTTAACACTTCCTTAGGCCGGCACTGTGCTTAGTATTTTGCATATGCGATCTAATTGCTCGTGACGATAACTCTGTGAGTAGGTTGTGGAATAGATAATAGAAAATGTGAACTGTAGGTAATAAAACCAATCTCATAACGTTTTTGTAATGAATAGTGACTCGACCACCCAGCATGGCCCTTTTGTCAAGGTCCCCAGGACCACCCCCAGGTTCGATGATTGGGAAGATTCACAGGACTTGGCCTATAGTCACACTGATAGCTATGATTTAGTCTAGCAATAGGAAAATCAGCAAAGGGAAGGAGTGCGTGGGACAAATCCTCAGGAAATCGGGCGTGAGCTTCCTTCCAAGAGTCTTCTTCCGGTAGAACCACACGGGAAACACTTAATTCCTCCAGTATCGAATCATGCAGCACAGGAAATGTTGCCAGCCAGGGCAGCTCTCTAGAGATTCAGTACCCAAGGTTTTATGGGGGCAGTCGTGCACACACCCTCTGTGTAGCACACACCAAAATTCCAGAGTCAGAGAAAAAGCAGATATTCAGCATAAACCACATTGTTTGTACAGTTAAGGCACATGAGTCATCCTGAGGGGATGGTGGAAACCCTCCCAAAATCCAAGTTCCCAGGTGCCAGCCAAAGGCCACCCTTGCAGGCAGGTTTTTCTCAGGACAGCAGTCTCAGGTCTGGTGCGTTAACTCTTTCCTGCGCAGTCCTCAATGTTATTTCCTTTTTGGTTTTAAGAAACAGGAAAGCTAAGTCTCATAGAGTTCGGGTGGCCTTCCTAAGGACACACAGCCAGCAGGCGTCGAGGCCAAGATCTGGAGCCCAGATGTCATGAAGACCCCAAGAAAAATCTTTGTGGAGCCAGAAGACCCTCTACGGTTCAGTGCTGTCAGATAGAACTTTCTGCAATGAAGGGAGTGTTCTTTATTGGCACTGCTCAATACAGTAGCTAGCTACACAGCACAGATGGCTATTGAGCACTCTATATATAACAAATAGAACTAAGGACTTCAGTTTTGTTTTTCGAAAAATTTTTAAGTCTACTTATTTATTTTGAGAGCGAGAGAATAGGGGAGGGGCAGAGGGAGAGGGAGAGAGAATTCCAACCAGGCTCCCCGCTGTCAGCGCCGAGCCCCACTCAGGGCTTCATCTCATAACTGTGAAATCATGACCTGAGCTGAGATCAAGAGTCAGACGCTTCACCGATTGAGACCCTTGGGCATCACAGGAGTTGTTTTTTTTTTTCAACTAAGGAGTTGAATTTTTGTTTATGTTTGTTTATTTATTTATTTTGAAAGAGAGAGAACCAGCAGGGGGAGCAGAGAGAGAGAGGGAGACAGAGGATCTGAAGCAGGCTCTGTGCTGACAGCATAGAGCTTAATATGGGGCTCAAACTCATGAACCATGAGATCATGACCTGAGTCGAAGTCGGACACTTAACCAGCTAAGCCACCCAGGTGTTCCAAGGAGTCGGATTTTTAGTTTTGCTTAATTTTTAACTAATTTACATAAGTTTTACATTTATTTACTTATTTAGAGAGAGCACAAGTGGGGCAGGGGTGGAGAGAGAGAGAGAGAGAATCCCAAGCTCAATGGGATGAGATTGGGAGAGCCCGATGCGGGGCTGGAACTCACAAACTGTGAGGTCATGACTTGAGCTGAAGTCGGACGCTTAGCCGACTGAGCCACCCAGGTGCCCCTAATTTTTAACTAATTTAAGTCGCTCTTGGTGGCTACTTGCTACCATACTGGACAGCACAGTTCTGTATCATAATGTAATGGCTTTTTCTTAGGGGAAGCAGATGGAATAAAGAGACTTTGGCTCTTGTTTCCAACTAAGGAGTGTACTGATCTGTGTGTGCCCCTCAGGGGGTGTCCTTGGGTATGTGCAACGGTAGAAACTAACATGTAAAGAGCTGGGCTGCCACTGACCCTGTGCCCGCTCCATTCCAGCAATTCCCCTTCTGTTTGATGTCCGTGAATATCACCCGCATCGCAATCCAGGCCTTAAGGGAGGAATGTCTCTCCAGGTGAGTCCCCACGCTGGTCAACCCCAGCCAGCTGATGAGAGCGACCCAGCAGAACCTGGTTCCCTCCCACCCCCTGCCCCATTCTCCCAGCCCCTCTCCCAGAGCCCCAACAGAGTCCAGTCCCAGCAGAGTCCAACCCTACCCTGAGGTGAAGGCTGCCTGAGGAAAGGCTCCCTGGGGGAATAGAGGGCAGGAGGCACCTGGCTGTCAGCTTGTCTGCTGCGGGGCGGGTCACCCCCCGCCCCCCGCCCTTGTGCTGTAGGGAGTGCAACCGGCAGCAAAAGGTGATCCCGGTGGTGAACAGCTTCTACGCCGCCACCTTCCTCCGCCTCGCACACGTTTGGAGGACTCAGCAGAAGACCATCGCAGACTCCGGCTTTGTCCTCAAAGGTGTGCTCTTTTGTCTTGACCTAGGGGGTCTGAACTCCTAGGGTCCCCAGGTTCAGGGACCCCAGGATAGTTGCTAGACTGGTTTGGGTTACAGTTCCCTCCCCCCTCCTCCCCCCTCCCCCCCATTCACACTTTCTCAAACTCCAGCTTCCCAAAGTGTCCATCAGCCCACCCTCTGGAGCCTGCCACCTCTCCTCCCTTTCTGACCTCAGATCATATTTACTGAATCAAAAGCTGGGTCCATCGGGTGGACTGACCATTCAAAGTCGAGACTGCCCTGGTCAAGGTAGAATGTGCAGTTCCTTGTGGCTTCCCTGGTCCGTCAGCCTCCCTCTCTGGAGAGCTCTCCACCTTGGACCCTTTCACCCTTCTCTCCACAGGGTCTGGGTTGGGGGGTGCCCCCAGAGCTGCTAGGCCTGGACTGGTGTGCAGCCCAAAGCCCCCTCAAGCCTTTTGTTCTCCATTCCTCTGTTCCAGACTTGGAGGTGTTGGCCAAGAAGAGCCCGAGGCGGCTGCTCAAGACCCTGGAAATCTACCTGGCTGGAGTGTCAAAGGGACAGGCCTCATTGTTGGGAACACAGAAGTGCTGTGGGCCACAAGCCTCTCACTCCAAGGATCTCACCTTCACAGGCGTGTGTGACCTGCCACCACATTCATCCAAAGGCACGCGGCTGATCTGACCAACCGGAGGCTGACAGAAAGACCCAGCTGCTGGGCCACGGGGGCTTTGGAAGGGCACTTGGCGCATTATGCCAAGTGCATGCCGGCTGGACCTCCTTGGCGAATCCAAGGACCCTCACCCGTGTGAGACATTAGGGACAGTTAGACTCATCCCATTCCCCACAGACCTGCCTCCAGAGCGATGAACTTGCCATAATTGGAATTGAGCTACTTTAGAGTTGGTTTCCAGGTAATCCCACTGAGTGAATGGATCATGAGGCGGGAAAGCCCTACCTGGATGTTCTACATATCTGCACATCGAAAGATATGCCCACACAGAGGTGCCAGAATTCTGACTCCCTGGGAGGCAGGCTCTCAGGCCCCAGGTGCCCACAGGACAGGGACCCTGTGGCTAGAATTCGAAGGGAGGAGCAGTGGCAGCAGCCAACAGGGAACAGCACGAACCAGAGCAACAGGTCTTCCTCTCCTTCCTCCACCAGGCTGATATGGGGCCCCTCTGGGGTTTCTGGCCTCGCACTCACCCCACCCTCACATCTCCCCATGCCTCAGCCCCGCTGTTGAGGATACAGAATTGGCTTTCGGCTGGGTGTCTCCACTGCCGCCCATCCCCACTGCCCACAAGCTGGGCACCCCACTACTGCACAAACCCCACCCCATGAAGGTGTGCGGTTGCCACCAGGGATGGTTTTCTGGCCTGGATGAAGGAGGAGGTTCACACATCGGCAGTTTTTGAATAAAAGAATTGTCCTAGGCCAAGGGCCCCAGGTGTTTTCCTCCAGCCTGGTAGAGCCAGGTGCTCCAGCCCAGTGACGGCACCGGTCCCGGGCTCCAGGAGAGAAGGGTGCTCTGCCCTGGCCAGGCCCCTGCTGAGGGCATAGATATCCATTCGTACTTACAGGCCCAGAGACTCCTTGCACACTCTAGCCAGTGGGCAAGGTGGCCCTGGCTCTTGTGAAGATTGCTGTGAGGCATCCACAGGTTTTCCTATATGTGCTTCTGGGGAAGCTCGTAGCTCCGTTGTTCCATTCCTCCAGGCCAGGGTTTCCTTCGCTGGGCAGCAGGGGGCAGCTGAGACCGCACTACACTGCTCTCCTGTCCTCTGTACTCCCTCCAGTAGACCCACTGAAGACCACTGTCCAGGCCTTGCAGGCCTCACTAAGTCTAACCCCCTGGAGCTGGGGTCCATCACAGAGGTGGGGATGATAGCTAGCCACCGAGGCAGGAAACAGCAGGGACCTCCCCACTGCTGTCAGCAGGATGCCTCGACTCTGCAGTTTGCCTCGCACAGCACCATCTTGGCCAGACCTGAACAAATCCTTCGTCTGCTTTTCTTCCTCCAGTCTGGGTGCTTAGCTGGCCTGCAGGGGTGGCAGGGAGCTTTGTTAGGCTTGGTGGAGCCGGAACACGGAAAGGCTACAGCTCAGCCCCCACTTCAGAGTCAGGTTCCATAGTTCCCTTCCTGCAGATTCCTTCCCCTGGCTCTCAGACCAGAATCCTAACTCAGCAGACCCGATGGTGAATGCCCAGGCTGCAGCGTGCTCAGGGAGCAGTCCGCATGGGCCTCTAGCTGAAGGGGAGGCAGTCCTTTATAATCAAGTCACTCCCCGTGTAATGGTCTCCAGGGCACTCAGCTTCAGACCTTGGGACATTACCAACAACACAGTCCAGGGATTAAGTTGTGGTTCTGTTGAGGAAGGGTGAGGGGGTGCTGAAACACTCTGAAAGTGGATGCAAAAGTCTTAACCTGTGCTTTTTTCTTGAGAAGGGCCTACCTAGACCTTCCATGGGAGACAAAATGCTTCGCCGCCCTAAAAACGTCGGAGCCATGGATTTGGTGCAGCCCTCACTCTCTCCTTTGCAAATCATCCCTGCACATGCTGTCTGTATAGGCTGACAGCTCCACCGAGGGCAGGCTGGGGGTGCTATGCAGGGGAGGTGATTTTTCTGTGCTGCTTTGCATGAAATCAACAAGATGAACTTGGTCAGAATTTGTTTGGGATGGAAGAATCCAGCAGGTCAGAGCTCAGAAGCCACAGAACCCTTGGAGCCCAGGGGTGAGGGCAGGTCAGGATAGTCACAGCCCTGCCTGGCCTCATTAACTCGAGTCCAGGCTTACCCATCCGTGCTCTTTCCCACCCTAGATCCTGCCCCCCAGGGTGGGGCCACATTGGGTGACTGTGTTCTCCTCCCATTTAGCTATCTAGGCTCTTTGATATTCCAGCCATCACACCTTTGCACAAGAGAATGAACTAAGGTCTGTCTTTTCCTAGACAAGGAAAAGCAACTTGCCCAGGATGAAATAGAGGCAGAGTGTAAACCAGAACCCGTGACTCTCCACACTAGTGTGGGGCTCTCCCCCAGCCCTACAGAGACCCTGTGCTCATTGGCCTAACATGATACAATGTGCCTATGAGGTGACAGGCCAGACTTCTGCACAGCAGTGAGAAGCAAGCCTCTTGATCGGCAAGCGAGTCGTTTGGAAGCCGCCTCACCATGGTTAATTACAGCAGCTGAGGAAAGACTGGCTTGAAGAGAAATGTATCCCAAGCCCATTGCCACAACCTTGTCCCAGTGGGGAATGCGTGACTGAACTGAACCCTTGGCTGAAAGCTATCCTGAGGCCTGGTGCTGTGCCGCTTCTCTACTGGGTTCACAGCACTACCTGCCCAGAGGGAATCCTGGCCCCTCTGCCTCAATCATGCAAAGTCAGCGGGTAGGGGGATCATCACTGGGTCGGTCCTCCTCTGCCCCAGTGTGTGGGTAAGCCCTGGTGGACGGGGGGGGAGTGAGAATTAGCTGACAGCAGCGAGCTGGGGAGGCACTTGTCTCCTTTATTGAACGTCCTCACGGGCACCTCAGCACTGACCAGGCAGCCAGAGCAGGAGAAAGCGGGTAGGAGGCCAGGGGCAGGGAGATGCCCACTCTCATTTCCAGTCCTTGAAGAATTGCTTGAAGATGGGACTCTCGCGGCCCTGGGGCAGAATCTCCACCTGCAGGAAGAACAGGGGAGAAGGATAGCCCACAAGGTTCCACCCTGGCCTCCACCAGGCAAGGACAAAGCCACAGAGGTGGGTGCTGGGCCCCAGCCCTGAGTCCACATTGGTCTCCGGGCCAGGAATGCTTCTCCAGGTAAGCCAAGAGATGAGAAAGAAGATTACGGGGACATGAGCTGAGAAAACATCACCTCAAGAACTCGTGTGTGCAGTTTGATAGACGCACTAGTCACAGATGAGCCTTCGGAAAGACTCATGGAGTCCTGTTGCTGGCGCAACAGGGGGTGTACGGGCCAGGGACAATGGCCCAGAGGAGACACACAAGCTCTGCGAAGGCACACCCGCTCTCTGGGCTGCCAGGGAGGGGCTGCCCAGCATCCTCTTGCTTTTAAATGTTGAAGGATTAAGAGGGGCTTTCCCACTGGATGGTAGGGAGGTCAGACTGCTCCTGACTGTGCTCGAGGATTTCCTGCCCTCTTCCCCCAGTCTTTGGGGCAAGAGGCCATGAGAAGAGTCCCAGGAGGGGGAGTTGGGGCACAAGGCGCCTCCTCACCTGAGTGTTGGGGGCATAGCGCATGCGAGAGATGAAGTCCTCCGCCACCTGGAGAGCTGCCTGCCGCTCCTTCTCGTTAGCTTTTCGCCCTGGATCAATAGGAAGGGGATTTTTTGTTTTTTAAGAGCAGGGATTCTCTCTAGTTCACATCCCATTTTCTCAAGGAAATTTAAGGGGAGGTCCATAGAACAGCCGGCCACTTTTTAAATAAACGGACCAGGAGGGTTGCAAGACCCTGAGGAGGTCTTTGGAGCCGTGAGGTCAACCTCTTGAGACTTTTCTCAACCCAGCAGCTCCAAGTGATATGAAAGCTGCTCTTTCCGCCTCCTCTAATCAAAACCTTCTGCTCGGACCGGGGGCCCACATATTCAGAGAGAGAGCTAGTGTTCCCGTGGCATGAGACCCTAAATCTAGAGCCCCGCCCCAGGACACCTCACCTCTGGAGCCTATCAACTGTACCGCTGACAAGTATCAACAAGTATCAAGTCTTTTGTGTAAAACTAGGACAAAGGGTGTGATTAGTCTTCCTCCCACAATGCCAGATAGCCGACCTCAGCCTAATGGTACGTAGGCCATTAAGTAGGCCACCAAAGACCTTATAAAAAGGAAGAGCATCCAGTTATCCATTTCCTCCTGTGGGCAGTTCCTTTAATGCAAGCTATACTCCAGCTTAAGGCAAAGTACTTCTCTTCTTGGCTCCCAGCGTTCTTATTTGTTTGTTTGTTTGTTTTCTTCTCCGGTTTCTCTTTCCAGAATGGTTCGGTTCTTTGCTTGGGGTTAAATTCCCTTCCGTGGGTATCTGGGAACCTCTCATGCCTGGAACTGGTCCCATGGGAAAGGGACCCCGTGGCAGCCCCAGTGCACAATCTCCACCCATCCCCGCCCAACTCGTAGGAAGCCACCATGCTGTCGGCCGCTCTGGCCCTTCCCCGAAGCGGGAGTATTACTGGCTAGTAGCAGCTATCCTTGGAACACCTTATCCTTCCTCATCTTCCTTCCTAGGGCCGGGGGTTTCTCTTGGCTTCGGTTGTCCCCACAAATATCTATTGAGCAAATGCTATTTAGTCACGACACTAGAGATGATACGGTTCCTGCTTTCGGGAAACGTATAATCTGGTCAGGGAGATAAGACACGCTCAAGAAAAGGCAAGCGTGGAGAAGTAAAGAGGCCCCCAGGGTCACTCAGAGGCTCCGAGTTTTGTTTCAACATTTTCAGAGTTAAACCAAGTGGACAAGTTTACACACAACAGTGTTTCTATCCCCAGCCAATACAATCTCTTGGAAAAACAAGTTCTACTAGTTCATTTCCCAGTGCATAAAGTGGGATTTAATTTACCTAAAATCTCTCTGTCGCACCCCATGGGCAGAATGGCAAGATTGGGATCCCAGCAGCCCTCAAGGGCCTAGGAGTGTTCTAGAACAGTGGTCCTCAAAATGTGCTCCTGGACCAGCAGCAAGGCCTGGGAACCGGTTAGATATCCAAACTCGGGGGGGTGGAGGCAGGTAGCCATCTGTTTTAAGAGGCCCTCCAGTGATTCTAAAGCATGCTTGAGTTTCAGAACCATTGCCTGGAATTTAGGGGGGCCGAGAACAGCACAAAGCCCTCAGGGCCTTCCTGGGGCTGGTTTTGAAAGCAGTCAGGCAGGCCGAGCCCTCCAACGGGAAGCGTGCCCAGCTCAGAGCAGCTTCGGCGGTGTTGGGCTAGCATGGAGAAGCCACATGTACCCTTCCAAATGTAGATCTTGCCACAGAGCCCATTGTCCAGCACGAAGCAGTCATCAGACAGCAGCAGCTCGAGGGCAAAGGGACTGGAGTCGGCCACCTTGGTCAGGTTCATCTGTCCAGTGGCGTCGGAGACCTGGGGGAGGATGGGCAGTGCCAGATCCCACCCCCTGCTCCCAAAACACAGCCCTAAACTCCACCCCTGCACCACGGCCCCAGCCTGAGGACTCGGGGCAGATAGCACTGACGGGCAAATCGTAGGCACCCCACCCCTCACATCACCCTCAATCACTGTAGCACCGAGGCCCCGCCTCCACTTAGGTGGATTCCAAATTACAAATGAATGCAAAGAATCTGAAAAAGTAAAGCTCAGCTTTGGCTTCAGACCTCCTTCTCCAACAATGGGCCACAAGTGAAGTGGCTTTTATCTCCTCAGGAGGGCCAGACATCTGTCCATTTCACATCCTCACCTCACACCAAGCCCTGAATAAACCACCGTGCTGCCCGGCTCAACGTTCCTGTTCCCGGGGCTTTCTCTTCTCCTTTCAGCAGCCCCTGCCTGGGCACAGCGCAGGCCCACAGTGCCCACCTTATACAGAGCCGCGGCCTGGGCGTTTGTCCGGTCAGCTGTCAGGTCTTCCTCAGGGTTCCCCTCCTTCAGAGCAGGCTTGGGACCCAGGACCTACAGGGGCCAGGGCAGGCCAGGTTTCCAGGGATTCCTGGGCACCTGCCCCAAACCTTCCCAACCCATCATGCCCAAGGCCACCACCTCTGGCAGGGGACTAACTGCCTCCTGCACAAGGACACCCGGCAGGGGTGAGTGAGGCCACTGGTCCATCCGCCCAGAGGGATACATTACTCTGAGTCACACGAGGGCACCCAGTGAGCTAGCCACAGCCCTAAGCAGTACCCCAGACCGCCCACCCCTACCCCTGCCATCCTCTACTGACCACCCTCCTCACCCCAGCTTCTCCCGGCTGCCCACCCTAATGTCCCCAGACCTGGATCATCTCAGCAGGCTCTTCCCCATCAGTGACAATCTCCACCTGGGCCTTGCCCTGTCGTTCACTGTCCCTAATGGCCAGGGCAAGGTCTCGTGCCTTATTGCGCTCCAGGATGTTGGATTTTCCACCACACCAGGCGAAGATGTTCTGGAGGGAAATACAGAGGCTCAGCTGCTTGCATCCATCCTGTTGACTGGATGGGGGGGGGGGGGGGGGGCGCTGGGGGGTGGGGAGTGTTTCCTGATGAACTGCCTCCTGAAGCGACACTCTTGGCAAGAGTAATTCTCCGCCCAGCCCCCATTCCTTCCTGATTTATGTTTCTCCACATTGCTTATCCGCATATACTTAAAGGTCTTTATCTCGTTTGTAATCTAGCTCCCCTGGCTAGAAAGTAAGCTTCATTAGGGCATGGGTGTTTTGTTTTGTTTTGCTTTGCTTTGTTCACTGCTGCATGCCCAGGACTAAAACAGAGACTGGCATGTATTTAGGCAGAAAATAAGTATTGAATGAACGAATGAATGAATGAGTGAATGGGTCAATGCCATCTTTGAGCCCAGTGTCTCACACTGCTACCTGCACCCTGCTGAGCTGGTCCCCTCCCTCTAGCTCACTGCTGCCAACACTCCTAACTGCTTCTGGGTTGGCTTCCTGCCTCAAACCTTCAGCACAAGATGTGGTCCAGACTCCTCAGACAGTCTCCTGACCTATGTCTCAGGCAACTTAACAATTTTTGCTCCCATTGCGCCTGTCCCCACTCAGGGTCCCAGTCAAGCTAGACCCTTCCCTGCTGTCAGCATGCCTGCACCTTCCCCCACCTCAATGCCTCAGCCTCAGCTCACCTGTCCTTTCACCTCAAAAGGTATTTCCCCCTCCGTAAAGGTCTAGTCAAATGGCACCTTCCTGGGACAAGGGCTTCAGCTCAAGCTAGAGGGACGTCTCCCTGCCCCAAACTCCCTCAGCACATGCCCCTGCCTCTCTTAGAGCCCTCATCACATCCTACCGTACATTACAGCAAGTGACAAGCCTGTCTCGGCAGCCTCCCAAGGGCAGACAATTCGTAGTGCCCACGCTGGCTCAGGGTGGGCATCACAGACTCGCTGAGTGAACAACATTAACGAATGGTGTGGCTGGCAGCTAACTCAGAACTACAAAGGCTCCACGAGAAGAAGAGAGTAGCTTCCAGTGTTAGACACCATGGCTGGATGGCAGAGGGAAGTTTCTGTCCTTTGGAATATAAGATGTTTGCTAATGGCCGGAGCTGCTGCTCCCCTTCTCCCCGGCCTCCTGGTCCCTGCCCCCTTATGCCGATACAGTGCTCAGCCCCACCCCACCTGCCCACCTGGCCCAAGTCCAGGATGAAGCAGTCCCCGGTGTTGAAGCTGTCCCAGCTCAGCGGCCGCTCGGTGGCACGGATGTTCTTCTTCCCCTTCACCTGGTACAGTTTCTTGATGGCAGCTGGAGTGGCCCCCGGAGAGGTCTTGTGAAATGCTGACTCCACTCCACCTTCCTGCAGCCCAGACCGGACGACCTGAGAGCACTGACAGGAGGCCCGCAGCCCACCGCACCCACTCCCGGCAGGAGATGGGCAGATAGGTGGGGGAGGACCCAGGCCGGAGGGTACCTGGGCCTTTTTTGCAGGGTGAGAACCGGCTGGAAGGAGGTGGGGCTCTGAGAGGAGCCACAGGGTAAGGGTGCTGGGAGGCGGGCTCTGACCTGGTACTTGAGGCCACGCGGGAAGTAGCTCATGAAGAGGTCGGACTCGTTGCCCTGCACCTCTCGGTGCTGCACGGGTCGCTCCCCGAGCAGGGTGTTGAGATGCACAGCTAACACGGCACAGGCCCCCTGCTCATCCCGGGATGACTGCTGGCCTGGGGTGGGTGGGAAGCGGCAGAGCCAGGCCCATGAGACCCATGCCCGACTCCGGGCCAGGCCACACCCCCAACTCGTCCCCCAGCTCCCTTACCTATCCACAGGTGCAGGTGGGAGAGCTCCTCCGGGCCGTTGTGCAGCACTAGGTAGGAGTCCCCCGAGAAGAAGATGCCCTGATTCTCACGTGCCACCAGCACTGGCTTCAGCTTCTCCACCCGCCATACGTGCAGGCCAGGATCCTGCACCGAGGCTGGGAACGGAGAGCCGCTGCAGGAGGGAAGAGGGTTGGCAGTGCTGGCCAGGGCCCATGAGGAGTGGACCCAAGCAGAGAGAGCTGGGCAGACCTGGGTGGGCCAAGGGGCTGTGGTGTGGGGGTGAGGGGAGCTGTGAGGAGCCCTTGGGGGCGAAGCAGGGGAGCGATGAGAGGGGAGGGGGCACAGCCTACCTCTGGGGGAGGTGCGTATACATGCTGTTTCCGGTTCTGAAAAGACAGAAGAAGGCATTATGATTACAAATGTTATGACAACCACCCTTCACATTGGTCTGGGGGGGGGGGGGCATTCCAGGTGTCACATACAATCATATACATTAACTACTTCATCTCCAATAGCACAAGAGGAGATTACCCTGGCTCCATTATGCAGGCAAAGAAACTGAGGCTTAGAAAGTCTGAAGTTCAAAGTCACAAAGCTTATGAATGGCTAATGAAAACTAGGTCTCTGGGGCATCCGGGTGGCTCAGTCAGTTGAGCATCTGACTCTTGATTTCAGCTCAGGTCAAGATCCCAAGGTCATGGGATCGAGCCCTGAGTCGAGCTCTGCATGGAGCGTGGAGCCTGCTTGGGGTTCTGTCTCTCTCTCTCTCTCTTCCTCTGCCCTGCTCCCCTGCTCACGCACTCACACTCTCTTTCTCTCTGTCTTTAAAAAACGAAAACAAAAAACTAGGTCTCTGACTCCTGGGCCAACTGGCCAGTGTCTTCCCCTTGCTGTGACCTCTCAGCCATGCCTCTCTTCTGCTTCCAGCCCCTAACTCTGGGTGTTGCATGAGGCGACATACGGCTCTCTAAGCAATAACTGCTTATATTAGAAAAGTCTAAAATCAATAACTTAAGTTACAGAAACACCATAGAAACACCAAAGAAGGAAAAGCAAATTAAACACGAAATAATCAGAAGACAGTAAATAATAAAAGTAAGAGCAGAAATTAATAGAAATAAAAAAGAGAGAAAGTCAATGAAGCTGGTTTTTGGGAAAAAAATCAATAATATTGATCAACCTTTAGACAAATTAGGAAGATGACACAAATTTACAATTCGTAAATAAGAAAGGTAACCCACTGCAGATTCTACAAATATTAAAAGGATAAAGAGAATATTACAAAAACTTATGCCAATATATTCAACAACATACATGAAATGGGCAAATTCCTTAAAGGATACAAATTATGAAAGTTCACTCATGAAAAAATAGATGACCTGAATAGTTCTAATATATATTAAAGAAGTTGCATTTGTACTCAAGCCACCTGTCCCCACACCCCCCAATTCCAGTCCTGGTACATTTTACCAAAAATTTAAGGAAGACATAATACCAATTCTACACAAACTTTTGCAGAAAATAGGAGAGATACTTCCCAGTTCATCCTATGCCACCAACATTAACCTGATATAACAAACCAGATAAATATGTTATAAAAGAAAAGACTAGACCAATGTCCTTCATGAGCATAGACATAAAAAATACTAACAAAATACGGGGCACCTGGGTGGCTCAGTCGGTTGAGCAGCCAACTTCAGCTCAGGTCATGATCTCACCATTTGTGAGTTCAAGCCCCACGTTGGGCTCTGTGCTGACAGCTCAGAGCCTGGATCCTGCTTGGGATTCTTTCTCCTGCTCTCTCTGCCCCTCCCCCACTCACGCTCTGTCTCTCAATACTGAATAAAAGTTAAAAAAAAATTTTTTTTAAATATATTAACAAAATTTTAGCATATGGGGGCACCTGGGTGGCTCATTCTGCTTAGCAGACAACTTCAGCCCAGGTCATGATCTCAAGGTTTGTGAGTTTGGGCCCCACATCAGGCTCTGTGCTAACAGCTCAGAGCTTCGAGGCTGCTTCAGAGTCTGTGTCTCCCTCTCTCTCTGCCCCTCCCCCACTCTCTCTCTCTCCTTCTCTCTCTCTCTCTCTGAAAAATAAACATTAAAAAAATTTACAAAAAAAATTTTAGCATATGCAAATCGATAATATATAAAAAGTATAAGTCACCATGATTAAATGGGGTTTATCCCCAGAATGCAAAGTTGGCTTAACATCTGAAAATCAACGGTGCCTGAGTGGCTCAGTCAGTTAAGCATCCAACCTTGGCTGGGGTCATGATCTCCTGGTTCAAGAGTGCGAGCTGCACCCACCCCCACCCCCATCATCCCCGTCAGGCTCTGCACTGGTGCTGAGCCTGCTTGGGATTCTCTCCCTTCCTCTCTCTCTCCCCTTTCCCCACATTCTCTCTCTCTCTCAAAATAAATACATAAACTTAAAAAAAGTTTTGTTTAAAAGTTTAAAAAATAAAAAATAATAAAATTAAATACGATTTTTAAAAATCTGAAAATCAATATAATTCACCTTATTAATTATATATATGAAAAAAAACCTCTAAAAACCTGATCTACAAAGGAAGCCATTTTAGATTTCTCTCTTTTTTTTATGTCTATTTGTTTATTTTGAAAGAGAGAAAGAAGGCAAGCAGGGGAGGGTCAGAGAGAGGGAGAGAGAGAATCCCAAGCAGGCTCTACACTCAGCACAGAGCCAGCCACAGGGCTCGAACCCATGAAACCATGAAATCATGACCTGAGCCAAAAACAAGTCAGATACTTACTTAACTCACTCAGCCACCCGGTGAGCCCCAGAACCATGAGTTTTAATGTTAAGGAATGCAGGAAGTAGGAGAATTGATTGATATCATAAGGGCAAGATGGCTTCCTTTATTTTTTTTTTTTTCTAATGTTTATTTTTGAGAGAGAGAGAGATAGAGACAGAGTGTCAGCAGGAGAGGGGCAGAGAGAGAGGGAGACACAGAATCTGAAGCAGGCTCCAGGCTCTGAGCTGTCAGCACAGAGCCAGACACAGGGCTCAAACCCACAGACCACAAGATCATGACCTGAGCTAAAGTCAGACGCCTAAACAACTGAGCCACCCAGGTGCCCCAAGAGGGTTTCCTTTAGGCTACTCATTTATAAGGCAGGTGTACAGTGTATGGGTGAGCCATAAATCAGACCTTTGGGTTTTGTTTTGTTTTTTTGTTTACTTTTCTTTTTTAATTTCAAATTTCTATTTAAATGCTAGTTAGTTACCATATGGTAAAATTGACTTCAGGAGTAGAATTTAGTGATTCATTACTTACAAAGAACACCCAATGCTCATCACAAGTACCCTCCTTAACACCCATCACCCATTTATACCATCCCTCTGCCCCACCTCCCCTCCAGCAACCCTGAGTTTGTTCTCTATAGTTAAGAGTCTCTTACGGTTTGCTGCTCTCCCTCTCTCTCTTCCCCTTCCCCTATGTTCATCTGTTTTGTTTATTAAATTTCACATATGAGTGAAATCATACAATATTTGTCTTTCTCTGACTTATTTCACTTACAGGTTTTTGGTTTAAACAAAGTTGACGTACAGTCATGCTGACTTAGAAAGAAATCTGGGGGCATCTGGGTGGCTGAGTCGGTCACTCAACCGTCTGACTCACTCGGGATTCTGTGTCTCCCTCTCTCTCTGACCCTCCCCCACTCACTGTCTCTGTCTCTCCCAAAATAAACTTAAAAAAAATAATTATCTGAAAAAAACCTCATGGTTCCTGCCTATATGTTAATCTCTAATCTCTTGAGCTTTTGCAAGATATAGAAAAGTATATAATCCTGTAAAAACTGTTCATTCTCTGGAGCACTTTCTTCCTTGTGAAGAGTGTCTCCAGGGTAGCTGTCTAGCTGTCCTAACTTGAGCTGAAATAAAACTCTCTTTCTTTCTTTTAGAGATTCTAAAAGGTTTGTTCATTTTGTATTGACAATATGTACATGTATATATGTATGTATATGTATATACATATGTATGTATATATATGTATGTTGCATTGACAATATATACGTGTGTGTGCATGTATATAACCATCTCAATAGATTCAGAAAAAGCATTTACTAAAATTTGACATCAATTCCTGACTTAAAAACCAAAACCGGGGCACCTGGGTGGCTCAGTCAGTTAAGCCTCCAACTTCGGCTCAGGTCATGATCTTACAGTTTGTGAGTTTGAGCCCCGCGTTGGGCTCTGTGCTGACAGCTCAGAGCCTGGAGCCTGCTTCAGATTCTGTGTCTCCTTCTCTCTCTCTCCCCCTCCTCAACTCGTGATCTGTCTCTCTCTCTCAGAAGTAAATAAACATTTAAAAAATTAAAAAAAAAAAGCTGTTGGAAGCAGTACAAAGGCCAAAAACATATTTAAAAAACAAAACAAAACAAAACAAAACAAAACAAAAAAACTTTCACCAAACTAGGAATAAAAAGGAACTTCCTCAACCTGATAAAAGGCACCTACCAAAAACAAACACAGAAACACAAAATCTTTCTAGAGCTAACACTTAGTTCCTTCCCTAATTCTCAACTCCCCCTGGGGAATCCCACCCATTCCCAGGCATCAACTCTCACTTCTGTATGCCCAGCTTCCCCTCAAATGCTTCTCTGCAAGGGCCAAGTGCAGGCCATTCCAAGATGGGCCACTTTGGTATGAACATTATTTTTGAGTTAAAAGCAACCAAAACACAACCAATTCAGGAAAAGTGGTTTATCTCTCCCTTATCTGCCTGCTTACACCAGGAAGAGAGCCTTTAACAGATTTTTCTTGACCTAAGAAACTTACCTACATCATAGGGTGACCTTGGTTTTCCAAGCATCTCCCTTCACCTTCCTGCTAATGGTCTTTCTCCCCTTTGTATCCTTAAACTCTACCCCTCTCCTTAGTTCCTCAGTCTTGTTGCTCCCCTGTGTTTGGAATTTCCATGTCTGTGTGGATTCCCCCATATGTACACTATTAAATTTGATTTTCTCCTGTTAATATGTCTCATGTCAATATGATTCTAAGTCCAGCTAGAAGGACCTTGAGGGGCAGAGGAAATTTTTCTTCCCCAACCCCTAAACATCATGTTTCTTCTATAGGTTCAATGAGAGCAACCTTTTTTGGACAGCTTACCCAGGAAAAAAAAAGAATGGTAAAGGCAAACACTTACAAAATATATTTTTTTAATTCGGCAAATGCAGTAACTTCAGCTCCACTCACTGTCTCTTTCCTATATTCCCATTACTAGAGAGTTTCTTTTTTTCTTTTTTTTTTTGGCTTAAAATGCACAGCCCACGGGGTGCCTGGGTGGCTCAGTCGGTTGAGCGTCCGACTTCGGCTCAGGTCATGATCTCGCGGTCTGTGAGTTTGAGCCCCGCATCAGGCTCTGTGCTGACGGCTCAGAGTCTGGAGCCTGCTTCGGATTCTGTGTCTCCCTCTCTCTCTGACCCTCCCCCGCTCATGCTCTGTCTCTCTCTCTCTGTCAAAAATAAGTAAAACATTAAAAAAATAATTAAAATGCACAGCCCACACTACCAACCACTGCAACACAATTCACACTGTGCACGTGAACAGCACTTTTGTAAGGTGAGCCTCTGTGACACAGGGTAAGGGCCTGGGGGATTTCAAGGAGGAGGCAAACTGGCACCATAGGGAGATTCTTAGGGCCCAAGGAAGCGGGAAGGGTCAAGAGCCCTCTTTAGAGGGGGTTGAGTCTGAGTGGAAAACAGAACAGAAACAGGAGCAGTGGTAATGGATGTAAGATGCCAGGTGAATCATGACTTCTTTTCCATTCCCAACTAACAACATTGCTGGAGGCGTTTTTTCAGAACCGCACTTTCCCAAAGCAGAAGGCAGTGGGGGGTAGGTAGTTTGGGGAAGGAACCCTTAATGTTTCTCCATTCACAGGTCACATGCCATGCCCACATCCCCTACAGCAGACTGCTCAGCCTGTGACTCAGGTCCGAAGCAGGGAAGCGGCTGCCCTACCCCCACGCACCACGCCCCAGCCAGTGGAAAGAGCTGGGGAACAGAGATGGTGTGACAGACAAGACAAGAGGGTCAACTGTTAGCTTTACTATTTTTCCTTCTGTGCTACCGATCTGAGAGCTCGGGCCATAACTCAAAAGCAGGTAGCCCATGGGCGGGACTACAGGCCTCCCAGAGCCACTGCAGGGTTTTGACGAAAGGGGCTTGGCCGCCTGCTTCTTCATCACCCTGGCAGCCTGTTCAAGTTACCCTGGGATCCTATAAAAACACAGATGCTCCAGTTCCAGGCCTGGAGATTTTGATTCCACAGGTGTGGAGAGGGGCCTGTGCATCTGCATTTTGAACATATGTTCCAGGTGATTCTGTGCTGCCAGTTAACTGTCCAGAAAGGCATCTCACCCCTGCCCGTATGTTAGAATCATCAAGCTCAAAAAAATCCCAATGTCCGGGCCACACACCAGACAAGTTAAAATCAGACTCTCTGGGATGCAGCCTGGACATCGTGTTTGAGAAGTCCCAGGTGACTCACTCAGGGCTGAAACTCCTGCTGTCCCATCGGATCCCTGCCCACCCCCACCCCCCCACCCCCGGCTCCCTTCCAGCCACTCTGCCCAAGGCCACAGCTCCTTGAGCTTTCTCAGTAGCACATCCACCCCTTGTCCATCAACGCCACACCACCCTCCAGGCCCGTACCAAACCCCAGCTGTCCAAGGAGCCTTCCAGGACATTCAGTAGCCTCAGCCTTCTGGGACTTCTCCCAGCAGCCCCCTCACTCAGGAGCGTGTACTTCAGTCTCTGTTTGCAGGTGTCTTATAGCTTCACGCCTCAGCCAGAGCAGCAGACTTGCCTGACCCTCCTGCATTCAAGTGGCCCACGACAGGGTCTATTCAATTCCACACAAAGTCTACCCTGGGAACGTGGCACTGGGCATAATGAGGGTGGTGAGAATGGTAGGGGCACAGAAATGAGGAAGAACCATCCATGTCTCATGGTCTAACTGGAGGGGGCAGGCAAGGAGGGAGCCGTCACACCCAGCGGGGCCACAGGCAAACTTTCTCTAGGTGGAGAATGTCACAGAATCACAGATGTCAGCATCAGAAGGAGCCTAATGCTCTGCATCTGCCTCCCAACACATGCCCATACACACACAGTGCAAGAATCCCTTCTATGGCATCCCTCACCATCCTCCTCTTGAACACTTCTGGTGATGGGGAACTCACCACCTCACAAGGCAGCCTCCTCCATATATACCTTTTAGGTTAAAACCTTTGCTTCCTCCCATTTTGCCATAGTGCACTAAGTTATGGATCTGCCAGCCTCCCCCACTAGACTATAAAGGCCTTTTGAGCAGAGACTGTATTTTGCCTCTCTAGCTGGAACCTGAAGGGGAGTAAAATATACCGCCCCAAAATAAGCCTCTTTGGCCCGATGATTATATTTTAAACTGGCTAGTTTTCTTTCTTTCTTTTTCTTTTAAAATGACTATTTTTAAGAAGCTGCAGATACAGGTGAAGTTCTGAAAACCAAGTAGAAGTTGCCCTATGTAGGAGATGTTTACATTTATAAGGAAATCTCCATAGGTGAGGGTATCTCCCCACTAGATCAGGAAGGGAGACCCTGGTGGCCAGCCCTCACTGGCCTACGAGGGTCCCAGCCAACAAGTCCCAGGGGCCGACTTTCCCTCACCCACCTCGCCACTTTCACCTTTCCGCAGCTCTCCTTCCTCCCGCTTCTGCTTTTCAGGCTCCAGTGCCTCCCAGCCCGCCCCACCCAGCTTCTCACTTATCAAAGGAGAAAGCAGCCATGTAAACCTGCATAACAATCTTGCCCTTGTTTACCACGCCCTTCCCGGTAACCTCCCGTAACAGACCCCCAGCATCTCTTGTCTTTAGCAGAGATGGTTATTTAAGGTGATGGCTTCATTTCAGGGAGTTTTCCTGGGTCTCTCCCAAGTATTCAAGAGGTATATACATTATTAAACTTTTGGTTTTCTCCTATTAATCTGTCTTATATCAATTCAATAGACTGGCCAAACTCCTTAGACGGGAAGAAGGGAAAACTTTCCCACTGCTGCAAGCCCCACCCTGTGCTTGGCACCCTGCAGGCGCTCAGAGGGTGCATCAGAGGCACAGGACCTGTGGGGGCTCACTAGAGCAGCTGGAGCCAGAGAGAGAGAAAGAGAGAGAGAGAGAGAGAGAGAGAGAGAGAGAGAGAGAGAGAGAGAGATTTCACAGGCTGGGACACGCTGCAGCCCCGGAGGCAGAAAGCAGAGGCTGGGGAATCCAGTGAGACTGTCAAGGGGCCAGGGGTTGGGCAGGATGCACACGGAGCATCCACAACCCGGACTTAGGAAAGGACTTGCCTTTGAGGACACCCTGGGGGACCTGCGGGGCGAGGTGTCACCATGATGCGTACTTTTAAGGCAATGCTTGACAACTGTCAGAGCGACAGCAGTCCCCCGGTGATCTCTCTGCCCTCCTCAGACACTGACTCTGTTGATCGCTACAGGTCCCTTCACCTCACAGTCCATTTGCCCCTAGTTATAAAATGAAACTGCCCCTACCCCTCTCCCCAAGAGAGGGTAGAAGGGTGAGTGTCAACTCTAGAAACGGCAACAAGTCTTTCCAGCCTGGGATGGGGGCATTCAGGAAAGGAGCTGGGTCCAGAGGCCTCGCCTGGGGACTCCTTGGCCAGTGCTCTTTCCCCTGACACCAAGTGGGATCCCTCCTCCACCTTCCCCTCCCTTCTTCTCCCCTTCCCCTACCCCAGGCCAAGGACCAGACTCCAGCAGAAGTCTTGCTGAATTTGCAAAACAGTGCACCGTGCTACAGTTTGAATTCCTGCTGGGAAGGAAGTCCTGCTCTCCCCCTCCCCCCACCACTGCAGTCCACCAGTCTACGGTCGGTCGGGCCAGCCCCGTCTTAGGGACAGGCATCCTCAAATCTGGCAGGAGGTCGGGCACCACCTCTCCCACCAGCCCGGACACGCCTGACCCTGGAGTTGTTTGTCTGTATCCCGAGCCCAACCCACCTTCCTCCGGGGCAGCCGTGGGGCTCCAGACAGACAATACATGTACCTGGAGCCTGGCACAAAGCTGCCAGGAAAGCGGGCTGGGGGACCAGAAGTCCTGGACAAAGCGGCTTCCAGAAATGCGAGTCTCTGTTTCCAGACCCTGGCGGCCAGCCCTCACCCCTCTAAGAGGGTCCCAGCCAGCAAGTCCCAGGGGCCCACTCTCCCTCCAGCCACCTTGCCACTTTCACCTTTCCGCAGCTCTTCTTCCTCCCTCTTCTGCTTTTCAGGCTCTTCTGCCTCCCGCCCCGCCTCACCCAGCTTCTCACTTCACGAGGTCCCTTCCCTGGCTGCCCCGCCCACATGCTCCCCACCCCCCCCTTCTGTCCCCACCCTGCAGACCCTTGTCCCCTCCCTCGCGGGGGACAGTGCTGAGGGGCTGGCCTCTCTGCACGGAGAGCCCGGGGAAAACTACCACACTCACCAGCCTCCGGCGTTCGTGTCTGCCTGCCCCCAGCCTCTGTGGGTTAGTCACATTTCCTGGGTGGGGTCACTGCCTCTGCAGGACTTTTTCCTCCTCCCCCAGACTTGTCTTTCTCCTTGCCCAGAAAGCATCCATTTGATTTGGTTGTTTTTTTTTTTAAGCTAATGAGGGAGTGTCTGGGGTCTAGGAAACATTCTTTGCTGTGTCCTGCAGGCCAAATACCTCTCGAGTCTACCTTGGGTCGTTCTTCTTGTTCACCAGATGTTTACTGACACAGTCTGGGCACTGGGCGCTCTGAGGATCAGCCATAAAATGAAGGGTGGTTCGGGGCGCCTGGATGGCTCACTCGGTAGAGCATGCGACTCATGATCCTGGGATTGTGAGTTCGAGCCCCACATTGAGCATAGAGCCTACTTTAAAAAATGAAAACAAACATAAAAAGAAGGGTGGTTCTGGCTCAACCCAGGGGCATCTTGCCTACTTCACATCATAGGACCCTAGAGCTAGTCTTGTCCAACTTGCTCGCACACCTTCTAAAGGAGGGTACTGAGGCCCTGAGAGCACAGGTGGCTTGCACAGGGATGGGACTCAGGTCACATAGGAACGGGAAGTAGGGGCAGTGTAAGGGAAGCTTCCATTTCCTTCTGAATCCTTGTAGAGGCATGAAGCAGAGTCTGTGTGTGCCCCAGGAGAAGGTGGGCACCCAGTTAGCCACACTCGTGCTCCTCAGCCTAGGACTCTGGTCTGTCTGTCCTGGACACAGGTCTGCCCTGGCCCAGGGCTGGTCCACAGGCTCATTAGAGATAAGGCTCAGGCTTTAGGGTCAAGGCCCCACCCAGGAGGCAGCAAGTTGGGCAGTGGAACTAAGTCAATCCACGTGTTAAAATTTCTGGACCAGAGCAAGATGGGACGTTTTCTTCAGAGAATGCAGACTAGCAGGCATCTGAGTGTCTCCATGGCCAAACTGCTGGCCTTAAAAATAGGGTAATCTGGGTTGTAATATCAGCAAGAGCCTTGTCCTCACAAGAATCAGAGACTGGGCAGATAACCTGGCAGAATGGAAAGAGTTGAACAGTTTGGCTACTTACTGGCTGTATTTAGTCTCCTAGAGCCTCACTGTGCCCGATCTGTAAAATGGGCATAAAGATAAATGCAAAGATTGAGATCATAAAATTAATTAGCAAATAGATACTCAGTCAACCTAGACTTCTATTTCTTCCCCCCAAAGAGAATTTACTAGGGGACCCCAATACATGTGCCAGGCACCTCAGGAAGTAGTCCCCCCCCCCAACCCCCACCTCCCACCATGAACTCATGGTGGAGCTGGCAGGGGCATGGGAAGTTAAACCACACATCACCACCCCTTGTCCAGCTTTCTCTCCCACCCTAGCAAGGTTTACCCACTCTAGTCTGCACTGGCACATAACCAGGGTGGCTTTTAGGTTCGGACTCTGTGCATGACCAAGGACACAAGGACAACTGGGAGTCACTGTTCTCCACATTTGAGCCTCACTTGGCTAAATTTGGCCCCATCACCACAAAAATCAAAAGAGGTTTGCAAATTAACAATGAAACAAGAGCAGATCACTCAACCTGGGAATCCCAAGCACCTTGGAACTCAAACAATGCTAAAGACATTATCTGGTAACCAGACTCTAAAACTTTTTTTTGTTTTTTTTTGGTTTGTGTGTGTGTGTGTGTGTGTGTGTGTGTGTGTGTGTGTTTAAACCAGACTCACATTTTTCCTCTCCCTCTGGTCTCCCCCAGCAGGAATGCTCAGTTTGTCCCAGATGGAGTAAAATAAAACATTTCTTTAGCAAGCTCCCGCCCTCTCCCACCCCTCCTTTCAGGAAGTGGGAAGACACAATTAGGCAAGCGGGTGTGCCCCAAAGAGGAGAGGGAGGAGAGGGCACCCCGAGGAGGCGGCCCTGGGCCAGCTGAGCCTCTCCGACTTCTATAGGGGAACTGGGCGCTGGCGGTCAGACCTTGGAATGCTACTTGCCTAACAGCACCTTGCTTGGTAGCTTGGGGCCCTCCCCCCACATGGGAATCAGAGAGGGACCCAGCTTGGGCGGGTGGGGGGGGGGGGATGGCGGGGGGGGGGGGGATGGCGGGGGGGGGGGGGATGGCTGGGGGGGGGTTTGCTGCTGAGCCGGCCGCATCCAAGTGGACCTAGAATTGAGGTGGGTATTGGGGAGGCTAACAACAGCTATGCAGTGCAGAAAATTCTGCCAGGGGATTGTAGTGTCCAGATCCTTGGTCTCAATCAAGTTCTAACTACTGTTATCTGTCCCTGCTGCTGTCTGACCCGTGAGTGCCTGCTATGTACTCAGTGCTTTATTGTTATTATTATTAGTTTTTAGAAAGAGAGAGGGAATCCCTAGCAGGCTCCACACTCAGCGCAGAGCCGGCTGCAGGGCTCAATCCAATGACCCCGGGATCATGACCTGAGCCGAAATCAAGAGTTCCACACACAACCTACTGAGCCACCCAGGCCCCCTGTACTCAGTGCTACTGCCACTACTATAGGAGGTGGTTCTGTCCTCAGGCCTACTACCATCATAATTATGCATAATTATGCTTAATGGACAGAGAAGTGTCCGGGAGGCTCAGAGGAGGTGACTGGTCCAGGGTCACACTGCCAGTTCAGTAGCAGAAGCAGGATTCTAGCCCAGGCTGGTCTAGCTTCAAAGCTGATGTTAGACCTACAATACCTCACCCTTCTCTTTTTCTTTTTTCTTTTTTTTTTTAATTTTAATTTTAATTTTTGAGAGAGAGAGAGACAGAGTGTGAGCGGGAGAGGGGCAGAGAGAGGGAGTCACAGAATCTGAAGCAGGCTTCAGGCTCTGAGCTGTCAGCACAGAGTTGGATCATCTCCTAGTCCTGAGTTCAAGCCCCACATTGGGAGTAGAGTTTACTTTTAAAAAATAAATAGGGGCACCTGGGTGGCTCAGTTGGTTAAGTGTCAGACTCTTGATTTAGGTTCAGGTCATGATCTCGAGGTTCCTGGGTTCGAGCCCCACATCGGACTCTGTGCTGAAATTGCACAGCCTGCTTGGGATTCTCTCTCTCCCTCTCTCTCTCTCTCTCTGCCCGTCCCCGGCTTGCTCTCTATCGATAAATAAATAAATAAACATTAAAAAACTTTTAAAAATTAATTAATTAAATTTATTAAAAAAAAAAATCCAACCAGCTTGAATTTCACTGAGGCCCACTGATGGGGTTAGAGAAGCAGTTGAAAGCTTGGTTCTACCCCTTTCCATCTAGGTCATGCTGGGCAACCACACTTCACTGAGCAGTGCTTAGAAACCTCCACTTGTCCACCGTCCTCGGACAACTGCTCACCCTGCAGACTCAGCTGAAATATCTGTCCCCTGAAATGTGCAGCGATCCCTGCCTCCCTCCTCTGTGGTCCCTAGTACTCTGAGCGTCAAGGCCTCTGGACTATCTGGGTCCACAGCTTCCATGGGAAAACTTTTCAACCATACCCCACTAGCAAAGGTGGAATTGTATCCACAGGTGATTGAGTTGCCCCTGGCCCGCTTCCCAACAATTGTGCCCTGCCAAAGCCCAGCTAGGCATAGTCTTCCCAGAGCATTCCCATTTTCTACATTTTTTAGGTAAAATTGACAGTGAAATGCACAAATCATAATCATATAGCTCAATGAGTTTTGGCATATGCAAACACCCAAGTAAACCAACATCCTACCAAGATATAAAGCACTTCCACCCCCGTAGAGAGTTCCCTTGCCACCACTTTTTATCATCTACTCCATGTGTGCCTCTCCCAACACACCGTTGGCTCTTCCAGCCCAGGAGCTATGTCAGGTTATCCTTGTGAACTAAAGTGTCCAAGGGCAAGCCATCTTAAGATGGGCCACTTTGGCACAAAGATTATATTGAGTTAAAAAGCAAGAGGAACCTGGACGGGTCACTCGGTTAAGCATCTGGCTCTTGATTCTGGCTCAGGTTATGATCTCATGGTTTGGGAGTTTAAGCCTTGCATTGGGCTCTACACTGACAGTGCAATACTTCCTTGGGGTTCTCTCTCTCTCTCTGCCCCTCCCCTCCTCTAAATAATCATTTTAAAAAGAGCAATCAAAACCTAGCAGATTCAGGAAAACCTCTTTACTCCCTTTCCCTGCCAGATGCCTAAAAAGAATTTAGATAGAGGGCCTGCTCCAGAAAGACAGCTATCACTATGAATAACTACATTATACTATGAACTAGATATAGTAGATAGGAAGGAACCTAACAAGGCCTGTTTGAGCAAAGTCCTGTATATCCCATTGTTTCTGAGTGGCCTAGAAAACATTTACCAAACGTTTACTCTTTTTCATCATCCTGTGAGTTGCATTCTTTCCCTTTGAAGTCCCAGAGCCCTATCACCTTCTCCTTAATTCAGAATGACATATATATATATCTCATTTTGCCTGTCTCTGGAATTTCCATGTCTGTGTGGGTTCCCCATATGTACGCTACGAAATATGATTTTCTCTTGTTAATCTGTCTCATGTCAATTTGATTTTTAGTCCCACTAGAAGGATCTTGAAGGGGACAAGAAATACTTGCTCCCCCACAGACCCTGGCACCCTGTAACACATCTAGCAGGTAATAGACACTCAAAAAAATTATTATTATTATTATTTTTACTAAATGTATTAGATTAGAGAGCAAAATTCCCACATTCTTGAATGGCCCCAAGGTACTGTCACCTTGGGAAAGTCACTTAAGCCTTCTGAGCCAAGGTTCCTCGACTGTGAAGGGAAGACAATAACCCAGCCATCCTACCTTAGGGGATTGTGGGTATCCAGTAAGATGACCCATGGGAGGTTCTTTGAAAAGAATAAAGGCCTAGACACATGCAAGCTGCTGTTACCATTATTATTAATAAACTCCTACTTCTAGGACAAACATCTGGCTGAAGGAAACCAGGAGAGAGGCATCCAACACTGACTTCCGGGTTTGGCTACTTGGGCTCCGGCCAATGTCTGGAGCCACCCAAGGTGCCCAGCTCTCTGTTTCTGTGTTCACGGACCCAGGCTTATGGATTGATTTCCAGGGCTAAGAATTTCCTGAAATTGGGAACTAATTGAGTTCCCAACCTGGCTTCTAACTACCCTGCCATATGGTCCTCTCCTAGTCTGTTTCCCATCTGTAAAATGCAGGCACCAGACAAGGAGTCCCTTCTGGGTCCTCTGACTCCAATCCAGAGGCACAGCTCAGGCTGAGATGTTGCATTTCCTCAGCCTGGGAAGCTGGCAGAGATCTGTTGCAACACTTAAAATTCCAACAATCAAAATTCCCCCAAAAATTCCTTTGAAGGCATTGACTCAGGATGGGTCTAACCTTTAAATTTGATCTGTAATAAATTTTTCTAGATCATTTCAACCAGCTCTGAGGAACGGCCAGGGGTCTGGGCTACCATATTTTCTTTTTCTTTTTTTTCTTTAAGTTTTCTTATTTACTTTGAGAGAGACAGAGCGTATGCCTGTGCACACAAGCAGGAGGAGGGGCAGAGAGAGAGGTGAGAGTGCAAGCAAGCTCTGTACTCAGCACAGAGCCCGATGTGGGGCTCAGTCCCACGAGTAGTAAGATCATGACCTGAACTGAAATCAAGAGTCTAATGCTTAAGTGACTTAGCCACCCAGGTGTCCCATGAACTGCCATATTTTCTTTTAAAAGTTATTTTTTAATTTTTTAATATTTATTTATTTTTGAGAGAGAGACAGAGCGTGAGTGGGGAAGAGGCAGAGGGAGACACAGAATCTGAAGCAGGCTCCAGACTCTGAGCTGTCAGCACAGAGCCCCACGTGGGGCTCGAACTCACAAACCATGAGATCATGACCTGAGCCAATGTCAGATTGCTTAACCAACTGAGCCACCCAGGGACCCCATGCCATATTTTCTGAATAAAGCTGTTGAGTGCTCAGAGACATTCTGGGCAGTGACATGCTGGAATTCCTTGGTGACCTCTTGGAAAGTGGGACTGTCCAGTACAGCATGAATGAGTGGGTCAGGAGGAGATCCGGTGGAGCACTGTGGTGGCAAGGAGGGCACCAGGCAACTGGGGCAGGAAGGGAAGGAAGGAAGGAAGGAAGGAAGGAAGGAAGGAAGGAAGGAAGGAAGAAAGAAAGAAAGAAAGAAAGAAAGAAAGAAAGAAAGAAAGAAAGAAAGAAAGAAAGAAAGAGAGAAAGGAAGGAAGGAAGGAAGAAAGAAGAGAAAGAGAAAGATTTATTTCAAAATAATAATAGACTCACAAGAACTTGCAAAAAACACTATGGAGTTCTGATACATGCTACAACCTAGATAAACTTTAAAAAATTTAAAACATCATGCTAAGTGAAAGAATCCCATCACAAAAAACCATGTATTATATGATTTCATGAAATGTCCAGAATAAGCAAATCTGTGGAAATAAATAGTAGATTAATGGTTGCCTAGGGCTGGAGGGGATAAGGTGGTTTAGGGGGTGCCTGCTAATAGGTACAGGCTACTTTTTGGGGTGATGAAAATGTTCTGAAATTAAATTGTGGTGATAGTTGCACAAGTCTGTGAATATACTAAAAAACGTTGAATTCTACACTCAATAAAGCAGTCAACAAACACCCAAAGGGCTTTGTAACCTTTGAGCGGTAAGGCCATCCTTGACTCGTTTGCACCCCACTTTAAAAATATAGTATAGACAGGGGTGCCTGGGTGGCTCAGTCGGTTAAGCGCTGACTTCGGCTCAGGTCATGATCTCGCGGTCTGTGAGTTTGAGCCCGTGTCAGGCTCTGTGCTGACTGCTCAGAGCCTGGAGCCTGCTTCGGATTCTGTGTCTCCCTCTCTCTCTGCCCCTCCCCCACTCATGCTTGTCTCTCTCTCTCTCTCTGTCAAAAATAAATAAACATTAAAAAAAATATATATATATATATATAGTATAGACAGGTCCCATGTGTCTACCACCCAGCTTCTCCTGACGGAGACATCTTACATAATTATAGTAAGTGTACCACCTTCCCCTTTAAAATGAAACTCCTGAAGGCCCAAAGCCTTTTCTCCAGTGTCTCAGGTTGAAATTCTCATGATAGTAACTCCTCACCCATGCCCTGAACTTTATACTTTGCAAAACACTCCCACCCCCAGATGGTAACTATACTTAGTGATAGCTATATACTTATGGTAATAAATATTTCCTAATATATATAATTGTCAGTTGTACACCTGAGACTAATATAATTGTCTAATACAATTGACTAATAATTGTATGTCACTATACTTCAATTCAAAAAAAAAAAAAAAAAAACAAACTCCAAAAAACTGACCTCCAAACCCCATTTATGTGAACTGCAAACTGTGAAACAGGCTTAGCCAATTTCTTGGTTTTCTTCTTCACAAGAAACCTCGTCCCTCCCTGAGTTCCTTCCCTCTGTAAGGCTGCCAAATTTGGCAAATAAGAATTTTACCTGTCAACCCTATGAGGCAGTCAACTCTAACATATGCTCAGCCAGTGCCGGGAGGATCTGTTCTTCATTTTGAGAGAGTTCGCAGACTCTTTCAAGAACTGAAAGGGTCCTTGGACCTCCCCTTGCCCAGCGTGGTCCACAGGCCTGGGCTGGGCCTCCCAGGCCGAGTCCTCACTCTGGCCTTTCCTTTCCCAAGTTTACACTCAGCCTGGCTCTGCCTGACACCAGGGCTGACTGCAGCCAGAAGCCTCAGCTCTTGGTGCCTCAGTTTGCCCATCTAGAGGCTGGTCTTGCAGGGGCCGCTGAGGCCATGGAAAGGGCCACAGGGATCCCGGTCGGAGCTGCGAGTCCCGCGCCAGAACTACTGTCCAGATCCAGGACAATGAAAAATTAGGATGGCAACACGCCAGACTCGGCTGGGGTGGGACACGCCACCCCCGGCCCCATCCAGGCTGGAACCCCAGTCCGAACTACAAGTTCCGGTAGGAGTGGGCCACGGGGCGGGGCCTCGGGAGCTGTGGTCTGCGACTTCAGTGCCAATCCCCAGGCGAGTGAGCCCTCAGGCATGAGTCACGAGGACCGGGACAGCACATTAGACCTCTGGACGCACAGACTCCAGCACTCGCAGGCCGTGCCGGCCCGCCCCCCGCGAACTACAAATCCCAGCAGGCAGTGGGCTGCGGGGCGGGGCCTCGGAGACCAGGACGCTCAGGACCGGAAGAGAGTGACCGGCGTGATGGGATCTTCCATCGTTGGATGGGGGCTGCCCCGGTACGGAGGAGAGGATCTTCTCTTCCGCCAGCCCAGCTCCCCGCCGCCCCTGCACACACTGCTCGACCACGGCGTCGCGGGTCCGAGCCCTCCTCCGCTAACCGGACCCCGGACCCGCCTTCCCCGCGAGCCTGGGCTGCTACGGAAAGGGAATATGTGTTGGCCCCTCGGCGGTAGGGGGATGCAGAGTTCGCCTCCCTGACCTCTCCTCCGTCTCCTAGAACGAACTCCCTTTCCCAGGAGGGAAGAGCAGCCCGGACCCTGAGACGGGACTAAGCGTTTTAGGGTCCTTGTACGGGCTGCAAGTCTCTTGGAGAAGCTCCGGGAAGGCCTGGGTTCTCCCGGTCCTGGATGTATGTCCGGATGTTCGGGGCCTGGTTTCGGACCACTGTCAGTGCCTGCGCCCAGGCATTAGCTTTACATGGCAGAGTTTGATAAGGCTGAGGGGGCTGCCAGGAAGTTATAAGCAGGGCAGTCTCATTCAGTAGGTTTCTCTCAAAATGGTCTGCTTACGGCTCGGGGTCAAGGGCCAGACTCTTGTCCTAACTTCCTGGTTATCCAAGGATCATCTGAGGCATTACAGAAGAGACTTACCCAATCCCTTCAGTACAAGTCAGGAACTCAGTCCAGTCTGCTCAGTACGATGAGCTCACTTCATCCACCCTCCAGAGCCAAGGCAGTGTCTCTCCAGAGGCCTCTTCTCAGCTGATTTCTGGCTCCCAAGTGGGGATTCAGGTTACACCTGTATCGGGAGCAGTGACACCACAGTGGCCAGCAACACGTTGGACTTTCTGTCTCCAGCCCTATTTTCAGCTTATACACTTTCTGATCTGATCATGTACTGCTGTGTCCCTGATCATCAAGGTTGATAGGAAAATATCTAAGGTATAGCCACAACCCTGTAATGTCAGTGAGATTTTATTCTTCTGTAGTTAGGTCGAACCAGCTGTTTCCTAGATACGTTTCATTTAATCTTGGAATAGTTAGAAACCACTCCAGAAAGGATATTCAAAGTAGATTGCCCAGGTTCCCTTGGTAACAGGAGTGGGGGTCATATTAATTAGTCAAGTGGTCTCTAAGCATGCCCATTTCTGTCTGGGAAATTCTCAAAGGCTCGGTTTTCCAAGTCTTTTTGTTAAGACAACAAGTCGTTTGTTACATAGCCCCTCTGCCCCTAGAGACGAGAGATAGATACCATGGAAACTTGGAGACAACCTTGCCCCAGTCCCTGGACTCTTTAATAAGACTCTCCTGTGATAGCGAACTTCTGCATTCCTGGGCTGAGCACTGGACTCTGGAGTCAGTTAGAGCCTGTGTCACTTGCCTGCCATATACCAAAAGCCATTTTATGCCTATCCCTGTTTCCTGAAGATCCAGCCTACAGGGCGCAGGTAAAGTCACAGGGCAGTGTCAATTAGGTCATCACAGGGAATGTGGCTAAGGGTAAGATGCAACAAAAGTTGGATTCTTTCCCCTTCAGAGCCATGGGAGCGACTCAGGAACATACCTATTCTGTACATGAAAGTACCTGCACCTACTGCTTATACATCCTGATGCAACTGCAAGATTCCCATCTTGACAGGGTCATTCTTGGCACATGAATGTTTTAAATAAAAGTTTGTTAAAACCGTCATTTAAAGCACAGAGGGGCACCTGGCCGGCTCAGTCAGTACAGCATGTAGCTCTTGGTCTCAGGGTTGTAAGTTCAAGCCCCAGGTTGGGTGTGCAGATTACTTAAAAATAAAATCTTAAAAAAAATAATAAAATCATAAACAAAACTCATTGTCTTAATAACACCTTCTATCTTGTTTGCACATGTTTTTAAAATCTTCCGTTTGTGTAGAGCGTCACAGATTTCTGCAAGGTCCTGGCATCAACAGCAGGTGGTAATTAACCTGGGTTGGTGGTCCTTCAGGCCACGCCCCTTCATCTGTCTGCCCATCCTCAGGATAAGGACAGGCAGCCACGCTTCTCTTCACCACCAGGGGCCGCCCTTTCCCGTAGAACGTCTGCGGACCTGTAGCGGACCGGGCCGGGGTGAGGGGATCGAGGGCTCTAGTCCCGCGTGTAAGATTGGATGTCCCTGGCCCAAGGCCCAGCATCCACCTCTGCTTGAGTCTCAATTTTTCCGTTGGTAAAGGTGGGGAGGGTGACCTCAGGGCCCTCCACACCCATCAAGGAAGGATGTGGGGATGGAGACACATCCGCTAGCGGCAGTGCCTGGTCTCTCCGAAGGGGGAGTAAAAGGCCAGGCCGGTTTTCCGTAATCTCTGTGTTCACCAGTCCTAGGAGAAAGAAACAAGGAAGCAGCGGGAGTAGCAGATATCTGGCTCACTGGCTCTGAGCTGAAGAGGGAAACCTAGGCAGGGCCATATTACATCTGTCCAGGGAGATAGGGGGTGGAGGAATGAGGGGGTAGAGTGCAGAGAGGGAGGGGAGAGGAGTAGATGCCCTCCCCCCACCCCCCACACAGGAAGGTAAATAGAGGAAAAGAACCAGTAGGGTAAGGGCACAGTCAGTCACGGATACCCAGAGAAGAGTCCTTGGTAATCCATCTATATTTAGGGAAGAGAGTTGTTTGCAGGGAAACAGGAAAAGGGTCTCCGGACACTGTGCTTAATGGAGGCCTAGTGGTTGGTGTCCAATGGGCAGTAAAGGAGCAAGCTATGGCTTTAGGAAGAGAGAGACCAAAGATGTTTGCAGAGAGGCAGACTTTTTCTTTTTTTTAAATTCTTACTTACATGTCCCTCTCTCCTTATAAAATGTAGGCTCCAGAAGTCAGGGATTTTTTTTCTGCCATTCTGTGCAGTCTTTCCAGTGTCCAGGCTAATGCCCAGCACATAGTAGGTGCTCACAGAGAGGCAGGCTTTGAGTGAGATTTGAGTATGTAGCTCAAATATTTGTTGAGAGCCTGTTATGTGCCAAGCTGTGGGCTGGGCACTTGGAATTTGGCTGTGAACTGAACAGATACAGTCGCTACCCATTTACAGGGCTTCCAGTCGAGTGGGAGTCCCTAGTGTAGCTCTGAAATAAACCTCTAGATCTAATTATGGGGGGAGCCGCAAGAGAGGGTGTATTGTAAGGGAGAGACAGACTGCCCTGGTCTGGGACCCCTGCTGAGGGTCACATAAGCTGTGGCCTGAAGGAAAAGGGAGGAAAGGGGACAGAGTGTTCCAGCAAAAGAATGGCAAGTGTGCAGCCTCTAGAAAAGGCTAGAAAGGGATGAAAGAAGCCATGTAACATTATAAGCATTTGCAGCCACCCTGCCCCCTACCCCCACCTCATCCAGGCTTCCCAAACCCTGGGACACTGCCTGGGCTCTCTATCCAGGTGCTTCTTTGTAGAATCTGGGCAGTGGGCTAATGGATCAAGTTTTAAAATAGCTGAAGAAGTTATGGTGATCTTCATAATCAGGCCCAGGTGGAGGGGAGAGGGCTGGGGTCTGGCGAAGGCGTGTGTGCTTCCACCATCTGTGAAGAGAACATTGCCAGTTGCAGAGCTGAGCTGAGGAAAGCGGTGCCGGGTGGGGGTGGGGTAAGAGTTTTTGAACTATTACATACACAGAGCAGAGTCCTTTTTTCCTTTTTACTGTCTGTTGCTATACATTAAGCGTGCTTTCCCTCTTTGTTATATTCTCTAAGGACTGAATAAAGATCTAAATTTCTTCCAACTGGAATTTCCTGAAGTCAGCAGGGTGCAGAATGGGCCCTCCCCCCACCTGCATCCTGTATTCACCTCAAAGAGAAGTTGAGTGTGAGTCCATGGGGAAAATGGAGGGGCTAGGGCAGGAGAAGCAGGCAGGGGCCTGATCTTACAAGGTGACAGAGACATTTGGTCTTTATTCAAGGAGCCATGGTGTGTCCCTTATGGGTTTTAGGCAGAGCTGGGACATGACCAAATCTGCTATGAGCAAAGGCTCAGGGACAGGGAAGGGCAGGGTGTGTGGGACGGAGGCAGGTGGAAGGTGGTACCGGCTAGCGCTCTTTACCCTGGAGAGCTAGAAAGCTGGCGTCAACTGTCAGGCCCCACCCTAACCCTTGGAAAATCTGAAGGAAAATAGTGTTCCGGCCTCCAGAAAAATACAGAGACATGCTACACACCAAGCTTTGTATCACTTTCAGGGAGATAGAGGGAGGGTCCCTGAGATTAACTTTAACCCAACCACACAGTTCAATTGGACTCAGGCTCCACCTGCTCAGGTAAAAATATCTTGAGAATTCCTTCTCCCTGACTCCTCACAGGACCTTGTTTATAACTTCCAGGTCTCCCCTCCCCAGCCCTGCAGTTCAGGCTTGTCCCATGCCACTGACTTGGCCCTAGCCTCATGTTCAGAAACTTCTACGATCTATCCCACCCTTTCCACTTGCCTCTATGGATTCCTGTTCCCCTGGGAGAAGAATTCCTGTATTATCAACACCCTCTGGGGGTTTTTTTCCCACCTTTCCCAGTACTTTCCTGGCTAAGGAAAAGCTGGCTGTGGGTAGCCCTGCACCCTGACGACCTCCCCTGGGCCACCTCCAGGGCCCTGCTTCTCCCTAATGCATCCTTCCCCCCGTGCTTCCTCACATTTGAAATCCAGGTTATCTCCTTCTCCTTCCCTTGCTTCTTTCTTCTTCTGTTGTTGCCGTTGTTGTTTACATTTGTATTGACTGATTTTTTTAATTGTAAAAATAATTAGTATTTGTCATAAACACAGTCTCAAGAGGATAGAAATGTAAAGCTATGACACTTCTTTCTACCCGGTCTGACCTTTGTAGGAGACACCCACTATGCCTGGCCTCAGAGTTTGAGCTTCTGTGGTCTCAACTCTGGAGTTCTTAACTGAAAGTAAGACAAACCCACCCTAGCTAGTTTAGGCGGAAAAACAATTTATTAAAGATATTCTGTAGCTCACAGCATCTCCTGGAGGACCAGAAAAACAGTTGGCCTGGTGGAGGCACCTCTGGGCATAGACAAAACTATTGCCAATACCACTCACCTGGGCTCTGGTGGTCCCAAGGGGGTCTCAACCTCCTCAGCCTCCAGAAGTAGGATACAGAGGTCATCCCCTCCCCAGGGCGGCTTCCTCTTGGTGCCTGCTTCAGACACAAAGTCTAACACGGGGGCATGTGACTGGCCGAATGCCTGCATCCCAGCTGCAAAGGAGGCTGGGAAGACGTCTCTGGGCTCCTGTGGATGGAATCAGGATTTATAAGGTGGAGAATGCCCCAAATGCAGGACATGCTCACTGGCCAGAAAGAATGGCTCAGGTCCCCTTCTATTCTCTAGGAGTCCAGCTGCCCCCATCTCCTGCTCCGCATGCTCACCCCTGAGAACTCTGGCCACAGCTGGCTTGCCTCCCCGCCCCCCTCCTTCTCACAGTGCTTCCCACTTTGCTACACTGGGGATCCCGGTTAGACCGCACCACCCACCGTGTCCGCTGGTAACATCTATGTGAAGCAGGACACCGCTGTCTCAGGGAAAGCTGATATTTATTTTGTGGGTGCTGTGTGTTTCTTGTGCCATCACCTCATTTGACCCTCAGAAGCTCCCTCACTAAAAGGAACCCCTACTGACATCCCCATTTACACAAGAGGAAACTCAAGCCCAGAGATTGAACATCTTGGGTGTGCCCTCTCCATCACTTGTAGTGGCCCCTTGAGAGCAGGGTCTGTGTCACGTTCTTTCCCTGCTGGGGACCGCTGTGTTCCAGACAAGCAAAAGTCCATATGTGATTCTAAAAATGTCCTAGAAGTTACAGGTTCTCAGACTGTTTCCTATATAACAGAGTTTCCCAAGCTTGACTGATCATAAGATTGATCTATGATGTTTATTTGTTAAAAAATAATATAGATTCCTGGGGCACCTGGGTGGCTCAGTCGGTGATCTTCGGCTCAGGTCGTGATCTCACCGTTCGCGGGTTGAGGCCCAAGTCAGGCTCTGTGCTGACAGCTCAAACTCTGTCTGCCTCTCTCTCTGTCCCTACCCAGCTCATGCTCTGTCTCTGTCTCAAAACTAAATATATATATATATATATATTCCCAATTCCCTCCTGGAGCATCCAATCCATAAGATCTCAGGTAAGGGGGGAGGGTGCCTGGGTGGCTCAGTTGCTTAAGTGTCCACCTCTTGGTTTCAGCTCAGGTCATGATCTTACGAATCATGAGTTCTATCCCCTGCTTGGGATTCTCTATCTTCCTCTCTCTCAGCCCTCCCCCACTCGTGCTCTCTGTCTCGGTCTCTCTCAAAAATAAATAAATATATTTTAAAAAAAAGATCTCATGGAAGGTCTGAGAATCTAAGACTTTTAACAAGTTCTCTAGCGATTCTTGTGATCATGCAAATAAGGGAAACAGTGCTCTGGAGAGCTGTTTTCTTAGGGTGGATTTAGACTATTCTGGACCTACAAATTACAGCCTGTTCCCATTAGAGATCAGTAACCGAGGTCTGGAAAATGTGGAGAATCACCGCATGCTATGCAAGAGCCTTAGAACAGGCACTGGGTGCTACCAGACAATGGGGCATTGCAACCAAAATGTGACCTTCCAGCAATACCACTTCTAGGAATTCATGCTGAGGGAATAGCTATGGTTATGCACAAAGCAGTCCTGTGCCAGAGGAGAAAGAAGTTGTCCAAATCTGCCTGTGTAATTAGTAAGAAGCACAGTCCTCACCGCACAGGGCTGGCCAGTGTGAGACAAAGCCACGAGGCAGGCCTCCTTCCACCCCCTTCTTCCTAATCTGTCCAGGCCAATGCCCCCACCCAGATGGCACGATTCCATCCTCTGTGCCTCTGACCCTTTCACTCACCCCGTTCATGGCATTTGCCTATGCAAAGCCCCAAACAGAAGGGGGGGGGGCGTGGCTGAGGCAAGGGAGGTACTTACTGGGAAACCCACTCAGTTTGGGTTGGCGGTGGGGCTGGTATCTAGAGCCTCCTGCTGTAGACTTTGATCTGCTGACTTTGTCCCATAGAGAGTCCCCTTCATGAGGGAGGTTGCCCCCTGCAATACGGTCCAAATGTGGAACAAAGGTCAAATGGGGAGTGGAGGTTAGGGAGGAGACCCCTGTCCCTGACCCAGACCTGGATTGTTAGTTTGTTTTTGTTCTCTCAGTTTTTCCCACTGTACCACATGGGCTCCCTGTTAAGCCACCCCAGTGATTTTTCATAGCTTCTTAAAGTGCACTTTGGCCTGTAGGTCCCAGGAGTCATCTGGTCTTCCTCTCTGAAGCTTGTGGCCAGCTCAGCCCTGGGGTTCTCTCCCCAGTGTCCCTAGCCCTATGGCCTCCAAAGATGTAAGCACGTGACCTTCACTTTTTTGTGCCAACAGCCAGGACATCACCAAAATAATAAACAGGCAAGTTACAGTGCCCTAGAAAAGTCTTACATTCATGATCCTCATCTGTGTTTCCTCAGTCCCTGGTTTAAACAAAGTCAGACGCCAGACCCTTCTTTTTGCCCCAACACTTCTCAGATATTAATGTTCTAAAATTCACTCAAGTAACAGAACACCTGAAAGTCATGGGCTCCTTAAGGAAGCCGTGTTTACCGCTGTATCTAATTCCCTCACAGGAAAGGAGGGTAAGGATTCAGGCCTAGATGAGATGCAGGATTGCCTGGTGGTTAGTGCACAGGCAAAGCTTGGGTTGAATCTCACTTCCAATACTTACTAATTGTCAACCTTGGGAAAGCCACCCAATTTCTCAAAGCCTCTGAGCTATGTGGACTGAACTGTACCCCTCTTCATTCATCTATTGAAGCCCTGGCCGCCAGTGTGGCTATATTTGAAGACAGGATCTTTAGGGAGGTAATTAAAGTTAAATGAGGTCATAAGGGTAGAGCCCTGATTCAATAAGACTGGTGTCCTTATAAGAGATCAGAGATAGCTCTCTCTATGCACGCAGAGAGCATAGGCCAGAAGTTGTCTGTCTGCAAGGCAGGAAGAGAACTCTCATCAGAAACCAACTCTGGGGGCGCCTGAGTGGCTCAGTTGGTTGAGCGTCTGACTTTGGCTCAGGTCACGATCTCACAGTTTGTGGATTTGAGCCCTGTGTCAGGCTCTGTGCTGACAGCTCAGGGCCTGGAGCCTGCCTTGGATTCTGTGTCTCCCTCTCTCTCTGCCCCTCCCCCACTTGTGCTCTGTCTCTGTCTCTCTGTCTCTCTCTCTCTCTCTCAAACATTAAAATTTTTAAAAAAAGAAAAAAGAAACCAACTCTGATGGCACACTGATCTTGGGCATTTAGCTTCCAGAACAGTGACAAAATAAATTTCTCTAGTTCAAGCCACCTCATCTGTGGTATTCTGTGATGGCAGCCTGATCTAATACACTCAGTTTCCTCTTCTGAAAAACAGGGATTAAACTAGCATTTGCATCATGAGGCTATTGTAAGAATCCAATAGGAAATACACATGCCTGCTTATTCAGTTTTCCTATAACATCTTTAGCACCTAAATAGTGCCTGGCAGATAATGAATGTTCAATACTTATTCAGTGAATGAATACATCCATCCATAAAGGAAGCTGTCATACTAAATACATATGCATATTTCTGAGCTTTTCATTAACCTCTACTTCTGTGATCATTGATGACCAGTCACCAGGAAAGGACAGCAAGCATAAAGCGTTTAAGAAAAGTGCAAGGCTGGTCTCTCATTTTCAACTGGATCTGCCTATTAATGTCATATCTTCTGTGAGGTGGGAAAGGCCAGTCTGGATGATCCTTCGATGAGCTTCTGGGAGGAGGACGCATTGCAGGGAGCTGCAGTAGGCCTCTGAGCCCTGGTCTAGCCTTGTGGGCCTGAGGCCCTGGGGCAGAGGAGAGAGCCCTTCCTCCTGTGGAGCAGAAGGGCTGGAGACTGGGGAGCACAGCATGGGAAGGCAATGTGGGGGAGGTTATGGGAACCTCTGGGGCAGCTTGGTCTAGGGTTAGAGGACACAGCAGGCCCACCTTCCTGGTGCTTGTGAGATGCAAATGATGAGAACAATAGGGCCTCTGTCCCCAGGCCATTTGTGGCAGAACCTCTGCTCAAGGGAGGCATTGCTGCTTCTGCTGGGCCATGGTGAGAGTTAGTTCTGGGGCAGCCCGAGGTGCACAGACCTGCCCACCCCTTGGGGCCCAGGAATCTTCCCAGGGAGAGGCATCCCAGCTGCACTGACTACCCCCTTATGCCCCTCTCTCTTTGCAGGACAAGCTCAGGGGGAGCAAGCCCCGGTGAGTACTCAGCTCCGCTCTTTCCTCTGCCTCCTCTCTGATCTCTACCTCGCTGCCCCTTTTCCGGGCACGGCCTACCTGCCCAGAAAGACCATTCATGTACTTCTACCCCGCTGTGAGCGCTAGGGCTCCCCCACTACCAGCTTCACTGGGGCACCAACTCATCCAGCTGTGTACCCACCGGGCACTGGCTCTGCCCCCGGGACTGTTCTTCCTGCTGTCCTGATCCCAGGCCAGTGCCACACAACTCCAGGGGGCGCCATTCACATAGTCATGGATGTGAATGTCCTGGGAATTGTGCAGTGTCTGGCTGACACAAACTCAAGGGCCTCTTGGGCAGAGTTGACTAGAGTCTGATTGCAGGTTGGGGCCACCCCTTCCATCTCCCAGATGTGGAGGTAAGTGACAGTGGGCAAGAGAGGCCCCCTGCAAGCAGAATGGCGTCCCCTGCAAGTACAGTCTCTTCTGAATGGCTCCGGACCCCTCCTGCCCATTGTAGTCCAGCACTACTAAGTCACCGGGGCCTAGCCTTTCCATCTGTCTTGCTCAGAATTTGGGGTGCATGGGGTAGGGGACTGTCATAGCTGGAACTTAGCTGGGAGGCCCCCTTATTTTCAAAACGCCTACCTCACTGGCCCTGCTGCAGTGTTGGAAAGGTTGGTCATGAATGGTTCCTTTGAGTTGAGTGAATCACTGAGGCCCTACTGTAAAAGTGCAGATGGTTTATTATATTGGGGACAGAGAGTAAGTCATTGTGGGGTGGGGGTGGGGGTGCTGGGAGATAAGGCCAGTCTCATCAGTCCCCTGTCCAGATTCCCCAGCTTGGAAAAAAGATGTCCCCAGCCCATGTCCTCTGCCTGCCTCTGGGACCTGGAGACACACAGTAAGTATAGCTGCTGAGACTAGAGGGGAGGGAGGTGGGACACAGCAGCTACCACTGGTCCTGCTCCTCTTCTAGCCCTTCCAGAAAGCCCAGGAGGAGGAGGAAGAGGAGGAAGATAAATATGAGCTGCCCCCCTGTGAGGCTCTACCCCTCAGTCTTGTCCCTGCCCACCTTCCTGGCACCGAGGAGGACTCTTTGTACTTGGGTAGGGGTTGGGAAGGTGAGGAAGGGAGTTGGGTGGTCAGGCAGGACAGAGGGTCCCCACAAGAAAAGAGGGTGCAGACCTTGCCTCTTCTCCCTTTGTATGTGCTGGGCCATGGAAGGGGGGGGTTGGGGGTGAGGCCTCAGCTGGCAGTTGCTGAAGCCTCTGGGCTAGGCAGAGAGAGAGGATGGAGGAGAGGAGGAGGCAGGGGGGAGAAAGGCAGGAGGGAGAGTGGGAAGGGGAGAGCCTGGAGGGGCACTGTAACCAAGGCAACGGTGGGAAAGCAGGAGGCCCCACAGGGTCCCTGGGGCCTCCTCTGAGATCCCGCGCGCACTTCTCGAGCCAGGGTAGGGATGCCAGGAGAGCCGGGGCTGCTGCTGGCATCCCACCCCCAGGGCTCCTTGACTCGGTGGGGGTAGGAAAACTGGCTGCCTCCAGTTGCCATGGAGATGGGGCTGTGGGGAAGCCAGTGAGGGGGAGGGGGAGGAGGAAATAAAGGCTAGGTAGGGGGTGGGAGGAAAACAGGAACCTGTGTGGGAGGAACCCACGCACCCACAATGCTTGGGGCCTTTTCCAGATCACCCTGGCCCCCCGGGCCCATGCAAGTCACCGCCACCGCCACCGCGACCGCAGCCCCAGCCCACAACGGTGAATAACACCCCCTCAAGTGCCTCCTTCCCCCCGCCCCCCCACCTCACCCCAGGCTACCATTTCCCAGTGAGTAAATCTAAGACGCAACTCATCCGCAAGATTCCCCCACATCTGCATTCTGGAAGTCCCTGAAAAATTAGATGTGTCAGAAGCAGATCCCTGTTACCAGCGGCTGCTCCCTTCCCCTCCCCCTTCCCGGTCATTCCCCCCACCCCCACCAGTCAGCGTCCAGGGACTCACCCTTCCGGTGGAGCTGGGAGGGCTGGAAGGCCAGGCTGCCCCTCCCTGGACCCTGGAGCCTGAGGACCCCTCCCTGCCTAGAGAGTGAAGAAATCCCTCACTTGGCTGCCATCACGGCCAGCTGGAAAGGCCCACTGGGCTTGAGAAAAGCTTATGGGCTTGGAAGTTACCACTTTCATCATATATTTTATTGGAATAAAAAGAAAAAAAAACAGGGAGAGATTCACAACAAAGAGCACAAAGCAGAGGCAAAGAGTTACCTCTGTACATGAGTTCTTGTACTGCAGTGGTTTTAAGGCCGCGCAGATATACTTAACCCCACTGCATCCCACCCCACCATGTTGCCCTTCCCATGCCCCAGTTCCTCTCCCTTCTCCCACCCCTAACCCTGCTCTCCCTCCCGTCCCATTGTGCCCACAGCTGAAGGCAATACTGAGCCTGCAGGAGGCTAGGAAGCAGGGACAACCCTTTGGGAAGCAAGGTAATGAGGACTTCCTATCTCTTTTAGAGGTCCACTCACTCCCTACCCTGAGATGGGGCGTCCTGGCCCCCTCAGGGCAGACTAGCGTTCGGGTTACTTGGGCTCATGCTTTGCCTGGTCACTGCACTCCTCCAGCTGTTCCTCATTTTTACCTGAGGAAAAATTCCCCATCCCCACTAAGGCTGGCAGTTCAGGAGGACCCTAAGGTCTGGAGACCAGAAATGCTTTGGCTGAGATCACAAAAAAGCAGAGTCCCTGACTTCCAGGTGCTGTTCTGCACCTGCTGTGCTTTCTGGGTCCGGCAAGGGACACTCCAGGATGAAGAGATCTGAGGGCAGCTTCCCCTGCCTGGGGGACCCTCACTATTGAAACACATCTGAGTGTCATGTCCCTGTCGAAGTGGCTCTTTGGCCACCGGTCTCTGATCCCATCCATGTCATTATTGCTACCACTGTCCAGAGACTTTGCCTGTGATAAGTGCCCTGAGGCCTGTGAACCCAGAACCCTGGGATATCAGGACAGTGAGGGACCTCAGTCAGCACATTTTTGTCTGAAGATGGCCCAAGAAGAGCAGTCTCCTGCCTAAGGTCAAACAGCTAACTTGAGGCACGTTCACATTTACTGTGCTCAGTGGTTGGTAAACCTTCGTGACCTTGAGGGTGGTTTTGACTTGGGGAACAGCCCGAAGTCATTTGGAGCAAGCCTGGCAAATCATTTGGGAGGTCAAGCCAGGCAACACCACCGGGGGGTGTGAAGTAGGGTGATCGGAGCTTAGGGTGGCTTTCTCCTGGAGCTTCAAAGCTGACTCTGAGAATCCCTTCAGATGAGTTCCAAAGATACTCCATCCTTCCAGCCTAAGTTTCACTGAATTCTTTTCTCCCTGTGCTCATGACTGGTGGTTTCTCCTTTACCTCCAGAGTTGGCTACACCGGCCAGAATGGTGAGTGACCCCTCTTTCAGTCCCCACTCATCCTCTAGGGATGCACTGGCTAGGAAGTTGGCAAAGTTGGGGTAGGGGGCCTTGGGAGGGCCAGGAAATAGCCCTAAAACCAAGGGAAAAGGTCCAGAGCAGAGTCGCTCCTGTTTGCCACAGGCCCCTGACAAGGTGTAAGCCAGCTGTCGTATGCCGCCCAAGGCTATTGGGGAAGCCTGGCCTCTGGGCTCCTCCTGGACACCCACATTCTATGAGAGCTGGGGCCTATAAGCACCTCTGAAGGGGAAGGTGCTCGTGGGTGCCCCCTCCCAGGCAAAGGAGCAACTTTAATCATTCTAGCTAGCTCTCAGAAAGAGGTCCAGCTTGTGGTGGTGGTGGGGGGGAGGTGTCCATAGCCCCCCCACCCCAAGTGATGGCTTCACCCTCCCTCCCATTTGCTGGTCAAACTCTTAGGTGCCAAGCCCTCCAAAGAAATCTGATGAGAACCTCTACCTGGAATGTGAGCCCAGTCCAGGTGAACACCTCCCTCTACCCCAGATCCATCTTGCCTGAAGCCCTCAGCTGCTCACAACAGGACACATTCTGGCTCTGTCTTCTTCCCTTGTCTTCCCCACTACCCCACCAATACACATGTGCTTTTGGACACCCACATGGACACCCACGCTTCGGCCTTTGGTCCAGGTTGACCCCTACTGTGCATACTAGAGGGGGAACCCCCTTAAAGCAAGGGTTGCATGGGCTTCCCCACTGGTTGGAAGGACTCCCTGAGAGCCCAGGCTGCTGAGAGACAGCAGGCCTGCAGGCATCTGTACCCCTCCCTGGTCGGTGTGGATTTCCTCGCCTGGTACCCAGTCTCCAGCCCAGCCTGCTTTCACTGTTTTAGTCCTGGCCTTGACTCGAACTCTGAGCTCTCAAGTCCTGATGCCCCCAGACCCTCTTCCAAGGACATCAGTGGTGCCCAGGTGAGTGCCCACCAGGGATGTGTGTGTGTACATGAGAGATGGCCAACTCAAGCTTCCCCAGCTCTGACGCTGGGATCTCTGGGTTCACTGGGTTCTTTCTCTTAAAGAAGATAAAATCCTGAGCTTTCTTCCCCAACTTGCTCCCCACAGGTCCACCGTAGCCCCCCAGGAAGCTTGGAATGTAAGAGGCTAGTAGCCAGGGGAGAAGTAACCTGGGGCGGGGGGAGCTCAGGGGGGGACTACAGGCCCAGGGGGTGGGCCTACAGGACTGAGACTTTCTGACCAGCCCTCCTGTGTCCCAGGGAGCAGCGAACGACACTTCTAAAGGTGAGTAGAGGCGTCTTCAGCATGAACCCCAGGCAGTCCTTCCAAGGCCCACCTTTCCAGCCTCTCATGCCCCACTTGGCTGTGGGAGTCCTCACAGCTCTGACTTCAGCTGGGAGCAGGCCTGAGGGGATCCCACTGTGCATTTGCCAGGGTCTGCACCAAAGCAGGAAGCTCCTAGCCTGTACCTCAAGATCATCCCTCATTTGGAGGTCACTCGTGGCCTAGCTGGTAGGTCCTACCAGAGCCCAAGACGTGGAGAGGAGGGATGAAGCACCGGGTGCTCTGCTTGGGGCTTCAGGCCTATGTGCACCGCCCTCTAACCTTGCCCACCTCTGCAGCTGGGCCCAAAGCCTTCTTTGCCTAATCCCCAACCAGCCTCAGCTCTACAATCTGCTTCTTCCAGCAGGAAGGAGATCCTCTCTTTCCTGCATAGCACCCACTCGGAGCACCTCAGCCACTGAGGTGAGGAGGGGCAGGGAGAAGGCTCTGGAGGAGGCCTGCAGGGCCTCTTGGCGGCAGGTGGGGTGGGTGCAGCTCACCATTGTGAGGATCATGTTTTGAACATGTGTGTGCAGCACCCTGCTGGGCACCACACACAGACACATCTCTGTTCTGCTTGTGCAGACTCAGTCTAGGGAACTGAGATGTGAACATGACCGCAGGGCAGGGTTCTCTGCTCCCCAGCCCCTCTCCACTGTCGTGGCACATCTGTGAATGGCTGCTTGTGTGTGTATACAGGACAGCAGCCTTCTGGGTCAGCCTTGGTACTCAGGGAACTGTGACCGCCATGCTGTTGAGAGTGCCCTGCTCCAATTCCGAAAGGTGGGCAACTGCAGCCCCCCTGGGCTTTCTCGGAAACCCTTCTGCTCACCAGCTGTGGCTGGCTGAGCAGGTGGGGATGGGAGGGCAAGGGGGGTGCTGGCCATTTGCGGGCCAGGGCTGCAGGCAGACAGTTGGGAGACGAGGTTGATGGATGGGGTCTCCTCCACAGGATGGGGCCTACACTGTGCGCCCCAGCTCAGAGCCTCATGGCTCACAGCCCCTTACCCTGGCAGTGCTTCTCCATGGCCGGGTCTTCAACATTCCCATCCGGCGGCTGGATGGTGGGAGCCACTATGCCCTGGGCCGGGAGGGCAGGAACCACGAGGAGGTGGGTGCTGGAGGAGGATGGGGGCTACAAAGCAAGGAGGGCACAGCACAGTCACATGCTGGGCCCTGCCAGGAGCATTTGCCCAGGGGAAAACCCACATTTTGCATTTTTTTTCTGGATTGGGTGGAAATGAGAGTGGCCAGTGACTTGAATTCCTTCCCAGAGGTCTGCCTTCCTCTGGGGGAGGCACCCCTCTTGTAGGGCTCCATCTGCCCAAGGCCCGGTGGGGGGGCATTGGGCCTGCCATGAACCCAGTTAGGAGGAGGGCAGGGCCCGGGTAGTCCAGGTTCCTGCCCATCCCAAGGACTTAACTTTGTGCCTGGCACTTGCGGAGGCTTACGTGCTGGAGGACCTGGGCAGAGGCATGGCCCCAAAGTTATTTCTACCCGGCCTGGGAAATATCAGCCTGGCTAACAACATGCCCATGGGTGCAGTTGCAAGAAAGTTGTGCGGGGCCTGGAACCGGGCAGCAGAACGGCAGTGGAGCTTCATGGGGCAAACAAGAAGGAAAGTATTTAGAAAAATGTCAACAAACCCCCTCCCCAGAGCCCCTCAGTTCCTTCAGGAAGTTTCTCCCAGCATGAGGCTCAGGGGACTAACTGATGCCCCTCATTCCTGTCCAGCTGTTCTCCTCCGTGGCTGCCATGGTCCGGCACTACACAGAGCACCCGCTGCCCCTTGTGGACAGACACAGCGGTAGCCGTCAGCTCACCTGCCTGCTCTTCCCCACCAAGCCCTGACGCCATGGCGGACTGTACACAGCCACCTCTGGCCCCCTGTAGTTTGCTCCTTGCCGGGGCCATCCTGGGCTGTCTCGCTCTTGCCTCCCCCAAGTCTCCACCCTTCCAGACCCTCCCTACCCCCTTGCCCCAGTCCCTGCAGGCCTGGATGAGAGGCTTTGGAAAAGGTTGCCTAGAGGCAGCAAGAGCCCCTGAGACCCCACCCCATGTTCACCTGGAGCCTGGCACTGCCCTGCCCTGCTGCATCTCCAAGGATTGGAAGCAGGCATCACGCAGCGTCCCCATTCCCAGTCCCCAGGCATGGCTGTGTCTGCACTGTTTACTAGAGCCTCCCAAGCTGCTTTGGATGAAAGCCTCCCCGGGGAAGCTGAGCCTCAGGGAAACAGCCCGGGGTACTGCTTGGACACAAAGAGAATCCTTTCACATTCTTTCGGGGACTTAACACAGGGCTGGCATCTTTGCTTACACTGTACATGGTCCGCTTTCAATAAATATTTGTTGAATGAATTCTTGAATCTGCTGAGTGAAGCAGAGGCAGCCTCTGTGAAGCCTCCATGAGGTTTCAAGGTTCTTAAGTGTCCCAGGGCACAGACTGGGCCTGGGAGTGATGGAGCCGTGGTGGCCAGGCCAGGGCAAGAAGGGCCAGCCCCGTTTCTGCCCCCGATTGGGTCTTTTGCCCTTAGCCGGTCAGTGGAGGCCAGCCCGGGGTGGCTGATTTTTGTTTTATTTTGTTTGTGGAGGTCAGAGTGGAGAAGGGGTAGGAAACGCTTGGCGCTGTCTCTGCCGCCCCATTAAATGATGAGCACGGACTTAGTTAAGTACTTGTCCACCACTATTTGCCGTATCGTGTTCCCCCAGGGAGGAATGAGCCTGACTTTGCTCACTCGGTGTTGTCTAGAGTCGGGGAAACAGGAGTACCTCAGGAAGCAAATGGGTAATTGACATGCCAGTGCTAAGATCAAAAGCTACGGAAAGCCCAAGGGTGGAGTTCAGAGAAGGCAAGAGGCCGAGTGCAAAGCCGCCTGCGTGCCCGGCGGTAAGGTCGGCCGCCGCTCAGGGACCCTGGAGGGTCCGAGAATGACGCGCGGCCCGCAGGCGGGCGGGGCGGCGGCAGCGCTGGGCTGGGGGCGCCGCCGGGCCCTGGCGCAGCGCCCGGAACACCCCGTGCCGGAAGCGCCATGTGACCGTGACTGCGCAGAAGCCGTGAGCGCCGCGAAACAAAGGGCGTCTCTAAGGCCGCCTGGCGCTCAGGCTGGCACGGAGGGCCGGACCTCCTACCCCCCGGCCGGGCCCCCGGACTCTGGCGGGCAGAGAGGCCCCGGATCGTGCCTAGGCCCTGGCGGGAGCGCGGGGAGATGGCAGAGGAGTGCCCCGGGGCACCGTGAGATGCAAGTGCGATATCGGGGCCAAGGTCGTGGGGCGTTGGCGGTTTTCTCCGTCACTGCCGGCTCTGACAGATTACCCGCTCCTTAATGTCTGTAACAGAGGCGGTGATAATTGTCCCTACGCAATTATCCTAGGGGGAGGAGGCTTAGGTAAGGCGCTCTCTGGAAAGCGGGGAGGACAGTGCAGGCGTCCCCTGGTGGGGAGGGCCATAGCGCCTCTCTCCCAGACGAACACACACGGGAGTTCGGGTCAGTGACTGCCACTTTCAAGTCCCAGCAGGGATGTAGTTTCTGGCCAGGCCACCTGGAAGAGGAGCAGCATGTGGCAGGTGGCACAGGGCCAGGTGAGGGTGGGCACAGCTGTGTGATGTGGGGAGGGGATTAGCAGCTGGAGACGCCCACAGAAGCAGGGGGACAGGAGGTCCAAGGACGGCTTCCCTGGCTTTGTTAGTCAGCCCTGGCTCCCTCTGGGCCTTCCCCTACCTGACCAGGTGGGAACTCAGAGGCTGGAGAGGGTGGAGAGCCCAACTTCCGGGTGGGCCTCAAGGTACAATCAGATTCTGGCATCTCCCACCAGATTCTCAGCTTTGACTTTTCTTGAGGAGCTCTCTCCCCTAGGGCGGGCTTTTTCTAGCCCTGAATTCGCCTAGCCCCAAAGCCAGCTGGCCCGTGGGGGTAGCAGAGACCACAACACAGAGCTCTTGAGTTGGTGACCTGACAGAGACTCTGCTTGGTTCCAGTTAGAAAACTAACTTCCAGGAACTAGCCTCACCCCTTCCCTCCCTGGGGAAAAAGAGAGGCGGTTCAGTCCAAGCAGTGGAAACAGCCTGTGATGAGGGCCATTGAGGGCCAAAAAGGAGCTTGGTCTAGAGAGTGACTCCGTTTAGCTAGTACCTCCTCACCCTGCACATCACACGTGGATGTCCCCTGTTCCAGGAAGCCTTCCCAGATCCCCAAACCTGGGCTCAGGCACTTAGGACACCTTCTAGCAATTGCCTTTTCACTCCCAGGAAAGGACCAAGCTACTACTGCCCATTATTGTGTATTCAGGACCTGGAATACAATAGATGCCAAAATCTGTTGAGAGTCGCTGAATAGGTCAAGTCTACCCTAAATTTCTCTAAAGCTGTTTGTTAATATTCCTTAATCAGATCTTCCTTTGTGAGAGAAAAGTCCAACCTAGATCTGTCCAGTAGAACTTTCTGTGGTGGTAGGAACATTCTAGATCTACATTGTCCAGTATGGTAGCCACAAGCACAAGAGGTTATTGAGCACTTGAAAAGTGACTAGTGTGACTGAGGAACTGAATTTTTAACTATAATTCAATAAATTTTAATTCATTTAAATGTAAATAGCCTCATATGGTTTGTTGCTATCCTGGTGTTGCATGTATTTTGCATTCCGGAGTGTTAGGGGCAGTGATAAAAGAGAACGTTGGAGAAGTTGGTGTGTGGGGGAGAGTGGTGGTCCAGGGGAGCCTGAGAAGCCTCCATAATGAATGTGGGCAAAGGGAAGCCATCGAGGTTCAGAGAAAGGGTGGGTGCAGGAGGGGTAGTATTTCAGGAGGGTCTCTCTAGCTGTGAAGTGCTGAGTGGTTTGGAGAGGCAGCACAGGGGTAGGGAGAATAATCAGGGCCTGCAGATATTTCTGTGACTTAGGTGAGAGATGACATCCTTTGTTTTTTTGCCATGCCAGTGTCCATCCATACCCCATCCCATTTCTTCTCACCTAACAGGCCAGACTCTAGAAATTTCCAGGCAGAGTCACTAACTGGGGGACCAAGTCTGGGAGAAATACCATTTGGTATCCATTTGGTGAAGAAGCCCATGTATTACCACGAGCGGTTTGCCTGTCTCCATCTGCCATGAAGGGCCTGTAGGACAGGGGACAAAGGAAGTATGCAGCCAGGAAATGCATGAAAGTCGTGGCTACCCACCCTGGCAAGACCACACCTGCTGGGGCTGGGAGTGTGCTCTCTGCCACCATTCAGCAAGCTTTCAGCTTTGGTTTCTAAAGCAGCAACCTGACCTTGGGCAAAAAACATGGGCTCTGTAGTCTAAAGGACCCAAGTTTGCACATGGCTCAGTTACTCACGGCCTGTGTGACCTTAACTTCTGTCTCTTTTACTTTTAAAACGAGGCTAGGGGTGCCCATGGTTCAGTTGGTTCAGTGTGTCTGACTCTTGACTTTGCCTCAGGTCATCTCACCGTTGGTGAGCCCTGCATCGGGCTCTGCCCTGACAGCCTGGCATCTTGTAGCGGGCTTGGGATTCTCTCTCCCTCTCTCTCTGCTGCTCCAGTGAGTATGCATGTTCTCTGTCTCTCTCAAAATAAATAAACTTAAAAAAAAAAAAAAAAACTTTAAAATGAAGCTAATAATATCCTCTTCTTAGGGTTACTGTGAGAATGAGAAATAATGTATGTAATATATACTTAGCTTAATGCAGACCCTGACATATAGTGCAGCCAAATGATTGGTACCTAATAATCCTGTGAATAGGCCAAGCCTGGTTCTGGTCCCACTTACATGATCCCTTTTCTTTTTTTTCTTTTTCTTTTTAATTTTTTAAAATGTTTTTATTTTATTTTTGAGAGAGAGAGACAGAGAGACAGAGTGCAAGCAGCGGAGGGGCACACACAGAATCTAAAACAGTCTCCAGGCTCTGAGCCATCAGCACAGGGCCTGACGCTAGCTCGCACCCATGAACCACAAGATCATGACCTGAGCCAAAGTATGACGCTTAAACGACAGCAACCCAGGCGCCCCAGCATGATCCCTTTTCATGGGCGGGCTTTCTTTCTTTCTTTCTTTCTTTCTTTCTTTCTTTCTTTCTTTCTTTCTTTCTTTCTTTCTTTCTTTCTTTATCAGAGGTTTTTTTGTTTTGTTTTTTAATGTTTATTTTTGAGAGAGAGAGAGAGAAACAAAGCATGAATGGGGGAGGAGCAGAGAGAGAGGGAGACACAGAATCCGAAGCAGGCTCCAGGCTCCGAGCCGTCAGCACGGAGCCTGACACAGGGCTTGAACTCATGAACCGTGAGATCATGACCTGAGCCAAAGTCAGACACTTAACTGACTGAGCCACCCAGGCACTCTAACAGGCTCTTTCAGACTTGGGCTTCCCCAACACACACACACACACACACACACACACACACACACACGCGCGCGCATAAACACACACACATACATGCAACCTTTAGGTATTGTAGGTACTATGATTATTGTTTTGTCTGCCCACCTGGCTTTCCCATCCCCCCTCCTCCTGGTAATGCCATCTACTTCCCTCACCATAGGACCAGGCATGTGACCTAGGTCTGGCTAGGACCAAAGTAGGCCCAATCAAAGCCTTCTCTGAGATAGATATATTGATATTGAGAGAGAGAGAAGCCCTTTTTCTAAGCCTGAGTTTGGGCTGCAAATGGCTGGCATCCCCACCACATGGACAGAACCTATCTGCAAAAGTTAGGCAAAGACAAAGAGCAAGTATCTTGGAGACACTGGGTTCTGCCCCAAGGTCACAGCTTTTGCTATTGTGTCCCTCCCAGCTATGTGAGCTAGAAACCCTTTTTGGTTTAAGCTGGTGGGAGTATGGCTTCTGATATTTGTAAAGAAGACTCCTGCCTGCCACAGGCACTTGTGTCCTTGAAGTTTGGGGGCATCAGAGGTTTTTCTGAGCAGTTAGTTGTAAAACCAGAGTTTAGACTTGTCCGACAGGCTCTAGATCTACCATAAATTATGTCACACATCCCACACATCAATCACAAGTATTTACAGAGTGCATATTATATGGCAGGCAACAAACTAGCATCTTGTTCTCCCTCCACAGCTACTAAAGGACTTCTTCTCCCCACTTTCACTCCCAATCTCTAAAGATCCTTGAGTTAAGAGGACATAAAAAACAGCTGTCTCCACCAGTCTGGGAGAACACATTCACCGTCTTTCCAGAATCAATACTCCCAGAATCCTCCTCATGTGCCAAAGATGTGAGAGGAACCAGCTAGCTACCTACCTATTTACCTACCTACCTACCTACCTACCTACCGTGGTCTGCTCAGCATGGAGTTAAGTCCTATTCCTGGTCCAGAGCCCTGTGACAGAGTTTCTGCCTGCACCCTACTCTGAGCGACAGGTTTCTGCTTCCTTTACAGCTGCAGTGACCATTTATAGGGATACTGAGGTCGTTTTAAAAGTGTTTTGTTTTTTTTTTTAAATCTAGATTGACCCCAGATGTCTCCTTTGTTTAGTTTGCAAGTCTTGTTGAAGAGACAGAGGGATGTTGGGAACAGAAGGACTTCAGGATAGTGGTTTCCAAATCTGGTCCTCAGAACACCCATGGACCATGATGATGACATCACCAGTTGTTGACAAAAAAGGAGAAAAACGCATTTCCCAGAATGAGCTCTTCCTGAAGCAAAATTATTCCATTTAAAGGACCATCTTTTAAAGGGAAATCAAGTTCTTCCTCCTTTTTTGGTATTAAATTATACTTTCTTTTAGGTCACTTGATTTTGCTAGGCCCCATCTTTAAAATGGAATAGGAGAAAGGAACGCCTGGGTGGCTCAGTCAGCTAAGTGTCCGGCTTCGGCCCAGGTCATGATCTCACGGTTTGTAAGTTCAAACCCTGCATCAGTCTCTCTGCTGTCAGCACAGAGCCCATTTGGATCCTCTGTCCACACCCCCCCCCCCCCCCCGGCCCTTCCCCAGCCACGCATACGCACTCTCCTATCTCTCTCAAAAAAATTAAACAATTAATGAAGTAAAATGGAATAGGAAAGGCAGGGAAAAATAAAATAAAATGCAATAGGAGGGGCAGGGTGCTTGGCTTAAGTAACCTCCAAGGGCCTTTCCAACCTCGATATCTTCAGGGCCTGGGGCTAATTGCATGCTGCCTGGGACTGTGTGTCTTTCACAGCCTGGCCTACCTCCTTCTATGCTCTCTACTTCTCTACCCCCCCCAATCCCCTCCAGTCCTCCCTGCTCAGCCTCACAAGGTTTGCCCTCTCAGCTGAGATCTCTTACATGCTCCTTGCGGAGAAGCACCCCCTCCACAGAGCGTTTTGGATTAAATGAAAACCCAGGAGATATAGCTTATAAAAGGCAAATGTAGGTTTGGAATAGTCTAATGTTTGTCCTGAGATAATGAGTGGATCAGCCCAGTCTCCATTAAAGCCTAGAAGTTAGGGCAGAGGGTCTGAGACCAGGAGCGAAAACCCAAGAACAAACACCGAGGCAGGGGCTGCATGGAGGGGAGAGAACTGAAAGAGAAAGTTCTAGCAGAAGAATGCTGTCATGGACTCCTACAGCACCTGAGCTGGGGAACCATCTTATCCATCTTGTCCTGTCTCCTCATGTTGCAAATGAGGAAATTAAGGCCCAGGAAGGGGACAGGAGTCTGTGATTGGTTGGGGGTGGGGTGTGTACATTTTTTCTCTAGCAGCACAAGTCTGGGTAAGGCCTGGACATGGAGACCAGCTGAGGAAGACTTGGAAACTGAGTCCAGGAGAAGCTGGAAGCACTAGGTTAGGGCTGACCCAGGCCTCCCATGAACCCCTGCGTCCCTGCCCCCCAGTCTGCCTTCTCTGCTCTAGCCCTCCAGGGTCTCCTTTCCTTTGCCCATTGCTCTCAACTCAGCTCTCAGGACATCACAGGTAGCAGGCCCGGTGCGCTTGGAGCAGGACACTGGCAAGAGGGAGCGCTGGCAGTAGAGTGAGGAGGACTGATAGGTGCCTTCCAGAATCCCCAGAAACTCCACATGCCCCTTTGAGAAGCTCCAGGCAGAAGGGAGCTGGTATGGCACTTACACTGAGAACATGCACTGTTGTGCCCCAGGAGGAGTCAGGGACACAGGAGCTGCGGGGCAGTTCTCACCGATTCTATAAATCCCACACACTGGGGAGAATAACGGAAGGGGAATCCCTCTGTGAACCACTTGTCACATTCAACCCTCAGGTGAATCATTAATAAATCAAGGGTGAGATGAAAGGCTACAATGAAAGTCTCCATGATACACATCTGGCCCACATCTATAGCACCTGCTGCTATTGGTAGAGGGTCATTTTTAGTGGTAAAGTGGTGATATCAGGGGGCACCTGGGTGGCTCAGTCAGTTGAGCATCTGACTTCGGCTCAGGTCATGATCTCTTGGTTCGTGAGTTCGAGCCCCGCATCGGGCTCTGTGCTGACAGCTTGGAGCCTGGAGCCTGCTTTGGATTCTGTGTCTCCCTCTCTCTCTGCTCCTCCCCTGCTCATGCTTTGTCTCTCTCTCAAAAATAAAGATTAAAAAAAATTTTTTTAAGTGGTGATATCAGGGGCCAGAGAGGAACCAGCTCCAAAGTCCCCACATTTACCTGGGAGATACCGCCAACTTTAGGAAGGCTTCCACCAAGGAGACCTTGGGCAGGCTGGGTGACCTCCCAGGGCCCTCAGCTGTGCCTGTCCTTGATCACACAGGCCATATGCTGCCCGGGAAGCTGGGAATTGGGGCAGCTGGCTGACCTGGAAATGGAGAGTCTGTGGAGCCACGGGCTTGCCAGCTCCTCCTTGCCACCCTCTCCCCAAGAGCAAGAAGCAAGGCTAGGAGGCTCCTGGGAGCCTCCTGCCTAATTCCCAGGGCCTGGCAGCCAGCTCTGCGGCTGATGCAAGGCCAGAGGTGGGTGAGCTCAGCCTGCCTCCAGGACATGGAGCTTCTTGTACCCCTCTGCACTCTAGAAAACATACCCATTCACTCCCTTCTGCCTTGGCCTACTAGGTCTGTAGTTCCATTCCTTCTGGAAGCAGAGCAGGGTCACCTGAAGATCTGGGAGCAGTTGCTGCATGGAGCTGGGGTAGCGCTGAGCATTTCTGAGTCAGTCCAGCTCCCCTGCAAGGGCAGCCTGTGAACAGAGCTAGGCCCTACAGCCCCGCTCCCAGGGGACCTGTTCAAAGAGGGCCTGGGCACCTGTTGGCCCTCAGGTTCTGTCAAACACTGGCCCAATCGCCCTCCTCGGGGAGGTCAGGCCCTCTTATCCTGTTAGAGGGTAGACTTCCCCCCACCGGCCCTCACCCTCACTTTCGATGCCCAGGCTGAAGGTAGGAATGCCAAGGCCACCCTCCTGAGCCATCATCAGCTCAAGACGAAGATTCATTCAGCATCAGTTTACTAAGAGCTCAGTGATATAACAGGACGTGTAATAACAACACGGATAATGTGTGCCACATTTTACAAAGTGCTTTCATGATTAATTAGCGCTCCAAGGGATGGTGCTATGATGCAGGGAAGCCCCAGACGAAGCAGCTAAGGCCCAGAGAGTTCTCCTGGCAGAACCAAGAGTCACGTCCACAGGGTCTTCCCGTGTCCTCACGCTGCCTACATTCTGACCCCCAGGCACACATCTGAGCAACAGGCAGCCTTCCGCAAGCAGACTGGGTCACTGGGACCCGGCCGAGGCAGACGAACTTTTCTCCGGGGTGCCGGGGATCCGGTGGAGGAGGCTGGGAGGACAAGTTGTGGATTTGGGGGCGGAGTACGCCGGGAGCCATGCCTGTCTGAGAAGGCTTGGAGACATTCTGGGAGCACAGAGATGGGAGGAGGGTGCTCGGAGCATTCACGTGGCAGCCCCTGTGTGTTGGCTGCTCCCACAGACCAAGGCTCACAGGCCACACCAACCTCAGGCTTCCACCAGCTGGGTTGGGGTCGCTGCCTGGGGGTTGAAGCAGGCTTCAGGACCGGCCCCTGCATTCTGGCTCAGGACCCGTGAGAGTGGTCACTGCTGGCCTTCCTGTCCATGCCAGGGTCAAACGAGGCCTTCCTTGTCATCTGCCTCCATGCTATTTGGGCCTGACCTTTGCCCTCAGCCGTGCCTCAGCCATACGCACATCCTCATGACCCTTGCCCACCTTTCCAGCACTGCTTGTCGCTGATGAAACTTGTGAGGCTGCTGAGCTCAGGCCCCCCGGGCTTGCAGGCCGGTGAGCACACGGTGCCCTGTGCCAGAGGGGACGGCCTGTGCCGACTGCGCCCCTCCAACCCCGACTCCACCAGGCTCCCAGACCTGGTGGAAAGCTCTGTGCCAGAGCTGGAGGCAAAGAGAGAGGCAGGTGTGCCCTTCTCATTGGAAGGACGCGGACATGAGACACCCGGGTCCAGCCGCCACACCAGGCCCGGCCTGCAGGGCACTCCAAGCCCTTCGGTCTGCTCTCATCTCCCTTCACCGACCCCTCATGCTCAGAAAAAGGGTATCTGAGGGAGGAAACCCAACGCAAAGCCAGCTCCTGGCTCTGTCCCAACCTCGAACCGATTCCCAGAACCACTTTTCAGTTGGACTTATATTTATTGTTAGATATTATAATCACAGGTCATTCAATTAAAAAGCCATGAAGGAGTATTTAGTACAGAGAAAGATGGTGTCCCTCCCGTACCTTTTGCTCAGCTGCTCTGTTCTCCTCTCCAGAGAAAAGCAGTGTTACTGGTTTCTTGTGTATCTTTCAGAGATAAGCTAGATTAACCATGGGATTTTTATTATCAGAGCTTGCATAGCAAGGTCACATCTTGCTCAACTTTTCTGCCTGAGATGAGGAAGGATAAACTCCCCTGCTTCGAACATTCCCTGAGAATGGACAGGAAGTGACCAGAGATTAACCTTCCTGACAGGCCCACGGTCCGGGTTCTCTCCCCTTCACTACCCTCCACCTGTTACTTTGCCAGATGCCCAAGGCGAGAGTGAAGGACAGATGGCACTGGCCTCGTTTCTTAGGGAAGCTGAGGAGCCAAGATGTTAAGGAGCCTTGAGGTCTCACGCTTCAGGCTAGAGCACCCTGGTTTTCCCATGACATTCCCTTCACCTTCTAAATGACCCTGAGTTCTTAAATATCTTTTTACCCCAGCCAGACTACGGACATTTCAAGGGCAGTGTCAAGGACCCTTCTGCCGCCCTCTCGGAGCTGGACTCTGAGCTGGGCCCTGTGGGGCACCCCAGCAGTGGTAAACAACGTTGGCTGGATCAAATGAGAGAAGCAGGGGACATGCTGCTCCTTCCAGGGGCATCCCGCGACCCTGAAGTTTGCTACCTGGACGCACGCACATCCCTGACCACCAAACTCCCTGAGCCACAGGCCTGTGCCTTATTAGTTCTTTTCTTGCGTAGTTGGCTCAGTTAATGGCCCTTCTCAGAAGGCCAAGGCCGTGGGTTGGCTCCTCAGGGGTGGAATCATCCTGTGGCGAAACATTCTGTTCCTTGCCCGTGAACTATATAGAGTGTTGCAAATTACAACTGGATGACAAAAAGAGATTGTCCCTCCATGAAATACAAAGTGTACAGTTGTCTAGCTGAAGGGGGTGACCTCCTTTGTGATCCCCACCTCCTCCCCACCCCCCCACCCCCACCCCCACCCCCACTATGATCCCTGGGGTTACTCTGGGGTGAGCCCTGGTGCATCCTCCTGTTCTGTCTTATATGTAAAGTCTCACTTCAGTAAAGCAGGTCTCTCTGAAGGTTGTAATATGCCCAGAATGATTAGGCTCTGAGAAAACAGAGTAATAAGAAGGGACAGTGGCTTCAAAAAGTATGAGCTGTACCTGTTTAGTGATGCAGGAACAAGAGGGAGACTTTATCGATTTCAGGGAACAGAAAGTTCCGGCGGTGGCTGTTGTGTGAATTCAGGCTCAGTTCTACAGTGGGGTGGGGGGCCCTGGGGAGGGAGGGCCGGCAGGGAGGCCGGTGACCATGACCAGAGGGGGTGCTGACTTGAGAGGATCGAAGGCCGTGCTGCTGGAGGGGCAAGAACAGATGACGGTCAGGGGCTACAATCAGAGGGGATACCTGTGTATGGAGAAGGGTGAGGGAATGGCAACTCTAAGGTGCGGAAGGTCAGGGGTCACAGAAAAGGAAGCTGGGGCTCCACCAGATGCCAGAACATCTATGTACATACACGAGAACGCATCTCTTCCAACAACTGACTCCTCTTTCTGCTTCCTCATTCTGCTTAGGGTGTCACCATGTTGATGGACCAGGACACCGGGTCTGGGCCCAGGACCTCCCCTGACTCTCACAAGGCTCCCCGGAGACCAAATCTCTATTGTGGGATCTCAGGCCCCATCTGTGTTCCTGGAATTCCAAATGTGGCCTCCTTCTGAGCCCTGCCCCCCACCCTCACCCCCACCCCGCCCCCACCATTGCCTTGTTCCCGCTGGATTTCCATCACAGGTGGCTGTGTGAGGTCAGGATAAACCTAATTTGGAGCGCAAGATGACTGTTGCATTCCCTTGGATGGAATTCATTTGTTGAACAATTGGCCATTGAAAATGGTGGTGACCTTTCTTTAATATAGCCATAATACCACTCCTCCAGAGAAACTGTTGACAAAGTAGTCATACATCACCTACGTGTAGGCTGAACCCAGTCTGTCAATAACACTAGCAGCAACAACACCTCACCTGGCCTCTGAGCCTCCACTCTTCCTTGGTTCCCTTCTTTTTCACTGGCCCCTCCTTCACCATATATCTTTTTGGTTCTTCTTCATCTTCCTGGTGCCTAACATTGGAGCACCCCAGGACTCAGTCATTCTTTTTTATCTATCCTTGCTCAAACTAGATGACCTCATCCCTGAAATGAGGTCCATCTCTCTAGGCTGACTGCAACTATGTTTTTGCTTTTAAATGTTTACTCATGTAGAGAGAGAGAGAGAGAGAGAGGAAGAGAGAGCACAAGAGGAGGACAGGCAGAGAGAGAGGGAGAGAGAGAGAGAATCCCAAGCAGGCTCTGCCCTATCAGCACAGAGCCTGATGTAGGGCTCAAACCCATGAACTGTGAGATCATGACCTGAGCTGAAACCACGAGTTGGACGCTTAACTGACTGAGCCCCCCAGGTGCCCCTGACAGCAACTATGTTTATATCTCCAGCCCTGGCCTGTCGCCTGAACTCTAGGCTTGAATACTCAACTGTCTGCTCAATGCCTTGACCTGGACATCTAATAGACATGGCCGACACACTATCCAAAATCAAACCCTATTATTGTGCCCCTAAACCTGCTCCTTCCACAGTCTTCTTGTAGTGGAAACTCTGGCAGATGATCTTCCTTTTTGTAATGCAAGTTGTAACGCAACTTAAGCTTTGATTGCCAAGGTATCACTTCCAAGAGGCATCTACTTCTCCTAGCAAGCGACAGGACTGGACAAAGAACTGGGCCGCTCCCTGGACCGAGGCTCCTTTATTTCAGAGATTTTGGTTGATTTTGATAACTGATCATTTTGGGCCACTTGCCTTTTCTCATCCCATGCTTTAAATTCCCACTTTTGTGTTTTAAAGTCACCAAGACAGGGGCGCCTGGGTGGCTCAGTCGGTTAAGCGTCCAACTTCAGCTCAGGTCACGATCTCACGGTCCGTGGGTTCGAGCCCCACATCGGGCTCTGGGCTGATGATGGCTCAGAGCCTGGAGCCTGCTTCCGATTCTGTGTCTCCCTCTCTCTCTGACCCTCCCCCGTTCGTGCTCTGTCTCTCTCTGTCTCAAAAATAAATAAACGTTAAAAAAAAAAAAGTCACCAAGACAGAGGGAGTCCATGAAACCCTAGGCCTCCACCCTTGACCCCAGGCCTGCATGTACATTCTCTCGCTCTCTCCCTCTCTCTCTTTCTCTCTCTCTCCCCCATGACCTCACTGTGTGGCCCCAATTATGCTATGTAACTTCCAGGTCCTGTAAGTAATAAACCTTTATTTATTTTTTTAAATTTCCTGATGATTATTGCTGAAGAATGTCTTGCAATCATTGTAAGACTACAAGGGCTGGTCCCACCACAGCATTGGTTATTGAGAGGCTGAAATAGGCACACAGAACTTCCCTAGCTCAGTAAATTGCTATGTGGCACTTCATTCTTCTGATGCTCAGATCAAAATTGGTTCCAGGACTCTTTCTTGATGTGTTTCTTCGTGGTCAATATATCAGCAATGTATCTTCATGGTCAGTATATCAGCATATCCCATTGGCTCCGCCTTCAAAATATATCCACCATCGCCCCTCTTGCCAGTATTCTTAGGCTTTGACCATGGCCTACCAGGCTCTCATCATCTGGTCTGCCTCCACGTCCCTGGCTTCATCTCCTGCCACTCCCCCTACTTGGCTCCTGCCACACAGGCCTTCTGGCCACTCCTCAGACCCGCAGCCCACTCCTGCCCGGAGGCCTTGGCACTGCTGTCCTCTTGGCTTGGAATTCACTCCCCGGGCACCCGCAGGGCTGGCTCTCTCATTCCTTTTGGTCTCTGTTTAAATGTCACCTCCTCAGTGAGACCTCCCTGAACCACCCTATTTAAGATTGCAAACTTTCCCACATTCCAGTCTCTAGACTCCTCTTTACTCTCTTCATAGCACTTAACCACCACATGGGATATCATATATGTGTTTGTGTGTGCACATATCAACACTGAAGATATTACATCTTTCTGGGGCACCTGGATGGCTCAGTCGGTTGAGCATCTGACTCCTGGTTTCAACTCAGGTCATGATCTCACAGTTGGGGAGTTTGAGCCCCTCATTGGGCTCTGAGCTGACAGAGCCTGCTTGGGATTCTCTTTCTCCCTCTCTCTCTGCCCCTCCCGCCACTCTCTCACTCTCTCAAAATAAATAAACTTAAGAAAAAGCATTTAAGAAAAGATATTACATCTTTCTTGGTTGTTTACTATCTGCCTCTCCCCTGTAGAGACTCCGCGAGGGTGGAGAATTTGTCTGAATTGTGTACAGCTAGACTCCAGCATCCAGAACTATTCCTGGCACATAGTTCCATAGTTATTAAAGTTGTTAAATGAATCATCAGGCTTAGAGAGGCTAAATTCGTTCCCCAAGGCCACACCACTAGCATATGTAGAAACTCAGAGGGTTAACTAACTTGCCCAGGGTCAGAGAGTGAGGTGCAAAGTTGAGATCCAAGCCCAGGTCTGAATTAACTACCGTGCTTTCTACCTCTCCGCCCTTCCAAGGCCAACTACCTGGATTCACCCAACTGCCGCCTTCCTGAACAGCAGCCTTTCTCTGGCTGCAATTCATGCTTAGAAAGCATAATAGTTTATGTACTTTGTTTAATTATAGTGTACTACATGGTTGCCCTAGAAAAAAGGAAAATATTTTTTAAAAATTAGAAAGAAAAAAAATTACCAATTGCCCAGAATCCAGAGACTACCACGGTTACTACATTGCTGTTTAATTCCAGTCTTTTCTATGACAATTGTGCATAACAGGGATCATCATTATAATCCTGGCCACAAATGCTTGGTTCTAATCTCAACAAAAAAGAAGCAAAAGCATATAATGGGCATAGAAAGACAAGCAGGCTTTGGATAGAGGACATATGGACACGAAGTCTCCCCAGGTAGGGTGGGACAAGCAGGAATGGACACGAGGGATCTGAGGGAGGGGAGGGCAGGAACGATGGGGATGGCTGTCTCAATAGGAGCGCTGAGGAAAGTGAGAGACATGGCCAAGTGGGAGGAAGGTGTGGAGAGCTGAGAACCGCAGCTCAGGCTGTGGAATTTGGACCCAACGAAAGAAGCCTCCAACAATTTCCGAGTGTGGGGTGGAGATACTAGAAGGAGGGAGACATTGTGAGATAAAATGTGTTCTCATCAGAGATAATTCAGACAGAAGCAGTTGAACTAAATGTCAAGGTCACAAGAAGGGGAGGAGTCAGAAATCACTCCCAAGGTGAGTGGCGGAGTGACCGGGTGAAGAGCGGTGGCTTTATCAAGACTCAGAAAGCAGGGAAGGGGCCTGATGGACCCAGTTCTGGTTGTTGAGAATTGGCAGGGAGCAGTTCTACAAGCTGCAACGTCTTAAGGGGGTTGTAAGCACAGGTGTTTCCCTGAGAAGAGGAGACTGGTGAGGGAAACAAAGGCTGGAGAAGTAGGCACCAGAACATTCTCTATCCCAGGCTCTCTGAAGGCACTGCCAGCCAGACCGAACCTGCACTCACTTGCCTGGTCTGCAGGGCCCAGCACACCCCGGCCCAGTGGCATCCTCCTGCCTTCCTTCTCCTGCCCCCAGGAGGGCCCTCCACTGCCGCTGGACCAGCAGCTTCTCCAGCACTCAGCTTGCTTCCAGGCGCTGGGTCGCAGTCCTCCCGCATTGGCTCCTGTGTCTTGCTCCCCAAACACACCCTCAGCTCCCCGGCCTCTTTGCTATGTATGCCTGGGGCCATAGCAGCAGGCACCCAGCAGAAGGTCCACAAATGCCCCTTGACTTGACTTCTCTTTCTCTTCTCTCTCCATCCAATCCCTGGCTCTGTCAGTTTCACTCCCCACCGATGGCCAGCGGTCAGTGTTGACTCTAAGAGCTGCAGGTAACCTTGGGGTATTTGTGTCCGCCATCGCTGACCGCAGCTGACTTAGCCCTGTAAGGCTGCTTTCTAGTACAGACTCCTAGAACAACTACTCAGGCCAACTTTAACATGCCAGTGATCCCCTGCGGGGTTCGGGTTCAGATGCAGATTCTGGTTCAGTGGCCTGGGGTGAGCCCGAGATCCTGCTGTTGTTTCTAACAACTTCCAGCAGATACTGCTGGGCGACACCTGGAGTCCTAGGGACCTGGGTGACTTCTAGTAGTCACTTTAATCCCTCTGGCCCCAGTGTTCTCATCTGCTGAATAGGGCTCTGACCACTTCACTGGGTTACCCAGTGGTCAAATGAGTTAGTGCTTGTGAAAATAAAATAGAAACCAAAGTCACCGAACAAATGTCAGATGTCACCATCTATCTCCAGTGTTGCTGTCGGGATGAATGTGATAAAATACACAAAAGGCCTTAGCAGGTGTGCAATAGATATTAGTAGCTCCCCTCCAGAGGCTGCAGGGTTGCAGATAGAGATGCTTTCTCAAAGTCAAGGCAAATAAGGAGTCACTCTGGGCTGGAGTGAGGCAGGGGGGTGGAGAAGAGGAAATGTGTTAAGGATACACAGCTCCATGACGCCTGGCCACGGCACAGCTAAGAAAGCACAGGCCTGGGCCTCTCCAAGAGTCCCTACTCACTGCCCCCTCCACCCCCCGCAAAGCAAAACTCTGTCCCTAGAATCCAGTCACAGTGTCCATGCTCTGTCCTACGAGCCCAAACCAGCTCAGTTCCCAGGTCTGCTCTGGCTCTTGACTTTAATTCTTATACTTGCCCTGCTTGTCTGACCCCTGTTAGCCTGGGGAATCTGGTGCTGACCTTGACCACATCTCTTCATCTTACCCCATTGCCCATGACTCCTGTTACAGCTTCTGCTGTTAGTGACAGATTGCCATACTGATGCCAGCCTGTTCCAGGCGGGGTCCCATTCTGCCTGATCTGTATGATAGGTTGGACACCCACGGCAATCTCACAGCCATTTACAATGGGATGAGTGTGAAAGCCGTTACCAGCAGTGGGTGACTATGCGTGGTGACTAATGGGTTACCTGTGCCAAGGGAGTGGTAGGAGTTGCAAATAATTCTAGGTTTCAGGTCCAGGAGGTGGAATGATGAGCTCAACTAGGAGCATTGAGCTTGGGGGCCAGCACGGGTGAGGCAGCAAAGTGGAACTTTCTCTCCGGAAGTTGGAAGTGTGGGACTGGAGATACCAGAGAGGTCAGGCGGAAGTGGGGGCTTAGAGACACCCATACAGATGTAATTGTTGAATCTGTGTAGAGATAAAAGAGACTGAGGATCAGACGTTGGGGAACATTGCTGTCCACCCATAGAGCCAAAATTAATTCTCAGGACAGGGTCATGCTGACCAGGTCTCTCAAACAGACTGTGTTCTCTCTCAGGCCCCAGATGGCTCCCCTCCAGGTCCTTTCATGGAGGTGGGTATTGGGCGGCTGGCAGGAAGGCAGTCAGGCTCCAGTCTCACTTTTACAACAGGTCTCAAATTTAGACTTTTGATGTTTTTTCCAAATAAGATTATAGATACAGTCAACAGAGTAGCCCTGCAAGAAATGAAAGAAAGACACTGATGAATCAGATTTAAATGTGTGGCTTAGTGACTGGCCTTGCTGCCTGTAACACACAATGGATTCATATTTCTTTAAAATCCTGTGAAAAGTACAATTATACCTTATTGTACCTTTTATGTTAAAGCATTAATTACAGGTGAACATTTACATTTTTTTAAATGTTTGTATTAATTTATTTTTGAGACAGAGACAGAGCATGAGCAGGGGAGGGACAGAGAGAGAGGGAGACACAGAATCCGAAGCAGGCTCCAGGCTCTGAGCTGACAGCACAGGGCCCGACACGGGGCTTGAACTCACGGAGCATGAGATCATGACCTAAGCTGAAGTAGGACGCTCAACTGACTGAGCCACCCAGGTGCCCCATACAGGTGAACATTTAAAGTATACCACAATGTTCTAATCCTAACCTGGTACTCTTCATCGTTTCAGAAAGCAGCCCCCCAAATCGGAAGTGGGCAGGACTGTCTGCTTCTGCTTTGAACCCAGATAGCCCAGAAGTCCAGCTCCCGTGGTCTTCAGGGATTTCACCATCCAGCCTGAGTTACCAGCTCATGTCCGCAGCTACTTAGGAAGTCATCTGTCCCAGAGTCTGGATTCACCTGGACTCGAATTATTATCATTTTTTTAATTTTAGAAAGAGAGAGAACAGGCAAACAGGGAGGGTAAAGAGAGAGAGAGAGAGAGAGAGAGAGAGAGAGAGACTCTTAAGCAGGATCCATGCTCAGTGTGAAACCCACGATCCTGGGGTCATGACCTGAGCTGAAATTAAGACTGGGATGCTCACCTGACTGAGCCACCCAGGCGCCCCTCAAAATATTTTTTTAATTTCACTTCCCACCTCAAGCTTAAATTAACCTTTACAAAAAAATTTTCCATTACTCAAAAAAGCTTCATTTTTATTTATCTTATTTTATTTTTTAATTTACATCCAAGTTAGTTAGCATATAGTGAAAAAAGCTTCGTTTTTAAATTTAGTTTTCTGACTCTGTGCTTGTATTCTGTCCTTCAAAACTTTCCAAGATTTTCTGCTCCTCAGTGAGGAAGCACACTCAGTCCCCTCACGGACACAGCAGGCACGGAACCACCAAAGGCCCTGCTGACATGTTTGTTCATTTGAGACAACCTCATAGGAAGGTGAGGTCTCACAGCACCAACTCCTCGATGCCGGCCTGGGCACAGCCACACGCACATTTTGGTGCTTTCCTAACCTTCTTGGTATAAAGGTCAACAATTCTACCACGAGGGACAGCCTAGTTTCCTTAGAGGCTGTGTCGTGGACTCACTTGAGACGGTATTTCAGACACTGGACCATTCTAAATGCTTCCAGACACTGTCCCCAGAAAATTAAAAAAAAAAAAAAATTAGTTTTGGTAAAATACATGTAACATAAAATTTACCATCTTAGCCCCTTTTAGGTATAGGGTTGAGCAATGTTAAGCACATTCACGTTGTTGTGCAACCAAATTCTAGAATTGTTTTCATCTTACAAAACTGAAATTCTGCATCTGTTAAATAACGACGCCCCCTTCCCCCCACCCCAGCCCCAGGTGGGGCTGCATACATTGCATGCATCTATCTCCCTTATTATGTTTATCCATTTATCTATTGATGGACACTTGGGATGCTTCCACCTTTTGGCTATTGTAAATAATGCCGCTATGAACGTGGGGGTAGAAACACCTCTTCAAGACTCTGCTTTCAATTCTTTGGGATGTGTAGCCAGAGATGGAATTGCCAGATCATATAATAATTCTAGTTTTAACATTTTGAGGGACCACGACACTGCTTTCCATAGTGGCTGCACTGTTTCACATTCTCACCAATAATGTATGAGTCTTCTATTTCCCCAAAGCCTCACCAACACTTATTCTCTGTTTGTTTGTTTGTTTGTTTTTATAGTTGCCACCCTAATGGGTATGAATTGATATCTCCTTGTGATTTTGATTCACATTTCCCTAATGATTAGTGATATTGAGTTATTGAACATCTTTTCGTGTGCTTATAGGCCATTTGTATATCTTCTTTGGAGAAATGTCTACTCAAGTCCTCCACCTATTTTTTTTTTTAAGTTTATTTATTTTTGAGAGAAAGAGAAAGCAAGCGCAGGGGTGGGGGCGGGGGGGGGGGGGCGAATACAGAGGATCCGAAGCGGGCTCTGTGCTGACAGCAAAGAGGCCGACGTGGGGCTTGAACCCACAAACAGCAAGATCATGATCTGGACCGAAGTCAGACACTTACCCGACTGAGCCACCCAGGTGCCCCTTTACCCATTTTTTTTTTTTAATTTTTTTTCCACGTTTTTTAATTTATTTTTGGGACAGAGAGAGACAGAGCGTGAACGGGGGAGGGGCAGAGAGAGAGGGAGACACAGAATCGGAAACAGGCTCCAGGCTCCGAGCCATCAGCCCAGAGCCTGACGCGGGGCTCGAACTCACGGACCGCGAGATCGTGACCTGGCTGAAGTCGGACGCTTAACCGACTGCGCCACCCAGGCGCCCCCCCTTTACCCATTTTTTAATGGAGTCATTTGTTTTCTATTTTGTTGTCCAGTGTAGTTCTTTATATACTGGATCTTAATCCCTTATCTGATATAAGATTTGCCCATATTTTTCCCATTTCATAGTTTGCCTTTTCACACTGTGATGTCTTCTGATGCACAGAAGTTTTTCATTTTGAGGGAGTCTAATTTATATATTTTTACTTCTGTTGTTTATACATTCAGTGTCACATGTAAGAAACTGTTACCAAATCTAATGTCATGAAGCTTTTCCCCTGTGTTTACTTTTAAGAGTTTTATAATAAACTTTAAAAGAAATTTTTTTTTAATGTTTATTTATTTTTGAGAGAGATAGAGAGTGAGTAGAGGAGGGACAGAAAGAGAGGGAGACACAGAATGCAGAGTAGGCTCCAGGCTCTGGGCTGTCAGCACAGAGCCCAACGTGGGGCTTGAACTCACGAACCGTGAGATCATGAACTGAGCCAAAGTTGGAGGTTTAACTAACTGAGCCACCCAGGTGCCCCAGTATAATAATCTTTTATTTATTTATTTATTTATTTTTATTTTTATTTTTTTAGAGCACGGGGGGGGGAGGGGCATTTAATTTTCTGGAGACAGTGTGGGGGGGAGGGAGGGGGAGGGAGAGAGGGAAAGAGAATCCCAATGTTTAATGTTTGTTTATTTTTTAGGGAGAGAGAGAGAGATGGAGTGCGAGCAGGAGAGGGGCAGAGAGAGAGGGAGACACAGAATCCAAAGCAGGCTCCAGGCGCCTGGAGCCTGACATGTGGCTCGAACTCACACAGACTGCAAGATCATGACCTAAGCTGAAGTCAGATGCTTAAGTGACTGAGCACCCACGCATCCTACCCAGGTACCCCTTCTAAGAGTTTTATAGTTTCAGCTCTTATGTTTACATCTTTCACCCATTTTGAGTTAATTTTGTATATGATATAAGGTGAGGCCTCTTTTGTTCTTAAAACATTTTTTTTCTGACTATAAAATTAACCCATGTTCATTGTAGAAAACTTGGAAAAGTATAGCCAAATAAAAACCATCCCTAATCAGTCGTGTGCTGACAAAACCACTTGATTTATAGTATTTATTGACTTCTGTGACATAAATACCCCCACCGTTGTCAATTTTGACCAACTTCAAACCAACAATGTGACATCACTAAATGCAGGAAGGAAAGAGGTGTGTGCAGCTGGCTCTCACACCACTGCCACCGACTCACCACTTGCCCACAGCGACAGTTTGTGTATGTGGCAGTCACTTACAGTCCACTATCCAATGGCCATTTCCTTCCCCTTCTCGTTTAGCCGCTTCCATGACAGCATGGGATGTCGTGTGATCTACTGACTTAGTGCCCGCCAATGAGATTGAGAATAAGGCTTTTTAGGGGAATTGGAGAAAGAATTTTCCTCTCTGATGAATTTAAAGAAGCATGCTAAAAAGGTCCTTCTCTGCCCCCCTGCTGTTCTCTTGTTTCCTGCCTTTGGATGGGATTTTGTGAGTACTAGTGCTTCAAGCCGATGCAGCCATCTTGTGACTATGAGGCAAGACTGGGAGAATTTTAGATATGTCACCTTAGCACCTAGACTTTGTGGAACCACTGAACTAAACCTTGGAAATGCCTTATTTTCAGATTTCTTAAGGAAATAACAGATTTGTTACGGTTTAAGCCAGGGATCAACGCTTCTTTTCTGTAAAGAACCAGACAGTAAATATTTTAGACTTTGCGGAACACACAATGTCTATCTCAACTACTTAACTCTGCTGCTGGAGCATGCAAACAGCCATGCATGATGCATAACGGAAAGAGCATGGCTGTGCTCCAGTAAAACTTCCTTATAGACACTGAGCCTTGAATTTCATAGAATCTTAACATGTCACAAAATCTCATCCTTCTTTTGATTTCTGTTCAATCATTTAAAAATTTTAGGGGCGCCTGGATGGCGCAGTCGGTTAAGCGTCCGACTTCAGCCAGGTCACGATCTCGCGGTCCGTGAGTTCGAGCCCCGCGTCAGGCTCTGGGCTGATGGCTCGGAGCCTGGAGCCTGTTTCCGACTCTGTGTCTCCCTCTCTCTCTGCCCCTCCCCCGTTCATGCTCTGTCTCTCTCTGTCCCAGAAATAAATAAAAAACGTTGAAAAAAAAAAAAATTAAAAATTTTAAAACCATTCTTGGCTCATGTGCTCTACAAAAACAGGTGACAGTCCGGATTTGGCTTGTGGGCCAGTTGGCTCACTCCAGGCATAAGCCCCCACTAGTTGGGTATTCTGTTACCACAGAAAGCAATGGTAGTCCTGCTTTATAAAGGACTGTCCTTAAACACACATGCGCGGAGTCTCACCCACTTTTAATCCCAGGAGTCAGAGGGGCAGAGCTTACGTGCCTCTTAGGTGAATTTCCCCAACGTTAATCAATGTGTGCGGAAAACGTATCGAACGTGTTGAGACTAGGATAACATAATTTGGGGCATAAATTGAGGCCTGGATATGCAAGACTGTGTCTGGCAGCTGATTTGCCTGAGTGACTGAGCAGACTTCTCGGAAAGCTCTCATCCCAAAGGCATGACCAGCTTGGCCCAGAAAAGAGTTGTTGGAGGAGAGTCATGGCTGTTGGAGGAGAGAGGCCCAGTGTGTCAGGTTGGAAATACAAAAAGCGAAAACCCTTTTATTCTTCAAATTGGTGTGGCCGCAGGTGGCTTTAGGGCCCCTCCAACAAGTGTAACACAAAAGAGATGAACCAAGTCTTTTCCCATTTTGCAATAGAACAACGTGCCATGTTGGCATCACAACATGCCAGTATCTCCCAGAACCTGGTGGTGCCCAGAAGATACCCAGTGGGAGACTTGAGGCAGCCCTAATGCCAGAGAGGAGCCCATGTATTCCCAAGTCCTTGTGAACCACCCCTGAAAGATTCCCAAATTCTTGAGGAGCACTTTGCTGGGCAACCTTCTTACTTAAGTACGTCAGTGTTTCTCCCACGGCCTTCCCATTCAGTGCCCTCCTGGAGACTTGCCCACTGTCCCTCTGCCTGCTCCAGCTTTTGTGTGTACACTATCTTCTCTCTCACCTAATCCAATAGCATCATGGACTCAGAAGTTTCCTGTGGACACCAGCTCCTACCCCGGTAGCTGTGATGACTACTTTTTCATACTGTCCCCTCCCTCTCATTTCTGCCCTTATGATGACCAACAAGATGGGGAGAATAAAAAGAGCCCCAGATTTCAATCTCCTCTTTCCTAGCTGTGGTAGATCCTAAGGGACTATTCATCTCCTTTCCTAGGGACTGCCCTTCCCCATCTCTATGACCATGGGAGCTGCCATGTTAGTAAAACATGACTCCACCCCCACCACACTATTGGACCCTCTCACGCCAGCCATGGCCTCTACTCTCTTTGCCAAAGTTAATTGGTTTAGGAGGGACACTTGACTCAAACTGGACTAATGCTCACTTCGTAGCATTAAAAGCTGAATCCTAGGGGTGCCTGGGTGGCTCAGTTGGTTAAGCGGCCGACTTCGGCTCAGGTCATGATCTCGCGGTCCGTGAGTTCGAGCCCCGCGTCAGGCTCTGGGCTGATGGCTCGGAGCCTGGAGCCTGTTTCAGATTCTGTGTCTCCCTCTCTCTGACCCTCCCCGTTCATGCTCTGTCTCTCTGTCTCAAAAATAAATAAACGTTTAAAAAAAAAAAAAAAAAGCTGAATCCTAGACCGGCTGTGCAAAAAAAACCAAACAAAAACCAAAAAACAAGATACTCCCCTGTTTACACCATGGAGCCCCCAGGAACTTGAGGTAGGAGGCAGCAGGTACTACTCACTTGGAGTAAGGTTAAAACTGGGCATAAAAACAAGACGACTAATTAAATGTGGATTTAAGAAGCCATTAGACTCCTAACTCCTCCCCCACTGCCCTTAGTGAGTGGCGGTCCCTCCTCTACCCCAGCAGGAGACACTAGAGACTTCCATTAGGAAAGGATAAAATCAGTTTTCTGGACTGACAGACATCGGTCACAGTAGGGGGCCCAGGTGGCATATTGGAAACAGGAGGTTTAAGCATGGACATCCTACATACGAAATGAGGAGACCACTGCCTCTCTTCCCCCATTCCACAGTCAGAACACTGGCAGGTCTTCTTCCTTCTGAGCATGAGACTGGCAGAAACTTTTCTGGCAAATTTGACCAAGCCCGAGAAAAAAGACCTAGAGATACTGGCATCAGAGGTTTCCCAATGAACTGGCCCACCCAGATCACTGTGCAATCAAGTCCCCGTTGGCAAGCCCCACATATGTACATGGGGCTTCTAATTCACTTTTCTGTGCCCCACTCTTAAATATGTGTGCAGACAAGACATCCCCAGGATGCTGGTCAGGTGAGATGCCATGACCACCCCACATATCAGTCCTGAAGAGCAGTCCACACAAGACAGGACCAGGTCCAGGAGCCTGGATGGCTCAGTCGGTTAAACGTCCGACTTCAGCTCAGGTCATGATCTCACGGTTTGTGGGTTCAAGCCCCACATACAGCTCTGTGCTGACAGCTCAGAGCCTGGAACCTGCTTCAGATTCTGTGTCTCTTTCTCTCTCTTTGCCCCTCCCCTGCACACACTCTGTCTCTCTTTCTCTCTCTCAAAAATAAATAAACATTAAAAAAAAAAAAAAAGACAGGACCAGGTCAAAGGCACTGGGAGAGATTTCTTCAAGATGATGAAATTGATGGAGATCCATTGCATCTGAACATGTTGAGAACTCCTGTCATTCTGGGGGCAGGGAGGGGTTTGGGACTGAATTAACAAGAAGTGCATAGAAAACCAGGCAACTGAAAAAACAAGACGCTTAGTGACTCTGCGGAAAATAGAATTGCGAAGGAACGGGAACATAAGCCACCAGGATGATGAAGAGGTGTGTGTGAGGGGGTGACAGGGTGTGGTCTGTGGGAAGTCAGTCCTCACCCTCCATAATGAGAATCAATTTATAGCACCTGAAACTCTTCCATGGCTGCCAGGGGCAACACCACTAGCTTTCTAATCAGTTCTCCCTTTTCGCTTAAACGTGTCAGAGTTGTCTTTTCCTGCTGAAAACAGAAAGAAACACAGCTAAAATGTTACCCAAAAGATATTTGCTAGTCACTTCCTATTCCTGGGCTGGGGGCTCCCCACCCATATAACAAGATCGTATTCTTTGATTCTGCGCACCTTTTAATCGTCAGCCTTCCTCATCTCCTCTCCTCCTACTCAGCCTTTCTACCAGCCATCTGCCACACCCACTTACCAAAACTGAACTTCCTTTGAGGGGGTGTGCCCTGGCCCACATTGTGTCACAGTGAAAGATGTTGACAAACCCTGCATGGAGGACAGCCTGCTGAGGCAATCCCTGGGGGAAGGGCTGGGGGGGAAGAACAGCGTTTCCAGTATGTGGGTGTGGTTCTACCGCTCCCCAGTCCTGGGCTTTTAGTTTTGATTGCCTACATTTTAAGTTGCGAGTGGATTTATTTATAATTTTTATCTCATCTGCATTTTAGACACATTTGAATCGACTTTACAAAACTAATAAAATATAGGCAAAGACAATTACAAAATACAGATCTAGGGGCTCCCGGGTGGCTCAGTCGGTTGAGCATCCAACTTCGGCTCAGGTCACGATCTCACAGCTCGTGGGTTCAAGCCCCACGTCGGGCTCTATGCTGACACCTCAGAGCCTGGAGCCTGCTTTGGATTGTGTCTCCTTTTCTCTCTGCCCCTCCCCTGCTCATGCTCTGTCTCTTAAAAATAAATAAATGTTAAAAAAAAATTTTTTTAAATACAGACCTCAAGTCCAATAAAAAGTGCAGACAAATGAATGTCTCAAGAAAACTGTGATGATGCACTGATATAATGAAGTGGTAAATCTTGTTCCAAGTCCATTGGTAGGTAAGACGCAATAAAAGTTACAAAATTTTGGAGTCACTCCGCTTTCAAAACCCATTTATTGACTACTAAATCAGTCTGGTTTATGTTCGGCTACACATAACAGAAAAGAAGCTAACAACTGTTTCTTTTGATGGTGAAAGAAGTCTGGAAGTAGAGAAAACAGGGTTAGTACGATGCCTTTCTGGTCATTGGGAAGCCAAGATCCCTTATTATTCAACATGGCTCTTCAAGTCACAGCTATCACAATTGCATTTCAGGTAGAAGTAAAGATGAAGAGTGAGGAAGGTATCTCCCTTCTGTTTTAAGGATGCTTCCAGAAAGTCCCGCAGAATACTTCCACTAACATTTAGTGTACTGAATGTAATCACACAGACAAACCTGGCTACAAAGGAATCTAGAAAATGTCTTTTGGGTGGGCGTAACACTACCCCAAATGAAATCACTAATGAATACTGACATAGCAGTTTCTGCTACTAACAATACAAAGATGGGGTCGCCTGGGTGGCTCGGTAGGTTAAATGTCTGACTGTTGATTTTGGCTCAGGTCATGATCTCACAGTTCGTGAATTCCAGCCCTGCATTGGGCTCTGCACTAATGGTGCAGAGCCTGCTTGGGATTCTCCGTTTCCCTCGCTTTCTGTCCCTCATTTGCTCTCTCTCTCTCTCATAAGTAAATAAATAAACATAAAAAAAAAAAAACAAGGGTGAAGACAACACAGTCCTCACCCTTAAGGAATTCACAAATTTTAGGAAATCACTAATCATCAACTGAATATTATTACCATTAGAAACAACGTTTTGTAAAGATGTGAACAAAGAATTGTGGGAGGAGAAATGAGGTAGCGACGAGTTGTCCAGAGAGACAGGGAAAAATTCATAGTGACAGTGACACCAGAACTGGGCCTTCAACAGAAGAGCAATTCAGAGAGGAGAAAGCATTCTGGATGCAGGAAAGAGTGTGCACAAAGGAAAGAGTTAAGACAGGTGGGTTCTTCCGGGGCCGGGATTAGGATTCGTTTTGTATGTCTTTAAAATAGAGTCATCAGAGTCCTGGTGGAAGATAAGGCCAAATGAAGGTGGTAAAGGGCCAAAACCTTCTATTGAAAGGATTCTGGAGGGAACGGGAAGCCCTGAAGGTTTATAAGCAGAGATTTCATGGGGTCAGGTCCTTATGTTCAAAAGAGAACCACGGAATAGAGAAATAATGAACTAAGAAGGACGGGGGAAGCAGGGCGACCAGCTAAAGGGTAAGCTAATTGTTTAAGTGATATGCATTAAAGACCTGAACCAGTCAGGGCAGCACACGGGTTTGGAAAGGGAATGGTTCTAAGAAACAAAAGTTGGCTTATCCCAGGCTATAGGGAGAGCGAGGAAGAGGCAGAGACTAGAGGACTCTGCGGTGTCCAGTTAACCCGTCAGGTGCTGCCACGTGTCTGGCACTGCTCTGGGCACTGGAAATTCAGTGGTGGCTGAGGCAGATGTGCTTCCTGCCCTCAGGGAACTCATGTCTGGGAGGGAGGGGTACCAATGAACTGAGCAATTTAAACACAATGTGGTGTCAAGTACAAGCGTGCCCAGTGCAGTTGGGGCGGGGTGGGAATCAGAGATGAAGGACAAGCAAAGCCTGGGAATTAGGGCGAGATCTGTCCATTCAGATGTAGCCACCTTGGACGCTGGCTTGCACTAAGGCTTCTTTAGATGCCCGATGCCCTGCCCCCACCGGCCAGTCCCTAGGGGCATGCACGATCGTTTAAGTCTTCCGGTAGTGAGGGCGTTTCCCCAGGCACCTGAGAAGAAAGTTCAGAGTCCCTCTGGCCTAGAATAACACCCCATGACAGTGAGGGCATGGGAAGGGATGAACTCTCTTTCCTGAAGCGCAGGTGGGAATGTGTAACTAGCTAGAGCTTTCGGGAAGGCAACTTGGCAATCAATTTAAAATACCTTGGGAATATACATTCCCTTGACCCAGTGATTCTTCTAGGAATCTATCTCAGAGAAATCATTGAGGAGGTATGCAAGCAGTTTATATTAGCAAAAAACTGGAAATGACCTTATTGTCTAACGATTGAGAATTTGCCAAGTAAATTCATCTGATTGCATCCTATGTAGCCATTAACATCCACCGCAGTCATTTTTGTTTTTTGGTTTTTTTTTTTTTAATATTTTATTTTGGTCATCTCCACACGCAACGTGGGCCTCGAATTCATGACCTCTAAATCAAGAGTCACCTGCCTTACTGCCTGAGCCAGCCAGGTACCCCGACTGTAATCATTTTAATATATATTTTGAGTGGGTGTGTGAATAAGTGAATTTTCTTTTTATCATGGAGTAAACTGTTTTGGTTCAGTTTTGAACAACACAAGTATTTACGTTAAATTCTTGTATATACTGCGAAAACTCTGGATAGGAAATTTCAGTTTAAGTTACAAATACAGTTGGTTTCTAAATTATTTATAAATACACTTCTTCAAAGATAGAGGCTGTGCTGCATACAAATTTCCTGCAAGGAATTATTTCATTTCAAATCATTTCCATTCAGGTAGTACATTTACTGTAATATATTTGAAAGTTTATTTATTTATTTGGGGGGATGGGGCAAAGAGAGAGGGAAAGAGAGAATCCCAAGCAGGCTTCATGCTCGGCACACCGACCCCGACTTAGGGTTCAATACCATAACTGTGAGCCAAAATCAAGAGTCAGTCACTTAACCAACTGAGTCACCTAGGCACTCCTGTAATATATCTAATTATATCTGCATTATATATTGTATTTTCAGGGATTGAATTACTAGTGTGCTTTAACCATAGTTGATTATATTTCTTAATTTTATTTCTTTATTTTTTTATTTTGAAGAGATGGAGAAAGCACAAACAAGGGAGAGGGGCAGAGGGAGAGAGAGAGAATCCTAAGCAGGCTCCACACTAAGCATGGAGCCTGACGCTTGGAATCTTGGGATCATGACCTGAGCTGAAAGCAAGATCTGGTCTCAACTGACTGAGCTACCCTGCCCCATGGTGGATTATTTTCCTAATATAATTAATCTAGAATGTATTATTTTAGTATATGGGTTACTTAAATCATTATATTTTTAAGGTGGAAAACAGATTAATGAAGTACATTACAAATACATTTATGAAAGTGTGATACCTTAGAATAGCAATAGACAAATACCTAGGAAATCTAACAGTCCAGAATTTCTAATTATCTGGCATGTTCCAAGTCTGATCTATTCTTGGTTATTGAACTTCTAGTGGATTACAAAAATTTGAAGCATGCCAAAAATTGTCAAGAATAAAAGTAAAAAACAAAAATACATTTGCTCCCAATTCCACCATTCAGAGACAATTAACTATTGACTGGAGACCATTATTCCAGATGTTTCTATCTGCAAATACACAGATAAGAATGAGAATAAAAGAAAGTGTGTGTTTGTGTCTCTGTTGGTGAAAACAAGAAATAGTTTTAAAGAGAAAGGAAATACCCACAATAGCATTACCAAAAAAATGGGATCATATTTTTCTTTTAAACAAAAGCATGACATTTATCAGGTGGAAAAACTTGAAGGAATTCATGAACTCCAGAAAATAATTCTTGACACCAGCTTCCTAAAAATAACCCTTTAAATTAAAAAAAAAAAAATGATAACATTAAGAGCTTTGAGTTATTTTTAAAAGCACGTTTCACCTTTAGGCATTATCAATTGACTTCCAGCCAACAAACATGAGGAAATTAACACACTTCTACTTTCTCCCATTTCCTCTTCCGCTGCCCCCTCCTGATTTTTTGGTTGTGTCATTTTCACATAAGAAAGGTTAATAATATTTACATTCCATTCTTTTACCACAATTCCCACAGTTGTCTGTTTGTCTCTGTGTATCAATGGCACTGGTGTTCATTATTGTTCTTTTTCCATGACTTCTCCATTCCTATGTTTGGAGTCATCCCTTCACTGGTGGGATTTTGTCATCAAGTAGTCTTTTTTTTATATAGGTCTTGTGGATTCTTGCATGCTTTAAAGGGTCTGTGTCATTATACTTAAAGGACAAATTGAAGAAAAATTCTTGGGTTATTCTTTCCCTCAAATCTTTTTAGACATTGCTCCTTTGTCCTCTTACAATGAATGTTGCTTTGGGGAAAGCCAAAGGCTAACTCACATTTTTTAAAAAATTTCTTTAATTAAAAAAAAAATTTTTTTTGAGAGAGAGACAGAGAGTGAAGGAGTAGGGCAGGGGCTGAAAGAGAAGGAGAGACAGAGAATCCCAAGCATGAAGTCACGAACTGTGAGATCATGACCTGAGCTGAAACCAAGAGGTGGACACTTAACTGACTGAGCCACCCAGGCACCCCTGACATTTTTATATACATATACATGTATATATATATATATATATATATACATGTATATGTATATGTATATATATATAAATTATACATATATATAAATAAATATGAAATATATATATATATAAATAAATATGAAATATATATATATATATATATATATATATATATATATATATACTGGGGAGGGGTGGAGAGAGGCAGAGAGAATCCCAAGCAAGCTCCACACTGTCAACACAGAGCCCAACTTGGGGCTTGACCCCGTGAACTGTGAGATCATGACCTGAGCGGAAACCAAGAGTCAGCCGCTTAACGGACTGAGCCACCCAGGTGCTCCTCCTGGTATATATTTAAAATTCTTTCTTTGGCTCTGAAATTCAGCAACTTCACCAATATATACTTTAATCAGTGTGTTGTTTAGGATAGAAATTCATACAGAAACCCAAAATAACAGTGGCTTTAAGAGAGAGAAATGGGGGCACCTGGGTGGCTCGGTCTGTCAAGCATCTGACTCTTGATTTCAGCTCAGGTCCTGATCTCACAGTTGGTGAGATCGAGCCCCCTGTCTGTCTCTGTGCTGTCAACATGGAGCCTGCTTGGGATTCTCTCTCTCTCACACTCTCTGCACTTCCCCCCCCCCCTTTCTCAAAATACATAAATAAACATTAAAAAAATAAAATGTTTCCTTTAAAAAATAAATAAGAGAAATGTATTAGTTTCTCATTTAATGATATAAACTGATATAGTAGCAATTCTCTATCGAAATCCTGAGGTTCAGGGTCTTTCTATTTTTTTGCTTTACCATCCCTAGGGAGCTGTCCTTGTCCATATACCAAGATGCATACTCTAGCCAATAGGAAGGGGGAAAGAAAAAAAGAGAAATCACATTCCTTCCCTTTAAGGATGCACCCAGAAGTTGCACACAGTAATCTTTTGCTCACATCCCACTGGACAGAACTTGGTCATATGACCCTCCCTAACCAGGAGAAATCCTGGGAAATACAGTCTTTATTCTGGGTGACTATATACCCAGCTACAAATATTCCACTATAATGGAAGAAGGGAGAATGAACACTGGAGAAAAACTAGCAAATTTTGCTGTGATCAATCTGTATCAGTTTTTTCCTAGGGTATGTTCTGTCTTTTCAATCTGTAGATTCAAATATTTATCTTCTGGAAGTTTTCTAGAACATTCGTGAGTATTTTTTTCTATTCAATTTATTGTGCTTTTTACTTCAGGAATGCCAAGAATACATCTTTTGTACTTCTGTCTATCTTTTTTATTTTAACCTTTGTATCTGTATTTGTACCCTTTATACATGTCTTTCACAGTCATCATCTTTTTTCTAAATATTTACAATGCTTTCTTTTTGTTTCATTTTCATTTGTGTTCTCAATTGTATTCATTCAGAAATCTTTTTCCATTGTATTTATTCTAGCTTTTATTGCTTCTAATGGTGTACTTATCTCTGTGATATTACTATTTTTTCTTCCTTCTTCCTTCTTCCAGCCTACTTTTCACCTCCTTCTGTGACCTTAGAATCTCTTCTTCTTCGCACTCTTGCATCTTTTCTTTGAGCTGTCTTGTCAAAGAGAGACTCTCTCATCTCACATTCTTTAAGCTCACGGAGAATTATTTGTTGGACTCTGTTTCCTGACATAATCCTTCTTCTGATATAAGTTTTTCAACTGCTTTTTACTTATGTGTCTCTCCTTTTTTGGGAGATGAGGGCATTTTATGACCCAGGAGCAGAGTGAGAGAAAGGAGCTGCAGGTGTACCATTCAGGACACAGACTTACTCTCCCCCCACCCCCACCCCCCGCCCACCAAGGTTAACCTTTTGTTATTTATACTTCCAGACAGAAATGCATAATTTTCCCTTACAAAACAAGATGACGATATACATTCTATTTTACAATCTGTTTTCTTCATGTCATATGTGTCATATATGTTTTATGTCATTAAATCTATTTCTCCCACATTATGTAAGTAGTGGCATTGCACTCCATGGGCATGATGTATCATATTTTTTTTTAATTTTTTTAACGTTTGTTTATTTTTGAGACAGAGAGAGACAGAGCATGAGCAGGGGAGGGGCAGAGAGAGAAGGAGACACAGAATCTGAAACAGGCTCCAGACTCTGAGCTGTTAGCACAGAGCCCGACGCGGGGCTCGAACTCATGGACCGTGAGATCATGACCTGAGCCGAAGTCGGACACTTAACCAACCAAGCCACCCAGGCGCCCCTGTATCATATTTTTTAACCCAATCTCTTGGCAGACATTTCCATTGTTTCCAGTAATTTACTTTTTTTTAAAGCTTATTTATTTATTTTGAGAGACACAGAATGCAAGTGGGAGAGGGGCAGAGAGAAAGGAGGAGAGAGGATCCAAAGTGAGTTCAGTGCTGACAGCAGAGCCTGATGCAGGGCTCGAACTCACAAACCATGGGATCATGACCTGAGCCAAAGTCAGCCTCTTAACTGACTGAGCCACCCAGGCACCCCAGTACTTTACTATTGTAATCAATCTGATGCATAATTTAAAATCACTTATTTTGACTCTCTGGACTGAAAGCTAAAGTTGTGGAGGATCTCATAGATTCTCACTTTTTCTTTCTCCTCTTTTATTGAGATATAATTCGCATACCATCAAATCTACACTTTTAAAGTATACTGCTTACTGGTTTTTAGTATATTCAAAGAGATGTGTAACCATCACTACTGTCTACTTCCAGAACATTTTCATCACCCCTCCCCCCCAAAAAACATACCGATTAGCAGTCACCCCCATTTCCTCTCCTAGCTCCTGGCAACCTCTAATCTACTTTCTGTCTCTGGATTTGCTTATTCTGGACATTTCATACAAATGTAATCATATAATGAGTGGTCTTTTGTGACTGGCTACTTTCCCTTAGCATAATGATTTTAAGGTTGGCTCATGTTGTAGCATATATCAGTACTTTACTACTTTTTATGGTCAAAAATATTTCATTATATGAATACAGCACATTTTGTTTATCCATTCATCAGTTGATGGACATTTGGGTGGTTTCCACCTTTAGGCTAAGATTAAAAAAAGCTGCTATGAACATTTGTGTGCAAGTTTCTGTGAACCTATATTTTTAATTCTCGAAGGTGTATACCCACTAGTGGAATTGCTGGGTCAGATGATAGGGTAGAATTATTCTTAATCCCTGTGTGTCTAATTCCACATGATATCACCAGCCCCTCTGCGATGTGTGTCCCCAAGTAAAGAGCTTTTCAGATGTAGTTTCTACAGAGACTGAATCTATAGTTTCCTGCTTGGGCTGGTGGTCACCTTGGTTTAAGGGGTGGAGGAAGAGACCTAGGATTTCATATTTAATAATAGCTGATTTCATCCTATGCCTTGACCCCACTTTACACAGTATCTGGTGCCTTCCTGGGCTCTGCAGATACTTTAAGTCATATGTTCCTCCACTTTGCTAACTTAGTTGCCTTTCACTGCTTTAGGAGTTAGACCCTTTTATATTTCTTCACTGTCATTTTAGGGTTTTGGGGAGGAGAGGCTACAAATACCAGCTTGTTTACTGAAAATTGCACTAATTATGCATAAGTCTTTCTGACTATTGCTCATCTTTGAAAAAAGAGCAGCTCTTTGTTAAAAATCAGTTTAGAGAAAGATGAGGCAAGTGATCTGGACAGACTACAGTCATGTTTTTTTTAATGTTTATTCATTTATTTTTGAGAGAGAGAGAGAGGGTTCATGCATGAGAGAGAAGAGGGGAGGGGCAGAGAGAGGGAGAGAGAGAACCCCAAGCAGGCTCCAAGCTGCCAGAGCAGAGCTCAATGCAGAGCTCGATCCCATGAATTGTGAGATCATGACCTGAGCCAAAATCAGGAGTCAGATGCTCAACTGACTGAGCCACCCAGGTGCCTCTCGACAGACCACAGTTTTAAATTATTTATTTTCTTTGAGCATTGTCCCCAAATCTGTTTTTGCTTTGTCTAGGGCCACATTCTCTCAGTTTTCAGGATGTAGGAAGTCAGTGTGGTAATACTCCCTAAGATAAACTTTGTCTTAGTCTATTTGGGCTGTTATAAGAAAACACCACTGACTGGGGGGCTTGAACAACAAACATTGATTTCTCAACAGTTCTGGAGGCTGGGAAGTCCAAGATCAAGGTGCTGGGAGATTAGGTGTCTGATGAGATCCCACTTCTTGGTTCATAGATGGGCATCTTCTCTCTGTGTCTATATGAGGTAGAAAGGGTGAGAGAGTTCTCGGGGGGGGGGTGTCTCTTTTAAAAGGGCACTAATCTCATTCATGAGGCTTTCACCCTCATTACCTAATCACCTCCCAAAAGCCCCACCTCCAAATACCATCACTTCGGGGATTAGGTCTCAACATAGGAATTTTGAGGGAACACAAACATTCAGTGCATACCAGGCTTTCTGTTACTGTTGATAATTACTGTTCCCTCTTCCTGCCTCCTTTATCCCCCCTCACCTCTAGCAGATTCCCTCAGGTAGGGGGCTTGGACATAGATAATGAACATGGCACTTATACCTGACTTCTTTATTTCCTCCTCCTTACTGACTACATCCTGAAGGCTGGAGTTACTTCTCTGGAGTCATTCCAAATGTTGCCTTATGGTTCTGAACAATGAACCATTAAGATGGGCTTTTCCAGAACAATGCCCTTACCTTTACTTGGCAGTCAACAGCTTCTTCATGTCATAGAAGCTGGAGACAGGTACAAGGATGTTCAATACCAGCTGTAATAACAAAAAGCAGGAAACGTACAAATGATAGCTACAAGGAGTGTGAGTAAATACAGGGTCACATATTGAAACAATGGAATGCAATTCATCAATAAAAATGAGTGAACTAGGGGCACCTGGGTGGCTCAGTCAGTTAAGCAGCTGACTTCGGCTCAGGTCATGACCTCACAGTTTGTGAGTTCGAGCCCTGTGTCAGGCTCTGTGCTGACAGCTCAGAGCCTGGAGCCTGCTTGAGATTCTGTGTCTCCCTCCCTCTCTACCCCTCCCCCGCTCACACTATGTTTCTGTCTCTCTCTCTCTCTCAAAAATAATCATTAAGGGGCGCCTGGGTGGCTCAGTCGGTTGAGTGTCCGACTTCAGCTCAGGTCATGATCTCACAGCTGGTGAGTTGCGAGCCCCCCGTCGGGCTCTGTGCTGACAGCTCAGAGCCTGGAGCCTGCTTTCGATTCTGTGCCTCCCTCTCTGTCTCTCTGCTTCTCCCCCATTCATGCTCTCTCTCTCTCTCTCAAAAATAAATAAACATTAAATTAAAAAAATAATAATAATAATCATTAAAAAAATAAAAAATAAATGACTGAACTATGTAGCCGCACACAGCAGCATAGATGGGTCTTAAAAACATACAGTAAAAAAAAAAAAAAAAAAAGTCATGGAAGAATATACATTCTGTGATTTCCGTAAGTGCAAAAATTCCCTCAACTTAAAATATGTGTAGGAAAACATACATGAACAAATCTCTAAAGAAAAAGAAGGGAATGATTAAATCAGAATTCAGGATAGTAGGTACTGCTTGGAGGGAGAGGAAGGGATATGATTGGACAAGCCTACACAGGACTTTTTTTTTTTTAACATTTATTTATTTTTGAGACAGAGAGAGACAGAGCATGAACAGGGGAGGGTCAGAGAGAGGGAGATACAGAATCTGAAACAGGCTCCAGGCTCTGAGCTGTCAGCACAGAGCCCGACGCGGGGCTTGAACTCACGGACCACGAGATCATGACTTGAGCCGAAGTCGGCCGCTCAACCGACTGAGCCACCCAGGCGCCCCATACACAGGACCTTTCTAAGGCACTACTTAAGTCAGATTCTTTTTAAAGCAGGTTGGTAGGTACATGTGTTCATTTAACTTCTATTAGTTAAATTGTTCATATATGTTAAGTACATTCTTTTGTTAGCATGAAATTTCACAATAAAAAAATGGAGTGATTACTCTCTTTTTTCTCCTCTTTTAAAAGATGGATTTGGGGGCGCCTGGGTGGCTCAGTCTGTTGAGCGTCCGACTTCAGCTCAGGTCACGATCTCGTGGTTCATGAGTTCAAGCCGAGTCAGGCTCCGTCCGTGCTAACAGCTCAGAGCCTGGAGCCTGCTTCAGATTCTGTGTCTCCCTCTCTCGCTGCCCTCCCCCGCTCACGCTTTTCTCTCTCTCTCTCCCAAAAATAAGTAAACATTAAAAAAAAAAAAAAAGATGGAGTTGTTTCTCTTTTTCATTCTTTGGAGGGTTTTAGGGTGGGGAGAAGAGTAAAAAATGTCTCTCCTCATCTTTATCAATGACTCTTGCCCCAGGGATTTGAATAATTCTCATACATAGCCATGTAAAGGCATGGCCATTATGAACTTGGGTTTCCGTATAACATTGAAGAGAGTCCATGGAAAACTGACATAAAGAAGTTTTGTGACTTCCAAGATTGCTTCTTTTTGAAACCTTTGAAGGGAAAATGGCTTTACTTCAGAAAATGGCTCACGCACTTGTTTGGAAAGACAGCAAGGCAGGGTTGCTGCAACAGTGCAGAGGAAGAAGTTAGGGGGACTTCACCTCTGCCTGGGCCTCGATGACTCCCAGAGAGAGAAGTGGAGAGAGAGGGTGCACAGGAGTCTAGGGGAGAGGCAGTCTAGGCGAGCACTCACTGGCCCAAGGTGAGACCTGCTTGAGCCGGTGCCCTAGTGGACCCATGCCCATCTCAAAGGGCATGATGCCTGCCGGAAGGGTGGATATTTTTTTACCACTCAGGAGCACTGGATCTGTTCATGCCAGAACAAATATTGAGTTGAGCAGTGAGTGCTCCGAGCCATGGCCTGAAAGAGCCTTCGTGTTAGGACTTGGTGGATAGACAGGGGTAGGAGGGAGGAGTGAACATGCCAAGAGAGGTCAGCAGAATCGGGCAGTGCCTGGGAGGGAATTTGGACTTTACCCTGAGCAATGAAGAGCTGTTAAAGGGTTTAAGCCAGAAAGAGGCAGGATAAGAATTGACTGGCAAAGTATGTTATTAAAAAAGGCTGGGAAGACTTCAACAATTTATTTCAAGGAATCTATACTGCATTAATCACATCAGCACCTACACAGATTATAGTCATGTCCATATGTGTTAAAACAACACACTTTCACTCTGCGGACAATACTTGATGCACATCCATATTCAGAGAACCTTTGCAAAACTCTGTGCCCACACCTTCCACTCGCCTGAGGCTCTGGGGCTCATAAGGTAAACACTGCCTGTCCAGTTAATGTTAATGCTAAAGTGTTCTTCTTGACAACAATTAGCAACAAGTTCAGCTTTTTGCCTTAGGTTAAGCTCCTAGCCCCCACACGGGAGGAATGCTTGTCTTCTTATCTGTGAAGGACACACATCCAAATCAGGGGCCTGCTGTTGCTTCTAACCATGTAAATATATGCAAACACTAAAGGAGGAACTAATTCACAACACGTGTCTATACCACTTAGGACTGTTAGCAAAACTAATAAATAGCATTGGGACGCCAGTTTTGAATTTGCTTGCCTCTTTTATGCTCACATCTGCAGAGGTGGCTGCTGTGACCGCAAAGGGAATTAACAACCTAATTAGGTAATCTTTGTTTAGTATCCACGTCCTGCAAGAAGTTCAATGAGAGCAGGGGTCATGTCTGTCTTGTTTTTACCCTGGTATGCCTGGTGCCTAGAAGAGTGGCCAGCATGTGTTGAACGTTCCAGTTGTATTTATTGAATACATTGTGAGTATGCTTTTACAAGTGAGGACACCAAGGCTTAAAGATGTTAAATAGCTTACCAACTATTAGGTCACCAGCTAATCCAAACTCACATCTGTTGGACTTCATCTTCTTACTGGCTCCCAAACTGTCTAAGGTTTTATAAGGATCACATAGCTTGGTCAAGTTTCCAGCTATTAAATAGAAAGCTATTGAAAGATTAATTAACACCTTGAAAGGTCTTAGCCATTTTCAGGACATAAGATCGAATTCAGAGGTGGGCATAGTAGAATGGTTATGTTTAAACTTGCTATGTTTCATGAAGGTACGACGTTGAGAAATTCATACCTGGCATTTACGAACGAAAGCTGCCTTAGAACTCGGAGGAAGTATTGTTAGGAATTTGCCCAACTCAATCGTCCTAAGCTTGTTATCAATAAAGAAGGTGTTTTCATTAAAATAGAGATCAGTGTGGTTTTATGGCTCTTTTTCCTCAACTGCAACCTTTATTGAGGGAGAGCTCCAGTTTTCATGGCCCACTTGGCACTTATCATTTTTTTAATGTTTCTTTATTTATTTTTGAGAGAAAGAGAGAGCAGGGGAGGGGCAGAGAGAGAGGAGGACAGAGGATCTGAAATGGGCTCTGAACTGACAGCAGTGAGCCGATGCGGAGCTCAGACTCAAGAACCGTGAGATCATGACTTGAGCCTAACTGCGCGAGCACCCAGGTGCCCCAAATATTTATTTACTTATTTATTTAGACACTTGGGGAGGGGCAGAGAGGGGAAAACAGAGGATCTGAAGCAGGCTCCATGCTGACCCAGAGAGCCTGGGGTTCGAGCTCACCGAACCAAGATCATGACCTGAGCCAAAGTCAGACGCTTGCACCCCTGAGCCACCCAGGTGCCCCCGGCACTCAACATTCTTAACTTGCTTGCCTGAAAATCATTCCCCAGGGAGGCCTGGGTCCTGATCCCAGTCCCTTCCTCACATTCAGCCTGGCCTGGGCACACACTCCCTGTTAAATATTCAATACCCCAAGGCCTGTGGAAGAAGCATAGGAAAGTAAGAGTATCATTGCCCATAGGAAGGATATTGAAGTAATTGTGCAAGCCACCTATGGTGAGAGAGGGAAGTTAAGTGTCTGGGAAAGGCTCCATCGGGAGCAAGTAACAAGTCCTGGCCTATTCTCATCTCATCCCATTTCTAGGCAGGAGCTAGCTAAGCTGCCAGGCAGGCCCTCGGCCAAACAACACAAGAACAAGTGATGTGTGAACGTGCAGGTATTACCCCGATGGCCAGACAAGCCCACATCTCATCTTCTCTCTGGGTTCGGTCATCCAGAGTGTGGCTGCAAGGGAAACTGCAAACACCAGCCTGAGACTCCATACTTTCTCTCCTCACTGCAGCCAGGGTAGAGGTCAAGGCGCAAAGGTCTCAGGAACTTGAATTTCATGTGTTTTAGAAACAAACATTGGCAAAGATTTTGATGGTCTCTGAGTCATCTCTGATCTGCAAAATGTTTTCACATATACCTTCTTGTGACGTAAATAGAACTGTATTATTATTCCCAGGTTGGAGGCAAACAAAGGGATTACGTTACCGTGTAAAGCCACGTCGTTGCCCCCAAAACCCACCTCTTGGTGGACTGTTGATCCGTCATGGTGTTCAGTTTTTCTGCCTCTTCAAGGTGATCATTTACCACTTTTATGTTTGGTGTATCAGCACTTGGAGAACTGACGAGCACTTTGGAGTCCCAGTCCAGAAAAAAAGCACGTTTATTCACTGACATACACACAGACACGTGCGCACACACAGAGTTGTATACTAGCACGTGCTAGAATTATTGAGGCTCCCAAAGAGTTTTGTTTATGTGGTTATGTCTATCAGTATTTACTGTATTCAGTATTAAAGTGGGAAATTGTAGAAATGTTAATTCACTCATTAAAAAGGACCTCCCAAAATAAAATAAAATAAAATATAATAAAAAGAAACCCATTACATGTTAACATCAGAGTGGTGATGCCATCCCATGCCACGTAGCCTCTGGAACGCTCCACTGCACACTCAGCATGAGGACAGAGAAAGCAAATAATATTTTAGCATTGTTGTGAAAATAGTTTTAAATGCACAGTCCCCCCTGGAAGGGTCTTGAAGACCCTTGGGGGGGGGGGTCCTTGAACCACACTTTGGGAACTGCTATCTAGATCATTCTCCTCAAGCACCGGCTTCCCAATCCTTCAGAATCAAATTTTAGTCCCTTGTCCTTTTTGCTGCTTCCTCCTCACCTCTCCACTCACCCCCTAGCATCTGCCTGCCTGCCTGCCTGTCCGAGCCCTCCAGCCCAGAGTTTGTCTCTAATACACTTGAAAGCTTTGTTCTCTTCCCTCAAAGTCCCCTTGCCTGGAAGGTCCTTGTCCTCTTCCACCCACCTCGTGGCTCAATGGTCATTCCCACCACCAGACTCCAGAGACGCTCTTCCCGCACTGTCCTCGCTCAGCAACCTTGGGTTGTGGCTCTGCTCTACAGGTGATCCCAGAGATGAGCCCGGGATCAGGGGGCAGCTTGGATTCGAACCCTGAGTCTGCCTCTCTAGCTTTGCTTACATTTTTTTTCATTGGAATAAAAAATTACATAGTAGCATATGCTCCTTGAAGGAAAAAGAACAGGGACATGTATAAGGCAAACAGAGTTGTTTCCCCGTTTGTTCTCTTCACCTCCCACTCCCTGGAGGGTAACCACCGTGGAGAGCTTGCCAGGTGTCCTTCCAGACCTTTTCATCCACATACACATGAGTAAGCTTCTTTTTATTTTTCTATTTTTTATAAAGGAGAGACCATACCATTCCTATGTCCGAGGACTTGCTTTTTTCTTACTTCCTCCCTCTCTCCATTCCTTCCTTCCTTCCTTCCTTCCTTCCTTCCTTCCTTCCTTCCTTTTTTTTCTTTCATCTTTCTTTTTTCCCTTCTTTCTTGAAAAGTCATCATAGATACTCTTTGAATAGATCTACTACATTCTTTTACTTTTCAGTTTTTTTTCCAACAAAAACAAGTTTCATTTATTTGAACGGTCTCATGAAATAAGTCCACAAGAGTAACAAACCTCAGGACAAAGCACATTTGGACAAAAAGCCTAGTGTTCTGGGGGGAGCTTGGCTGGCTCAGTCAGTAGAACACATGACCTGATGTCAGGGTTGTAAGTTTGGGCCCATGTTGGGTATAGAGATTACTTAAAAATAAAACCTTAAAATAATTTTCAAAAAATTAAAAAATATATATAACCTTAAAAAAAAAAAGTCTAGTGTTCTGAGTTGGGACAGATGTCCAATCAGCAATTGGACCAGAACCCCGTAATATTTAAACTTACTTTACTTTTTACTCTATATATTTAAATAACTTAAAGAAAAACTCTAATTCAGAAATGTGGAAAAAAGGTACACTAGAAAGAAAATAATTTGAAGAGTTCAGAGACCCAGTTTATACCATAGGAGGAAAATAACTAAAGCCATTTTGTGCTAAAGTTTTCTGTAAGAGAAAAAGCCTCACCAACAAATTGAGAACTAAATGCTCTGGGGCACGTAGGTGGTCCAGTTGGTTGAGCATCCAACTTTGGGTCAGGTCATGATCTCGAGGTTCATGAGTTCAAGCCCCACATCGGGCTCTGTGCTGACAGTGCAGAGCCTGCTTCAGATCCTCTGTCCCTCTCTCTGCCCCTCTCCTGCTTGCACTCCCTTAACAAAAAAGAAAGAATTAAGTGCTTTGTCAGGCTGTCCTGCCCTGGGTGATGTCTCCTTCTCCCCTGTATTGCTTTAGATGCCCACTCCTCAGTTATTCAGAACGCTTTCTTCTCCCTCACCCAAACCCTCTCCCATGTATTTATGAGTAAATACATAGGCCAAGTGGATAATTTTCTTTAAAAAGGGTGTTCCTGCCCCACTTTCCAAATACTATTGGCTTGAGCTTATCTTATTTTTGCAGCTTAAAGACTCAACAAAACCAACCATGAGGGAGGAGGCAGGATCTCCCCACTTCTGTGAGGGAGCTCCTTGTGTCTCGGGCTAGGTGAAGTGCTAGAAAAGTATAATTGCCCCCATTCCAGAGACAAGAAGGGCAGCCAGAAATCAAGTCCCAGCCTCCTCCCTGTTTTCAGAGCGCTGCGGAGATCGCAGACAAAGCCAGTTAGGGAAGAATGTATTTTGAACTTTTAAGTTCCTTTTTATACCAACATTTAAATTTTTAATTATTATATAAATCGTAAACCCATCAGTTTTCTCCTTTTACCGTTTTTGTATTTTCTTGGTCTTGCTTGGAAAGAGCTTTCATAATCTTAAGATTAAAAAAAAAGTTCACTTCTACTTATTTCCAGTACTTTCTCTTTCTTTAATGTTTAGTTATTTATTTTGAGAGAGAAAGAGAGAGCAGGCATGAGCGCATGTGCATGTGAGCGTGCAAATGAGGGCAGGGCAGAGAGAAAGGGAAAGAGAGTATCCAGGCAGGTTCCATGCTCAGCGCCGGTCTCACGACCAAGAGATCACGACCTGAGCTGAAATCAAGAGTCAGACGCCTAACTGTTTAACCGACCAAGCCACCCAGGGGCCCCTATTTCTAGTACTTTCATGTGGTTTTGCTCTTCAATCCATTTGGAATCATTTGGGGATCTTTCCCCAAATTTATGGGTCAATTAATCCCTCTAGTAGCATTTCTCCATTTATTGAAATGCCCCCTTTAACAAGCAAAATATTCTTTAAGTCCCAGCTGTTTCTAGATTGTATCCTGTTCTGTTGATATGTTCCACTGATTCTGTGTCTGCACTGCATTATTTTTATTACTATAGCTTCAAGGTATATTTTGATATCTAAAAGGATGTCTTCTCGGGGCACCTGTGTGGCCCAGTCGGTTGAGCTTCTGACTCTTGATTTAGGTTCACGTCATGATCTCACAGGTTGTGAGATCGAGCTCAGCATCGGGCTCTGTGCTGACACCTCAGAGCCTGGAGCCTGTTTCAGATTCTGTGTTCTCCCTCTCTCTCTGCCTCTCCCCTGCTCATGCTTGTCTCTCTCTCTCTCTCAAAAATAAAATAAACATTAGGGGAAAAAAAACAAAAAGAGGAGGAGGACACTTGTTGGGATGAGGGCTGGGGGTTATATATAAGTGATGAATCACTAAATTCTATGCCTGAAATTATTATTACACTATATGTTAACTAACTTGGATTTAAATTTTTAAAAATTAAATTAAAAAAAAAAAGAAGAGGAGATTGAATGCAGGGAATTGGTGACTGGAAATGGAAGGACTAAGAAGCCTAATGCAAGAACAGGAAGTTACTCTACCAGGGGTGCAATAAGGGGAGGAAGTAATATTGCTAACGCCCAGAGATGGAGTCATGTGGTGGGATCTAGAAGTACATGGAGGCTGCCTGATGGAAACTGGGACCACGGAATGACAGCCTGTAGAGCAGATGTGGGTGGGAGATATAGTTGTCGCCAGAGACACCACAGGAAGCAAAGAGAGAGGAATGGAGGGGAAATACTCTGTTTTCTCTCCTCATCCCTCTCTCCAAGCTCCCACTACTGCTTCCCTTTGGACTGAATCGACCTGGAAGTCAGAGAGCAAGGGAGCCTGGGAAATGTAGTCCTCTGTGATCCAGCATAGACAGTAGGAAAGGCAGGGAATTAATCTGAGCCACAGCCACAAACCAGTTGTGTGACCTTGGGAAAGTTGCTTAACCTCAGGTTGCCTCAGTTTCCTCCTCCAAAAAGTGGGGATAAATAATAGTAGTACTTACCTCAAGGATTAGACTATCACCTGAAAGCATTTAACAGTATTATTTATTATTATTATTCTGTAAAATGAAGTAACAATACTTATCTTGCAGAGTTATGGTCAACAATAAAGTGAGGTAATGACTATCACATGTTTGCATGGTGTTGTGTAAATGGTTCTGGGTACTTCACAAATGTTAGTCTCCTTGTGGCTCCAGTGTCTCATCCTTAGTACATACTTAATAATGTGTAGAGCTGACAATAATAATGGCCCTCACGGGGGGAGGAGACGGCCTCCTGAGAGTCGGGAGGGACATTCTTGTCCTGCTGGAGAGCTAGGGGGACTCTGGGGGCCAGGGCTTTAGGTCTGGGCAACACATAGCCCTGCATCAACCAGTACACCCACACATGGAGATGCATTTGGAATGACATCCTTTGGGGCGCCTGGGTGGCTCAGTTGGTTAAGTGGCCGACTTCGGCTCAGGTCATGATCTCGCGGTCTGTGAGTTCGAGCCCCACATCGGGCTCTGTGCTGACAGCTCAGAGCCTGGAGCCTGTTTCGGATTCTGTGTCTCCCTCTCTCTCTGACCCTCCCCCGTTCATGCTCTGTCTCTCTCTGTCTCAAAAATAAATAAACGTTAAAAAAACAAAACAAAACAGGAATGACATCCTGCATCCTTTTCGGAGGTTTCTTCTCCTGCTGCCATTGGTACCCCCCATAAAAAAAAGTGTATTTATTTTTGAGAGAGAAAGAGAACGAGAGAGACAGAAAGAGAGTGCATGTGCATGCGCGCAAGTAGGGGAGGAACAGATAGAAAGGCAGAGAGGGAATCCCAAGCAGGCTCTGAGCTCTCAGCACAGAGCCCGATGCTCATGAACCGTGAGATCATAACCTGAGCCAAAATCAAGAGTCGGACGCTTAAATGACTGAGCCACCCAGGTGCTTCTGGTGCCCCCCTTTTTTAAAAAGTTTAGCCTGTTCCTATTGACTTATGATGATACCTGTGCATTTCTGTGTTCCCATGTGTGGTGTGAACATTCACGAGTGTAAAATCTTTGTGTGTGTTGAGTACTTTACCACTTATGGACATGGTCCCATCCAGTCCTCCCGACAAGCTAAGCAGACAGGGCAAGCTTCATCATCCCTGTTGAATGGCAGTGGAAGCCAAGACTTCAAGAACACAAGTGGCAAAAGCCCAAAAGCCCACTGGGACATGGGACAAAACCATTCCACTCTAACTCGGGACTCTTCCTACTAATATCCCAGGCTGCCTCCCACTAGCACGTGTGAGTTAGCACATGTGCATGCATGCACACCAAACGTGCAATAGATTCAATATCTCTGCTGGAAAGTTCCATGCCTTATGAATTTTAGTATTCCCTGTCATAGATAAAGTGCCCGGAAGCTAGGAATTAATAAGTGATTGTGAAATTGACTTGATCTTGACTCCTGAACTGGATCATCGTGGGGGAGAGAGAGAAGGTGCATCAGTGAAGATCGTGGCCAGAGCCAGAGTTCAAAACCAGTGGACTGAACTCTAACACTGGTCTGGCCCTTGATTCTGGTTCTGCGCATACCCTTTTGGGTCACCCACAGAGCAGAGGGGCCTGGTCACTAGGAGAGGCTGAGATGCCCAGGGAAATGGATCTGCCCGCCTGGCTCTGCCCCAGGACATGTAACAGTTCCTTCTGGGGAGTGGAGGCCCTGGCAGGCAAGAGCTTGCTATAAAATAACAGTGCTAATCAACCAACTGCTTTAGCTGCCTACCCAGGACCTGGTATCCACACTGGTCCCTGGGAAACCAGTCAGAGCAGACGCCTTATTCGTGTGGGCATGGAGTGCTGGCAGGGAGCATGGAACACTAGAAATTAGAATAAAATGGATCACCATTAGGGCATCACTATCTGCCAGGCACTTCTACAAAAATATATTTGGTTCTACTCTTCACTCAGCCAAGGCATGGCCCTGCTGGACTCTGACTCAGCTCATTGCACTTGCTTCAGCTATGAACTTGCTCCCCTGTGACATTTTGCAGATCTTACATACTCAATGATTTGGCTTGGCTTGGCTTCTCTGTGTTCTTTCTCTTTATCCTGAAATAGGAGGCCACAGTGTCCTGTCAGCCTAAAAGACTTCTGAAGCAGGGGCAGGGGGGTGGGCCCAGCATAGGTGGCCCAGGCAGCTGTCCACACCACTCTTATATGTTTTCAAGAATCCTGATGGCTGCCTCATTCTCCCCTCTGCCCACAGAAGTCTCAGCACCCTTGAGAATCAACAGGAAAAGGCAGGGTCATGAATTACACTATGAGCAGTGGGTGAGAAGAATAAAAGTTAAAGGCCTCTCAATGGGCTTTGAGACTCTACACAGCCTGCCCCCAGTATCTCTCAGGCCTCATTTCCTCTTACTCTCCTCTCACATCACTCATTACTGTTCCTGGAACATGCCAGGCCCACTCCTGCCCCAGGGCCTTTGCACCACTCTTCAGCCAGATAGTCCCATGCTCCCTCCTGCTTTCTGTTCCAATATCACTTTCTCCCCAAGACCTTCCTTGACCACCCTCTCTACAACTGCAAACCCTCCATCGCACCCCATTCTCCCCCCTCCCCTGCTTTTTCGTTGGCACCTCTTGCCATCCACCTTACTTATCTCCGTGATTTCTCTCCCTGCCTCAGCAGCTTTGTCTGTATCTCCAGCACTAGAAACACTGCCTGGCCATTGCACATGCTCAGTACTATTTGTTAAATTCCTACATGAATGAGGCTAGACCGTGAGTTGACATCAGGCGTGTATGGTTCAGGTCAGCCCCCCTCCCTCCTGGGCCTGACTCCGTTCATCTGTCTAATGATGAGAGGACATGTGCTTCTGTGCAAGCTGCCTTCCTGTGGTAATAATTGATGAGTCCAGACAATATCCTCTTACCACCCCAGAGAGACCCAAACAGAAGGCAGTGAGGCAATGGAGGCAGGAAGCAGCTCCCGGATGACTAACTGGGATCTCAAGTGCTGATCCTTACAGGCCTCAGTGGGGCTCACGATTGTTAGCTATTGAGATTCACGTGCTTCCTGGCCTGACCTGGCCCTAGATGGCTATGAGGCACACTTGAAAAAATAATGCTATCTTAGGGAGTTGCCACTGAGGCCTGGAAAAGGACTAGAGATTTGCTGAACTCTGTCCAGAAATTTTGCAAAGGTAGACTTGGTTCAATCCTTATAAGGACCCCCTCTGTGTCAGGCGCTGTTCTAGAAGCATGGGGCGGCGATCCCGAGGACTTGCCCTGTTTGTTTGCTTGGGAGTCCTGGGATGCCATCCATTCCCAAGGCCTGGGGCCTGCTTTCCTTCCCCCTCCTGCAATCCTGTCTCTCAAATCTCCCCTGATCTGCCAGCTATATCTAGACAGTTAGATCCCCTTCATCTCGAAAACAGAACAACGGTATGACGACCTGCCCCCCACCCCTGCCAGGCCAGTGGGACCATAGCACTGGTTTCCCCATGTCCCCCTCCTCATCCTAGTCACATCAACCCTGTATTGCCGTCCAGCTTTCAAGGAAACTCCAAATCCCTCCCTCATGACCACCTGCCTGTGTTCAGTCCCATCATTTCTTAACAAATCTGCCTTCTATACCTGTTGGGCTACGTGCCTCAGTGGCCCCCAATGAATCGTAGGCCTCCGTATCCAGCACATTCATGCCTTGGCCCTGTCTGAACCGTCTCTCCCTTCCCTTCCCTCTGCCTCTGTGGCTCATTGTGGATAAATTGACTCTCGTCTTCAAGGGGAGGCAGGCTTCTCAGTTCCCCAGCCCTTGAGAAACTCTCCACTGCCTAGAACGCCTGCTCCACGAGTGCATCGCCATTGGTACCACACATATCTTTGCACGTAACCGTTGGCTGTCTGAGGTTGTCTGATGTATATGTATACAATCTCTGCAAGAGAATGTAAACTCCTTGCAGGCAGAGACAACTTTTATCTCTCTGCAGCCAATTTGGCACAGCACCCAACTCACTGGGCAATCAATCTATGGCAGATTCGACCCGGATTTATGGAATTGTGACATTTGAAAAGAATACATTTGGAAAAATGGGTATTGGTTTATAGATCTTAAGAGGAAAGTGTAGGGGCGCCTGGGTGGCTCGGTCGGTTAGGCGTCCGACTTCAACTCAGGTCATGATCTCGCGGTTAGTGCGTTTGAGCCCCACGTCGGGCTCTGTGCTGACAGCTCAGAGCCTGGAGCCTGCTTCGGATTCTGTGTCTTCCTCTCTCTCTGCCCCTCCCCTACTTGCACTCTGTCTCTCTCTGTCTCTTGAAAATAAATAAATGTTAAAAAAAAATTTTTAGGAGGAATATGTAGAATCCAAGGTTGTATTACGGTCTGAATACTACAATTTAAATTTTTTTTTTAACGTTTATTTATTTTTGAGACAGAGAGAGATAGAGCACGAATGGGGGAGGGTCAGAGAGTGAGGGAGACACAGAATCTGAAACAGGCTCCAGGCTCTGAGCTGTCAGCACAGAGCCCAACGTGGGGCTCGAACCCACGGACTGGGAGATCGTGACCTGAGCCGAAGTCGGACGCTTGACTGACTGAGCCACCCAGGTGCTCCTGAATACTACAATTTAAACTATGTATTCATATGTGTAAAACTGAAAGGCCATTGGTAAAAATAAAAAAAAAATAAAAAAAGAATTGTGTGTTAGGGTTGTTAGGTTATGAGTGATGTGTTCAAATAGTCTGTGAATACTGTTCGTGCATTGTTTATGCATTTGAAAAGATTTTTAAAAATTCATGGAGGGCTTTAAGTGTCACTGAAACATTTCACTCTTGGGTACAAACTCATTACGTTTTTCTTAGGAAATAAGAGGGAAGGGGAATGGCGTAGGCAGGATTGGCTGTCCTTTAGAGACTTTGCTCAAGTCATATTTATACATAAATAGCTGAGCAAAGGCAAGTCCAATTTTGCCTGCAAATGTTAATTCCCTGGGGATGGGGCAGAAAAATAAACAGTTTAAAATAACCAAATGAAATCATGTGAGCTATAAAGATTTTTTTTTTCTTTTTCAACAAGAATGGGAAGTGCATGCCCCTGGAGTTTCCTGGTGTTTTGTGCCCTGAAGCTCCAGCAGTGGGGAGTGTGGCTGGGAGAGGCCCAGTGCACAGTCCAGCCCGGCAAGGGCTGCTCTGGGTACCACCTTCCTCTGAGTCTTTAACCTTTTTGACATGCTTATTTTATCCATATCAGACTATGGGCTCTCAGAGATGAGACTGTATTCTTCCCGCCAAAGGCGTGGCCCTACAGCACACATCTCTAAGAGGACTTGAGAGGTCATGGATCCAACCCCATCATCAGACACAGGAGGACCAGGCTCAGAGAACGAGGCATGTGCCGAGGCCACACAGCCCCCGGTTCTCTAGGGTGCTGTGTGTGTTTGTTTTTTGTTCATTTATTTATTTATTTTAAAAATTGTTTTAATGTCGACTTATTTTTGAGAAAGAGAGAGGGAGAGACAGATCGTGAACAGGGGAAGGGCAGAGAGAGAGGGAGACACAGAATCTGGAGCAGGCCCCGGCTCTGAGCTCCTGGCTGTCAGTGCAGAGCCCGATGTGGGGCTCGAACCCACGAACTGTGAGATCATGACCTGAGCGGAAGTTGGATTCTCACCCAGCTGAGCAACCTCTGGGAGGCTGTGTTTAGAGAGCTGGGAAGTGCTCAAGCCCTGCCCCCACAGTGTTGCTACTCAGAGTGGGTATTTAGAACTTTCCTCTGATAAATGTGTGTTGAGTATATATCCTCTAGACCAGAAAGATGGCAAAAGGCCATCAATAAACAAACCATGCTCCCTAACATTAAGGAGCTCTGGATTCAGCAGGAGAGAGGCTGCAAGTTCACAGACAACCAGAATCCAAAGGGGAAAGGAGGAAGAGCCGACAGAGGAACACACAAAGGAAAAGGAGCCCTCTGAGGAGGTGGGCCAAGGGAGGCTCTGTTGGCATTAAGCTGGCTTGAAGGGGTTCAGCTTGCAGATGAAGTCTGAGGCACCCCATCCTGTTGCATTCATTGAACAAATACTTACTGATCGCCCACTACCACGTGCCTGGGCACTTGAGAAGCAAATCTCTCCCCTCGTGGAGCTTACATTCAAGTAAGAGTAGGGACAGACACCACATGAGATACAGAAGTAGAAGTAGGTTAGATGGGCTGGTGAGAATGTAAAATTGTGTATCCACTGTGGAAAACAGTATGGTGCTTTCTCAAAAAAGTAAACGTAGAATTATCATTTCATCCAGCAGTTCTGGATGAATATCTACTTCTGGATATCTACTCACCCCATGCCAAAATCTGGGGTAAGAGTGGTCCAAACAGAGGGATCAGCAAGTAGGTGTGAGGCAGAAACAGCAAGGAGACTCCTGTGCCAGAGCCATTGCCATGAGAATCCACTGGTTTATCTCTGTGCCTCTTCGGGCGATTCCAATGGTACCAGGGAAACTGCTTAATAGCAGAGCTGGGAAAACCCTTCCTCGGCCCAGGGCAGGAAATGCACAGTGCATAAGGGTTTACCTGGCAGAGGGATTGGGGGAATGATCTGGCTGTATTAAACTTGTAGCAAAGTCACCATAGACTCTAGCTATTAACTTTCTTTGGGGAACATGATTGCTCAGGGCATAAGACTTGCATGTGACCATAGCTTCATTTCTTTGGAAACAATTCTGCTAGGACAGGAATTGAGAATTCTTTCTCCGTGACCTCTGGGTGAGTTTGTGTTCAGATGAGAACATTGGTTTGCATTTCTCATTAAGCTGCTCTCATAGCTCCTGGGTTTGGAAGAGGCTATTGTCATTAAACTCTTTATGACTTTCACCCCCAACAAACTAAGGGTAAAGGTGAATAAAGAACTCGCTCAAGTTAGAACACTCCAATGCCCCAAGATGATTCCTTTTCATAAAACCTGAAGTTTCATGCCAGGGCATTACATAAAAATAAAGCCCCAATAGCCAAGTGCAAATTACATCATTATAGACAATGCTGTGAGATGAAGTCTTTCTTTCAAGATACTTTAATTGCCAGATGCAAAAGATAGTTCTTTTCTTGTTAATACTTCGCCATGGCTAATACCTACTGTAGCTGCATTAAAGGCTCTGAGGCATTTCTGCCAAGATGTGATGGCCAAGAACCAGTGATGACTTCAGAGGGAGCTTTCTCTAACCTGCCAGCCCCGTCATCTCGACCTGGCCTGCACGCCAGCTGCCCGACTCAGTCTGATTTGCAGCTACCATTAGTCTGTCCTCGTGGAGAGGCTAACGCTCACATTATATGCAGTTTTTAGAAAAACTGGCTTAAAGTTCAATGCTGAGGGATGTTGTAGACCTAAAAGTGGTCTCTGGAGGGATCTTCTCTGAATTTTCTGCTAGAACCCAATGTGTCTAAGCCACAGTGTTATGGAAAGTGCATAGGAAGGAACAGGAGACAGGAAGTCTGAGGTTTAGCCATGGTTCACCTCCGTGCTGGTTATCTTTTGTCTGCTTAACCCAATGCGGAGCTGCTCCTAACTCTTCTCTGCCCTGTCTTATGCTGCAGGAGGCTGGCCTGTACAGACCACAACAGGTTCCCTTGCTCTCTGGCTTTAATGAGGTCAATGAGCGTCTCCCATCAGGAGAGACAGGTTGGCTGTTGTTCCCCTGACTTCTTCCTGGGTCTCTGGGGGCTGCTGACTCCTCCCACTGCAGATCTCTCTCCAGGTTCTGGTAACTGTGCCCTCTTCTCTCTTTCTCAGGGCCAGGTAGTGTTCCCAAATATCGCACTGTCCCTTGCAGTTTCCCTACAGCCTATCCTCACTTTTGTAAAGAGTACTGAATCCTGCTGAAATTCCCCAGAATCTGTCCTCGGGTTCCTGCCAGCACCCTGACTGTTGCAGCCACTAAGGAGTTGGGTGACCCTAGTCACGGCAACTTAGGCACCTAAGTCTTGGTTTCCTCATCTTTAAAATGGAAATAAAGGGGGTGGGGGGGTGGGTGCCTGGGTGGCTCAGTCAGTTAAGTGTCCAACATCAGCTCAGGTCATGATCTCGTGATTCGTGAGTTTGAGCCCCACATTGGGTTCTGTGCTGACAGCTCGGAGCCTGGAACCTGCTTCAGATTCTGTGTCTCCCTCTCTCTCTGCTCCTCTCCCGCTCACACTCTGTCTCTCTCTCTCTCTCAAAAATAAACATTAAAAAAATTTTTTTAAATAAAATAAAATGGAGGGGCACCTGGGTGGCTCAGTTGGTTAAGCGTCCGACTTTGGCTCAGGTCATGATCTCGCGGCTCATGAGTTTGAGCCCCGCATCCGGGCTCTGCACTGACAGCTCAGAGCCTGGAGCCTGCTTTGGATTCTGTGTCTCCTTCTCTCTCTGCCCCTCCCCTACTTGTGCTCTGTATCTCTCTATCAAAAATAAATAAATATGAAAAGAAAATTTAAAAAAATAAAATAAAATGGAGATAAAGGACACCTGGGTGGTTCAGTCGGTTAAGCGACCAACTTCGGCTCAGGTCATGATTCTCAGGGTTTGTGAGCCCAGCCCTGCATTCAGCTCTGTGCTGACAGCTCCGAGCCTGCCTTGAATTCTCTGTCTCCTTCTCTCTCTGCCCCTCCCCGACTCTCTCTCCCTCTCTCAAAAATAAACATTTTTTAAAATATAAAAATAAATAAATAAAATGTAGATAAAAATGCCCATTCTTACACACTTGTTCTACAGAGTATTCATAAGGTTTAAAGTGACTATAAAGCATGAAACAAACATGTTTCCAAAACAGATACACTTTCTAAGCTTCACCATTCCAGGAATGCCTAGAAATAACCTGCTATCTTTTCTACATCCGGACACTGCTACCAAGAAGCAGGCACTTGGAATGATTTTTCTAAAATATGCATGGGTTTTTATCGAATACCCAAAGGCTAACGAACTTCACCGTGGCACACACCAAACACATTAGGTAGCTAATAATACATTTATCCTAAAATCTATGTCAAACGCAGGAAGACAGGTAACACAAAACCATTTTGCATATTTTGGACTCATCAGGGTAGTTAACAATAGCATTTTACTAGAAAAAAAATCTAAGCATAAATAGTGGCATATTTTTCATTTTGGATAAATAAAACTAGCTTTGTTACCACCATTGGCTACCAAGAAGCAACCTGGTGTAGGAAAAAGGATATCATCAGACTTAAAAGATGGGTCCTAAGTGTCAGTTCTGACTCATCCTGTATGTGTGACCTCAAATAAAGCATTTAGTCCCTGTAATGTTTTTTATCAGATCTGTAAAACGGTGGTGAGAGTTGCCTCCCTTACTTACACAGATGGTAACAGTGCAAGTTCCCTGTATGTGAAATTGGACTATTTGCTATTGCTCCCCCAAGGCTTCTTCAAATACGTCATCTCCCCGATTATTCTCATCTGATTAAGATAGGTGGAGGCACAGAAGGCTGTTCCGATTTAAGACTCGGAGGGGGATGGCGTAGGTCTTGGGGGAAGACGGTGGAGGAGGCAGAAAGAGGCCAGATGTCCCCATTAATCCTGCAGTGAAGAGATTTTAGCCACCCGAGGCTGGCTGCAGGCCAGACACAGAAGTGAGTTCAGCGGTGAGCAAGACCAGTCCTTGCCCTCGAGGACTTTACCCTTTAGCCAGAGAGCTAAGCGTACCCCACAGAAAATCGTTGAACAGGGGGTTAGAATCCCCAAATTGTGCGGTTCACCTGATGCTCCAAAATCACGGTACACTGGAGTATCTGCGTCAGGCCACAAAGAAGAGGCCTGGGGGGGGGGGGGGGGGGGGAGCCTGGGGGCAGGGCTGGGGATGTGAGCACTGAGCATCCGGCAGGGAGGAGGCTGGCTGTGGGGAAGGGAAACGACTTTGGGAAGGTGAGAAGGGCCCAGGCCCAGATTGCCAAGGCCTCAGAGCCAGGCTTCATAATGTTTATTTCTACACATTAGGAAACAGAAAACCACTGCACAGTTCTGAGCAGAGTCCTGAGGTGGGAGTGGATTTTTTGGAAGATGGGTTTTGTAGAGATGGGCCAGATAAAGTGATAGAAAAGACTGCAGAAAAAGATTTTTTTCCCACTCTTTTAAAGAAACCTAAATATTTGCACTATAACCCATGAATTAGGATAGACGTTTCTGCCTCCTGTCAAAGACAAGTCCTTCCCAGAATATTTGTTTTCCTTTTTTTTTTTTTTCTAAGTAAGCTCCTCACCCAATGTGGGGCTCAAACCCCAGACATCAAGAGTCGCTTGCTCTACCAACAGAGCCAGCCGGGCACCCCTGCCTTCCCTTTAAATGAAGTTTATTTACCCCTGAAAACAAGACGTTTACAGTACTGTGAGGTGACTGTCATGGCCCTACAGGTCCTAAATCAGATGGGGTCTCTGTTTAAGGCTATGAAGAGTTACAACCACAAATTCCCCACTTGTCATACTCAAGTGACCGTGTGTGTGTGTGTGTGTGTGTGTGTGTGTGTGTATACATTAAAAAAAAAACCCACTGGGGCTTATATCATATTAACCCATTGGTATTTGAGAGATGACCACTGAGGTTCAACTCAGCCCCTTTTTATTTTTTGTAATCAGCTTTCCTTTATTATCGGCTCACCCTGCAGACTGGGTTCAGCAGCTGAAGCCTTTCTGGCTGTCAGGCCCAGATTGGCTCTCAGAAGCACCTGGATGGCCTCTCTCAACAGCCAACGACCTTTTTGTCTCAGGTCCAAGTTGTTTATTTACCTTTCCTAGACTATTTGGGTCATTAAAAGAAATGTATTAGTTTGCTTTTTCAATTCTCTATTCCCTAGAATTTTACTTCCTTATTTTATATATGGGAGGATAAAGAAATTATGCTGAGTGATTTTTAGCAGATTTGGGGGGAGGATAGGGCGGGAGGGCCTAATCTGAAATAGAGAAAAGAGGGAATTATCCTTTTATTTGTTTTTTAGTTTTTATTTTCTTCCCTGCATTGTCATATTCACCATCATGTCGTGAAATGCGACACTCAGTGGCACAGAATATATGGAAGGCACTGACTGACCTACATAAACATCAAGATTCCTGCCCTCTGGGGGTTTGCAGTCCAGGCAGGCAGACTGTCTGGAATAAGCTATACATCCTGAGTCAGAACAGACTCCTCCTCTAGAGGATGGCGAGGGTCAAAGGCTGAGGGGGGCAGGGAAGGTTTGGAGGAGGTGGGGGTCCTGCAGGCTCTGCTGGGGGTACCTGGGCATGGGGGAGTGCCGAGTGGGGCCGCCATGGAGGCCAGTGCAGGCTGGCAGTGTCTGAAAGACGTGGCTTGGGGAGTGCGCTAGAGGAGAGGTGTGCGTGTTGGGGTGTGTGCATGTGTGGGGGGTGATAACTCTGAGAAAGCAGGCTCGTGTCCCAGAACAGGGACTTGGAATCCCTGCTCTGTGCCCTGCTTCAGGGATTCTGAGGCCTGAAACTGTGCTGGAAATGGGGTGAGTTTGTGCAGGCTTCTGCAGAGATGGCCACGGAGGCCAGAGGAGCTTGGGGAGAGCTTTACATGCCATGTTTTGGTTTTGGATTTTATTCTGTGGAAGCCATAGAGTTTGGGGGCCAAAAAGAGAGGTGCAGAAGACAGGTACTGTGTGTGGGGTTTTTGTTGTTGCTACTTGGTTTTTATGTTTTTTTTATTAAAAAAAATTTTTTTTCGTGTTTATTTATTTTTGAGAGAGACAGAGACAGAGCACAAGCAGGGGAGGAGCAGAGAGAGAGGGAGACAGAATCGGAAACAGGCTCCAGGCTCTGGGCCGTCAGCACACAGCCCGACATGGGGCTCGAACTCACAAACCGCCAGGTCATGACCTGAGCCAAAATCAGATGCACAACTGACTGAGCCACCCAGGTGCCCCTGGTTTTTATTTTGTAAAGATTGACCCAGCTGTGGGGGGGTTGGAATGAGGAGGAACACAAGCAGGGAGATGATTTCAGTCCTTTGTGGTTCAGGCATGAAGGGGAAAAGGCCCAAAAAGGATGATGGAATGGGCAGGAGAAATATTTAAAGAGAAGAATTGGCAAGCGTTTGAGATTGCATGTGATTGGAGAAGAAAAGAGAACTACCAGTGCGTCAAAGTGACTGGGGCCTCAGCCAGGCCAAACGCAACTAGGTTTATGCACACTCCTTGCTTAGGTCTATAACTTACTGCTTTTAGCAACAGACTTTGCTTACAGACTGCCCCACTTACTGTTGCCAGAGAAGCATTTTCTTGAAGGATCAATGGGCCTTCTTTTTTTTTTTTTTTTTAATTTTTTTTAACCTTTATTTATTTTTGAGACAGAGAGAGACAGAGCATGAATGGGGGAGGGGCAGAGAGAGAGGGAGACACAGAATCAGAAGCAGGCTCCAGGTTCTGAGCCACCAGCCCAGAGCCCGACGCGGGGCTCGAACTCACGGACCGCGAGATCGTGACCTGAGCTGAAGTCGGACGCTTAACCGACTGAGCCACCCAGGCGCCCCTCAGTGGGCCTTCTTAAAAGGGTGTATGAGTGACCAACAAACTTTGGGTTCCTTCACAGACTGAGAAGCTGAGCCAGGACACACTACTGAGCTGACAGTGACCAAACATAAAAGTGTTTCCAGGAGAAAGTCACAGTAGGCCTTACAGATTCATCAGGTTTCATTGGTACATCTTTCTTTTAAATGATTATTATAAGGGCAACATAAAACCATAGACGAGAGTGATGGAAACGAGAGAAAGCATTTCCATTTTTGGCTTTGGCATATGGGTTCCTGAATAATCGTATTGATCAAGGCAGCAAAATGTCCCCAAATAAAAGTCGGTATTTGTTGAAAGCCTACTATAATCAAGACACTCTGGGAGTGTCATTGAGTGCAAAGGCAAGTTATTTCCAACAAGGAAATTAATGTTTTTTAATACCACTCTCACTTAGTTGAGGAAATATCAAAACTTTTATTATTTTGAAAAGAAAAGAAATGGGTTACTCAGAATGTTGTTTCCAGATATCTGCTTGGTTTTCACTGGGCTTTTGTCTTGGGGTCAACAGAGCTTGCTCCTGTAGGGGGCCCCGAGTGGTGGGTATGAGCTGGACAGACCCCATGCAGGCCACAAGGGGAGATGCTTTAAGTCTCCTGGGCCATGTTGTCACTTCTTGCGCTCAAAAGTGGGAGCCATGGTATTGTAAATGGACAAGTTTCTCTCTGGCTGTGCCTGAAAGCTCCTTTCTAATAGGTCTGATAGAACCCAAAGATGAACGTAGCAGGGATGAGCCTTAGGACCAGGTGGGAAGCTGGGAATCCCTTGGGAAAATCAATTCAGTGTTATCTATGAATGTAGAAATGTATAAACCTTAGGACCCAGAAATAACCCCAGAGCAACTCTTGACCATGGCTCCAGGAGTCACGTGCAAGAATGTTCGTAGCAGCACTGCCAGCGACAACAAAAAACAGCAACAACCTAAACATCTGTTGAGAGGAGAATGGAGAAGAAAATGGCAGAGTAGTCCCATGGTAGAATGTTCTACAGCTGCATGCCACAGCATGGACAAGTGTCACAAGCAGCATATTGCGTGGTGAGAAAAACAAGTCAAAGAATACATACCATGTACTTTATTTTATATCAAGTTCAAATGCATGCAAAACAAGCATATTTTTAGGGTAAAATTATGAAGAAAAGTAAGGGAATAATGAACAGAAATTTGGGAGGGGGCCAGGATGGGGAGAGGGTGGAGGAGAGGTACCCAGTGGGGCTTCAGTGGTGGGCGGATTGTAACCTCTATCTAAGTTGGGCTGTAGGTAGTTGGATGTCTGTGTTTTACATTTTGCTCAGATGATTATTCTTTTGTATGCATTTAACATTTGATTTTGAAAACCTAGATAGGGGCGGAAGTCTCCTGCAAAAGATGTGATTGCAAAGCCTTATCCTCATCATCCCGGAACTCATCAACTCTGTTTAACCATCACACAAACAAAACGAAAAGGCCAAGTATATGTACGGAGCAAATATAGACGGAGAGGCGTGAGCCAAGAGCCTCGAGATACTCTGTCTTCTGGGTCACGTTTGCCTTTCACATTGCTTCTTTTTTATATTTCATTTACGATTGCGGTCAAAAACATATCCTGAGTATCTCCTGCGCTAGGCCCGGCTTCAGTAATCAGGACCAGACAGTGGAGAGCAAGAGCGACACGGTGGAGAAAACATAATTAAGCAAATACGGATAAACCAGGGCAGGTGGCGCACGGAAGTAGAGGTGGCTAAGGGAGCACATGGCAGCAGACAACCACGGAGCCTTGGGAGATAGCTGTACTTCAGAGAGTAATAACAGACGCTTACTGCGTGTTGGACCAGGTTCGAAGCACTTTACGAATTCTGTACACCATAAGTCAATTCACTGAATCCTCACAACCCTGATGAGGTAGGTGCTATCATTATCCCCATTTTGCAGCTGAGGAAGTTAAAGGACACGGGGGGTTAAGTGACTAGCCCAAGGTCACACAGCGAGGAAGTGCTGAGCCAGGATTCAAACCTGGGCACGCTGGTGTCCTTAAGCACCGCACTCTGCCCCTCAGGCTTCCCTAAGAAAGTGGCATTCTGGCTGATAGCTGAGATGTGAAGAGCAGGCAGGCCGGTACAGAGGAGGGCGATGAGAGTTCTGGGCAGAGGGCCCGTGTATGTATCACTTGAAGGTGTTACAAGGAGCTAAAATAAATATTTAACCACAAAAAATGTGAAAGAGCCATCCAGCTGAGAACAGTCTGCCTTCATTTCTTTTCTTTCTTTTTTTCCCCAGACTTGGCCTAGAAGTAGCAAGGCAGGGATGAGCTGAGGTCTGGGGGAGGTGGTTCAAGCTCTGGGCGAGACGCAGACCCTGGGGCCAGGGCTCCGAGGGTTTCTAAAGGCCCATGGCAACAACTGCCAGGGCTCCTGGGAAAGTCCCCAGGCATCCAGGATCCTGTGGCTTTGGCAGTCCCTCTGTCCCCTCTTGGCCTCGTTTCCCAAATGGACCCAACATCAATCAAGGACAAGAACCTAAGGCACGACCTAGCAAACAGCTGGCAGACTATTTTTAAAATCCAATTTAAAGTTGTGTATGTGTAAGCCCCAGTGTATTTCTCTGGGGGATTCTATCTTTCAAGTGGAAAAAAATTTTTTTAAGTCAAATAAGGTAATCTCTATTTTGATTCCCATCAAGCCCTAGTGCAGGGCCCCGCAGCCTACCGTAAGTGCTAATCCACATTAAGCACAGGCAAGTTGGAGCTCGGGAGTCAGGGCGACTCCAGGACGCAGAGACAAAGGTCAGGACTGCTGATATTTATCGTGTTAACACTGTTAGTGTGTGTTTTGCTTTGTCCGGCAGAAGGGAAGAAATAGAAGACATTAATTATGGCTGCTGGAAGGTGGGGAGAGCGAGCCTTCTGGGATCTGTCCATCTGTTGTCCAGCTTCCTGAATCTTGGACTCTCTCTGGCCCCTTCCAAAAGAAAAAATATGAAAGCACTCAGAAGAAACGAGAGTGAGGCGAGAGCAAGGTCTGGGGCAGCGAATGGGGCAGAGAAAATAAGAGGGAGGGTGGAGAGGGGTAGGGTGGAGAGGGGTGGGGACGCAGCCGCCAGCACTTGACAACGCCTGCTTGTCTAACTGCGGCCACTGTTTTTTTGGTGTTCTACCGCCAGGCCTTGGCTTCAGGCGCCAGTGGCAAGATAAAGCATCTTGTCCCTGCGCCAGCAGCACGGCGTATCCTGTGAGGATGACAGCATTTTGCTTCTTCTAACAAATGCCTTTTGCATTCAGCAACCCAGATTTATTTGTCTGGGCTTTTCTTCTTTCTGAGGCCTACACTGGCTAGATACATCTAGGGAAGGATTTCTCCAGCTTTTTTTCTTTTTCTTCCTATTTTTTTTTTCCAGGCACTTGCTAAGTTTCACTTTTCCTCTCAAACAAACAAATTCCAGGATAACCCCAAACGACCCTTGGCTACCTGAAGAGTCAAGCCTGCTGTGGCCACCAACCCAGTCCATGTCATCATCCAACATCCTTGCTTGGTGAACATTTTCAGTCACTGGAAGGAGACAGCAATGCTGGACAGGCTTCCTGGGGTAGGGATGGGCCTGGAGCAAAAGGAAGCTTCTGACAGAAACACTTTATACTTTGCTTGTGATGAGACCCAGGGAGGCGCTGCAGGAGGCTGCTCTCAGGAAAGAAGGCAGTTCTGTTAGGAGGGGAGCAGGGCAGGGAGCCAAGTCAGAGGAAGGCTTTTCAGACAAACCATGAGCCTATAAATGTAACCTCCCAGGGCTCCCCGTCACCAGGGTCTGCAGCAATGAAGTGGTCACAGTTTCACCAGGCAGCTCATGTCCAAGTCTCAATCACTAGAAAAGTCATTCTTGGGGTGCCTGGGTGGCTCATTCAGTTAAGCACGCGATTCTGGATTTTGGCTCAGGTCATGATCTCGTGGTTTGTGGGATCAAGTCCTGCATTGGGCCCTGTGCTGACAGTGTGGAGCCTGCTTGGGATTCTCTCTCTCTCTCTCTCTGCCCCTCCCTGGTTCATGCTCTCTCTCTCTCTCTGCCTCTCTCTCTCTCTGTCTCTGTCTCACAAATAAGTGAACTTAAAAAAATACATAAAATTTGTTTCTTACAAAGTCACTGTTATATTGAATTAATGGACACCAAGCCCTAAGCACATGCAGGGGCTGGTGCCTGATTAGGTCTCTAAAAATGAGCCAGTCTCATGAGTATTATTGAGCAGAAAGCTGCCTCCCACAAATATTTAGCCATTGGCCCAGTGCTCTCTTCTAAAGCAACCTGGTCCATGTCTGATCCCCTGTTTCCATTTCCGTGATAAACATCTTGAGTGTTTTCCAGCATGTGTGATCCTGCGTGGCTTTCAGAAACAGCACTATCATTGCTCTCTGTAGACGATTCAAGTCATCAGTGGCCCTTTTTGAACATTTTAATCCTGGTGCCCAGGACTGAATCCAAAATTTCAAGCAGCATCTGATCATCCAAGAATACAGTGGAAAAGCACCCCTTGAATTCTCTCACCTGTTTAGGCACAAACCATTATGCAGGCATGTGTGAAAGGCTGAAAATATGAAGATGAATAAAACATAGTGCCTGCTATTTGCAAAAGCCCCAAATGGGGCGATTTATCGTAACACCCAATGGATTAACAAGTTGTGGTCTGTTCACGCAATGGAATATTATACGGCCATGGAAATGAACTACGGCTTCACACAACAATATGGATGACTCACAAACATGATGTTGATTAACATTTATTTAATTTCATTTTGAGAGACACAGAGAGACAGAGTGTGAGCGGGAGAGGGTCAGGGAGAAGGGAGTCACAGATTCCGAAGCAGGGTCCAGGCTCTGAGTTGTCAGCACAGAGCCCAACGCAGGGCGTGAACTCATAAACCATTAGATCATGACCTGAGCCGAAGTCGGATGTTTAGCCGACTGAGCCACCCAGGCGCCCCAAACATGATGTTGATTAAAAGCCAGACACGAAAAAATAAATAAATAAAATAAAAGCCAAACACGAAAGAGTACATATGATTTTTTTGGCCCTTTTTTTTTTTTTTAATTTACAAAAACAGCCAAAACTAATCAATGATTTTGAAAGACTGGATAGTGGTTGCCTTGGGGAGGGAGACGGAGAGTATAAGAGAGCACAGGGAGGGCTCTGGGATGCTGTAATGCTTGGATTCTTCACCTGGGTGCTGATTGCATGACTATGTTTAGTTGGTGAAAAGTCTGTGAGGTACACATTTACAACATGTGCATTCTTCCTCATGGATGTTGTGTATCAATAAGAAGCTAAGGGAGAGAGGCATCTGGATGGCTCAGTTGGTTAAGCATCTAACTCTGGGTTTCAGCTCAGGTCTCGATCTCAGGGTTCATGGGTTCCAGCCCCACGTGGAGCTCTGCAGCTGACAGTGCGGACCCTGCTTGGGATTCTCTCTCTCGCCCTCTCTCTCTGCCCCTCCCCCATTCATGTGAGTGCCCACACACGCTCTCTCTCTCTCTCTCTCTCTCAAAATAATAAGCTTAAAAAAAAAGTAGTTGGGGTTCCTGGGTGGCTCAGTTGGTTAAGTGGCCAACTCTTGATATCAGCTCAGGTCATGATCTCAGGGTTCCTACGTTCGAGCCCTACATCCAGGTTCCGCACTGACCGTGTGGAGCCTGCTTGGGATTCTCTCTCCCGCTATCTCTCTGCCCCTCCCCTGATCGTGCTCTCACTCTCTCTCTCCCTTTCTAAATAAATAAATACAACTTAAAAAAATTGTATTTAAAAAAAGAAGTTAAGGGGAAAATAGGATCAAGTTAATTGGAGGAGACAGTGAGATAACTTCAGTTCAGCATGGCAGGTCCCATGAAGAGAAATATAAAATGTGTGATACAGTGAGACAGACAGAAGAAGGAGCAATAGCCAAGACTCAGGGATGGAACAGGGTCAGTGAGGCTTCTTCGAGGGACCCTGGTGCTAAACAGAAGCTGAACCTCATCCTTGGACTGAATACTTGGGAAAGAAGGTGAATATAGCTTAAATATATTTATAGAGAGAAGGCTGAGATGTTAAAGGCACTCAACATGGGGGCCTTGCTTGTTCCTCGGAGCAAGACCAGAGAGGTCACAAAGATGAGAGTAGAAGTAAGATGTGAGAAATGAACATGGTGATAATTTAGAATAATAGGGATGAGAGCCAGAGCCAACCAAGGGTAAGTAAAAATAAATTGATGGGTGGCACAGAGAGAGCCCAGTGGAGGTATAAACCCCTACTTGGAATGGGGCCATACTCATTGGTTAGGTGGTTTTTTTCAGGAGCAAAACCGGAAAATCCAGGGTTGGGATTTTACCGGGCAGATGTAGCAAAAGAAGGGCAATTGGCACTGGTGAGGGAGTAGCTTCAAAAATCTCCCAGTGTCCAGCCAGGAGCAGGGAAGAGTCATCTGTGACCCCAGTCCCTCCTATTCCTCTCACGGCTCTGATCTTTCACTCCTTAGCCTCACTGTGGGTCCTCTGCCCCTACTCAGCTCTCAAAAATAGGTGATCTGTAGAGTCCCACCTTGAACCAGGCATTTTTGTTTTTTGGTCTACACAACTTCCTTATACTCCATTTTCACTACCACCTGACCTGATCTGTTCCATCTCCAACTCAGAATGTGTTGAGCTCCATACTTCTGTGTCTATTCGACATGATCAAATTCAATGTGTTCCTCAACTCAACACGTTCAAAACTGAACTCATTATTTTCTTCCCCATCCTCTTCTGGCCTCTAGCCCTCTCCTTCCTTCTGTGTGTTTCCTTGAGCAGCATCACCACCACTCAGCTGCCCAAGGCAGACGGCTGGGCCTCCTCATCCAATCAGGCACCATGGCTTTCAGTTGTCCTTTTTAATAACTCTCCTACTGATATGAGGCATTCTCCACCCCCACCATCACCACCTAAATTTGAGCCCTGCTCTGTTGCAAAAACCTCTGACCAGGTGTCCTGACTCTAGTCTCCCATCTCCCCTCCATCCTCCAGCCTGCTGCCTGGGTGGTCTTCCTAAAACCCCAATGATCTGATCACAATGCTTTTATTAGTACAGCTAAAACAAGGTGGTCCTGTGGCTGGACAAACCATAGTCTTCCACCTAAGGGATCCTACTTCTTACTCTTCCTTATCCCTCCAGATTCCTTGTCTGCTCTTAAAATATTTAAGAAAAGTCTTCCATTCGCATGGTACAAACATACCAATATTGTGGAAAAGCATCAAATAAAAAGCAAAATTTATTTTTTTCCTCCCTCCAACCCCCCAGTGCCACTCTCCAAGTTTCCGATACGTCTTACGTGGTCTTCCTGAAAAAAAAGTCTGCATATACCTGTACGTGTTTGAAAATTTAACACAAATGAGATCACATCACTGTGCACATTGTTTTGTTTAAAACAACACAACACATTTAGAAGATCTTTCCATGTTGTATCTCACGTTTTAATGATTGCATACTTTTCCATTGCATGGCTGTATTTAACTGGTCCCCTGCTGATGGATGTGTAAGTGCTCTACGGTTTTTTGTTATTACAAACAGTGTTGCAGGGATCATGGTTTTGCACATGGTTTTGGCATAATTTTGCCAGTATGTCCCTAGGGCAAATTCCTAGGGGTAGAATTGCTGAGTCAATGAAAACAAGCATTCAAAATGTTGACAGACATTGCTAAATTGCCCTCTAGAAGAGTTGAATCTGTTTACACTCCCAGGAACAGTACATGAGGGTGCCTATGTCACCATAACTTGTGAACACTGGCCATTCCCAAACTTTTATTCGTTTGCTGAGTTGATAGATCGCAAATGGAATCTCATTGTTTCGTGATGCATTTTTTTAAGGCTATGAGTGAGGTTGAATATTTTTCACATATCCACTAGCTGTTTGTGTTTCTTGTAGATTGCTCATATCCTCTGCCTTTTGGGTATTTGAACCATGGTCTAGTCTCCCAGGGAAGTTAACAGATTGATAGAATTCCATGAATTTTTTTTTAATGTTTATTTATTTTTGAGAGAGAGAGAAAGAGTGTGAGCAGGGAGGGGCAGAGAGAAAGGGAGACAGAATTCGGAGCAGGCTCCAGGCTCTGAGCAAGCTGTCAGCACAGAGCCTGACGTGGGGCTCGAACCCACAAACCGTGAGATCATGACCTGGGCCGAAGTTGGACGCTTAACTGACTCAGCCACCCAGGCACCCCAAATTCCATGAATTTTATCTTTGCCCAAATACGAGCTCAAGCCATCAGAGGATTGAGTGGCCCCTGAAAGTTCAAGTAAAGGCCTACTCCTGGAACTTTCTGTCCAGTGATGTTTGGCCCAACCAGCTGACCCCTCTCTACCTCTTGTGCAACAATCACCCCAAAAAGAAACCCCATACTCATTAGCAATCACTCTCCATTCCCTTTTCCTCTCGGTCCCTGGCCACCACTATTCTAATTTCTGTTTCTGTAGATTTGTCTACTCTGGACATTTCACATACATGGAATCATATAAAATGTAGTCCTTTGTCACTGGCTTCTTTCACTTAGCATAATGCTTTCAACGTTCATCCATGTTGCAGTATGTATCAGAACTTCATTCCTTTTTATGGCCAAATAATTTTCTACGGGATGGCTATGCCACATGTCGTTTCTCTGTTCACCTGTCGACGGACATTCAGTTTGTTTCCCCCTTTCAGCTATCATGAAAAAGCTGCTATGAACACTTGTGTACAAGTTTTTTTGTGAATATGTTTTAACTCTCTTGAATATATATATATATATATATATATATATATATATATATATGCCTAAGAGTGGAATTGCTGGCTCATATAATAACTCTGTTTCACTTTGTGAGAAATGACCAAACTGTTTTCCATTTTCCATTTCCACCAGCAATATATCAGTGTTCCAATTTCTCCACATCCTTGCCAACACTTGTTATTACCTCTTTTATTTCACCCATGCTAGTGGGTGTGAAGTGGTATCTCGTTGTGGTTTCGATTTGCATTTCTCCGATGGCTAATAATATGAACATCTTTTCCTGTCCTTATTGGACATTTGTATGCCTTCTCGGAGAAATGTCTATTCAACTCCTTTGCCCATGTTAGAGTTATATTTCTTATCTTTTTCTTGTTGAGTTGTAGGAGTTACTTATATATTCTGGATACTAGGCCATTGCCAGATAGATGATTTGTGAATATTTTCTCCCATTCTGTGGGCTGTCTCTTCATTTTGTTGATAGTTACCTTTAAGAACGAAAAGTTTTTAATTTTGAGGAAGTCCGATTTATTTATTTCTACTTTGGTTGCTTATACTTTTGGTGTCATATCCGAGAAACCACTGTCTAGTCCGAGATCATGAAGAGTTACTCCTGTGTTTGTTCTTCTAGGAGTTGTGTAGTTTCAGCTCTTACGTTTAGATGTTTGATCTATTTTAATTTTTGTATATGGTGTGAGGTATGGACCCACTTTCATTCTTTGGCATGTGCCTATTCACTTGTTCTGACACCGTTCATTGAAAAGATTCTTCCTTCTCCCATTGAATGGTCTTGGCACCTCTATCAAACAACAATTAGCCATAGATGTATGGGTTTATTTCTGGACTCTCAATCCAATTCCTCTAAACTTTCTTTAATGTGCTTTATTACTTTAATATATATATTTAAAATAAGCTTCAAGAAATAACTGTAAAGAGGAAGGGATATCCGTATTCATTATTCAGCTCGCAAGAGGAAAACCTACATGGGGTCCATTTACTATTAAAAATTATCTTCGATGATTTGGTTGCTTAGAGCAAGAGCAAAAATTGAGTGTGGTACAAGAGTCTTCACCGCCCACTCCCCCACTTCATGTGTTGCCAGGTGTGTCTGAGGGAACTTCAGGATGGACACATGGCAGGAGGCCAAGGGGAGAGGGTCAGAGTCTGGCCAAATCACAGGTGGTAGCAGTGGGCCTGGGCATGGGCAAGAGTCCAAGGAGAGGGCAGCATCTGTACATATCAGGCCATACCCGTAAGGGCTACCCATGGGGTAGTTTGTGTAAGTTGGTTCTCAGGGCCTAGCCAGAGTTTAGACACCATGAATGTACTCCAATCTCCAAGTAAAATTCTCATTCCAAAGGAATTACTAGGGGAGCACCTCTGTAATAGATAGATACCACGGAGCCACAGGAAGCTGGCATTTTCCTGTGGCTCTGGACCACAGGTAGTGAATTTGCAGGTCTTGAGCAATTCTTCCAAATAGGTACTTGTCCAGCAAGGGCCACTTACTGTCCAAGGTCCAAGATCACCCTAAAGGATAACAGATAGTGGCATTCACTGGTATGTTTTGCCCCCCAAATAAAGGTGAAGCACCACACAGACCCACAATCATGGCCTCACATACTCCCTGTGTTCCCTAAGTATGTGTGGCCATGATTGTGTGTCTATATGGTACTTCACCTTTAGGGCTCAGAATGTGTGGTCAGCTGGTGTTCTTGGTTCCCAAGTTGGGAGGCCATCTTCACACTACTTACAGCTTGCCTCCAGGCAGTGAGGGCAGTGCCTGCTTCACCATCCCTCTCTGCCCACACTGCTCCCATACCCAGTGTCTATAAGCCCATCAAAGTGAGACTATTCCTTGTCAGAGGCAGAGACTCAAGTCTGTACTAGTCCATAGACAAGGCCTTATAGTCAGTGGGGTTACAGACTTCATCTAGTATGCTTCTAGGGACTTAAAATTTCATTCCAGTCCTCAAAGTAAATGAAAGCAAAGCTGACTTCCAGACAGAGTACAGGTAATTTGGACCCTGATTCATGAACTCCAGCATTAACAATAACCCTTCAAAGATTCCAATAGCTCAGTGTTTCTCAACTGGGGAGCCCATTTTCCATTGTCACAACTTGGGGGAGTGGGGCCAGGTACTATGGTCATCTAATGGGTAGAGGTCGAGGATACTGCTACATATCCTATAATGCACAGAATAACTCCCCATAACAAAGCATTATCCAGCACACGATGTCAATACTGTGAATGTTGGAGAAACCCTACAAAATATCTGATTGATAGCATCAGCACACTATGCGGGACCAGAGAATGATCATACTTTTACTAACATTTCTGCATGCTACTGGCTCACATAGAGTTTCTGCCTGGACCATCCTGAGTTGTCTCTTTTACAATCACTTCCAAATAAACTCTAAATAATTCGAGGTTCAAATCTTGGAGTACCCTCTCCTCTCAAATGGGTGTATGTAGGTATTCTTTTAGTTGTTGTGGCATTTTAACTCCAAAAATAATGTTTTAAAATTATATGCTACCAGGGGCACCCAGATGGCTTCGTTGCTTAGGCATCTGACTTCGGCTCGGGTCATGATCTTGCAGTTCGTGGGCTTGTGCCCTGCATCGGGCTCTGTGGTGACAGCTCAGAGCCTGGAGCCTGCTTCAGATTCTGTGTTTCCCTCTCTCTGCCCTTCCCCAGCTCACATTCTGTCTGTCTGTCTGTCTCTCTCAGAAATAAATAAACATTTAAAAAAGTTAAAATTATATGCTACCAGTATATATATATATATATATATATATATATATATATATATATATATGTATGTATGTATATATTTTAATGTTTATTCATTTTTTGAGATGGAGAGAGACAGAGCATGAGCAGGGGAAGGGCAGAGAGAGAGGGAGACACCGAATCTGAAGCAGGCTCTGAGCTGTCAGCACAGAGCCTGATGTAGGTCTTGAACTCATGAACCGTGAGTTCACAACCTGAGCCGCAATCGACCACTTAACTGACTGAGCCACGCAGGCATCCCTACTACCAGTATATTTTAATTTAGATATCTAAAGTTTTTCATCACAAGTATATTTGAAAGGTTGTAACTTTGGGGCACCTGGGTGGCTCAGTCAGTTAAGTGTCCTACTCTTGATTTGGGCTCAGGTCATGATCTCAGTTCAGTTCAAGAGATCTAGCCCCAGGTGGGGCTCTGTGCTGACAGTGCAGAGCCTACTTGGGACTCTCTGTCTTCCTCTCTCACTGCCCCGACTCCACTCGTGCTCTCCTCCTCCCCCACTCTCTAAACAAACAAACAAACATTAAAAAAAGGTTGTAACTTTCTGGGAATGCAAGCTGGTATAGCCACTCTGGAAAACAGTATGGAGGTTCCTCAAAAAACTAAAAATAGAACTACCCTACGACCCAGCAATTGCACTACTAGGCATTTATCCACAGGATACAGGTGTGCTGTTTCAAAGGGACACGTGCACCCCTATGTTTATAGCAGCACTATCAACAATAGCCAAAGTATGGAAAGAGCCCAAATGTCCGTCAATGGATGAATGGATAAAGATGTGGTATACATATACAATGGAGTATTACTCAGCAATCAAAAAGAATGACATCTTGCCATTTGCAACTATGTGGATGGAACTGGAGGGTATTATGCTAAGTGAAATTAGTCAGAAAAAGACAAAAATCATATGACTTCACTCATATGAGGACTTTAAGAGACAAAACAGATGAACATAAGGGAAGGGAAACAAAAATAATTTAAAAACAGGGAGGGGGACAAAACAGAAGAGACTCATAAATATGGAGAACAAACTGAGGGTTACTGGACAGGTTGTGGGAGGGGGGATGGGTTAAATGGGTAAGAGGCACTAAGGAATCTACTCCTGAAATCATTGTTGCACTATATGCTAACTAATTTGGATGTAAATTTTTAAAAATAAAAAATAAAATAAAAAAATAAAAAAATTTAAAAAAGAAATGAATAAACAGATTAAAGGTGTAATTAAAAAGAAAAAAAGGTTGTAACTTTAAACATATTTTAATTAAAAAAATTTTTTTTAATGTTTATTTATTCTTGAGACAGAGACAGAGCATGAACAGGGGAGGGGCAGAGAGAAAGGGAGACATAGAATCTGAAACAAGCTCCAGGCTCTGAGCTGTCAGCACAGAGCCCAACGCAGGGCTCGAACCCACAAACTGTAAGATCATGACCTGAGCCGAAGTTGGACGCTCAACCGACTGAGCCACCCAGGTGCCCCCAACATATTTTAAATATTGGCATTTAAAATATAATAAACCATCATTCTTAAATATGTCCAATGGAATCTAAATACCATAGAGTTAATACTCACCATCATTCATTTTAGAAAACACATGAACAAAAAGTACTAATAAATAAAAATTAAAATATATTAACAAATTCCTCTTTAAGAGTGCAAAAATTCATATTGTTCCTTTTTCTCTGTGAACTCCAATCTATTCCCTAACAGAATCTTATACTACTGAAATATATTTTATATTTTATTTTGAAAGTCTTTTATTCATCACTCTATCATGTACTCTGTTCTAAAATGTGTATATAAATTGAAATATATTAGAAAATGTTTATTATAAGTCTCTGAGAATCAGCCAAATTTCCTTTGGCTTGACTTACCAAGATAATAATAAGTACATGATTCATCTAAATCATAAATGCATTATAATCTTTCATAATTATCACTCAAAAAAGGAAAAATATATACGTGTGTGTGTGTGTGTGTGTGTGTGTGTGTGTGTGTGTGTAATGAAGTGGGTGGGTTTTTTCTTCCTTATTAGTTTATTTTTTAAGTTATTTATTTTTGAGAGAGAGAGAGCACGTACGAGCACACCCACCCACAATTGGGGGGGGGGGCGAGAGGGAAGGGGAGAGAGAGAATCCCAAGTAGGCTCCACACTGACTGTCAGCACAGAGCCTGATGCAGGGCTCAAACTCATGAACCATGATTTCGTGACTTGAGCTGAAGTTGGATGCTTAACCGACTGAGCCACCCAGGCACCCCTTCCCTTAATTAAAGTCCATGGAAGACTATTACATATTGCAAGAAAGAGACAGGATTCATTATTTATTCTAATCTGTTTTTCATTTTACAGGTATAAGCACTAAGGAAACTTGTTCATATAAATAGATATGAAAAGTTTTGTTAGAGCAATTTTACTAAGTGTTCTTAATTCCTTCTAAATGCCAAAAAAAAAAAAAACCCACAAAACACCCCACCACACAACAAAACCATATAGTGATTTATCATCCAAAAGTATGTGTAATGATCAATTTGCTAATAATGTCATTAAGTCATCCAGTTGTGTAGAAAACAAAGGATTAAAGAAGATTTAACTTGAAAGAGATTTGTTAGTTATTGGAATCATTCATTTTCTCAATACCTATACCAATATTTCAGTGTGTTCCCTTGTTTAGCACCCCAATGTGGGATTCAGCTGGGTGAGAGGTCTTCCTTTCCTAAATACACTTAAGAGAAGGGCCACTGTGAAAGGGACTTGGGAGAATGGGAACCCACTCTTTCATCTCAGGTCTATTATCAGGCAGATTCATTTTAGAAAATAGCTGATATGGAAGTTGGGGGATCTGGAAATTGATTCATTTAAAACTACCAATATCTAGACAGACCTTGGAAGTTTCATGTATCCTATTCCAGTTTGCAGAGTGCTGGTCTAGATTCTTGCTTCTCACTGTGGTGCATAGTCCGGATCAGCACCTCCCGGGAGCTTGTTAGAAATGCAGAATCCTGTTAAAATACGTGATTTAAAACGATCCTCTGGTGATTTGTATGCACATTAAAGTTTGAGAATCCACTGCTTCCCACAAAGGTGTCCACGGTCCTGAAGAATAACATTCTCTTCATATATATAATAGGGATCTTGCAGGCCTCTTGAACATGTAAGGTTATCACCATTGATTCAATCAACAACTGGCTAGCCCAGTAGTTTTCAACCCTGGTTGTCCATTAGAATCACCTTTTGCTTTGAAAACCTACCTGTGCCTTGTCCCAAGCACAGAGATTCTGACTTAATAAATCTACAGGTTTAGGCATCACTTGATTTAAAGTGCTCCAGCGGATTCTAAAGTGCAGCCAGGGCTGAAACCACAACACTATTCCTTTGAATTATGTATTCGAGAAAGGTTACCCATTACTCTGAATCCCAGCTGATGCATTTGCCAAAGGACTCCAGAAACACATCCTACTAGATCTAATCTACATACAAGCTAATCCATGACAGTTGGGTTGATGTCTGCAACCCAGCTGGAAGCCTGGAAGGAAGGTACCAATGTAGGAACCTTCACAAAGGAAAGCATGATCCCAGCAGGACACACTGGGTGATCACTCTGGCAGATCATCCCATGAACCCTCTGAGATGGTTTATAAAGGGTAACATCACTCAGACCACGTCTGGGGGCAAAGACCAGAACCCTGCTTCCCCGTGTCTGAGAATATCTCAACCTCATAGATCCTCACCATGGCCTGGTTTGTATGCTTTTCCTCTGCTAGGCCTTTAATCACAGAATACAGTTAAGCCAAATTCTCTTTACATTTCTCCTTTGTGGATTGCCTTTTTTAGTTAAATGCGATTGTAAGAACATCAACTATTCAGGCTTCCTAGGGGAGCCTGAGGACTGAAAAGTTATCAAAGTATGGCAAAAACCCCAGCAAGTGTATAAGGTCTCTGTGAATTGTGAAGGCAACGCCATTGAGGACAGGGCCAAGTTCTTCCAGTTGCCCCACCACACCAGCAATCTCCGCCCTAGGGGCAGCTGTGTCCTCTCACAGAGTAGAGTTGGGTGACAAAAGATACAAGAATTCCTTCCTACTTCTACTCCAACATCCTTAGTTGCCCAGGGAATGGGGCAGGATCTTCCTTTGGCTGCCTGTGGAGGCAGTTTATAGTGGAAGGACCCTGAGGCCAAATCAGGTATCAGTTAGTGGGAAGTCAAGCCACAATCATTAAGCCAAAAAAAAATTTTTTTTAAGTGGGGGAAAATGAGAGGAAAAGGGAGGTCAGGGAGGCCCAGGTACCAAGCAAACAAAGCTGGAAGCAAAAGCAAGTAGGTGTACTAGTCGGACAGAGTTGGCATTCATCCGGGGGCAGATTTTGCCCTGAATTCAGGGCAAGTCTAAACTAGGACCAGTCTCAAAAGATGAGTATGTGCCTTCCTGAAGTGTTGGGGTGAGGTCTAAAGAGGTAAGTCCCCAAATGATAGCTTGTCTGTGGAAATGGCATTGGCTTTCAGATAAAAGTTGAGGATGGCTGGTGGTAAGTCTACATAATAGCAAAAACAATTTCAATCTGTCCCAATAAAGATACTGATGATTCAAGTGGACATGACTGTAGACAATAGCCAAGTGGTGGGACTAAGCAGCAATAGAAACGGTGAGAATAAATTCTTACAGGAGTCTCTTGATTAATGAGCTGTAGCCTTTGACAGCAGATACCCACATGAATGGCATCATTAAGAAATTCTGGAAAGCATCATCAGAATCACGAAAGCTTTACCAGAGGCCAAACTCATAGAAGAGCTAAAGACTGAGCATCCAATTATTTAGATTCCTCCTCTGCCCTTCCCTCACATGGAGTGTGCCTCCTTGTTCCCAAACTTACCATACAAATGAATTAATTAATTTACTGATCAGTGCGGTTAAGCATCTTTTCACGTTTATGGACAATTTGCATTTCCTCGTTGGTGAATTACACTCTTTTTCCTAGTTTTCATTGGGCTGTTTGTCACTTTCTTATCAATTGGTACTAACCAATTTGTCATATGTGTTGCAAATGTTTTCTCCTATTGTTTGTCTTTGGATTTTACTTATAATTTTTTAATGTTTATTTATTTTTGAGAGAGAGAGAGAGAGAGAGAGAGAGAGAGTGAGTGGGGGAGGAGCAGAGAGAGGGAGACACAAAATCTGAAGCAGGCTCCAGGCTCTGAGCTGTCAGCACAGAGCCTGACGCAGGGCTCGAACTCACAAACCGTGAGATCATGACCTGTGCCGAAGTTGGACACTCAACCGACTTAGGCACCCAGGCACCCCGGATTTTACTTATATAGTAATTTTTCATTTTAATGTAGTTAAGTTTATCAGTATTTTCCTTTGTGGCTTCTGGATATTCTCTTTTTTAAAAAAATTCTCCCAAGGATAAAAAATATTCTCTTAACCTTTTTCATTTGTCATACTGACAAAAAATTTTTTTAAATATAATTTATTGTCAAGTTAGCTAACCCACAGTGTGTACAGTGTGCTCTTGGCTTCAGAAGCATGATTCATTTCTTACATACAACACCCAGTGCTCATCTCAACAAGTGCTCTCTTCAATGCCCATCCCCCATTTTCCCCTCTCCCTTGCCCCTCCCCCCAATCAACCTTTAGTTTGTTCTCTGTATCTAAGAGTCTCTTAAGGTTTGCCTTCCTCTCTGTTTGAAACTATTGTTTTCCCCTTCCCTTCCCCCATGGTCTTCTGTTAAGTTTCTCAAATTCCAATATGAGTGGAAAACATATGATATCTTTCTCTGCCTGTCATATTTCACTTATCATAACACCCTCCAGTTCCATCCACATTGTTGCAAATGGCAAGATTTCATTCTTTCTCATTGCTGAGTAGTATTCCATCGTGTATATAAACCACATCTTTATCCATTCATCAGTTAACGGACATTGGGACTCCTTCCATAATTTGGCTATTGTTGAAAGTGCTGCTATAAACATAGGGGTACATGTGCCCCGATGAATCAGCTCTCCTGTATCCTTTGGATAAATTTCTAGTAGTGCTATTGCTGGGTCCCAGGGTAGTTTTATTTTCAATTTTTTGAGGAACCTCTACACTGTTTTCCAGAGTGGCTGCACCAGTTTGCATTCCTACCAACAGTGCAAGAGGGTTTCGTTTCTCTACATTCCTCGCCAACATCTGTTGTTTCCTGAGTTGTTAATTCTAACCACTCTGACAGGTGTAAAGTGGTATCTCAATATGGTTTTGATTTGTATTTCCTTGATGATGAGCGATGTTGAGCATCTTTTCATGTGTCTGTTGGCCATCTGGATGTCTTCTTTGGAAAAGTATCTATTCATGTCTTCTGCCCATTTCTTTATCAGATTGTTTGTTTTTCGGGTGTTGAGTTTGGTAAGTTTTTTCATAGATTTTATTTGTGCTAACTCTTTATCTGATACATCATTTGCAAATATCTTCTCCCAGTCCACCAGTTGCCTTTTAGTTTTGTTGACTGTTTCCTTTGCAGTGCAGAAGTTTTTTATCTTGACGAGGTCCCATACTGACAAATTTTTTTTCAAATGGTAACACTCAGCTCTGGCAAGAGAGTTGGGAAATGATATTGTCATACCCTCCTGGTAGGAATGTGAGTTGTGACAGCCATTTGGAAAGTAATCTGGCTGTAACTAATGATATGTAAAAATGCACTTTTCCTTTGTCTCAGCAATTCCACTTTGGGACATCTTTTCCACAAAAATAAAAACATTGGTTCGCAAAAGTATATGTACAAATATGTTAGGTTCATCGGCATTGTGCAAAGGGCAAAAATGAGAAATAATTTGAATATCAACCAGTAAAGGTAACAGCTGAATGAACTGAATGGCAGTCATACTATACTATATTTCACTGTTATTAGAAAAATGAATTTGCAGAACCATGTGAATGTACTTAATGCCACAAAACTGTACATTTAAAAATGGTTAAAATTATAAATATGTTTATTTTACTACAATAAAAAAAAGAAAAAAATAGAATGATTTATCTCCACAGTTTCTGGAAAAGTGGCCATGAAAATTTTTAAGAGAAAAATCCATGTTTCACATTACTTTCACATAAGTGACAGGATTGTTTTTCAGAATTTGGCTAATCTTCTGAGCGTTAAGCAGCTGGAGGCTGTTCCAAGAGGGTCTCATTCAGTTCCCCAGTGTGTGCATGTGTGCCTGTTAATAGAAAAAGGTATGAAAGGATACAAACTAAATTTTACCATTAATTATCTCAGGGAGTGTGAAGTATTTATTGTTTGACTTGTAACAAAGAGTGTAAATTTAGAGCTTAGACATAGGCTCAAGTCCCAGCTTCACTAATGATTTGATATGTGACCTGGGTTACTTAAGTGCTAGCACCTTCATTTGTAGAACAGGAAGAGAAACAGTAACTTCTTCCTTAGTACTGTCATGAGGCATAGATATTAGAACAGTGACCACCACAATTAGATATAAATTATATATAATGTCATCATTATATAATTGTCTTTTTTAGTGTCTTCATTATACCCTATGCGTTCTTCATCCCTCACGACTTTAATTGGGATTGTCAAAGATGTGATTAAGAACTAGGAGAGAAAACGAGAAACAAAAGCAAATTCCAAGAAGCCTAAAAATGAGGGGATTCACGCTGTATTTGTTTCAGATCCCTCTACAGCTAGCTTGTGTCTGAGGCCATCTGAGATGTCTGAGCTTTGGCCCTATAGGACTGGAACAGTTACAGAGACATCTGGTCTAGATTTCTTTCTTCTTGGCCTGTCATCACATAAAAGGTACTCTTAAGATTCATAGCCTCACAGCTTTCTTCTCAATATCTCCACACCTCCTCTATTGCTCTTTGATATACCTAGTGTCATTTTCCTCTTTTCTCCTGCCCAAACACTCCTTGCACTGCAAATGCTTTCTCTTAGTTATTGAAACTCTCTTCTTCACTGGGAAACTGATAAGACCTGGAGTTGTTGTAGTTGCTATGTGAGTCACAAACATTAGTTTATCCAATCCCAACCTTGCCTCTTTCAAAGACTACTGCCACATTAATATTCTTTGAGAAATCTGGAGCCTTTAGCCAGTGATTAGGTTTTTTCTTGTGCTTTACAACATTTCACATTCAACAAATCTCATTAATATTAAATATGAAATAAACCAATAACTTCTCAGGTTTATTTTACCCTTAAGGGCACTAATGTATGGAATCAGAAATCCCTTCTCAGAGCAGGATGGCAAAGAACTTCCCTGTTAGTAAAGAGCCCTCAATTTTATTATAATGCTTGCAACTAAGATAAAGCTGTAGCTCTTTTCATTGATTTTACATGAGCCCCAGGATTTCCTATTTCCCTATTTCCTTCTGCCATCCCTTATCTTTATTTATTCTTTTTTAATGTTTCCTTTCCTCTCTCCAGCTCTTCTCGTTCCCTCTCCTCAAACATTCCTAATCACCTTCTGTGGGTCAGATAGTAACAAAGCTTGAGCAAAACAGACCACCTTCCCAGTGTCATGGAGCTTACAAATTATAGCAAGAAGTGCTGTAATTTCAAATACCACTTAGTAGGAAACACAGGACCCTGTGAGAAATTAGTGTAGGGGAAGGCTTCATCCAGGAAGTAGTAGCTGAGCTGGGGAGGAAGGATGAGGAGGAGTTAGCCAGGCATCTCCTCCCATTTAGAGCCCGGGGTGGGCAGGGACCAGGAATGTCATAGTACCAGTCCCTGGGTCTTCCTGCCAGAAGGGCTCATAAATATTTGTGGGAGTAAGGGACAATGTGAAAAATATAAAATCAATGAAAATGTCTCTCCTTGTTTCAAAACTAATCAATTAATGAATGTAACTGTTACTAATTAAAAGAAATCCAAAGTAAAAAGCAGAAAGGAAGAGAAAGTGGCATAAGATGAGCAGCCAAATCACATTCAGGATATATAGGGATTGTAGTTTCTAACCTAACAGCAATTAGAAGCCACTTAAGGGTTATTTTTTACAGATGATGTTTATTTATTTTTTTTATTTTTCAGAGAGAGAGAGACACGTACAGCGTGAGCAGGGGAGGGGCAGAGAGTGAGGGAGACACAGAATTCGAAGCAGGCTCCAGGCTGTCAGCACAGAGTCCGACGCGGGGCTCGAACTCACGAACCATGAGATCATGACCTGAGCCGAAGTCAGCCGCTCGACTGAGCCACCCAGGTGGCTGATTTACAGCTGATGTTTAAAAAAAGTACCTATTATGTTCTAGATACTGAGCTGAAGACTTAACTTGCATGATTTTATTTAATCCTTGAAGCAATCCTATGATAGTACTATTAGTAAGCCAATTTTACAGACTGAGGACACTGAAATATAGCGGTTGTTTGCACTGCAATGTTACTAAGCGGCAGAGGCTTGACTCCAAAATTCCTCATTCTTAACCACTATATTACACATGCTATGAGCTACAAAGAAAAGTAGGTAAGCAAGTATGAACAGCTGATTCTAATCTCCTTGGCAGGAACAACCCCACTGTGGAGTTGGTAGCATAGGGGTATCAGGGTTTAATGAGCTAATCATTAAATTTAACTAATCCCCTTGTTCTGCCTCCATATTAATCAAATAACCTTCTAATTATATTCTGGCTTCCCATATAGATTTTTCTGCTGGGAGATAATACACTGACCAGCCTACACTTGCAATTTGTTCCAGTGGGCAATTTTATTACTCATTGTGAGTTAATAAATTGGCATTCTGCTTAAAAATAAAAAAAGATGAAATACACTAAAACAAATTATGAAAGTCTTATACAGTTGCTTTTCAGTAGTTTAAAAATTAAAATAAAAATAACATGTTGTCTCTTTTGTGATTCAAACTTGCTGCCTGCTTTGAGTCACCATGGATGTGGTCAGGAAGTCTAGAGATGATGAGCCCTTTCTTAACCTTCTTTGTCAAAGCCTCTAGCATAGCCCAAGTGCTTCCATTGTTTCCCAGTGGCAAACTCCCACCTTTCCTCCCGCGCTGACAGGATTGTTCCTCAGAATTTAGCTAATTCCCTGAGAGTTAAGCAGCTGGAGGCTGCTCCAAGGGGTCTCATTCATCTCCCCAGGGTAACGTGCATCTAATACTAGGAGCGGGCAGTTCCCCGAGTAACATCATTAGACCCCATGTTAATGCACTCGGGGCCACCGGGACAGCAGCCCTTGTCAGACCTGCACTGAGTCACAGCCCCTGAACCAGAGGAAGTTGACACTTGCCCTCCTTTCCACTTGTGGGCTCATTCCAAACGGGGACTCCATGAAATCCGTTTCTGACTCCCTACTCCTTGTTGGCTCAAGTTTTGTTCTTTTTTCTTCTCTCCCTGGAATTCCCTTCATGGGCAAAGCTGGGACAAACACAGGTGGATATTTTAAAGTGAAAGCTTCATGAAACGGACCTTATCAAGGTCCATTTCACCTTATCAAGAGATCTGGTTAATCACATACAAGGGCTAAAAAGGGCTTCTCCCCCAAGAAAAATATGAAAAGGACACTCTAAACATCGATTATTTTCCCCTCAAAGACATAGGAAAGTCCGCAAGTGCAAGGTCAGCCTTGTGAGAGGCCTCCTTTCTTGGACAGAGAGAAGGCCAGAGCTGAAGGGGCAGGAGCGCGGCCTCCACTGCAAGAGCAACAAAGGGTAAGGGCCTCTTTCGGAAACTTTAGCGCTGGGGTGCAAGTAGGGCGGCAATCGTTTGAATCGATGACAGAACTCTCGTTATTCTCCTTTTCGGCCATTTTCAACACCGAGGCATTAACCAATAAATTACTAGCAAGCCTCAGAATTCCAAGTCGGCAGCAGCGCGCGCGGCGCGGATGAATAAGGCCGTGAGAAGAATCGTACGCTGGCCAGCCAAAATGGCTACTTTCACATGGCTGAGGGCCACTGGCTCCCTGTCACCAGGGCATCTTAAGGCGGGGCGGCCGGAAAGACCCTCAGGCATAGCTTGAGGACAAAACCTCCGCCGATTCTCGCAGTCACCGCTGGGGGACGCGACCTCGCGGCCAGATAGCCCGGTCAACGGTCGGAAGGGAGGTGCCATGTCACAGCAAGGGGAACAGGCCCATAAAGTCCACGTCGCATTTCCTCCCACTCCGAACACGGAAGGGCACGAGGACGCGGTATACTCGCATGTCCACTTTATCCCTCGTTATAAGTGCTTAAGATAACTAAATATTCGCAGGAGGGGCGAATCCGCTTCCTCCCCCTGCCTCGCACAGTGGTTCAGCCCGAGCTCCCGCGTCCGCGAACCGCCCCTTCTGCCTGCCTCCGCGCGAGTGGCGCAGTGGCGCGCGGCGCCGAGGGGCGGGGCCCGGGCCGGGCGCGCGCTGGCGCTGTGTATAAATACTGGGCCGCACCGCCCGCCGCCTCGTTCGCTCCGCGCCGCCCGCCCGAGCAGATTAGAGCGCCGTCCTCTTGTGCATTTCGCAGCCGTCGCCTCGCCGCTCCCTTTTTCCTCAACGCCGCTTAATACTCACCACTACGAACCCCAGAATGAACGGGCAGCTCAACGGTTTTCACGAGGCGTTCATCGAGGAGGGCACGTTCCTCTTCACCTCAGAGTCTGTGGGGGAAGGCCACCCAGGTGAGGTGACGAGCCCTGGAGGGAAGTGAGAGGCGGGGCGTGGGCAGGGCCGGTCCCGGCCGGCCGAGTCCGGCCGGCGACGGTGCCCGTGCTAGGTGCCTTCACCCGCCGGGCGGTGGGAAGAGCGGCGGCCGCGCGCCTTCCTCGTGGCGCCGCCGGTGCCGAGCGCGTGGCCGCCGCTCCCCTCCCCCTTCCTCCCCTGCCCTCTCCTCCCCTCCCTTCCCATCCGGCCGCGCGCCTCGGCATGCGGAAGATTCTAGAAAACGAGAAGGGCGGGGGCCGGGACAGCTGTGCTCTACCCAGGGAGGGCACTATTTCCTCATCTCCGCCCTGCCGTCTGAAAGCCCTCGAGTGGGCGACCGGCCCCGAGTGCTCGCGGCCGGCCCTCGGGAGCGCGCGCCCCGCATTGCAGCCGCAACCACGTGTTTGCCGCATGTGGCATCCGGGCGAGGGGGAGCCGTCGGGCTACCGGAGCGCTCGGGTGTGCGGAGTGGGGGGTCCGTGCCTCGGGACGTCTGCCGAGTCCGTTAATTCTTGCCTTGGGCCATTACGGTACCCAGGAGAATACGGATGTGTCCTTCGGCAGTATATGGCCTTGCCGTCAAGGTGACAGCCGCCAACTAAATATAGCGCGGGTTGGGGAAGGCGTGCCTTATTTGGACCATGTTTGAAAAGGATTGGAAGCGTGAATTAAGTGTAAGCTGCCATTGGGTTGGATTTCCCTTTAAAGTCTTTGGTGCTTTACCGTTGGGCAGGGTTTTACCGAACATCTCCTTCTCTGGGCTTTGTCCACTAGTCCGCCATTATGGAGATCAATTTACACGTGAACGAGTAAAGCTATTTCAAGGAACTTTGAATCTCAGTCTAGTAAAGAGGAGTCTTTTGCTCTACTGGTTCTACCTTTTCTTAGGATGACCACAATGATCTGGTAATCTAGTCTAATGGCTTTAAAGATGCATTTCTCTAGTAAGTCTACTGTGCCTATGATGAAATCCCACAAGCAGCCTAGTGATCTAGGAGAGGACAAACCCCAAGAGCCTGATGAGTGAAGGTCAGGTGTTCTGGTGTGGGTTACCCACCTTCCCTCAGTTTTGAGAATTTGACAGGTATTTGGCCCACCTTTTATTAATTTAATACTTTAAGTCAGGCGTTTATACCAGTTTGTAGATTAAGTCTTGAACTTCTGATTTGACTGCAATGTACATTTTGCTTTAATTGTTCCGGATGATTGTAGAAAATTCAGGAAAGTGATCTCTCTGGGAAAGGGATTTCTGTTCTCCCTGTTTTTAATAAATGGTGATACAGTGGGGGAGGAAACAAGGATTCAGAATACATGGGACATTTTCCAGTCTATTCAGCTCATATTCCTGGACTACTCCTTTGGCAAATCAAAAATGTTTCCCTGCTTTGCTTTTGGGTTTGAGGATAAACACTTCAATTTGATTAACTTGAGTTATATGGCTGTTCTGCATAACAGTGGAAATTGTTCTGCCTGGGAACTTAATTTTTCAAAATGTCTGAAATACTTAAGAGATGGAATAGAGTCCTCCTAAGGTGTAAAGTGCATATATCACAATGAATTTAAATATGTTAAACGTGCTGGGTATTCTGGCTAATCTGAATTGGTGAGCTTGTGGTGCAGCTATATTAAGACTATGGTATCAAGTTTTCAAGTAACATGCAGTATTATATCCAGCATTTATTCTTCAGTCAAAAGGTTTCTGGTAAAGCAGTGCTCTATTTAGCAGTTAAGATCTCCATACTTTGAATTGCTGAATTGTATGCTTGAAAATGGTTAAGTTCGTAAATTTGTGTTCTGTAGGTTTCACCACGATTTTTGAAAGAAAGCTTTCCCAAAGGTCTTTACATCTGTGTTTATAAGGGCGTGACAGTGAGATTGTCTATTGACAATGAGACAAATTGAGACAAATTTTTTCCCCAGATAAGATTTGTGACCAGATCAGCGATGCTGTCCTGGATGCCCACCTTCAGCAGGACCCTGATGCCAAAGTGGCTTGTGGTAGGTTCTAAACATTGCTTACCAACTGATGAAAAGGTAATCTCATGGAAATTACTTTGTAAGAGTGGCATTTGATTGTGAATTTCTCTTTTATTAGAAACTGTTGCTAAAACTGGAATGATCCTTCTTGCTGGGGAAATTACGTCCAGAGCTGCTGTTGATTACCAGAAAGTGGTTCGTGAAGCCATTAAACACATTGGATACGATGATTCTTCCAAAGGTGTGTTTTAATGAATTGGCTTTTCTAAGCTCATTTTTCCAGATATTTTCAACACTCTCTAGCTCTTTTACTTTAAAGTTTATTTATTTTGAGAGAGTCTGAGTGCATGCCAACAGGAGGGGGAGCGAAAATCCCAGACAGGCTCCTTGACCTGTCAGTGCAGAGTCTGACGTGGGGCTTGATCCCACATGAGATCTCAGTTAGTGAAAACAAGTACTAATGCAGGTCTTTCCTAAAAGTGAAGTGATGAAACAATAACTTTCAAAACGTGGGGGGATACCTGTATTTGATTTCTATAGCAGTATTTGAAATTTCAAATAACTCTTGTAAATAGAAGGCATGGGTATTGCTATGGGTTTTTTTTTCCCTCCTTCTTCTTAAACAAGACATTGTTTTGTTTGTAGGGTTTGACTACAAGACTTGTAATGTGCTGGTAGCGTTGGAGCAACAGTCACCAGATATTGCTCAAGGTGTTCATCTCGACCGGAATGAGGAAGACATTGGTGCAGGAGACCAGGTAGCTTGGTAGACTCTTTGCATCTCTTCTAATGTGAAATTGTGAAGCTTGGATTGATCACATTGGTGACTTTTTCCTTTTTTAGGGTTTGATGTTTGGTTATGCCACTGATGAAACTGAGGAATGTATGCCTTTAACTATTGTCTTAGCACACAAGCTCAATGCCAAACTGGCTGAACTACGCCGCAATGGCACTTTGCCTTGGTTACGCCCAGATTCTAAAACTCAAGTAAGTGATGATCATAAAGATAGATTACACATACTGCTTTGGCACAGAACATCAGTAATGTTTTTACTAAAGACTAGTATTTATCTTGTTGTATTGTCACTTAGCTTTGCCTTGGTTCTCTATCCTATCTAGTAAACTGATGTTCTGATCATTTGCTTTGCCTTCAAGGTGACTGTGCAGTACATGCAGGATCGAGGTGCTGTGCTTCCCATCAGAGTCCACACAATTGTTATATCTGTTCAGCATGATGAAGAAGTTTGTCTTGATGAGATGAGGGATGCCCTAAAGGAGAAAGTCATCAAAGCTGTTGTACCTGCAAAATACCTTGATGAGGACACAATCTATCATCTACAGCCAAGTGGCAGATTTGTCATTGGTGGGCCTCAGGTAAGGCCTTGCAGTATCAATTCCATTTACTTTTTTGGATTTTCTGTAATGGTTACTTGCAAATTTGGCTGCTACCACCTTTTTTTCTAGATTTGTTAAGTCTGCATGTGAATTTTCTGAGGATGTATGTTGAGTGATACAGAAATAGGTATTTAGGAAACTTGATCTAGAACCATTTATTGGAAAGGATTAGGCATAAAGTGACTTGAATTCTTTAATTTCAGGGTGATGCTGGTTTGACTGGCCGGAAGATCATTGTGGACACTTATGGTGGTTGGGGAGCTCATGGAGGAGGTGCCTTTTCAGGAAAGGATTATACCAAGGTGGACCGTTCAGCTGCTTATGCTGCTCGTTGGGTGGCAAAATCCCTTGTTAAAGGAGGTCTGTGCAGAAGGGTTCTTGTGCAGGTATATACTTTCTTAAATAATTGGAGTGATTAGAAGGCATGCTAGTGGGAGGGCTTTTAGTGTAGTTACTTCTGTTTTTTAAATACCAGCGTATTGTACAAATGGGTGGGTCTCTTAATCACTGACTTTTATGACATTTGAATCCTTTTAGGTCTCTTATGCTATTGGAGTTTCTCATCCATTGTCTATCTCCATTTTCCATTATGGCACCTCTCAGAAGAGTGAGAGAGAGCTATTAGAGATTGTGAAGAAGAATTTTGACCTCCGCCCTGGGGTCATTGTCAGGTAAAGATGGTAAAGCCTATTGTTAGTGAAAAATGAGGGTGTGTGTGTGTGTGTGTGTGTGTGTGTGTGTGTGTGTGTGTGTGTGTGTGTGAGATCTGTTCAAATCGGAGAAGGTGAAGGTGGGTGTGAAGACTCCCAAGTGGGGAAACCTTTTAATTCCTAGAATGGTTGATGTTATCTAAGTTGCCTTTAGTAAAGGCTTATATTAAGAAAAATCTAAAATTACAGTGTTCCATTGCTTAGATTAACCACCCTAGAAAAAGTCTTTCACGTTTGATATTGGGCTTTGTGCTCATGTTATCTAGGGATGTTTATTTTACTTAAATTAGTACAGATAAGTGGGGATATTTATTCAAGGCCGCTATAAAGAAAATAAACAGGGTTTGGGCATGGGACCTTGGTAAGTATGCCATGATCTCAGATGAGCTTTTTGACACTTGGAATTTCTCAGAATAATGACAAATTTTCATATTTGTTGAGCCAAGGATGGAAAAACAAGAACTGTAGTTACTAATAAGGACTGTGCGAGGAGTTTGGACACCAGGGAAGTAACAAACACTTCTGCCACAAACTTTTTTCCTAGCAAACCCCAGAGAACTGAACTCATTTGCCAGAACTCTTGAAAATGAGTCTTGCTGATTGTTTTGCTTTATTTTAATTGAATGCTACATATTAAGTTACGGACTTGTATATTCCAGGGATCTGGATCTGAAGAAGCCAATTTATCAGAGGACTGCAGCCTATGGCCACTTTGGTAGGGACAGCTTCCCATGGGAAGTGCCCAAAAAGCTTAAATATTGAAAGTGTTAGCCTTTTTTCCCCAGACTTGTTGGCGTAGGCTACAGAGAAGCCTTCAAGCTCTGAGGGAAAGGGCCCTTCTTCCTAAATTTTCCTGTCCTCTTTCAGCTCCTGATCAGTTGCAGTCACTCTAGTCAATGACATGAATTTTAGCTTGTGTGGGGGACTGTAAGTTGGGCTTGCTATTCTGTCCCTAGGTGTTTTGTTCACCATTATAATGAATTTAGTGAGCATAGGTGATCCATGTAACTGCCTAGAAACAAACCAACAACACTGTAGTAAATAATGCTTTGAAATCGAACCTTTGTGCCCTATCACCCAACCTTCTAAAATCCTAATTGCATTGACTTTCCCACCAAATGCTGAAAATGTCCTGTAATGTGCACGTAAAGTATTTGTAGTTCCATTATAGCCTGTCTGGCAATGCCATAGCCCTGTCAGCATGAATTTGTAATGTCTTGAGCTCTATTCAGAATGTGAAGCCTTCCCTTATCTTCCTTATAACTTGATCCATTTCTAATTATGTAGCTCTTTGTCAGGGAGTGTTCCCTATCCAATCATTCTTGCATGTAACGCAAGTTCCAGTTGGAGCTCTAGCCTGACGTTAAAAAAAAAAAAAAAAAAAAGGCAGTTACCATTAAACCATCTCCCTGGTGCTTATGCTCTTAATTGCCATCTCTTAAATAGCACCAAATCAAAATCTCTCCACTTTTCAGCTGTCTTTTGGAGGACGTACGTAATAAGGTTTTTATTTAGTAAACCAATCCTATGCATGGTTTCAGCACTAGCCAAACCACCAACTCCTAGCTCTAGAAAAACAGGCACTTGGCACCCTTGTGATGTCATACAGAGAAGTCACAGGGCAGTACCTGAGGGTCTGTAGGTTGCACACTTTGGTACCAGATAACTTTTTTTTTTCTTTATAAGAAAGACTGAGTACTCCACACTGCACAATAATTCCTCCCAGGGTTTTAACTTTGTTTTATTTTCAAAACCAGGTCCAATGAGCTTTCTGAACAGCTGGTGTAGCTACAGAGAAACCAGCTTCCTTCAGAGAGCAGTGCTTTTGGCGGGGAGGAGGAAATCCCTTCATACTTGAACATTTTCTAATTGCTTATTTATTGTATTCTGGGGTATGGCGTAAGTACAGAGAAGCCATCACCTCAGATGGCAGCTTTTAAAAGTTTTTTTTTTTTTGTTTTTGTTTTTGTTTTTTTTTTTTTTTTCTTTCCTCAACACCATGATTCCTTTAACAACATGTTTCCAGCATTCCCAGGTAGGCCAAGGTGTCCTACAGAAAAACCTTGGGTTAGACCTACAGGGGGTCTGGCTGGTGTTAATAGAAGGGAGGGCAGAGCTGGTGCGGCTGGCCATGGAGAAAGCTGACTTGGCTGGTGTGGTACAGAGAAGCCAGCTTGTTTACATGCTTATTCCATGACTGCTTGCCCTAAGCAGAAAGTGCCTTTCAGGATCTATTTTTGGAGGTTTATTACGTATGTCTGGTTCTCAATTCCAACAGTTTAATGAAGATCTAAATAAAATGCTAGGTTCTACCTTAATTGTGTCCATTATTCTTTGGTTTGAATATGACCTGAGAACATACTCCTTATCCCTGAATAATTGTAATCCTTCCCGTGGTTCAGGGAAATCATCTCAAACCCCTTCATCCAGGACTGCAGGCGTTTCAGTAGGTTTGTATATCCTATTCCTAGCACTAAGAAAAACCTCCCAAGATCTTACCTGTCTAGCATTGCTTTTTTTGGTTGACGCAGTGGACAAAAATCTCTATGTCCTTACTATGTAGCAGCTACTCAACTGCCAGTAACATTTAAAAACTGTCCAAGATTAGGGACGTAAAAGGGACAGTGATGTTTAGTCGAAAATTTAAACCCCTTTTCATCTTTCCAATGTAGGGGGGAAAAGTTTATTATGCCTAAAGTGTTAATCCCTTTATTATAAACAGGTGTTAAAGGCTGCAAGTTACGTGTCCAGTACATGACACAGCAAAATTTGAGCAGTGGTGAGGGGCCAGCTTCTAATTATTTTATGAGCTAGAATAAGAGCTACAGTGAAAAATTGAGCACAATTACAGTGATGATATTACAAGTTTCTAAAACCCTTATTCTAAATTTGTGGCAGTTTGTAGGGGTTTACAACAGAGCTTGAACCATCCCTTTTTAACCAGGAGCTAAAAGTAGAGACCAGAGCCACTTGGCACAGGTTTACACCAGCATGTATGCAATCATGTGGTTCATCTTTACTGTTGATCTGAAAATGTGAAACCCAAAAGAATGCTTGATTACACCAATTGGAGGCTTAAATATAACTATGTTGGCAGGGGGGCAAGGTTAAGTCCTGGTATCGTTTAAAGTTTCAAAAAGCTCTTAGATGCCAGTGCACTGCTGGCCAAATAAGGGGGATAGGGATGCACTGGATGCCTATAGGCTAGTCGGATAGTACTAGAGAAATTAAGGTTAGGTTCAGTTTTTGCTTCTGCCTAACAGGGGAAAAATTATTTAAAAAAAGTGAAGGTGAAGAAATAGTGACCAGCCCAGGGAGAAGAGTAGAAGCAAAGGTAAAATGGAGTGATGGTGATTATAAATGGTTGAAGATCAAAGCATTAATATGGTATGGAAGGAAAGCTCAATGTGCAGGTAAAAAGGAAATCTGTACTGGACTTTATACAGTTTAAAGGAACAACTTGGTCCGGGACAAATGCTGAGAGGAGAAATAGAACACTAAGGCCTAGCAAAAAGGACATTGATAGTCCCATTTCCATAACAGCTGCACAAGACCTGATTTCTAGTGAAATCTGAATCCAGATTTACTCAGTTGAATAGCTTTTCTTAAACAGTATTAAGATTACCACCTGTCCTCTCCATCCCATCCCAACATTTTCATTGGGAAGAAGAGGTGATGCACTAACAGGTTTGGGACAGTAGCATCCTTGCCTATATTAGAACTACCACGGAGTCCCTTCCCCAAATACCAGTCATGTAATGGGCAGGGCGTGGGGGCACTGCAGGGGAAGAGATGGTTGAACTTAAAAGGACATGGTGCCGAGGTATATTGTGTCACAGATCTGCAAAACTATTGAAAACCAGTGTTTCCCCCACACTTATCAAGTGACCAAGATACCTCGTGGCACAGTTATTGCTAGCTAACCCACACAATGCCTTGTAAGAATGAGGTCCCACTTGACTTCAGTGGGATGCCCTTATTCAGGCCCAACTTGCACAACTGTATCTGCTCAGGTCTATCTCCAACTAGATTAGAACGCAGAGGTAGTAGAAATGAATAGATTCAAGAGGTAGAACTGATGCAACTTGAAATTTAAGAAATGTGAGAAAAAAGGAAGAATCAAGGCTGAGGACTCAGGTGGCTTGGTCAAAAAATGCCATTCACTAATGAGAAGGAGGCCTGAGTTGGGGATGAACAGAAGTTGTTAGAATTTGAAAGCTTTGTGGGATATCCAGATGGAGCTAGTTAGATATATAGGTCTAGGGCGCAGGAGGGAAATTTAAGCATCATCACTGGAAACCACTGGAGAGGACATCAACCCAAGTGTGTACAGTGAGAAGGCAGCTGCCTAGGAAAGACCCCCTGAGACCACTGTCCAAGGAAGTAGGGTAGGGTGGGGTGGGGTGAGGCATGGGAAGCAAAGCCTGAAAACACAGATGTAATCCTTTATCAAAGTTACTGGGACTGCCAATATACTGCCATGACTGTCTTTACTGCAAGACCATGAGCACCCAGAGCAGGGGCCTTTTTTCTTCCTTTTTCTCTATGCATTCTTACTTTCTAGCCCAATGCCAGGCTTTTGAGTTTTCATGGAATTGAGGTGCCTCCTGAGTCCCCCTGTACATCAAAGCCTACAAAATAACGGCAAACATGCCTTAATCCCTCACCAAGTTTGGTTCTCTTTACATCACTTTGTGCTCACGAAAGGGTAGAAGGATGCTAAAATTTAATTTTGAGAGAATGCTAAAGCTTATTTTGAGAGAGCTAGTACCAATCATCTAAATTTCCTTATTTAACTTGGTCCTACCTATTCTCATAGCTGCTACTGAAAAACTCACTGGCTATAATAGGAACAATAAAGGAACCACAACAGTAGGGAAGAGAAAATTACTCTGTGCATTTAGAACTTGATCACCATCCTAATCTTACCTATAATTAACAAGACAAGTTTTAGGCTAACACTATTTCATGATTCTTGTCTGTGAGTCTGCAAATTACAAGAGGCAGGGTACATCTCTTATGAGGGTTGTCTTTGAAATTATATGATCTCTGAGCCTTACTTTCTCCAACTGTAAAATAGGGGGCTAATGGCCACTAAGGGTTAAATGAAATAATGAAGGCATATAACAAGTACTTGAGAATAGTTTGGCATTATTGTTATCATGGCACATAAATCTCTTTCCCCAAAGAGCTGGTCACTTTAAACCTGACTCTTAGCCCTTTATCCTAGAATGGCTGTCCTAGCCCCTCAACCTTGAATTGATAAATTTTATCCTTTACTTTCTTGGCTCCTCTAAGATATCCTCTCTGAATTTAAAAGAACTATGAATAAAGAAGAAAAATATATAAAATATCAATTTCTTCACATTTCCAATGCATAGGTTGATGGTCCTATGACTGGCTGCTCCCACATCTGTACCCAACATCTGCCCCCCCTCAGAACTCTGAGTGCACAGGGTCAGAATTTGGCTCAGGGGGATCAGAATTCGAAGAATCTGTGTTTGAATGACTTGACTCTCCAACTGGCTCAAAGGGTCGCAAGTTTGCATAAGTCACCTCTTGGGCCAGCTGCTCCAGGGAAGGGCGGCCTAATACCAGATTTCGAAGTGAGATACAAGTCATCAGGAAGCTGAAAAAGAAGAAAAAGGCCAGCCAGTCCAAACTCCTGTTTCTACATAGGGATTCCTGCTGAACCCCTCATGGCCACCTGGTCCTACCTTCTGTCACTCAGGCATAAATGAAAATCTCCCCCCCGGTGACCCACCCATCCCAGCTGGAAGGGCACACCACTCCTTATATGGTCCAGTAAAGGATTCTAGAGTGAGGTAGGAATAACCCACAGGGAGGGTGGCGGTGAGCTGAGGCAGAACAAGACAGCAGGCCATCAGACACAGATCATTTAGTCTTCCATTACATCAGGGGGAAAAGAATGGAGAGGAAAAAGTATTTAGCACTAGACTGTCCTTTCTTGGGATTGTCCCTCCCGTTACCTTCACCAGAGAAAAGTTACCCAACTTGCAAACATCTGACGGCAATGACCAGTACTGTTGTCAGTATAACTCACCTGCGGCGGAAGATATAGAGCTTCCGTAGCAAGAAGCGGAAGAGCCGCTCATGGAAAGGGGTATTTCTCCGGCGTTCAAGCTCTTGGAGCCGTCGCTGGCGTCTAAGAAAAGTCTGAACCAGAGGTGTTGGCTCAGGGCCCCCTTTTACTTCCCCTTCCAGCAGAGGTTGCAGTTCTGGAGGTAGAGGCCCCATTTCTGCCCAGAAGATGGCAAAAAGAGGAATCACTGAGGTCATTCTCTCTTTTAGAACTCTCCTTTCACCAGCCAGAAACTTCAAGTTCATTCTTTAGTGGCTAGATCCTCATTCACAACCCTGACTTATAACCAGGTGCTTTCTTAGCCCAACTCTTCATATACTCACCAGTTCCATTCTCCACCTTCTCCTTTAATTCTTGCAGATATGCCAGGTCTTGCTCCAGTGCAAGCTCTGTAGTGTTGACATAGATGTACATGTAGCAGGAAGGACTGGGTGACATCGTATATACCTTATGGTACTCACCAGCAGGCAACTGACAAGGGAAAAGAAATGGACATACCTCACTCTCTAACCTTTCCCAGGCAGCCTATGGGCTTCCTACATTCCCCACCCCAACCCACCCCCTCTTCCCCCCTACCTAGACGTCTTTCTTTTCATTGTATTTTGGAGTCCGAAGGAACTGACTTCTAGAATCCTGGGTGAGGCTGTTCACAGCCCTGGGGACCCTTGATTTTTGAGCTCCCACTTTGGAGTCTATAGTAAATTAACTCCACTCATCTAAACTTTTCTGCCATTGTTAATTCCAACAAAATACCTGCATTTTTTCTCCCTCCTGAAGAGTCTGATTCTTTTGTTCTGCCACCAGCTCCACAATCACCTCCCCCTGCAGCAGCTGAATGCTAGTGTTGCCCAGGTCTTCACTCACAAAATTCTCCAGGTGCAGCCCTGCCAGGGGCAACAAAGTTCCCCAGCTTACCCCATGGAAGATGAAATAATTCCCTTTACCACTACCACCCTTCAGGTCTCAAGAACACTCCTCCCATCAGGAATGCCCCTCCCCTCTCCATCACAGGCAATGTCGCTGGCCAAGGAAACCACAGGGAAAGACAGCAAAGGTTCTTTGCTTTCCTCCATACCAGGGAAATCTGCAATGAAAACCACCTCAGTGTGGTTGTCCAGGCTGCTCTTGATTTCCTGTAACTTGGTCCTCCAGGGAGACAGGTCCATCAACAGTGGCTGCAGCCAAGATGTACGCTGGAATGGGGACCAGGCAGCCTGCACGATGTCCACACGAGGGTCAAAAATCCTTAGGAAAGAAAACCATGTTCTAAAGAGACCACAGCACCTACGCACCAGAATTTCTGGTTCTGTTCCCTTCATCACTGCTCCCAGATAGAGGGAACAGGGTTTCCAAATAGAAGAAATGGCTTATGTCAGCATATTATTGCCAGTCTGGGGAAGAGAGAGAAGGAGAAAGAGATTCTGGAGCATTGGGAAGAATGGGGGTTAGTGGCCACCTGAGGAGAATTGTGTTAACAGCATCTTAGGGAGAAAAAAAAAAAAAAAAAAAAGTCAGTTACCTTTTCTGCTGGTTGATGGTGCCCCCTGCTGGAAGCAATCAGCTATGCCCACAACCAATTCAACAGGGACATGCACCAGAGGACAGACAGCCTTTCAAGCAAGACAACACTGGGGAGCATGGGCTGTTCATCTTGGCAAAAGGAGTGGGACTTCATTTTTTCCCCTTCTCTGTTCCCTGTGCCCACCTCTGCTGGAAGCGGTCATTGATGGAGACCCAAATATCAAAGTAGATCTGGGGCTCAGTGACATTGTACTTGGGAAGCAGTTGGCTCAGGCAAGTAGCATATTGCTTCAGCATGTCTGCATGATCCTTCCATCGCCGGCTCTGTGTGAATACCTGCCCCAAACCCCCACATTAGTCCCACCTCATCATTATCAACCTCCCAGATGGGTCATGCACTGTCAATGGCACTAAGAGAGTCCTGTCTGGTGCCTATTTTGACCAGGAAAAAAAAAACCCTCAACTCGTCTCTGGGGAAGAATTGTTTATTGCTGGGCTTGATATACTTACCTTTCCTAAATCTAATTTCAATTCAAAGGAAGTGAATGACACTGCCCTATTTGAACTCACACAAAAGAAGGGTCAACCCGGCTCCTGAGAGGACAGAGTGGGCAGAGTGGACCCAAATTTGTTTTATTTTATAATTATATTTAGGACCAAATCAGACCCCAATGCTCAAGGGAGCTCTGAAGACCAGTAAGTTGTCAGCATCAGACATCTCACCCCAGGGTTAAGGTAGCCCAGCTCGCCAGTGCGGCCGTCACGGTAGGTGATCTTCACGTGCTGGTGGGAGCGCGAGTGTACCATCATGTCCCAGGAATAGCCATACAGCCCATTTGTCCAGTTGTTATAGCCCTGAAAAAGCAGGACAGAGGCAATCGGCCCAACAGTTCTCCTAACCCCATTCTCAACCGACACGGCCCCATACTTCCCTAACGTTGTGACCTCGGCCACTTCCCAACCTAACCCCCAGCCCACACATACCTGGGTTAGGAAATGAGAATAGGGCAGGAAGAGCTGCTCCAGGAGGTAGAGCAGGGTGAAGGCGGCACCAAGCTGATGGCGCAGCCCTGGCTTCTGGCCACCTTTGGCTCGGCTCCTCTTATACACGCAGGACACACTGGGCTGAGGGGCAGCCTTGAGGGGCAGCAGTTCTTGCAGCCTCTCAGGGAAGTGAGATACCAGCTTCCGGGGCCACTCAGGGGAGCAGAAGAGAGGGCTGCTGGCGAGCATGACGTAGGGGAACATACCTAGGAAGGCAGGGAGAAAATAAGCGTTTCAGGAGTTTGGTTGCAGGGAACATGGGTAATCCCCTCCACTCCCCTACTTCAGGAAGCCTCTCCCAGGTATTCTACTTGTGACGAAAGAAGTTCTTAACTAGAGGATTCTTACTTCCCCGAGATTCCTTCCTACACAACACGCTAGCTGAGCCCAGAGGCCCCAGTCCTCTCTTCCTGTTTACGGCCATTTTCCAGTGACTACATCTGGCTCAGTTTAACTCCAGTTCCCGTCACCATCTCCCACTCCCAGACAATGTCTCCGGCCAGTCCCTCCCCGCAAACCTGTGGCTTCCCATCTCCTACCAGACCACAGGTACTGACCGATGCTGAAAAGCTGGGAATTCATGCAGTGGAAGTAGGACACGAAGAGGAGGCCAATGGACCTCGAGGCATCAAAGAAGAGCAGGAAACCGGCTGAGAGGTCGAGCAGCAGTCCACACCAGTGCACCACTAGCAGACTAGTCATCTCCTCGGACAATACCAGTCTGTAGAGACCAGGAGCAAAGGTCAGGCACCAGCCCACCGGAGAACCCAGCATTCACAGCAAACTCCACCACCCTGTCCTTGCCAAAGGATGTACCATAGCAGGTGGATAGAACTCTGCACAAAGACACCCTATGGGAATTTCCAACCCCTTTTCATTTCCACACACTTTAGTGGTTCAATTTTTTTCCACATGCCCTATGTAATAAGTAGGGGCAGATTCCACAGAGCAAATTTGATTGAGAAGTGAGTGTACTTTAGGGAGTAGGTGTTTTTTTTTTTTTAACGTTTATTTTTATTATTTTTAAAAAAGAATTTTTTTTTTTAACATTTATTCATTTTTGAGAGGCGGAGAGAGACAGAGCATGAGTAGGGGAGGGGCAGAGAGAGAGGCAGACACAGAATCCAAAGCTGGCTCCAGGCTCTGAGCTGTCAGCACAGAGCTTGATGCAGGGCTCGAACTCACAGACTGAGATCATGACCTGAGCTGAAGTCAGATGCTTAACCGACCGAGCCACCCAGACGCCCCTAATGTTTATTTTTGAGACACACACACACACACACACACACACATACACACACAGTATGAGCAGGGAGGGGGCAGAGAGCAGAGAGAGAGAGACAGAATCCAAAGTAGGGTAAGCTGTCAGCACAGAGCCTGATACAGGGCACGAACCTAAGAACCATGAGATCATGACTTGAGCCAAAGTCTGAATCTTAACTGACTGAACCACCCAGGAGCCCCGGGAGTAGATTCTTCATGGAGTTTATAAATGAGAAGAAACTGGGGTACCTGGGTGGCTCAGCTGGTTAAGAGTCCGACTTGGGCTCAGGTCATGATCTCATGGTTCATGGGTTCCAGCCCTACATGGGGCTGAGTGCAGAGTCTGCTTCTGATTCTGTCTCCCTCTCTCTGCCCCTCCTCTCCAGCTGATTCTCTCTGTCAGAAAATAAACATTTAAGAAGGAAGGAAGGAAGGAAGGAAGGAAGGAAGGAAGGAAGGAAGGAAGGAAGGAAGGAAGGAAGGAATTTTAAAAGGTGAATGCCTGACAGGGGCACCTGGGTGGCTCAGTGGATTAAAGTGTCCGACTCTTGATTTCATCTCAGGTCATGATCCCACGGTTCATGAGTTCGAGCCCTGCGTCAGGTTCCACACTGAACGTGCAAAGCCTGTTTGGGATTTTTCTCTCTCTCCTACTCTCTCTGCCCTTCCTGTGCAAGCGCTCACTCTTTCTCAAAATAAATAAACATACTTAAAAAATAAAAAAATAAAAAGCAAATGCCTAACATAATAAAGTCAAACTTTTGGAACTGGGAAAGAACAGGGAAAAAGAAAGAATAAAGTAAAAGAGGCAAGGAAAAACAGAAGGAAAGGAGAATTCAAGAGAGACAAACCTCTGTTTTCTAAAGAGCTTGCAACAATGATTTTGTCAGAGCAGGGCCGCTGACTGTCCATCTATGTACACTGGCTGAGGAGTCCCGGCGAGAGGCCGGGGTGGCAACACAAGGCACCACCTATGGCGGCTGCAAGGAGCACGGACTCATTCACCAACTCACTTCATTCTGACTTTCGTCTTTTAGTTTGTTCCCTTTGTTCTTGCCCAGGGACAGGTAAGCCTAGATCTTTTGGTATCACTGACTCTGCCTTCTGCTGAATAGGAAGATGAGTGGCCAGAGGAAAGCATGTGGCAAATTCAGGCAAAGCAGGGAGGGCAGTTGTTACCGTAAGCCTGGGGGAGGTGAGTCACCTGCTGTGTACCTGTGCCTCAACGAAAACTCTGCCCTGACTGCCACTCACTTGAAGGGACTGAAGAGCCAGTGCCGGGACAGGTACTCCATGGAATAGCCTTCAACCCAGTCTGCGTCCAGCTTTTTCACACCCGCAATGAAGTACACAATGAAGATCTGCAAACACAAAATCCAAAACGAATGTTCAAACAAAAAAAAGAACCCCATTTTCTACAGACTACTGGCAATAACACAAGTTCTGATCTGAGTTCAGGGCCTAAGGAAGATTAGAATCACTCAACTGGGATAGTCACTCATCTAACAAGTATTTATTGACATTCTACCAATGCCAGGCACAGTATTACGTACCAAAGAAAGTCATGAAGCATATATCTCTCATAAGGATGTCAATCTAGCAGGGATAAAGCTCTATTCTTTCCATGACAAGGTAAGAGAACCCAGAGACTAGAAGACAGAAGAGGTGGCCTAGCTTTTCAGCAAAAGGAATCCAAGGAGGCAGAGAACAGTGGAGTCCGGCAGCAGGATGGCCACGCTGACAGTGGGTATCAAAGATCACCTCCCTCTTTCCTCAAATCCTGTACCTGGCCCCGCAGCACAGCATAGTTCCAAAGGGGCACGTGGGCATTCCGCTTACGGGCATTCAGCAGGCCGTCCACAGACCTACACGAAGAGAAGCAAGCAGTAAGGAGAGCTTCTTAGTCCAGCACATTTCCACCTTTCTTTTTAAATGTAATAACCTCTCTATCCCAGGAAGTCTTCCCATATCCTCTTAGGTTCTCCGGGCTATTCTAAAGGTCTTTTAGAATTACATGAGCAAATTTAACAGTGACTAGGTCATGACAGAAATGTTACTAGTGAGTGATAGTGACAAAGAGTTCAGTGTTTACCATTAGTTAGTAAATTAGTTTGTCCTAATGGAACAAATCAGGGAAGGGACCATAGTGCTAGAATATGACTGAATTTGAAAAAGAATGAATTTGAGAAGAACGGTTGAAAAGCTAAAGGTATATGTAAACATATACTGCATTAAAAAAAAAATTTCCAAAATCTAAGACAAACTGACATTTCATAGACCTAGATGCCAGGATGTAGTGCTAGAGGGTACCTGCTAACAGCTACCTTGGGAGAGATACCCAAGACACTAAGACTAGATGTATTCTAGGGAGGCAGCAGCAAAACAGGTTTTCAAGAACACAATGAATGAGCAGAGAAGTTGGGGAAGGGGCACTTTACACTTGTGGTCAAGAGCACTGCAGTCTGTAGTTAAGGAGACCTGGATTCTCACTTGTGCCTCTTAGCCTGGTGGGTGACCTTAGGCCAATCCTTCCCTATGCCTTAGTTTCCTCATTTATAAATAGAACAGCACTATAGACCTCATGGCATTGTAATGAGGAAAATTTTAAAGTATTTAGTATAGTGTCTGGCCATGTGCAAAGCCTTCAGTAAAGGATAGGTATTTTTTCAAATTGTGTAAAAATTATAAAAATGAATCTTTTCAGGAGTATTCTGTCAAAACTGTCTTAATTTTATATGATCAGAGCTGGCTATTTTGAATGAATTTAAAGATTTACCAAAGGGGCATCTGTATGTTATATTAATAAATGAAAGTTAATTAATGACTGATAAATCAGTAACACATCAACATTTGAGATTTTTTTTCCCTATACCCATCTTACTGACATTTCATATTTGCATATTTGCTTTCACTTAATGGGGAGGATCCCTAGAGATCATCCGCCCTGCCACCCTGTCTCCAAATCCCTTCACCACCTCCCATAAAAGATGGTCGCCTAAGCCGGAGGTGGGGGAGGGTTACCTCCTCCCAGGACAGCACTGCTGAGCGGCCCTGATGGGCCCTCTCCTTCTGATATGACTCTGCCTCACAGCAACCGCTACTCTTGGCTCTAACTCTGCCCCCCTGGGCTCACACAGAGAAAGTCTGCTCCCTCTTCCACATGACCACCCTTGAGGTATCTGAAAACATCTATGTCTGGCTTTAGTCTTCTCTTCTTCTAAGAGGATTACAGGAAGTGGATAGATCAAGGCACCTGGGGAGATATGGAAAGAGTGGAGGGTTGGGAATGGAGCCATTTTCCTTTTTGTCATCCCAAGTGCCCCAACTCACTGATCCTTCCCCCTCCCGAATTCATCCGAATCAAAATGTGACCCTGTAACCACACTTTGCAAAGCACGGTTGAAAATATGTTTGCTGGGGCAAATTCTAGGACCTCACTGGGCCCCTATCACCAGTAACCATCCTGACCCGGCCAACCCTTCCCCCTTTCCCCTAGACTCATACCAGTAGTGGTTCGCGTCCATGAATGTCAGCTGAAAGGCCAACAAACCATACAGATAGGAGTGGTTGTTCCATGATGTCTTGTCCAGGAGAAACACATACCAGTATGGCAGCAGGAATAACACACAGCTTATCCGGTAGCACAGGCCCAGCATCATGCCCAGTGCCCCTGGGATTTGTGGGGGAGAGGATTAAGAGATCAAAGGGTCACCACAGGCCCAGCTCCCCTGGGACAGGCTGTGGGTGGGATCAAGAAAAGTCATAGGACATTTTATCATCGGGTAAAACTAAATGAAAATTAAATGTTACTCTAATATTTTTAAAAGACTTATGGGATCACAGCTGAGATGACACACAGGTCAGCAAGATGAAATTATGAATCACAGCGGAAGTGAAAGAATGAACCCAAGACTTTGGTCATTCACCAGCATGCTTTGTATTTCTTTGTTTTAGGTAGGCCAGGTAATACTCCCATCTCTCCCACACTTTCCCTCACCCAGAAACATGATGGTATAGACAAGATACATCCAGTCAAGTGGTAGTGGCTGCAGGGCATCCAGCAAGGGGAAGCGGCACACCTCCAGCCCATCCAGGTATCTTCGGTCTAGGGAGCTGAGCCCCCGTTCCTGGGGAATGTCCAACACCATCAACAGCCCTGAGAAGGTAGTCAAGGAGGGGCTGTTAGCCCTCAGCAAAGGAAGAGGTGGAATACACTGGAATACAGTGGAATGCACCCAGCTCCAGCGTCAGACTTCTTACCTAACCCTGGCTCTGCCACTCACTCATTCCCTCAACAATAATTACTGAGCGCCTACTCTGTGCTAGGCATTATGCCGGTTATGTGATGTCAGACAGCCACCACACCTCACTGAGCTAATTCTTCATTCCCTATTTGAGAAAGGGGCTCATCTTTTACAGGGTTACAAAGAGGATTAAATGAGAAAAGTGTACAAAACGCTATAAATACTGTTTAGGTTTTGATAACTTAAAGTCTGTCCTACGAGGCATAGAAAGTGTTCTAGGGTGGTGCTTCTCAAACTTTTTCACTTCCTAGCACGCCCAGAATATAGTACTTGGCTTACACACTAGAGCAAACAAAAGCAGCTACTCAGGTCCGGAGGACAGTTCCAGTTTAGGCAGGGTTTCTCAACCTCGGGACAATCACATTTTAGTCTGGTTAATTATTTGCTGGGAGGGGCTCTCCTGTGCACCATTAGGTCACAGCATCCCTGGCTCCTAAGTACACACCGGTCTGTGGCCAACTACTTCCTCTTCCCCCAAGTTGTGACAAATAAAAATGTCTTCTGGACAGCAAAACTGCCACCAGTTGAGAACCACTGGGCTAAGGGGATGGATATCTCAGCACATCTGTAACCCGTTCCAAGCATCCTTGTGTGGCCTATGAGTTAGGAAACTCTGGATTCAGGATTCACAGCCAAAATGTCTGCCCTGTCACCTAGCCATTTCTCTGAGGTCTAGTCCTCAGTATAGTTACTGGGCAACTTCATGCCACAAGCAAAATGGGTCTCTGTTCCTCTGCCTCTATATTTCCTATGACCTCAGATCAAAGGATTTCTGGCCTCCAAACCCTAATCAGAGGAGACAAAGCTGGATTTGATCCTAAACTCCACAAAGATCTCTTCCAGGATATCAGTATCTTCAGCTCTAAGGCAAAGGGAGGCAAATCACTAAGTAAGTAACCAAGAAATGCACAAAGGAGGATTGTTATTCTCTCACCCAGCACCACACTGGCCCCTCCCAGAAACCTGACTTACCAAAGAGAAAACGGAAGACGGCCAGGCTGGCAGGATCCGTTGGTCGGTTCAGCAGGGTCACCAGCCTCCCCCAGCTGGAAACATCTGTCCACTCAAAACCCAAGAGTTTCACCATTCCGCTGCCCTGACTGGGCCCCGAAGTCCGTCCAGCCTTGTCTTTCTGTACTTTATCTGCAAACAACAGAGAAAGCGTGTGTGCAGGTGTGGGGATGGAAGTGCTTTAAAATCGACTTCTCCCCAAATCACAGAAATCACAGCCCCAACAGCCCCAGGGTTTCTGCCTACCAGGTTATCCCACAGATTCCTAAGTACTCTAACACCCTTGCAGTGCAACCCCTCCTTCTGGATCCTCCAATGCCCCAGAACCTCTCGCGCCCTGAGTGTCATCATCAGCCCAAATCCTCGGGCTGCAATCTCCCTCTACAAGCTCCTTCCTAACAGAGTCCCCCTTCCCGGGGTCCCACAGGGCAGTGCTACCGCCCCCGCCCCTCTGACACCAGCGTCCCTCTCTCTCTCTCTCTCTCTCTGTGCCGCAGGGGAGGACTCTGAGCCTACGTGAGTCCGACGGGGCCCGTGCGGACCGGGCAGACACCGCCATGGCTCCAAGGAGATAACACCGCCACAGACGCGGCGCGGGAGCAGGGAGCGTCCGACGGATCACTTCCCTGAGCCCCGCCTCCCCGACACATCAGCACGCGCACGGCTGGCCGCAAAGCGCCGGGACTGTCGTGGAGGGCTTTGGCCAGCTGCGCCGGCTCCCTGCTTGGCGGCAAAGGGAGGAGCGAAGAGCCTTAGTGCAAGCGAGCCAGCGCCTCAGCGGGCGTCGCCTTGCTTTGTGACAGAGGAGGGGTGAGGATGCCCTAGACCCGCCTCGTTTCAGCCGCCAGACCTGTCTCTCCCCCGAAGCGTTCCGAAGCTCCTCTATGCCTTCAGCCTTAAGATATCTCGGAATTCTGGCAACTTCCCTGGGCTCCTCCCGCCCCCATTAGGCGTCTCCAAGTTATGGTGTCCCTGCGGTGCTCCCAGACATGAGCGATGCGGGCGCAAATGTCAGACTGTTCCCCAGAAAGGTTGACCTCTGAGTTGAGGACACACCTCGAAGGGCTATCCCGGCATAGGGAGAGGGTGCGAGTTACTTTATTCTCTCTTCCGGTACCTGCCAGGGACCAGAGGTTTGAAATCAGCTGGGGAAGCGCACAACTGCAGAGGGGATGTAGAATATGGGCAGTGTGTAGATAAAGTGTGGTCGATCAGGGAGGATTCCTAAAGAGGTGAGGCTTGACCAGCACTGTAATATCTATTTACTGCGCTGGGATTGGCCAACTGCATCACTGGAGGGCATCCTAGAACAGCGGTTCTCACATTGTTTTGGTCTCAGGACACTTTGACCCAGCTGCACATTATTGAGAACCCTAAAGAGCTTTTATTTACCTGGGTTTTCTTTTTCCACGTTTACCATATTAGAAACGTACACTGAGAAATGTTTAAAATATGTATTGATTCGCTTAAAAAGACAAATAAACCCATTATACGTTTACATAAATAACATTTTAAAAAATGTTTATGTTTGAAAGAGACAGCTGGGAAGGGGCGGGTAGAGAAGATCTAAAGCAGGCTCCCCACTGACAGCAGAGAGCCCCATGTGGGCGCTGGAACTCATGAACTGTGAGATCATGACCTGAGCCACCAAGGTGCCCCTACAGAAATAACGTTTTTATGCAAAAAGTATATTTCCCACAAAAAGTTACACAAGTAACACTACTACTACTACAGTAGTACTGTATTGTTTTACATGAAAATCTCTTTAATGTGTGCCTTAATTGGAAACAGCTAGATTCTCCTATCTGCTTCTGGATTTGATCTGGTGTTGAATGAAGTATACGAAGGAAATCTGGCCTCATAGATACTCAGTTGTAAAAGGAAAAAAAAACATTTTAATAACTTTTTTAGATAATTGTGGGTCTCCATCTTTGATACCTCACCTAAACTTAAAACTGGTAGTTTTTTAAAGGTTAGTTGGATGTGGACTCTGAAACCAGATCAATGAACTTTTATGCTTTGTTACATTAAATCACGGTATATCTTACACTTTGAATGGACTTTTTACAAAATCATGCATTTAGTCATTTGGAAAACATTGTTTCACTGAGTTATGCTGCTCTTCCAAATTCAGAGTCTTTTAAGTGTTGGGAAGCTGCCAAGCTCACAGTGGCAGATACAAGTTTTCCAAAACTTTAATTTTCACTTGAAAGCTCAAATTTTATCATTGGCAACAAATGCTGTCTATTGTTTTCCTTTAAGGAACAGTCACACTCCTTTCTTTTTTCAAAAACTATCTGCCAAATGTGCCAGTTGGAATAACCATAGTCTGTCCAATATCCTCAAGTAAAATGATGTTTCATTTTTTTAAAAAAGAAAGAAAAGGGGTGCCTGGGTGACTCAGTCAGTTAAGCGTCCCACTCTAGATCTCAACTCAGGTCATGATCTCCTGATTCGTGAGATTGAGCCCCACATTGGGCTCTGTGCTGACAGTGTGGAGCCTGCTTGAGGTTCTCTCCCTCCCTCTCTGCCCCTCCCCCGTACATGCTTCCTCTCTGTCTCTCTGAAAATAAATAAATAAGCATGAAAAAAAAGTCTTAAAGAAAAAAAAAAAAAACCAAAGATACCCAACATCTTATTTTATTACGGAATTGCAAATTAAAACAACGAGAGAATTATCAGAATGGTTGAAATCCAAAGCACCACCACCAACTAATGCTGGCGAAGACGTGGAACAACAGGAAGTCTACTTCATTGCTGATAGGAATGCAAAATGGTATATAGCCCCTCTGGAAAAACAGTTTAGAAGTTTCTTAACAAAACTAAACATGGTTTTACCATGTGATCCAGCAGTTGTGCTCCTTGGCATTTACCCAAATGAAAAGTTATGCCCACACGAAAGCTGTGCCCAAATGTAAAGCAGCGTTATTCATAACTGCCCAAACTTGGAAGCAACCGAGATGTCCTTCAATAGGTGAGTGGATAAACAAACTGACACATCCATACAATGGAATATTCAGTGATACAATGAAATGAGCTACCAAGCCACAAAAGGACCTGGGGAACCTTAAATGCCTATCCCTAGGTGAAAGAAACCAATCTGAAAAGGCTATATACGGTATGACCCAAACTGATAACCCTGGAAAAGACAAAACTGGTTTTAAGGCAAAAGATCTGTGGTTGCCAGGAACTGGGGGAAGGGAGGGAGAGATGACTAGGTGGAGCACATGGGGTTTCTAGAGAAGTGAAACTATTCTGTATGATACTGTAATGGTATCATGGTACATACATGTCATTATACATTTGGCAAAACCCATAGAATGTGAACCCTAATTAAACTGTGGGCTTTGTTAATAATAATGTATCGATATTAGCTCATCAATTGTAACAAATATACCACACTAATGCAAGATGTTAATAATGGGAGAAAAATGGGAGAGGGCTAAGAGGTGTATGGGAGTTGTCACATTTTAACTACACAGGTGGTTTTTCTTAGAACAACTGTGAGACGGCCGTCATCCTTGGGTATGCAAGGCGCTGTGTGCGTATTTCCCATTTCTTCACCCAAAATAGTAAAGGATGTGTACCCCAGTGTCAAGAATTAATAAAATTAATAATTTATACTGCTTCAGGGTGCCTGGGTGGCTTAGTTGGTTAAGCATCCAACTCTTGATTTAGGCTCAGGTCATGATTTCATGGTTCATGGGTTCAACCCCACCATGTCAGGCTCTGCGCTGACAGTGTGAAGCCTGCTTGGGATTATCTTCTCTCCCTCTCTCTCTGCCCTTCCCCTGCTTGTGTGTGCATTCTCTCAAAATAAATTAAAAAAAAAAATGTGTACTGCTTCACTAGGGATGTCCTTAATTGAAAATGGCATTATTTGAAAATGCAAGTGCACAGCAGGGAGGAATACAATGACTACTACAATTTGGTGTCTCATTCCTGCTAAGTTGCCAACAATTTTATTACCCATGGTTGCTTTTGTATCATCAGTGCAAATTGCTTTTGTATCAGTGCAAATGGCAACATAATTAAAAGGACAAATAATGGATCCATATTATTACAAAGGTAGTTTTGTCCTTGAGGACCCCAGGGTTTTGTGGACCATGTGTTGAGAACAATTATCCTAAAGGGAAGGAATGTCAGGAATAGATATAAAAGTAGGGATTACTAGGGACAGATGTGTTTGGCAGGTAGAATCACTGGGCTAACTGTTCCTGCGGCTGAGGGTCTGGCCCACTTCTAGGTTATCCTAACAGACAGGGTAGGCCAAGTCACTTTGGAAGCCATTGATCTATTTATAGGGGGGAATCATTTAATCTGCTGTCAGCCCCAGTCCAAATGAATTTGGTGTGGGTTGGAAAGTTTGGGCTAGCTCTTCTAAGACCACTCAAATTAGATGGTTCCATTAAATTCAGCAATTATGATCTGTTATGTGACAAGAACTGTACAGGTTACAGAGAAAGAAACAAATTAGTAAGCTGTGGCCTCTGTCCTCTTCCTTGAAGGACAAGGAAACATAATAATAAAAGAATATAGAAATAATAGGATAATAACAGAATATATAAAATTCTGTGTATTTTTTAAAGTTTATTTATTTTGAGAGAGAGAGTACGTGCACATGTGGGGGGAGGGGGCAGAGAGAGGGAGAGAGAATACCAAGCAGACTCCATGCTGTCAGCACAGAGCCTAATGCGGGCTTGATCCCACGAACTGTGAGATCACAACATGAGCCAAAATCATAAGTCAGATGCGTAACATACTGAGCCACCCAGGCACCCCTATAAAGTCCTAAGAATTAAGTGGGGTTTAAAGTACTGTGGGAGCATTGAAGAGGAAATGAATTATGACTGGAGAACTCAGGAAAGTTTTCTGAAAACGTGAGCTGGACTTTGAAGGATGAGTATAATTTTGAGAGAAAAGAGGGAAATCAAAAGTTCTTAGTAGTCTTGGGTGAACGAAGAGCATTCTGGGTAAGAGAAGTACAGCTAATAAATGAGCTGTGGGAACTCAGTACCTCTCCACCCCATGATTTTAACTTGTTTTTGTTGAAGGGGTTGATTTCCAGTTTATCCTTTCAGGACCAGTATACAAACACTCATGCCAGTTAGCATTCGTTTATCCATAAAATGGCCCAAAATCCAGGAAAGAGATTTCTTCATGGATCTTTTCTAATAAAAATTATCTTTTTATATGCACTGGAGACAAGCCCTCTTTCAGATCTCTTGATTCAGTACCCCAAACATTAAATGAGTGCCTACTATGGTTATGGCATATATTATTTTCTACAAGGGTACCAAAGTGAAGACATAGCCCCTATCTTCATAGAAGTTAGAGTCTTGGAGGAGTCAAATGTATATGCAGCTAATGGCAAAGCGTATTATAGATTCTATAAAAGATAAAATGTAATGGAGATCAGAAGAGGAAGAAGTTAACTTCAATGGGGAAATCTTGAAGGCTTCACGCAAGCAATGTCTTAAATATTAATAGACTTAGTGATGAGTGAAGCAGGATATTTGCTCATCATAAGAAAAGTCTGCTTGGACAAAGATATAAAAGGGGATGGTGTGGGGGCTCCTGGGTGGCTCAGTCAGTTGGGCGTCCGACTTTCTGCTTAGATCATGATCTCACAGTTTGTGGGTTCAAGCCCCATGTCGGGCTCTGTGCTGACAGCTGAGAGACTAGAGCCTGCTTCAGATTCTGTGTCTCCCTCTCTCTCTGCCCCTTCCCCACTCGCACTCTGTCTCTGTCTCTCTCAAAAATAAATAAACAAAAAAAAAGTTTAAAAAAAGGGGGAGATGGTGTGTTTGAGGAAGCACATATAATTTGGTATGATTGAGGGGAGTGGGAGGTGAGTCTCATGGGAGATAAGCTTTGAAAACCGGGTTAAAAAGAATCTTGGGATGCCAAACCGGGAACTTTGGGCTTTACTCTGGGGACCAGGTGGAGCATACTCAAATCTGTGTTTGGGAAGATAACAAGCAGCCCTGTGAGGAATGGATGGGAAAAGAAGGGTCAGTTTGGAGGTGGATGGAATTGTCCAGAGAGGAGATAATACTGGTGTTACCTAGGAATCAGGAGCTGGTGTGGAAAGGAGAGAGTGGATAGAGAGATGTGATCAAGATAGAATCAAGACTTAGTGATGTCCCATTGTGGGTGTAGGATGGTTTAGGGATCCCTAGCTTGGGGAAACTGGGAGTTTCCCAAGAATGGGAGTACTACTACCCAGCAGGAGGAATACGGGGAAAAGATAAAGGGCTTGCTTTGACTGTCAGAGGTGTCTGTGGAGAGGGCATCAGAGACGCGGTAGTAGCAATTGAAAGCAAGGTCAGGGCTAGAGATACAGATTTGGGGATCATCCAGAAATGGCTGCTACAACCATAAAGCATTGCACTTCCCTAGAGAGACCAGGGTTTCAGCCTTAGAACTATTGACATTTTAGTCTATGTAATTCTTTGTTGTGAGAGAGCTGTAGGAAATTTGGCACCCTTGGCCTCTACCCACTGGATGCCAGTAGACATCCCCTCAGTTGCAACAACCCAAAATGTCTCCAGATGTTGTCAAATGTCCCTTGGAGGACAAAATCAACCTCATAGAGGACTATTACTCCAGGAGAGTGCAGAGTCGGAAGTGAAGATGGCCAAGGGCAGAACCTTCTGCTTCTAAGGTCACAGTCAGAAAGGAAGAAGGCACATTAGAAGCAATGGGGGGAGGTGACTGTGTCACAGATGGGGTGGCCAGCAGTGTAACGGCCGACAAAAGGATTTGGAGACAAAAGAGGCCTTGGCAGTGGTGAGAGCTTTATGATCCCTCAGGAAGCAATTCCTGTTGTGCCTCCTGAATGTGCCTTTCCTTACTTTCTAGCCTTTCCCCAGAGAGGGAGTAAACTGCCCACTTGGGCCATAAGTAAGAAGACTGGGACAGATGTCAGTGTACCCCCAAAGTTTGCCTGGTTGCTTTGCAGACTGTTAACTATTCCTCTTCCACTATTTTCTCATTCTACTTTTTCCATTAGTTTCTTTTTTCATTCATAAAGTGGTTTAGTAGAAATATAGAAAAATATATCCATACCATTTAATCCAAATAATAACCCTGCAAAGCACCTTCATTCTTCTTCCCATTTTGCAGATGAAGAAACTGAAGCTCCCAGAGGGAAGTGGCTTGCCCAAGACTCTACAGCCAAGGAGTAGGAGAGCTGATACCCAAATCTTCTGATCACATAGGGACTGAGAATATTCTTCATCACACCGTTATTGCTTCTTTGACTGCCACTCCTACCACCTAGCATTTTTCTTTTCGAGTGACTGATATTCCATCTCTCCTGGGATAGAGCCTTCCTTAACTGTAAGGGAATCGATGACTTGTTTCTCTTCTTGCACCCTGCCCATATTATCATTTCTTTTTCCTTTCTTTTTCTTTTCTTCTCAAGTAAGCTCTAGGCCCAATGTGAGGCTTTAACTCATGACCTCAAGATCAAGAGGCACATGCTCTTCTAACTGAGCCAGCCAGGCACCCCCATCCGCATAGTACCATTTCTGCTCATTGTGCATTGTTTGGTGCCTTACTGAGTGTCTCATCTTGTGAGGGCATTAGCAAGGTGGTCGTCTGCCCAAGGGTAGCATTGTGATGTTTGCACAGTGAGGTGAGGCCAAGCCTGCAGGGATTCTGCATGGTGAAGACAAGGTGGAACAGGTTGCAGTCCCAACTCTGGGCCCTAGAGAATCTCCCTAATGGCTGCTGGATCTAGGCCAAGGGTCAGCTCCCTCAGGGACATCGATGTATATCCAAGGCTGGCAGTGGCATGCTAGACCCCAGTAACTCCTCAACTACTGTCACCTTGATTTCCACCCTGGAAATCCTCCTTCATTTCTTTCTGCTCTTCTCAGACATTCTACTCTGGCCCTTTGTTTCTTGGCACCTTTCATGTTCCCCTATCCACCATTGCCTTAGCATTTGGACTTTTTTTTTTTTTTTTGAGAGCGAGAGGGCGCCAGTGAGCTAGGGACACACAGAGAGAATCCTGTGAGGGGCAAAGAGAGAGGAAGAGAGACACAGAGAAGGGGGACTGACCCAAAGCAGGGCTCCAGCTCACCCGAAGTGAAGCTCGTGCTCATCTGAGGTGGGACTAGAACTGATGAACCATGAGATCCTGACCTGAGCCTAAGTCAGATGCTTAAGCGACTGAGCCATCCAGGCGCCCTGGCATTCTTAATAATAGTAATCACAATAGCCACCATTTACTGAGGGTTTTTTCAGTGCCAGGCACAGACAGTGAGGTAACTGAGGCTTAGAGATGTCACATAAGTCTATCTAAGGTCACACAAATATTAAGGTATGGATCAGCATGTCTAATAGTAAAAGAAAAGAAACAGGTGAAATTAATTTTATCAATTTTTAAAATTTAATTCAATATACTACGACATTATTTCAACATGTCATCAGTATGTAAAATGACTAGTGAGATATTTACATTCTTTTTTGCATAACAACTCTTTGAAATACAGAGTGTACTTTATTTACTCTTACATCACTTCTCAGTTCATTCTAATTTGTTTAAAAATTTTTTTTGAGAGAGAGAGAGAGTAGGGGAGGGGCAGAGAGAGAGAGACAGAGAGAGACAGAGAATCTGAAATAGACTCCGCACTATCAGGGCTTTGCCTGAGGATGTGGGGCTTGAATACAAGAGCCATGAGATCATGATCTGAGCCAAAGTCAACCACTGAGCCTCCCAGGGGCCCCTCACTTCTCAGTTCAGATTAGCCATAGTTCAAGTACTATGTTCACAGTATACAGTACATAGTACTATGTGCACATGAGGTCAGTGGCTACTGTACTGGACAGCACAAGTACAGATCAAGGATTCTGACCTACCTCCACTTGACCACTTTATAGCTTTTTTTTTTTTTTAAATGTTATTTATTTTTGAGACAGAGAGACGGAGCATGAACGGGGGAGGGGCAGAGAGAGAGGGAGACACAGAATCTGAAGCAGGCTCCAGGCTCCGAGCTGTCAGCACAGAGCCCCACGCGGGGCTTGAACTCGCTAATGGTGAGATCATGACCTGAGCTGAAGTCGGATGCTGAACCTACTGAGCCACCCAGGCGCCTCTACTTTATAGCTTTTCTAAGGATGGTGAAAGCAGGCTGGTACTGTCCATCGAAATTCAGGTTTGTAAAATATAATATCTAAATTGGGATAAGATTTCATTATAAAGTAGAATAAAGTGTCTCAAAACTGAGGTCCAAAATTTGTTAAATCCTTTGAAAAAGCATGTGTTAGAGAAGCTGACATTTCCCTCTTAGAACTGATACTTCTGGGATGGGACAGGAATGTTTGTTCCCTTTTGCATGACCCTGTTATTGTTCTGTCTTCATAAATACCATCCAGGAAGACTGGATTTTCTCTGGCCTGGAGCCAGGTGGTGGAAAAATCCTTTGCCCTGGGGCCCTTCTCTGGTCCATAGGGCAGGCATCTGACCATTTCTGACTCGGCTCACCAACCCCTCATGGTGGCTCCTGAAGGGATCGTTGAACTCTGGGAGGAAAGAAGGGGTTGGTTAGCCATCATTTCCTGGTTATAACAGTGGATAGGTCTTTGTTCTGGACACTTTGCCAGGCACACTGCGTGTGCTATCCTTTTTTACCTCCCCACCATCCTCTGACATCATCACTAGCACCTGCAAAACCCAGAGAGGTGAAGAGGTTCATTCAGGGTCACACAGCTAATAACCCAGAGCTTTCTGACACCACAGCCAAAGATCACAGCATTCCAGACTTTGGAGGTTTTAATACTTTCTGACCACCCATAAACATGGGAACAAGGGTTGCCGGCAAGAAATTTTCATATCTGTGTTCTGTTTCTATGTTAATTAGCCCTGGCAGGGTGCTTAGGGTTGATTTCAGTCTGTAAGTTTTGGGGTCAGATATTCAGGACATTAAAAAGAGAGAGAGACAGAGAGACAGCTTCCCTTTCTATATCGGGAGGTCCAGCGTCAGGAAACCTAGGAGGGCTGCTTGATCTTTCTTTTCTTGTTCCTGATGAGTTAGAAGACCTTTGGTGCCCGGGAGCCCTGTTGCTTTAAGCCTAAGCCCTGGTTTGGGAGGAGACTGGGAGGGCAATGGAGGGTGCCCGCCTACCTGGGGGAACCTGCCGGAGGTGAGGCTGGAACCGCTCGGGATGCGAGGTGGGCGGGGGCAGGCTGAAAGTTGGAGCAAGCAGGAAGTGAGCCGAGGGCCGCCCGGGAGGAAACAGACTAGGCGAGTTTGCCGCTGACAGGCCTGAGCCGCTTGGAGACATGGTGAGCGAGCTGGAAACCAGGAAGGGGCCGATTCAAAGACGGGCCAGAGTGGGCTGGGGGCTGGGGATCAGGAGAGCGCGGCGGCAAAGTCGGAGGGCTGGGCCTGGGCTGACTGGCCTTTCTCCTTTGACAACTTGACTGCAAAAAGTTCGGAGCTGCCTGGGCGGGTGTTCCTGCTTCTTCTCTACTCCCTCCCCTGACCTCTGTGCCGGCCTGGAGCAGGGTTTCGGTGGGGGTGGGGGATCCGAATTCCAGGCGAGGAGCTGCTGAGAAGCCTTTCATCTCCTCCTCCAGCCCTCCAGCCGCCGGGTGTTGTGACACCCCTGGGCAGCACCTCTGAAGTTCTCAGGGCGGATTCCAGCCCAGCGGCAGACACCCGCCCCCCGCGCGCCTCCCGCCTGCCTTTCACTTTAGCCCTATACCGAAACCCTAGGAATCTGTCTCTCTGCCGGGTCTGAGGAATCAGCCCCCTCTCCATAAACGTGAGGAAGAGAACTAAGGGTTTGTAAAAGAACCAGAAGTTGGATTTCTGTGATAACCCATTTAGTTTGGACCCACGGCTCCTGGCCTGTTTCAAGAGGTCTAGTGGGTCAGGGTGGGAGGAGCTTAATAATGGTTTTCCCTCGTTGTTCAAAAACCTTATCATCAGCCAGGGCAGACTGGCCCTCCATTTCCCCCAACACCCAGGCTGCTGTTTTTATTTAATATCTGCTTAAGCAGGCAGTCGTGGCTTGGTGCCTGCGCATGGTGCTGTGTGGTGGGGAAAGCAGAAGTTTGTGGCGCAATGACTGTCCCTCATGGGGCCTGGTGAGGGACTTAGAGCCTGGTTGCTGTTGCTCTGGGTCACAGCAGTTAGGCTGGAGGCCTGGGACCCGAACTGCTCTCCAGCTACTCTCTTGCAGGGAAGGGGGGGTGTGCTAGCTGAGGGTGTTCTGCTGCCCAGCACACATATTTGTAACAAGGACCCTTTGGTAAGTAATGGTTTAGGGTTTCTACTTTGTAAGATGCCTGCTCAGCAGTTCCCTCTAACCCAATCAGAGGAGCAAGGAAACAGTGGAGAGGGATTTAGTGCTGTGTTTCTTTTCCTCATCAGGGGCCCTGAGAACCTGAAAAGAAATTTGATCCAGTCTGTCTAGCATCAGCACTCAACTTCCGATACTTAAAAATGCATTTATTTTTTGATTACATGAGTAATACATGAAAACATTCTTTTTGTAAACAGTTCAAACATTTAAAAAAAAAAAAAAGCTAAAGTCCATCTTAGGCCTTCTCCTCCTCCAGCCTCTGAGGCTGAGTCTCAGTTCCTCCACTGCTTGACCTAATTAACCCCTGTGTTGCTGCCCAGGAGGAGGCCAGTGGAGGTGGAGGAAATGATCGTGTACGGAACCTGCAGAGTGAGGTGGAAGGAGTCAAGAATATCATGACCCAGAATGTGGAGCGGATCCTGGCCCGAGGAGAAAACCTGGACCATCTCCGCAACAAGACAGAGGATCTGGAAGCCACAGTGAGATGGGGAGCCCACTGGGGGTAGAGGAAGAGAGGGGAGGGTAGGATTGTTGAGGTTTGGGGGTTGGTGGTGTTGGGGGCAAAATGAATAGGAGGAAAGTCTGCCTTTTCACTTGTTTTGGGAATTGATGAGCGAGTCCCCAGTTCTGATTCTGCTCTATTCCACTGATTGGGACTGGGATCCAGGGAAGGGGTCCAACGATGGGGGAGGGTGGATGGGGCTAACTGTTGGAGGTATTTTCTGAGACAGACGACCCCGGTCAGGCCTTGCATTCTTAGGCTTCTCTCCCATGAAACTGATTTTTCTCTTTGAAGGCTTCCCTTGACAATCATTTGGACCTGACCTCCCCAGGGCAAAAATATTGGCTCTGGAAAATCCTCCTAGGGCCTTTGGCCTTCTCTGGGAGTTATTTGGCAGGGGGTAGAAAACTGCTGGAGTTTTGCTGAGTCTGCTTTCAAAAGAAGCTGGGAAGAGCAGTGAAATTCTTTGATCAAAGGGTCCTCTGCTAACTGAAGGCTAGAATAATATCTCCCACACATCTTGCTAGACCTCATTCCTCTCTCCCTCCAGCCAGGGGCTGAAGCCAGCTGCTCAGGGAGGGAGTAACTCTAACAAAGTAACTCCAATAAAGGCTGGAGCCTAAGGTTCCACGTCCACAGGGAGAGACTGGCCATGGCTTTCTGAGTCCTGTGTGTAATTTTGGGTATAGGTCCTTTGTCTCCTGTCTCCCTGGGACTTAGTGTTTCTTTCCATAGCCTAATCAGGGGGAGCATGGCCCAGGGAAACTTAATTTCTGCAACTTGAGTTGAGGAGAAAGAGCAGTTTCTGTCACCTCCAACCTCCATGCTGCCCTGGCCCACCCTCCAGCCTCAGTAGTCCCCGTGGGGTGAGGGGTCATGGATCCAGGGAGATGTGACCATCTGGAGCTTGCACCCCTTGGCCCCAATGTGTGCCCTCCCAAGGTGGATCGTGCAGACAGTATCGCACCCCTGGGTGTGAGCATAGGTGCTTCAAGGTGCATGATGGTGCAGGGTAAGAAGAGAAGGGGGAAAGCAGGGGGCCAAAGGGAGTCCAAGAACTCTAAATTTGAACGTGGCCCACCAGACTGTCATGAAGGCAGGAGGACAGAACATTTTTTGTCTAACAGTCTGTTATTTCAACTGATCACTTGAGTATTTAGATGTATGGCATGTGGGCCTCTGTTCCAGTGGGAGGATGCACTGGTTCACTCTGCCTTATCCCCCAACAGTCGGAGCACTTCAAGACCACGTCACAGAAGGTGGCTCGGAAATTCTGGTGGAAGAACGTGAAGATGATTGTCCTCATCTGTGTGATTGTTTTTATCATCATCCTCCTCATCGTGCTCTTTGCCACCCATGCCATCCCAACTTAGGGAGCCCCTCCCCTGCCCCCTGTCTTCCTCTTCAGGGAAGCCCTCCATAGTGGGTGCCAAGAAGGGCCCTCTCTCCCATCCTCAGCAGGAAATGCTGCTCTGTCCTCCCTCCCCTCATTCTGAGGCCCCGCTGCCATACTCTCTGCCCCAGGGAGCACCTTGGTCCCCTGGAAGGAGAGAGCTGGACCATGGCTGCATTTCATGGGCTCTCAGAGTTGGTTGGAGAGACACCCAGAAGGCCCAGCATGTGGCTGGGAAACTGATGGTGGCCGGTGGGCAATAAAGACCTTTCAGTATCTCTACACATGTGAGGTCATTTCTCCCCTTCCATTTTGCCTTTGGCCCTTCTATTTCTTTTCCCTCTGGGCACACCTTCTGGCTGAGATTCTCGTATTTGAGGTCCAAGTTGTTGGAGGGGTAGAGAGTGTATATTTGGAGAAGAAAGATGGAGCTTCCTCATTCTTCTCTATTATCCACAGGTCTCAAGAACCAGAATTTTCTGAGGGTCTCAGCAAATGGAAAATTCAAAATCATTTTAGGGTGGTGTGCAAGACTCCTAAGTGTCCATCTTGGGTCTTGCCATGTCCCTTTGTTACTTTTCTGCAGGAAGCGTTAGCCGAGACAGCCTGAGGGCCTCCTGCCTCTCCTGTCATTGCCATCTCTCTTCTGTGGCCCTGTTGCAGTTGAGTGAGGGGTTGGAGGAACCGGGCTGCTTTTCCTTCTCTTTGGTTCTTCAAAGTTCTTTTTTTTTTTTAAGTAATCTCTACAACCCATCATGGGGCTTATCCTCACAACCCTGAGATCAAGAGTCTCATGCTCTTCCGACTGAGCCAGCTGGGTGCCCCTGGTTCTACAAAGTTCTATTTGTCTTTTGTCTGCCCCTGCCCCTTTGGGACTTAGCAGGGCCTCTGGGTCTCAGCTGAGGGGGCGAGCATCTCTCCCCATGTCTCGTGGTTGGGCCCAGTCAGTGTCATAGGACAGGGCCTATGGCCCTCCTTCCCCTCCATGTACAATGGGCCTCTTTGTCTTTGGGCTTCCCTCCTCCCCACCAGGTTCCACCTCATTGCCACTCTTTCCTCTCTCTTGGTTTGGGGAAAGGGTTCTTGTCATTTCTGTCCCTATTTCTCCCCTGGGCTTTCCAGTATTAAAAAAAAACCAAAAACCTGTTTTGGGGAGGGGGTGTAGAAGGAACAGGTTTGGGAGACAGAATATGGGACTCCTACTGGCAAGTCATGGAATCATACTCTGAAAGCCAGGGAGGAAAAAGAAGAAAAAAAAAAAAAAAAAAAAGCCCTCTGGGCTGTCTTTGTCCTCCTAGGTCAGACTACAGCCATCCTCTCTCCTCAGGCCACTCCTGGACTCAAGGTCCACAGAACTGGGGTGAAACCTCTTCCCTGGGACCCAGAGTGCCCAGGGTGGGGATGAAGGCTGTGCTCACAGGGGCTCAACCCAAGGAGGGAAGCCCTCAACCTCCTTCCTCAAGAGCAGCCACAGTTGTGTTGGGGGTGGCAGGGGGTGGGGTGGAGAACAGGTGGCTGTGACTTGTTTGCAGCAGTGAGAGGAGAGGGCGAGAACGGGTAGAGTCAGGAAGGCTCTGGAGGGGTGGCCTCGCCCATCTTCCGATGGAGGAGCAGGGTCATATGAGGGCAGGGCTGCAGCTGCCCTTGTGGTGAAGAGGGAAATACAGAAAAGCCAGAACTAGCACCTTCTTCATGGGGGTCCGTTTTCTTTTTTAAGCGAGGCGCCATTCACACAACATACAGTGTATACGTGTAGGTACAATTGTAACACACAGCGGTGCCGTTTCAAAGTAGACAATTCAGTGGTAGGTAGTGCATTCACAATGTTGATTGTGAATAAACTTTCTTTCGTTCCAAAACTTTCTTGCGGAGTCGGTTTTTGGGTACCGGTGGCATGCATTCACCGAGGTGGCAGAGACCCCGCCTGGCTGGCGGTCCGCGTCGTCTCTAGCACAGCGCCATCGCCGTGGCACTGGGACGGTTGCTTGTTGCGGGCGATGCCTGTCTCCAGAGCCCACTTCACTGGGCCCCCCGACGTGTGGGGGTGCCGAGCGCAGAACGAGCCCCGGGCTGCTCAGGCACAGGCGCCCGGTTCCGGGGGCTGGGGAGCCAGGCGAAGCTGGGCCGGACGCCTGCAGCTTTCGCTTTTCGTTGGCCCGGGTGCGGGCTCGGGGCAGGCGCGCCCCCCGCCCCCGCGGCCGCGGCCCCGCCCCTCCGCTTCCTCCCGGGTGTGTGGCACCGCGGCAGCTCGGCGACAGAGGAGCGGGAGCCGGCCCAGCGGCGGCAGCAGCGATGGTGAGGGCCCCGGGCGGGGCGGAGCCGACCGCGCAGGGAGGCAATGGGCGACGTGTGGGTGGGAGGCCGGAGTCTGAAGTCCGAGGTGGGAGGCGACCTCCGGGATCCGCGCCGGTCCCCCGGTGAGGTGGCCACCGCCAGGAGCAGGATGGGGGCCAGAGCCTCCACTCGGGGCGCGCGGGCTGGGGAGAGAAAGTTTGGCCGCCTTGGCGCAGTGAGTGCGACTCGGGCTCCCCCCTTCCCTGAGCCTCGCGGTTACGGAGTCAGACTCCAGGCTGAGATCCTGGTCGTGGCCACTTACCGGCTGGCTCTGTGAGCCCGGGCAAGTCACTTAACCTTCCTGAGCCTCCTTTTCCGCATCTGTGAAGTGGGGTCAGCAATACCCGCCTTGCCGGTCCTTGTGAGGTTAAGGGAGATCCAATGGCAGAGCCCTGCCTGGCACTCAGAACCTTCTCCTGAGAAGTGGTAGGTAATGTGATGACCTCTTCAGCCTTTCCTGGAGCTGTGAAGAGCCAAGTGTGGCCTGGGAGTTGGAAACCTGAGCAGATGGGCTGCCAGAGGCTCTGCCAGCCCCATGGCAGGGTGTTGGAGGGCACACTCCTTCCCCTGGGGAAAGATCAAGGGAGATGTTTACCATGAAAGTTCCACTGAAGTTACCAGAGTGTGGCACAGGCCTGACTCCTAACCTCTGCCTAGGGACACATTCTGGAGGTGAGTCATCCCCCACTCCTGCTGCAGACTCTGGCCTGTGTCCCCACTTGCCAGCTATGAGGCAAAGGTGTCAGGAACAGGTGGTGCCAGTTGCTTCCTCTGTCCCCTGGACTCCTGGGAAGATGGGCTGAGCAGGAAGCAGGCTTGGTGCTTTAAGATTCTGCCCTGGAGAAGCTGGCAGAGGTGTGATGGATGTGGCCTGGCTGGGGGTTATGATGCCTGGATGGCCTCATCTCTAGGGAACTGGAGGCAGGAAGAGGAAGTGGGGCAGGAAGGTTGCACTGAGCTCTAAGGCCATGCCAGGAAACTGAGGGAGGCTCCAAGAATGGGACAGAACTCAGAGCCCACTTCCTAGCATGCAGGGCAAGGGATCAGCCAGGGCTAGGGGTGGGCTTCCAGTTGGCCTCTAGCACTTGGGGAGAAGAGGAAACTCCTGAAATGAAGGCTGAGGCCAGGATAATTTACTGAGGGGTACTGGAAAACTCTGGCACTCTCATAGGGTCATCTGAGGCAAATAGTGAATCAGAGCCCAGGGAAGGTACATTGACCTTTCTCCCCTACCCGTCTCCTAGCCCCATCCCTCTCTTTCTTTCAGTCTTGCCCCTTTCTCTGCCCCCAGCGCTTTCCCTTCCTTCTTCCACCCCCTTCCCTCCTTGGTCTTTCTTCCTTGTCCTCTCCTCTGATTCATTCAATCAACAAGTATTTCTTGGGCATTTCTTCTGTGCCAGTCATGGTGGCAGGTATAGGTGATAGAGCAGGAACAAAGAGTGATGGGAAAGATGACAACTGAATGGGTAAGAGCTTGAATTCATTCATCTTCTGGATGGTCCTCTCGTATGCACTGTCCAGTGAACGTGGGTTTTGAACCATGGGCTTCCCTCGTGTGTGCGCAAGTGGAACTGGCAGCATCAGAAGGTCTGGGGAGTCTTTACCTAGCCAGCTAAAGTATTTGACCTCCCTGTACTTGCATTCACTTTAGCACAGTGGTTAAGAATGTGATTCTTGGAGTTTACAGTGTATTGGTTCGACTCCCAGATCGTCTACTTACTGCCTCTGTGACCTTGGACAGATGGTTTAACCCCTCTGAGCCTCAGTTTCTTATAAAACTGGGATAACAGCATGCCTTCGGTGGGTTGTGAGGATTAAATAAGCTAAGGAGGACAAACAGCAGGCAGTGCTTAGCTCTGTGTCCATTGAATGGTGGCCGTTATTACTGTCAGGATGTACAGCCTTCTCAGCAGCCTGTAGTGCTTGATGGAAATACTCGATGCAGGTTATCAAAGGCCCCTGTAAAGTTAGAGACAATTAAGCACACAGGTTTGCAGTAAGGAAGAACTTGCTTGGCTGTGTATTTTGTAAAAATATCTAAGAGGTTTTAATGATCACATATATTGTGTAGTTCTTGAGATCTGACTGCTAAGAAAAAAAACATCAGTGAGGGAAGATTGGGCTTCATTAATAATAATAGCTCTTGTTTATTGAGCACTTAGTATGCGACAGGTATTGTGACAAGCACTTTGTTCGTGACATGTCACGGGCCCTAGCTAACATTATGGTAGATATTATTCCTGTCACCACTTTACGGATGACGCAGTAGAGGATCAGAAAGGTCATGTAGTGGACAAGTGGCAGAGGCAAGATTTGAAGGAACCCAGGGCTGCAATGCTGAGCCCTCATTCTTAACTCTCAGCTCAGGTAAGTGCTGACCTAGGAAGGAGCTGATACGCCCCTTTGCTGCCCCAGTCCTCTGACTAGAACAACGGTGACAGCTGGAATAGGGATTCTTGGGCACTAGCCAAGAAAGAAAGGAGACGGGAGAGTTACGACAGGGAGGTTTGGGAAAGCTTTGTTTTCAGAGGCACCTAGGGTATTTGGCCTGGAGAAACCGGAGATGTTTGAGGGTTGAAGGCAGGATATTCTGTACAGAGGGCTAACGGTCTATCAAGAACATTTCCTGTGTAACTGCCACCCCCTGTCTACCAACCATGCTGATGCTCCCCCTCCACTGCACAACCTCAGCCCTGCAGACCCCAAGCAGGGCTGGCAAGTGCTCCTCCCACCCATCCTTCCTCTCTATGCTCTTTGCTCCCCATTACCTGGCAACCCCACACCCCTGCTGGTGGCATTTGTCCACCTCTTCTGGCTGTTCTCTCTGCCTGGGAGTTTTCTCACTGCCGTCTACCACCAATAGAGAAATTATTCTGAAGCCCCTCTCCAGTGTCCCCCACTTGGCTCAGAAGTCTACACCAGGTCGTGTTCTGTTCCTCCAAGCGACTGTCCCCTTCTTGACTTTTACCGCGTGTGTTCTCCGGCCCCACCCTGCCCCCCTCCGCCCTTACCCTCTGCCTGGTGTGTCTTTGCCTGAATGCCCCAACTCCACCCCATCCTGCAAGGGCTCATCCGCCCGGTCTGTCTCAGTTCACAGGAATCCACTCTCTGAGGGAGGCTCCAACACTGGGTATGTGTGTCTCACAGCACAGCCCTTCACTCTTCTCTCATGATGTCCTATATGTCTCTTTCCCTCAGTCTATAGTGGGCTTCTTAAGAACAGGCACAATTCATTCAGAAATTTTTTTCCGCGTGTCCACTGTGTGCCAGGCACTATGTTGAGTTCACTGTGGCAGGTGTAGTGTGGCCCTGCCCTCTGGTCCCTTACCTCCTTCCACATTCTGTGGTTATTTCTCACTGTGCCAGTAGGGACCTATGCATACAGTGTCCTTTTTCTGCTAGTTGAGAGAGGACCCAGGAGGGCCAGGGACTTGAGCCCGGGGCCTCTGTGTTCCCTGGAGCGAATGTGTTCTTTTAGGCCTGGTCCCACCTTGGGGCCTCCGGACAGGCCTGGCTTCGCAGTGGGGGGAGGAGGCTGCAGATTGCAGCAGGAAGCACAGCCAACTCTCTTGGGGAATGTGACCCAATGTCACCCCACGTTGGAGAATAAGAGAATAATAGCTGGAGTTTTCAGAGTAGAAACACAGTCATATTCAGCATCCCACCAACCTCTAGCAGTGATTTGTCATTTCGGATCTTTGTCCATTCTCAAGTTTTTGCCTTGGGCTGTTATGAATGGGGGGATGCCTTGGGCCGTGTGAATGCGAACTGTGTGAGCTCGTTGACTAAAGTGGTAGTAATAAGAGTGGTGATGATTACTGGGGAAAAGTTAGCGATGGGGGCAGCTTCCCTGCTCTCTGCATTATTGCTTTGTTCCCCAGTTTCTGCCCCCCCCCCCAGCCTGTGAGTGTACCCCTCTGTCATAGTTTGCCTGCCCCCTCTCCAAGCAGGTTGCTTTTCTAAGCTCATGGGTAAATATTGACCTACTTGGGTTTCAGATGCCTGCCCCACGAAACTCCTGCTGGGCTAGATAAACACACTGGGAAAACATCTCTTGAGACTAAGAGCTGCTCTTGGATAGGCTACAATGCGATGACCCGCTCAATGAGTCCTTGCAATGGTCAGCACTGTGCTGGCCCCCCCCAGGGCACCAGGATGGGGGACAGACAGAGGCAGCCCTTCCCCCTGGGGCCTGTGGTCTAGCTGGGGAGATAGGACTCATGTACTGGGAATGCTTGGAGGTTGTGTGCAAGACAGCTGCAAGGATCCTGAATGCGGATTCTTGCCTGAGTAGGAGTGGCTCTCCGTGAACACTGGATCCCTCCCCTTTCTCTGGTTTTAAGTGGAATTCAGTCAAGTGCCAAAATGTCTGCTGCAGACAATGGGCAATATGGTCTGGCAGGAAAGGGAGCTTGGCTAGTGCTCTGTGGGGAGGAGATGAGAACAGGGACGGGCTGTGGGGGAACTAGGCTGGGAGAAGGGAGTTGCTGTGGTTTGTTAATCTGCTGGTATTCATCTCCCTGACATGTCCCTGGACCTGCTCCTGGACTTCCAGTTTTTACTGGGCCCTAGATCTCACACAGTTGCGTGTGTCCAAAGCCCAGTCCCTTTCTTGCTTGTGATGCATGCTCTCTTCCTCTCTCCTGTTCTCTCAGCCCCCCGCCACCTCCCCACTTGAACCCTGCATCTGCCTTCCTCTGAAATTACCTGGGTTCTTCTGTCTGGTGTGGTTGCTGCCCAAGCTGAGAAGTCTAAGAGTAGGTCTCATCTCTGTGAGTTGGACCCTAGTGAAGACAGTGGGTGGCTGGAAGGCTGAGGCCAAAGGCCAGGGAGGCTGAGGTTCCCAGGCAGACAGGGAATCAGTTTTGAGCACTGATACGGAATCAGTTTTGAGCACTGATACGGGAGCAGGGTCATCCCAGGAGGCAGAAGTGGCCTGACCAGTCAGAGGGAGGGTTGATCTTCCCAGTTTGTTTCTCTGTGTGTGTCTGTGGGGTTAGGCAGAACCTATGATGTGTGGTGGTCTGAAGTGACCTTCCTAGCCCCGTGGGGGTAGATCTCCTCCCTGTCTGGCTTCTAGCTATGTAGCTTGGTGCCCTCTTCTTTGGTGCTTCCTTAGGCCAGTGGGAAGCCACAGGGCAGGTACACATTGGGGAGAGGCCATCCTAGAGCGGGTGAGCAAAGTATCTGCTTTGTGGGAGGGTGAGATTCTGGGAGGTTTCCATCCTGAGGCATCTCAGAGGATGCTGAGATGCTGAAAGCCAAGGCTGACCTAGGACCTGCCTTGATGGGCAAGGAGAAGCTGTGAGAGCAGAGGCAAGCCACACACACTCAGGAGACTGGTCCTTCCCTCTGTACATATCATACCCTTGCATGTAAGATGCTGTTACCCTATCCATACATCATCCCCACCCCACACACAGTGGGGGCAAGGAGGCCGCTAGGTCTCAGGATCAGGTGGGGGCCTCCTGCAGTTCTGACCTTGGGCTTGGCGCCCAGGCAGGGAAAGAGTTGGAACGGTGCCAGCGGCAGGCGGATGAGGTGACGGAAATCATGCTCAACAACTTCGACAAGGTCCTGGAGCGCGATGGAAAACTGGCAGAGCTGGAGCAGCGTTCTGACCAACTCCTGGACATGGTGTGAGGCCTGGGGAAGCAGGGATGGGGGAGGGAGAGGCCAGAAGGGGTCCTCAGAGAGAAAGTTCTCAGGCCGTGCGCAGGGTCTCCTTGGTGGGGTCTGAGGCTTGCCTGTGGGGCCGTGTGAGGCCTGTGAGTTTGTTGAGGCACCTTTAGCCTAGATATGCTCCAGGTAGGCCTCATGAAGTAAGAAGTCCTTCGTATGGAGCTGTGGAGCTTTGTAAAGGGCTGGTATTGTTAACTGGGGGTGAGTCTGTAGGGCTGTGAGTCAAGGGCTACACCAGTGTCTGAGACCAAGAGTCAGGCTGGGAGGGTTCCAGGGCAGGCTATGTGGAGAAGGGGAGCAGACAGGCTGGGAAGATGCAGAAGGAGACTAGGCCCTTCTGGGGAGGTGAGGTTGGGAGACCCTGGCCCTGGATCTCTAGGGGAACCACTAACTCCCACCCTGTGTCTGGCGATGTCCACAGAGCTCAGCCTTCAGCAAGACAACCAAGACCCTGGCCCAGAAGAAGAGCTGGGAGAACATCCGATGCCGGATCTACTTGGGGCTGGTGGTGGGTGGCGGCCTGCTCGTCATCCTGATTGTGCTCCTGGCCATCTTTCTCCCACAGAGCAGTGAGGGCAGCAGTGCCCCACAGGCCCAGGACGCAGGCGCTGCCTCAGGGCCTGGGGACTGACCCAGCTGGGCCTGAGGAGAGGCCGATGGCCATACTGGCTGGTTGTGGTCTCCAGAGAACCCTGGTGTTTGCTCCCACCTGAGCCACCCAACTGAGTGCTGAAGAGCATCCCTGATGTGTGCACCTTTGCATTTCCTATCACGCCACAGACTGGCCCTTGAGGGCAGCCTGCTGCACTGGTCATGCCAGGCCAGCCCCACCTGGAGCTCAGTAAAAGCTGCTGTTTGGTTAAAAGCTGCTGTTTGGCTAAAAGCTGGAGTGTCTGTGTGTGTGTATGTCTGAAGCTCTCCAGGTTGCCTACACTCCTGGGGTTGCTTAGAAAGTCTACCGTCCAAAGGACTTTATCCCTGGGAGATGGCCCCTCTCCTTTCCCTTCCATACTTGATTCAGCCCTACCCAGACAGATCCTTCTGGAGTGCAGGTGGAAAGACAGAGTGGTTCTCAAACGAGACCCTTCAACCAGCACCTTCAACCAGCACAGGGAAACCAGCCTGTTTCCCTAGGAATGAAATCTATTATTTTTCTGATGTCTTGAGGATACTCAGTATAGGACTCCAGGAGAAGAAAGTACTTCAAAGATGTTTATATGACAAGGCTCTCACCTTTGGATAGGCTTTTCCCTCTCTGAACCCCACCCCCCTCCCCAGCTCAATTTCTCTATGTTCTTCCTCAAGCTTGACACCTGATTACAGATGAGGCAGACAGCAGTGAAAAAGGGAAGGGCTTCAAAGGTGCAGCAGTGCGCAGTCACAAGGGACGGCCTAGGGTTTGCCCTGTAGGAAAGAATTTGGCCTTTTCAGAGCTCCATGGCCACACAGGGCCAAGCAGGCAGTGCCTTCAGGGTCACAGGAAAGATGATGAAAGAGTAAAAGCCATGGAAGAAGGAAAGAAGGTCCTACCAAGACTGAGGAAGCTGGGCAATCTCTGCCTGGCTACTTGACTGCCTCTCAAACTCAAGTGTGGGTGGAAGAAAAATTCAGGGTCAAGTATGTAACAGAAGCAATTCCTTGTTAGGCAGAGTGAGGACTACTGACAGAGAAATAAGAACAAACCCGAGAGTTGTGTGGAGCTTTACCTATCACAGGGCTTGTTACTTCTACTGGGCTCATTACCATCTTCTTTTCCTGAGAAAGATGGAGAAAAACACTTGGCCCTGCAGTTGGTCAGCAAAACCACTTAGAGGCCATGTGAATTTGGGCAAGCCACTTCCGGGACTTGGGTTTTACATATGTAAAAAGGGACAACTTAACTCCCAGAACAATCATGAGGATTGTTTATACTGAGTGTAAAACATCCATCAATGTAATGGTTCTAGATGCCAAATAAATGGTAGCTATCATCCAAATCATTTAGTGCAGTAGTCCTCAGCCCAGCCTCACAGTAGGAATCACCTGTAGAGGGGCGGCTGGCTGGCTCAGTCAGTAGAGCATGGGACTCTTGATCTCATGGTTGTGTGAGTTCAAACCCCATGATGGTGTGCAGCCTACTTAAAACAAACAAACAAACAAATAAATAAATAGAATCCCCTGTAGAACTTCTAAAAACACCACCCCTAGGCCTCAATCAGTACCAGAGCTAAGATTTAAACCCAAGTTTGTGGGATGCCTGGGCACACACGTTAGCCACTGCCCTACACAGCCGCCTTATGGGGCCTAGATCTGTTAAGTCAGAATCTTTGAGGGTATCTGGCAGGGTTATTTTCTCTTAAAGCTGCAACCCCTCATTCTCCCTCCAGAATATTCATGGGTAGCCAGGGATGCAAACCACCTTTTGAATTCAAGCCAAAGATTTTACAGAAGCTAGGGGAGAAGTTGAACAACGGGCTGAAGGTCACACACATAGTCTCATGAGCCGGTAAAGTCCCAGATTTCCCGGCAGGGATCTTTCCTCTTTCGGTTGGGAAGTTTTGCTTTGCTCTTTATTGGGCCTAATAGAGAAGAAATGAACAGGAAATTTTTGTTTTGTGGGTATGGGAGGAATCAAGCGCCAACTCCTGAACCAACTAGAGTGCAGGAGGTGCAGAAGTACCTGGCGGGGCGGACAGAGCAGCGGGAAACGCGGTGATTCCAGGTTCGCAGTACCCTCAGCCCCTAGGCCAGCGCCTCCCTTTCTCGGAGGGCCTTTAACACCTGGGCGTCCTAACCCCGCTGAACCACAGAGCGGACTCAGGACCCCCTACAGCCTCGACACTTCCCTTTTCACCGCTCTGTGGACGCGAATTACGCGACACTCCCACGTACCTACCCCAGGTTAGGAGTCCAAAACAGACGTTTCCTGACCAGCCCCAGATCCTGCCATTGGCTTTAGCCTTTGGTCACCTGACTTACTCGAGCCAACGAGAGGCGGCAGAATTAATACTTCCGCTTTCAGTGCGGCAAACGAGCCTCTGTTCCCGCCTTTCGGGTGCTCTGATTGGTCTTCCTCTCTCAGCTCGGCAATTTATTGGCCAGAGCCACGGGGCCGCAGTCCAGCGGGGTTCGAGGGCTGTGTGAGACAGCACCGCTGCGATGGCGTCCTATTTCGATGAACACGACTGCGAGCCGTTGGATTCCGAGCAGCAGGCCCGAACCAATATGCTGCTGGAGCTCGCAAGGTGGGTACGCGATGCTGGGAGGTGGGGGCGCAGGCAGCAGGTTTCTGGGCTGGGGCTGGCTGGAGAAGGCTGATCATATAGGGCCTCCATTCTGAGGAGGAAGGATGAGTAAGCTGGAGAGTTAGTCCAGAGACGATATTCGAGGGAGATCAATAATTTGGATCATCCATAGACGGGCCGGGCAAAGAGATTGTGGGAAAGACTGGAACTGGAGAGTAGGGGGAGTAGGGAGCGGGAAGGCAGCCGGTTGTAGCAGGTGAGGGAGAATATGGGTGATGGGGGTAAGGGAAGGGCCGTGTGGGTGTGAGTAGGAACGTTAGTTAGGAACACCAAGCACGGCAGCCAGCGCTGCCACTGGGAATCTGGCTTTACCAGGTCATTCCTACATAGCCTGAGTAACTTCTAAGCCTGTTGCCTCATGTGCAAAATGGGACTAAACTGCTTGCATGCTTGGGGTTGTCTTATAGCAACTGTAAACCACTTCCCACTGTGCTTTTAATCTAGTGAGCACTTCTGCAGGGTACTAGCTGCAGGGCATTTATTTGCTATAATGCCTAGTGGGCTGTTGGAGCAAAGAGAAAGTATGGTTTTCTGTGGTTCTGACCATGCACCGTTCTTCCCAGGTCACTTTTCAATAGGATGGACTTTGAAGACTTGGGGTTGGTAGTAGATTGGGAACATCACCTGCCTCCACCTGCTGCCAAAGCTGTGGTTGAGAACCTTCCTAGGAGAGTCATCAGGGGCTCTCAGGCCGGTGAGAACACTAATTCTTTCCACTGTTTGGGGCAGGTTTGTCAGACCCACTCCCTCCCAAGCTAGACTGGTCTGGCCCTTCAGTTTTCCAGGTCAGGTTGGGGCAAGAATGTCCTTGAAGAGTGGGAGCTGGGAGGTAGGGCCTGTAGCGGCTCTCCTGATCAGCACTCCCTCCTAAAGAGCTCAAGTGCCCCGTGTGTCTTTTGGAATTTGAGGAGGAGGAGACTGCCATTGAGATGCCTTGCCATCACCTCTTCCATTCCAGCTGCATTCTGCCCTGGCTAAGCAAGGTACTACTTCCTTTTTCTCAGCCCTCACCTTGCCCTGGGCCCAGTTCTCAAGCCTCTCGAGTTCTGTTTATGAACTGTTAGGGGATCAGAAAAGGGAGAGGGGTAGGGGTGGGTATTGGGAGCAGGGGACGAATATTAACTTATGAAGACCAGACTTGGGCTGGAACACTGTCCTCCTTTCCTCAGACAAATTCCTGCCCCTTGTGCCGCCATGAGCTGCCCACTGATGATGACACTTACGAGGAACATAGACGAGATAAGGTAGGGGCTGGTGGTAAGTGGAGAGGGTGGTAATGGGGCCCCCCCGTCGCTGTCCTTTTGTTCTCATTTCCTACCTTAGCAGGTCTGGGTAGGCTTCAGGGTCCTTGGCTCTTGTTGTCTTCCTGGTGACTCTGGTGAGGGGCAAGAGCCTTGGCAATGCACATGCTAGGAGCCTGAAAACAGTGATAGCTCCATGATAGCTGTCCCATTGCTCCACCCACAGGCCTTCACATATGGCTCTTGCCCATTGTGCTCTCTTTCCTTCAGGCTCGCAAGCAGCAGCAAAAGCACCGACTTGAGAACCTCCATGGAGCCATGTACACATGAGGTGCCTGGGGCTGAGTACCAGTCCTCCACATCTTTCTCTTGCACCTCAAATCCTCATTAAAATTTTCTTTACCCACCCTGCACTGCATTGCTCACAAGCCTGGGCAGGGGTTCCGTACCCTCCATGAGGTCCCTACTGCTGTTGGGGAAGGTGGTCCTGAACCGCAGAAAGCACCAGGCTGTGTGTCCCTTCCTGTTAAGTGTACACACTGCTCAGTCTGGCCTGAGAGAAGTGGAGCCCAGGTCAAAAACCTGGCTACTAGATCAGCCAGGGCTTGGTCCTGTGCATTCATTGTTGGAGAGCAAAATGTGTCAGGGTCTGGCATCCAATAGTTACTTACAGATGGTAAAGAAAAAAAAGAGAGCCTACATCTGTCCCCTGCAATTTTTAGTAAATCTTGGAATCCCACAGGCTTTCTTTAGGTTCATTGTGAAAACTGCTCCTATCAGTTTGAAGTTGCTTTGTGGATTCCCTCCGCCCCCACCTCTGCCCCACCCCATTATTACCTACTGAGGAAGCAAACTTCAAACCACACTCTTGAGTAGAAGAAGGATCAGGTCAGTTCTTTAGACTGTTTAAAGTCCTAGAAAGGGTTTCAAGCCCTTGAGGGGTATTTGGATAGCACCTGGCAGTCTTTATTCTTGGCAGCCCTGTTCTCAAAGAGCAGTGGCCACTCAGGACTCTTTCTGGGGGCAGGAGATTTTGCCCATCCTTTGCCTAGGGAAAGCCAACCTGGGTTAGTCTCTCTCTTGACTCTTCAGAACAGACTACAAACATGCAAATTAGAATTCTTTTAATAGATATATATATCTATATCTATATATATGTAGATATATAGATATAGATATATATGTATATATATATATAAAAGTACTAAAATACCCACATGGTTCTGCTGTGTTATTTGCCCGAAAGAAAGAAAAGGGCAGAGTGAAGAATCCCAGTGCAGCTCAGTGGGCCCCAAAGTGGGCCTTCCCACAGTCTAAGGAGTGCCTATCCCTCCACCCCAAATTCTATCCTTCTTGCTGTTCCCAGCCCCCAATTCCTGCAGCAGGAAACCCCAGTGGTTTGGCTTCGGCACTGGGGAGTAGAAGGCACCTGAAGGGCTGGCTGGGTGAAATGAGAATATGTGACCTTTGAACATAAAAACAACAGTGCAGAGTAAGGGAGTAGGTTGTGTGCAGCCCAGGCACCTGCCGGGCCTGTTCCTCCGTGGCACGGGTGGGTGTGGGATGGCCACTGCTCCAGCAGCAAGGAAGCCTATATCCTGACAACACTTCCTCAAAACCATTTTTGGTACAAAATAAATGCAAAGTTATGAGGTGGGGAGCTGGTGAGGCTGGCCCGGCCACCCTCCGCAGACCTCAGATCATGGCGATGCTTTCGGGGGCACAGGTGAGGTGAGTGGAGGTGCGACCGCTCCCAGAGGACTTGGCAGCCCGGCCAGGGGCAGGCTGCAGCGCAGCCACCAGCGTCTCTGACGACACTGCTCCGAACTCATAACTGAAAGTGCCGTAGAAAATGAGGATGTCAATGACAAACACCCACTCGCACAGGGCTGCCCCATGCTGCAGCTGAGAGCTCTCGTGCATAAAGAAGACCGCACCTGGAATGGGGCTAAGGAAATGTTCAGTAGGATGTGTGGAAGCCTGTTGACACTCCTACCTTCCTAGATAGATAACTAGGCTGGGGCCAAGAGCCAGGTCTCACCTCCTGGGAGGGTAAGTAGGAAACCACACCAGGCAGTATTTTCTGGATATATGTGTACCAAGCTCTCCTCCAACCCCACAACGCCCCCCACCCCCCCACCCCAGGTCTTGGGTGGGGAAAGGCTGAGATAGAGGATTAGTTCCTGGCTGCCCTGTCCTGGAAGGATACTGAGGATCAGGGTGACAAAGGCGATGGCTGCCAGCACAATCCGCACGTAGGCCATAGCCAGGTCCTGGGGGGCAGTGGCCCCGTGGTAGCAGAGGGCACAGTGCAGGCAGACAAAGAGCAGCCCGGCGGAGAAGGCCACACCAGTTCCGATGTAGTGCAGAGACTTAGCATGATCCACCTGGTCCGGAGAAAGCACCCATCTGTGAAGCAGCCCTACCTCCTCCACCCCCATCCCCTTTCCCTCTCAGACCCCCCTATCCCCACCCTCAGCCTTGTAGGGCTGTCTCTGTAGCTTGGGGCAACCTTCAGCTGAGGGCACCCGTTCGTGAAAGTTCAAGAGGCAGGCAGGCGGGCACACCTGGAAGTTGCCGACCACCACAAGGCCCGCAGCGTTGGTGCAGCCTGTGATGAGTGTTGTGGTGTTGACCCAGGAATGACGACTCTGCTCCAGGAGCTGCCCGTAGCGCAGCAGGCAGATCAGAGCCACTGGGGGAAGACAGCACAGGTGGGGCCAGCACTGGTGCTCTCCTCCCACCCCATCCTGGCCCAGCCAGCCCACCAACTGCCCCGGCCTCTGCCCCTGCCCCCCACTCTGGTCTGAGGGCCAAAAGGGAATAGAAGGGCAGGTGGTGAACTGGGTGTCCTCAGCCTCCAGCCAGCAGGGTGGCTGTGTGAGACACTTTGGCCCTTGTTCAAGAACAGGAGAGATGTGACTCCTCTTGCCTTAGCCCTTGGTGGGGTGGGCCGCACTAGGCAAGGGCTTCCTGGGCCCTTCTGGGAGGGGGGTGGGGAAGTGGGTTGGATTGGGCTGGGCTGGCTAGGGGGGGCTGAGGGCACAACTCACCCATGAAAGCACCCATGTTGCCAATGAGGCTGAAGAGGCAGCTCTCTGGGGGATATGTGCCACACTTGCTGGGGGGGGGGGGGCAAGGACAGAGTGAGAGAGGAGCAGGAGCACTAGCACCCCCATTCTGGCCCATCTGTCTCTTGCTTTAACCGTGCCTGTTCCTTAGCAGCAAGCCACTGATTTAGGAGAAGGGCCAGTTGTGTTCTATAAACAACTGGCTGCAGGCTGGGCCCTCCCCCAAAGCAGAGCACATGTGTGTGATGGGTAAGGGAGTGCCCAGGATTGCTGGGCAGAGCCCAAGACTCCTTGGATTCCCTGAGACTGTAAAGGTCTGCAGCCAGTCTGGCTTTCCTTGGGCCAGAACTGGGCTGGGCAATCAGAGGGCTTCAGCTTAAATCCAGGTGCCTCCACTTACTAGCTGTGTGACCTGGACGGATGACATAACAGTCTGTTTCCTTGCCTATAAAACAGTGAGAACGATAGCTGCCTCAATGTCAGGATTAAACGGTGTTCTGCGCATAAAGCATTCAGCACAGGGCCTGGCACACAGTGATTGGCAAGTAGTATTGTTATTAAGTGCTTTTAATATACTTAGTATTTCTGAGACCCAGGGATAGGGGTTTGAGGGGCTGGGGTCTCCCTTACCTGCCCAGAGTCCAGGCCTTACCTGATGAGGGGGACATCATCCAGGGTGCAGCAAGTCTTGGGGCCCCCTTGTTCAGCGGGGTCAGGAGAGCAGGACTCGTTGTAGGACCTGGCAGGCAGGACAGAGAGTAGACTGGGGGAAAGGGGTTCTCCCAGCCTGTACCCTCCGGCTTCTCAGAGACTACCCTCCCAGTATTCTCTTGGCAGGGGCAGGAGAGCCCACCTCCCAGAACTGGACTGAGACAGATGCCAAAGGGGTGAAGGGATGGTGGGAAACAGGTGGATGGGCTTGAAGTCATGCCTGGGGAGGGGCAGGCATTGCCAGTGTCAGCTAAGAGCAGTGAGGGCCAGGGTCTCCAACTGGCTTGCTCACAACAGCCCCGACCCAAGAGGGAGCAGAGATGAAGGGAGCTTTGGAGGGAGGCTGTCTGCAGAGTGCGCCATACCAGTTCTCCACAGGGCATGCGTGGCGGTTCATCACGGCCATAGCATACCTGCGGGAGCAGAACTGTCACCTCACACCCGTGACCCTCCCAGCCCAGCTTTCCCCCCTACTGACTCTTCTCTCTTGATTCTGGCCCCATTCAGCCTCATTGTCCTTGTTGGGGACTCAAGTTGGGGTGGCCTGAGAACTGACACCACATCAGAATAGCATGGCCTCAAACTAGAGGACCTCGGGGTGTCCCTGGCTAGAAGTATGTCAGGGTCACCATACTGGACAGCATCGGTGCCAGCTCGCCCGAAGTAGCTCTGTGCCCAGGCACCAGGCCAGGCTTTGGAGACAGCTAGAGTGATCCTGGGTACCACCCCAGAGCCTGCACAGGACAAGGGGCTCTGTGTGTGCCATCAAGCTCCTGTTGGGTCCTGGCTGGGCCCTATCCTCCTCAGCCTGGGCCCATTCTGTCCCCCGTTGTCTTCCCCCTTCCCTCTATTTACTCACACAGTCCATAGGCCAGTGATAGAGAATGCTGACAAGCTGACAGGAAGGAGGATCCAGGCGGTCATGAGGGAGGGGAGCCAGGGTGGTGGTGGTGTGGGGGGAAGGGCAAGAGGTAGGTGGGAAAGAGGGGGCCGGCCCAGCTACCTTAGGGTACTTCGCCAAAACCATCAGCGGCCCAAGCCTGGTGGAGAGAGACAGGTCAAAGTCCAGGGCCCAGTGACTGGCCAAGGCCGGTGGTGGGCAGAAGGTGGTCAACACCTGATTCACAGCTTCTGCTGGGGCTCCGAGGGCCTACATTTTGGGCTGAGCCCACGCCAACACGTGGACACCTTCTGGCATCCCCCGGGGGCCTCCGCGTTCCACCCGAAAGCCACCGGTGGGCCCAGGCACTCAGGCGGGGCCGTAACATCTGGGGAGGGAGTCGCGCTCCCTCGCCCGCGGGACCGGGCTGGGGGAAGGGTGCGGTTAGGGCAGTCGAGGGGGCCGCGCCGAGGAGAGCCTGAGAGCGGGTGCCGGTCCCGGCGGAGCGGCAGCCACGCGCAGGCAACCACCTGACCGCCGGCGCCCCGGGGGAGAGGTGGGTTCGCGCAGGAAGCGCGGCTCGGCCCCCGCCCGCGTGGGCGCACGGAAAGCGCCCCGGGAGCCGGGGACTCGAGCCTCCCCAGGGGCCCAGTACGCACCTCCCTGGAGAGCCCCGCCGCCTCCGCTCCCTGCTCGGCCACGCCTGGTATGGTCTCTGGCTGCGGCCCTCGGAGCAGCCCTGGAAGGTTTAAAGGGCCCAGCGGCCCCGCCCCTGTCGCCCGGGCAGCGCCGCGCCGCCCGCCGGGACGTGGAGTCCGCGCCGGGCCGGAGACTACAACTCCCGAGCCCCCGCGCCCGCGCTCCGGTGCAAGCGTGGATGGCGCCCCGACTTCGGGGAACCTGAGCGCCGAGGGACTCGGGTGGAGGCTCTGACTCCGAGATGCCGATAGTCCCGCGTACCCTGTTCCTGCGGTGGAAGCTTCGGGAGGCGGGAAGCTCCGGGGCTGCATCGCTGTGATTGCCATCGCCTACAAGGCTGGAGGAAGCCTCCCTTCGCCGCTGGGCACATTTTTGCAGCCTGGACTGTCCGGCAGTAAGACTTCCGGGAGCCTCCCTCAATGTGGCCGGGCCTGCCTCTCTGTTCTGGGCGAGGTGGGTCCGCGGAGAAGCGAGCACAAAACCTTGGCTGTTAAGTTTCAAGTGCCTTGGATTTGGCTTATGCTTCCCCTCCGCCCAGCAAACCCTGGAGGAGGGCTACTTTCATCAGATACTTTTTTTTTTTTTTTAATGTTTATTTTTGAGAGAGACAGAGTATGAATGTGGGAAGGGCAGTATGAGGACAGAGAGGGAGACACAGAATCCGAAACAGGCTGCAGGCTCCGAGCTGTCAGCACAGAGCCCGATGCGGAGCTCGAACTTGGGACCGCTGAGATCATGACCTGAGCTGAAGTTGGACGCCCAACCGACTGGCCCATCCAGGCGCCCCCAGATACTTTTTATTTTCAAGGTACAAGTACACAAAGTACTGTCAGTGTCATGTTTCCCGACTGATGAGCGCTTACTCGAAACAAGGCCACGGAGATCAGTAGATATCCATGGTCACACACGGCCAGGTGTTGGTAAGAGAGGCAGGCTGGAGACCCAGAGCAATCTGGGAAGAGGAAACAGGATAGCGTGGGAATAAATTACCATTGGCTTCACCAAAATGTACAGGCCAAGGGTGCCTTCCTGGACATTCTTTTCATGATAAAAAAAAGAGTGGGAATACTTCTTTCTCACATACCCAAAGGGAACAGAGGCCCAGGATGCCAGGAACAGGGGAAGCTTAGGTGTGGCAGCACTGGTGAGTCAAAGGTAATGTGCAGAAACAGGGGCCCTGTACTGTGGGGAAAATGGAGATATACTGGGAAAGGGCTTGAAGGAGTGGAAGGTAAAAATAGAAACAGGAAATCTGTGGGAGAGCCCTTTTCTGAATTGCAGCAGGACAAGTAGTTAAAGCAGGGCCAATAAGTATGGCTGTGCAGAGAAATCACTGTACAATGAAATCACTGGCTGAATGGACTAGTGGGGTATAAAATACAGTCCACTTTCTGGGCGCCATGTTCTGTGCCCCAGAATACAGAGGTGCCTCTTGCTAATTCACAGAGAAGCACCACCTTCCTGCCCAGGTGTGTTCCCATTGGAGCAGACACCTTCTTTTCACCTGCCCAATGGTACTGTGAAACCTCAGCATTTCCTACCTCATTGGAAGTTTTGCAAGTCTTAGTCAACACTTAACTACACTCAGTTGAGCTGGGTTTGAGTTGCTGTCCAACCGTTATCATGGGAAGACCTGAGAAGCTACTTAGGTCCTAAACTGGCTGTTCTAATGTAAAGTAGAGGTAAGACAAGCACTCTAGAACTGTGACCGAGACAGATTTTGGCTTAATATGACAATCTCAGTAATCCCTAAAGTAGAATTACCCCAAGACAGGACTCCCTATGACAGAAGGGCTCTTTGTGTGTAGTCGGTAGGGAGGAGTCACTTATCAGAAAACAAGTGGGACCAGACATCTTTAATAGTCCCTTCTAGCTTTAATGCTACGTGAGTCTAGTTGTTATGCTCCAACCAGGACAGTTCTTAAAATAGTCAAGGCAAAGCAAGAGATGAGATTTCAAGTGCTGATTTGGTGGTGCTGAATGACTTTAGGGCAGGCATTTAATCTGTACTTCTCTTATGTACACAAGCGATTTCAAAACTCTTGGCAAAAACAGTGCTGTAAAAATAGTTAAGTTTATTGCTCAAAAAGAATACTGTTTTTGAAAAGTACCTTTCTTCCAGGATTTTCAAATAATTTGCACACTTCACTTCATTAATCCATCCACACAGCAGAAACATTGGAAATGAGGAAACAGAAGAACAGATGGCTTGTTACACATTTAACACCACAACTCAACCAGTTGAGCAACCAACCTCTCATCTGGTGGCACTGAGAAGGCAAAGGAGCCATTTACTCAGGTTTTTACTTCTAGCGTCACTCTAACTACTGGAGAAATTTGGGGTACGTGCCTATGGCGTCTTGGCCATCTGATTTCTCAGGGACAGGGCAGAATTCAATGAGGGAGCTTAAAATGTTTCAAATAATTGTCAACATTCCATGCTGATTCTCCCAGAAGGCTCAGAGGTAGGAAGAGAATTGTCTTCCTTCCTCTTCCTATATGCAAGGGCCTCAGTTACACTTGGGAACCGGCTGGGGATCCACTACTCTACTATCCACGCATCCTGGCAAATGCACAGCAGGCTGGATAGTCACTACCCCAAACGGTTTCTTCCAGCCCCACGGGCTGATCTCTAGTTGGCAGTGTCTTGCAGAGTGGATCATGAAGGTGGAATGCCCCTTTCAGAGTCTCATCCACAGGGAGAAGTGTTTGTTATTGCCCACATTGGTCCTACTGGCTGGCCAAGCTCCACAGACTCCTACACTCAGTACAAAAAGCTTTACGTTCTTTTCCATTCTTGCATTACATTCTTCAAAGACTTCTATGCTTGCCAACTGGCTAGAACTCAAACTCTAGTGTTTACTCTTATACAGCCGAAAGCCCCTAAAAACTCCAGATTCCTTCTATTTATAATATCAGCCATCATGGCCCAGGAAACACAAACCCTTAAACTCCAAGGCCTACCCTCGGTAAGAACATTCAGGGGCGTGAGATAGGTCTATGAGGCTCCCAGGCTTTTTTTTTTTAGACAGCCAAAAAAGTACCTAGTCAAATTAGGACTGATTCTGAAGCAGCCTGCCAGAAAGCTCCAGTTAGTCCGACATGGTTGCCACTGTACCAAATAGCCATGGCAGACCTTTCTGTGACATCTCTAGAGCCCATGGGAAATGCTCTGGAACATGCTCCTTGATGGCGAAGCACTGATTTTTGAAAACTGCCGGAAGATGTCTGGAGGCAAGTCTGGTGAATACACTAGATGGTGCCAGTACCATCATGGAGCCCTGCTGAGGGGTGGCAACAAGCAAAGAGCCTGAGCTAGAAGGCTGTCAGCTGGTAGAAGGCCATCACCAGAGAAGCATTTCAGGCACATCTGGAGCAGTGGCAGCAGCATCACCAACAGGCCTCCCCTAGAGGACAACCTCTCATTTCAGTACCAGGCTTAGTGGTTTCTAGTCCTGTTGCTTAAATTAGCTAAGAGTTAGGATGCTTTCTTGGGTGGAAAATATTTTATATGCACTTGATAAGCAAAATGCCTCAAGAAAAAAGCTCACAAACAAGAAGTTCCTGTGAGTCTCTTACCTGAGAGTGTGAGGATTACATGACAAACACATAAAAGGTCACAATAGGTACACACTTCCCTTCTCACAAACAGGAATGGAGGCTAAAATTTCAGGTGCCATGCCCCCAACCTCTTCTTCTGGTCTTGTTTCTAAATTCTGTAATAAATCCGTGAAACAGGCCATCCAGTTGTGAGAAGACAGATGCAAAAAGCATTTCCAGACTAGGAAGCCTAAGAGTTCCAGTGAAAGCCTATGTCCAAGTAGGAAGGTCAGTTGAAGAGCTGGAAGACTAAAATCCCTAGTCCTCTGAGCTGCAGGAAGGTTGGGGATAGAGTATGGCACAACCTCCCTGACCTGGGAGGCTCTGGAGGGTAGTTAACATTAGAAGTCAAAAGGCACTTCCAGCCAGGCTGAGTTAAGTAGAGGGCAGACTTTCTCCTCTGAAAGTACAACTGAGCCCAGGACTGGCAAGTTAAGGCATTTAACCTTAGGCCAGCTCTATGGGTCAGGAACCTTCTGGTCCTTGGCCTAACTTATCCACCTCACTCACCTTCCCAGAATTCCTCCGGTACTGCAAGCTGTGGCTTGCTAGATTCTAATGATGTAGTTTAAGTAGCTGCCTTGCCCCATTCCTGAGGCAGTAGATTTTCAGGGGTGTAGGGCACAAACCAACAGTGCCCTCAGGTGTCCTTTAAGAGAAAAGCTGCTGAGATGGAAAGGCCAGACTAATCTTGAGACCCTGATGTAGAGAAACCCCTGGGGCAGGGGGACTTTGGTTTCAAGAAGTCTTAGTGTTCATGGGCTCACTTAAACCCCATACTTCAAGTCACTGAGGTCAGGTCAGTTGCTGGAAATCTGAAGTGGCTTGGAACTGCAGTGCACAGGATGTCTTGTGGACTTCTCAGATCTCAACCTAACCCTGCATAAAGGAAAATGTTCACTGAGGTGAAAGCAGTGATATTCCTAGGATCTTTAGTCTAAGGATCTCAGTTTATATACTCTTGGGAGATAGGAAAGGAAAAAGACTGAGGCAGGGGAAGGGCAGAGGAAAGAGGCTCATTTTACTGCCCTTTGGGCCTTTTCTTCTTCCTCCTCCTCCTCCTCCTCTTCTTCTTCTTTTTTGCAACCACGGCTCTCAATAGGCAATTATTGCTTATGTTGAATTTCCCTTTGTATGTACATTCAAGACTGTTATATCACATTGGGAGAGTCGTTTCACGCTTGTTTTGCTGATCCCTCTCTAGCCTGAGCAGAGGATGGTCTGTTCACAGCTGGGGAGGCTGAAAACTGGAATCCTGTAGCCATAACCAAGGCAGGTTGTGCTGCAGGGAACCCCTGCAGTTTGGTTCTGCCATCATCTTCTAGCTCTATCTAGACAGTGCAAAGCAGGGGGGTGTGAGAGGAATCTGCAAAAGCCATACAATCTGCAAATGAAAATCTCCCACTTCACTGGTATCAGAGTAAGTGGGAGAGCTTGTCCACAAGGTAGACCTGCAGAACTCCCCACCTCCACAGTCCTGAGCAGTTGGGAGGTGCACAGTCATATTGGGAGGTAGGGTGGAACTCATGGATTCTGAGACCAAAAGAGGAGAGAATGGAAAGAACAAAGAAACAGCTGAAAAAAAAAAAGACCTAGGAAAACGTGGATGGAAGTGAGCAGAAGCTAGGAACAAAGGAACCATGAAGCAACAAACACAGTTCAGTGAGCTGGGTGGAGTGCAGCAGCTAGGTGTCCTATGGCATCTGACCTCAGTAAGAAAGCAGCATGTTAGCACAAGCTATTATAAACCTCAGTTCTCCCTGGAATCTCTGCTTCCAGGACACCAAGCTAGCCAAACAAAATTTTTGAATTCCAGAATACTAGGCTGGTCAAATGGGCCAAGATACAAGAAAGAATGGCTGCAAAGGAGGTGGCCAGGCTTGTCCCTGCAACACCTTATTCCTATGGATGTGTCAGCTTGGGGTGTGTCGGTGTGCGTGTGTGTATGTGTATGTCTCGAGATCAGTTCAAACTGGTCTTGGCACCCCCAAACCAGGAGTAAGCTCCCTGGGCAGTGAATCCAGCCTGGTGAGAATGCCTTCAGTCTGGTCAATGTCGGCTCTGGCGCTTTGCAATCTCCTCCTGGATGCGCAACTTGAGGGCCTCTCGCAGGGGTGGGTCCAGAGGCGTGTGTGCTGACACCTCCTCACTCACCCTTCCTGGATCATCGTCCTACGTGGAGGAAGAGTCGGGAAGCTCAGGGCCTGGCCTCTTCTGGAAAGGCGACCTGCCCTGTCCCTAGACAACACTCTCACAGAACTCCATTTGACTCATAGCTTCTTGCCAGTGCCTGTCATTTCCCAGGTGTCCCCTGTAATAGTGATTTTCACCTGGGGGCCACATGCCCTCCCTGTTGCCCGCTGAGAATCACTGTGTGACAGGTGTGAGTTGTGCTCAAAACATCACCCAGCAGTCTATGCTCCTAACTGGAGCCGACACTTCCCACTGGCCCTGAGGAAAACAGTGGCTGAGGCTCTGGCAGTGATTTCTAGCATGGCCCAGGACCTTCAGGCTGCAGCTGCTTCCACGAGGCATACCTGATACACGATAACTGAGGTGACCTCTCCGCTGTCTGCCTCATATTCTAAACAGAAGAGCTGATGGCCAGAAGGCTCTGGCTCGGAGCTGCCACTACTGCTGCTTTCACCGGATTCCTCACAGTCTGGATTGCTTGGGTGGGTAGAGCCATCTGGAGGGATGAATCACAGTGAGAGGAAAGAGGGGAGGGCTGTTGGAGCCCCTGCCCACACGTATGAAACATGAAAACATACCATAAAGAAAGTCCCAATCTTCCTATGGACCCTGTATGTGTGTGCATGTATTAAGTGTGCTGCCAATCAGTAGTTTCCTTTACCTTTGTATCCTTGCTCTGGGGCCAGCAGTCTTGTCACACACACAGTAGATATACAATGTACAGTCACATAGTAGATATACAATGTACCTTCGCAGGAAAGTAGTGGAGAGGTGGATACAGCCCTGCCTGGGTTCAAATACAGGCTCTGCTATTTATTAGCTCTAAGATCTTGGGCAAGTTACTTAATCTCTCTGTGCTTCTTTCCTGATTGTGAAACAAATGATAATAGTTTCCGACTTATGATATCCCATGAAAACTAAACGAATGAACATACCCAAGATCTAACACTAAACAAATTTGGTAATGCTAAACAAATCTAGTGCCAAGTTAGGTACTGTTATCTCTAGGTATCTGGGAAGCTTGAGAAATGGCTTTTATTGTTTTTCTTTAAAGAAAAAACCATTTTAAATAATGACTTTTGAGTTTCATTCCACAAGTATGTCCTGGTCAAGTACAGCTGTGCCAAGCTTTCTCTCCGTCACGGAGTGAGAACTCTCAAGTATAGCATGGTGGGCAAACCGGTAGACAAACAACTTCTTGCCGGCTCCCAGGTATTTCCTGTAATAGTGATGCTTAACTGGGGGCCATGGAGCCTTCCCTGTTTTCAGGGAGATTCAGGGAGCGGAGAATGGGGAGCGTCGAGGTGGGGGTTCCAGGAAGGGACGACATGAACTGAGCCTTGGGGAATAAAAAGTGTTTTTTTTTTCCATTTAAAGAAAAGAGCGCATAAAGGCTAAGGGCTGGGGGCCGAAAGAGCGCGCGGGCTGGAGGAGGCAGGCGGGGTGGGCGGCCTCACCTCGGTGTCGCGGCAGGTACACCTGCAGGTCGGGCTTTCGGGGCCGCGTCGGCGCCGGCGTGTGCCGCCTCCTCGCCTTCTCCTTGGCTGCTTGTTTCACCTTCTTGTCATAGTCGTCCCTGCGGGGAGCCGAGCGGGAGTCAGAGACTGCCGGGCCAAGCTAGGCTGGGGGTGGCGGCGGCGGGGCGGGGCGGTACCGGGCGAGTTGGTTCCGTCGGATGTGGTGCACGAAGCCGTGGCTCATGTCCAGACGCCCGCCCGGCTTGCAGCAGAGTCCCGGCCCGGGATCCGCCGTCGATTCCATCTGGAGCCTTGGGGTCGGAGCCGCCGCGAATCAACGGCCCCAACGGCCGCCCTCCCGCCTGGCGAGCTTCGCACCCCGACTTCCGGCCCCCGGCCCTGGACCCGCCCCGAAAGAGCCTGCCGGGCCGAGCGGCCCGGCGCGCGGAGTTGCCTGCGCGGGTGCTGGGATGGGGCATGCGCGGCTTCCACTCTCCGTCGGGGCTTTTCTTTGTGAAATTAGCAATAGGAAACAGGACTTAGGCTTACTGCTGATGCATCAGAAAATTCAGAAAAACACAAACGCTGACTCCACTCAGCGTTCGGTGTGGAGTCTTCCTTTGCTTTTTGTGTGATAAAATGCTGTGAAACTCCCATCGCCAGTTGCGTGACCTCAGCTATTGAGCTCTGGTGCTTCAGTTTTCTCATTTGTGAACAAGGTAACTGAGAGCATCTACCTCAAAAGAGGTTGTGAGGAGGTAAGTGCCCTGGCAGGGCACAGAGCAGCACCCCGCCACCAGGCAGCCCCAGGAAGACTGCTGGGGACCGGGACACCCCTTCCAGCCGGCGAAGCTCCTGAGCCCACCCTACCCGTGTCTTAACTGTCCCTGCAGAAGGACTCAGCGCTTGTAGAATATGCATGACTGGTTTTCTAGTCTTTTTTTTTTTTTTTTTTTTTTTTTTTTTTTTTTTTGAGGCTTACTTATTTATTTTGAGAGAGAGAGCAGTAGCACAGGAGTTGAAGGCGGGAGGGGCAGAGACAGAGGGAGAGAATCCCAAGTAGGCTCTGTGCTCTCAGCATGCAGAACCCGCCGTGGGGCTCCATCCAACACTGTGGGATCATGACCTGAGCCAAAATCGAGAGTCAGAGGCTTAACCGACTGAACCACCGAGGCGAGCCAACAGCTTCTACACCAATGAAAGGTTCCCCCTGTGTCAGCTGCAAATTTTGGGAAAGGTGGCAGTAGGCCCGCATGGTGTTCTCAGGCCCCCGCCCAGACCTAAAGGGACCACAAGAAGCGCAGCACTTCCCAGAAGTTTCTCCAGGGGAAATATGTCCACAATGCGGACTCGTAGAGAGCCCTGGGCTGGCTAACAGCGCCGCTCCTGATTGGATGCCTGCCGCGCGCTCTGGCGTGCTTTGAGCTTGCGCAGAACGACCCGGCCGGTAGTGGCAATGTCCGGTCGGTCCAAGCGTGAGTCTCGTGGTTCCACCCGCGGGAAGCGCGAGTCCGAGTCGAGGGGCAGCTCGGGTCGCGTCAAGCGGGAGCGAGATCGGGAGCGGGAGACAGAGGCGCCGAGCTCCCGGGGCAGCCCAGTGCGTGTGAAGCGGGAGGTCGAGCCTGTGAGCGCGCGCGAGGCCCCGACGCCGGTCGTCCCGGCCGTGCGAGTGAAGCGGGAGCGCGAGGCTGACGAGGACTCCGAGCCTGAGCGGGAGGTGCGAGGTGCGCGGGGCTGGGCCGGACGCGGGCTCCACTCTTGCGTTCTCCTTTAACTCTCGACTCCCTTTCCTTGGGAGTGAGGGTGGGGGTGGGGCATTCACCCTCCACTCGTGTCGGCGACAGGCCTCCACTGCGTTTTAACGAGGACAGCACTAGTCTTAGTGACAACCGCACCTTTGATGTTTTAACAGTAGAAATAACAGCATCTGCCCTTTATCGAATACCTAACGTGTGCCAGGCGCTGTGCTAATTACTTTTGTAAATAACTGGAAAATCACTTACTAAATTATGTTATCTCCTTCAGTGTTTACAAAACACCTGATTTGTGAGTTCTGTTGTAGTATCTGGAATGTGACCATGTAGCGTCAAGATCCTGAACCCTGGGCACCTCCGCCACACTGCTTTGCCATTCTTTACCTGGACTGAGTCACTGTGGTTTGGGAAAGTGGGTCTTACGTGGCTGTCCCTATGAAAATTAGTGGAGGTAGTTCTGGAGGCTGTGACCTTTGGGTGCCATTCTAACAACTGCTAGTGAGTCTTAACTCCCTTCCGTGACTGCAGCCTTTTGCCAGCTTTCTCTGGATTCCTGCTTCGCCTGACACTCTCTGATTCCTAGAGACCTCTTTACCCATCCTTGGCTTCCTTTTAGTGGGCTGCCGTTTCCAATTTGTTGATATCCTACCAGTTGTTAAGTACATTTCCACCACTTGTGAAGCTTTCCCTTTTCACTGCAATTACATTTCCTTCACTGAACTTGAAACTCCTGACTTGAACCTGTTCCTATATACTTGCTTTGTGGAGAGTTAGTAAAAGCCTACTGAAGTAGCAGGTGAATATATCACTATGCTTACATGCTAAGGGTGGGATTCATGGGAGGAGTTCCTAGTTCTCCAAGACTTTATAATTCTGCCTTTTGGTCCTGGTTATCTGTATATGATTATATTTTAACATTAACTCTTAAAGTTCTTACAGTCTTCTGTTTGACATATTTTTGTATTACGCGGAGGGTCCAGAATAGCACCTCACTCATAGAAAGTGCTTGATAAATATTCTTGAGTAATTAATAATTTCAGGGCATTCTTTGCCCTTCTTAAATACCTTATCAGCTTCTGGTTTCCCTTTCTTTGGAAGAGAAATTGTTTTTTAGGTATCTTGCTTAGTTGTGATAAAGGAGATTATTTTCTTTGGAACAGGCTAGAATCCCAGTTGCTATTCTGGCTTGTCCCCCCCCCCCCCCCCACCACCCCAACTCCCTTTTATTTTTATGGTGAAATAGATCACAGGTACTAAGATGGATTGAATATAATGCACAATTATAGTTTAAGGAAGAAAGAGCAATCCCTATCAAAATAACACCAGCATTCTTCACAGAGCTAGAACAAACAATCCTCAGATTTGTATGGAACCAGAAAAGACCCCCAATAGCCAAAGCAATCTTGAAAAAGAAAACCGAAGCTCGAGGCATCACACTCTCAGACTTCAGGCTGTATTACAAAGCTGTAATCATCAAGACAGGATGGTACTGACACAAAAGCAGACACTCTGATCAATGGAACAGAGTAGAGAACCCAGAAATGGACCCACAAACTTATGGCCAACTAATCTTTGACAAAGCAGGAAAGAACATCCAATGGAATAAAGACTGTCTCTTCAAATGGTGCTGGGAAAACTGGACAGTGACATGCAGAAAAATGAACCTGGACCACTTTCTTACACCATACACAAAAATGAACTCAAAATGGATGAAAGACCTAAATGTAAGACAGGAAGCCATCAAAATCCTAGAGAAGAAAGCAGGCAAAAACCTCTTTGACCTCAGCCGCAGCAACTTCTTACTCAAGACATCTCCGGACGCAAGGGAAACAAAAGCAAAAGTGAACTATTGGGACCTCATCAAAATAAGAAGCTTCTGCACAGCAAAGAAAACAATTAGCAAAACTAAAAGGCAACTGACAGAATGGGAGAAGATATTTGCAAATGACATATCAGATAAAGGGTTAGTGTCCAAAATCGATAAAGGACTTAACAAACAACACTCGAAAAACAAATAATCTAGTGAAAGAAATGGGCAAAAGACACGAATAGACACTTCTTCAAAGAAGACATCCAGATGGCAAACAGACACATGAAAAAAATGCTCAATCAACATCACTCATCATCAGGGAAAGACAAATCAAAACCACTATGAGATACCGTGTCACACCTTTCAGAATGGCTAACGTTAACAACTCAGGCAAAAACAGATGTTGGCGATGATGTGGAGAAAGAGGATCTCTTTTGCACTGTTGGTGGGAATGCAGACTGGTGCAGCCACTCTGGAGAACAGTATGGAGGTTCCTCAAAAAATTAAAATAAGGGGCGCCTGGGTGGCGCAGTCGGTTGAGCGTCTGACTTCAGCCAGGTCACGATCTCGCGGTCCGTGAGTTCGAGCCCCGCGTCGGGCTCTGGGCTGATGGCTCGGAGCCTGGAGCCTGTTTCCGATTCTGTGTCTCCCTCTCTCTCTGGCCCTCCCCCGTTCATGCTCTGTCTCTCTCTGTCCCAAAAATAAATAAAAAACGTTGAAAAAAAAAATTAAAAAAAAAAAAAATTAAAATAAAACTACCCTACGACTCAGCAGTTGCTCTACTAGGTATTTACCCAAGGGATACAGGTGTGCTGTTTCAAAGGGACACGTGCACCCCCATGTTTATAGCAGCACTATCGACAATAGCCAAGGTATGGAAAGAGCCCAAATGTCCATCGATGGATGAATGGATAAAGGTGTGGTGTGTGTATATATATATATATATATATATATATATATACGATGGAGTATTACTTGGCAATCAAAAAGAATGAAATCTTGACATTTGCAACAACATGGATGGAACTGGAGGGTATTATGCTAAGTGAAATTACAGTCAGTCAGAGAAAGACAAATATATGACTTCACTCATATGAGGAATTTAAGATACTGAACAGATGAACATAAGGGAAAGGAAGCAAAAAGAATATAAAAACAGGGAGGGGAACAAAACATAAGAGACTCTTAAATATAGAGAACAAATGAGGATTGCTGGAGGGGTTGCGGGAGGGGGGATGGGCTAAATGGGTAAGGGGCATTAAGGAATCTACTCCTGAAATCATTGTTGCACTATACGCTAACTAACTTGGATGTAAATTAAACAATAAATAAATTTAAAAATATATATTAAAAAAATAAAGAAGAATGAACATTTACATCCTTAAATTTACCACTTGTCAATAACTGTGAAGGGTTTGAGATTTTATTTGCAAGCTGCCTAATTAGCCTGCTACAGTTTTTTGGATGCTAATGAAGATGGGACTAGTTCCTATAGTGTCATTTCCCACAGTGCAATATGAAGAGGACACATACTCACAGTGGGTGGCCTTACTGGAGAGGAACTCTGGGCTTACAGAACTTAAATCTTTCATAATAGTCTGAATTTGCCTCCCCTTTGCTCTGTAGGGCGACTCTCTGTCTTCTAATGCTGTTTGGTACACAAATATTCTTGACAAGATAGTCTGGAGGCAGACAGTGCCTTTGATCACAATATGGGCAGAAACACGAGAGACCTATGGAGAATTGTCTCCTAATGCTATTCAGCTTAAGAAGCTGAGTGGTATGTAACCAGTACCTTAGAAGGTCCCTTAGGCCCCTTCCTAGTTGTATTTGCCTTCCTTGTTTGGGAATTCACTATTCTATATATTGGAATACTCTTATGTGCTATTTTGAATTTTTTTTCATTTCTACTTTTATTTATTTTTTAAGTTTCTTTGTGTTAATTTTTGAGAGAGAGAGAGGCAGCACAAGTGGGGGAGGGACAGAGAGGGAGACATAGAATGTGAAGCAGGCTGCAGGCTCTGAGCTGTCAGCACAGAGCCTAGTGCAGGGCTCAAACTTGTGAACTGCGAGATCATGACCTGTGCCGAAGTTGGACACTTAATTGACTGAGCCACCCAGGCGCCCCGTATTTTTCGTTTTACTTCATATATGTATCCCTAAGTAGTACTGTGTTTTATTTTGTATTTGATGTAAATGGAATCATATGTATGTGGTCTTCTGATTTACCTTTTTTTTTTGCTAACCATATTTTTGAGGTTCATTCAAATAGATATTCATGGCTACATAGTGTTCTATTGGTGATACCAGAATACATTTATTTATTTTATTTGTGGCGGATATTTGGTTTGTTTCCAATTTGGGCCCTTTCAGATATGCTGCTATAAATATTTTTAGTTAAGCACTTCCAGTGTACATGTGCAAAAGTTTCTCTCAGGTTTATAGGTAGAGATTGCTGGGTCAGAGTTCTGCATATTTTCAACTTTGATCTTGCTGTACTATTTTCTAAGAGGTTGTAACAGTTTACATTCCCACCAGCAGTTACAGGAACATTTCAATTGCTCTATGTATTTGCCAACACTTGGAATTTTCTGATTTTATTTCTTTCTTTCTATGGTAGATATGAAGTGGTGTATTATTGTCCAGGGAAATTTGCATTTTCTTGGTTGTTGAGGATATTTTCCTCATTTTCTGTTGGGTTGTCTTTTATTGTTTCACCAATTTCTTTATGTAATCTGCAAATGAATCATTTTTTGGTTCTATGAGTTTCACATATATTCTCCCAATTTGGCACTTGTTCCATTAGTGGGCTTTTTGGTGTATTGCCATGCCTCCTGTGTAGGAGCTCATCCTGTTTAGTTTTTCTCATTTCTGGGTTTCTTTGTACTAGTAGTTCACCCTGAGTACTGGTTTCCCATTTTCACAGCCTGTGATGATTTTCCTTTCAGCAAAGAATGGCCGCGTGGATTCTGAGGACCGGAGGAGCCGCCATTGCCCGTATCTGGATACCATTAACAGGTTAGTAGGACAGGGATGCCAAGGGCAGCACAGAATGATGGAATCTATGCAGGAAGTGCATAGATTTGACTCTATGTCAAATGATCACAAATTTTATTCTTTTTAAAGCTTTCTGCCCAGAAGATTGTGCTTCTTGACGTATTTATTAATCTTTGTTTTTTAATATAAAGTGTTAGAGGGCATTTTTTTTTAAGGGTGGGCACATGCATAAAGAGCTTTTAGCTTAGTTTGAATTTGTTTGGTGGAATAACAGAGTGCATAGTGTACTTAAAATGACGGTAACAAATTTAAATATTTTTTGAGCAATCACTACGTGCTAGGTACTACTCTAGGTGGCTGGAATTCAACAGAGAAAAGAAAAACAGATATGTCCTAAAACAGGTAGTCACCTCATCCCTGTTTCTTTTCTTTGATTCCAGATGGCATCTTACAGTGCTTTTCAACTTATGCTCTAAGGTTGTAGTGCTAATAGAAGTTTTCTTAGTAGTGGAGTTACTCTTCATTTTTTTTTATTTTTAATTTTTTTTTTAACGTTTATTTTTGAGACAGAGCATGAACGGGGGAGGGTCAGAGAGAGAGAGAGGGAGACACAGAATCTGAAATAGGCTCCAGGTTCTGAGCTGTCAGCACAGAGCCTGACGCGGGGCTTGAACTCACGAACCGTGAGATCATGACCTGAGCTGAAGTCAGACGCTTAACAGACTGAGCCACCCAGGCGCCCTGTGGAGTTACTCTTTATAAGGGCTAGCTGTTGTGGCAGGCACAAGCCATTTATGGCTAATGAGGACTTGAAACATGGCTTGAGGAACCAAGTTTCAAATTTTATTATTTTTTTAAAATGTTTATTTTTGAGAGAGAGAGAAAGAGAGAGCACGAGAGCATGTGCACAAGTTGGGGAGGGGCAGAGAGAGAGGGAGAGAATCCCAAGCAGGCTCCACACTGCCAGTGCAGAGCCCGACCCAAGGCTTGAACCCATGAACCGTGAGGTCATGACCTGAGCACAATCAAGAGTCAGATGCTTAACTAACTGAGCCACCCAGGTGCCCCAAATTTTAATTATTTAAATTGAAATTTCAGTATCAACTTGTGGCTCTTGCTTCCTTTAATGGACAGTATAGCTTTACTGGGACCAGTACCAATTAATTAGAGTTAATATTTGAGGAGAAATCTCTTTGTCACCTGTGGATTCAATAAAAGTAAAGTTTTTTTGTCCCTTAACCTACCTGGTACTCATATAGCATTACTTTGCAGTTGAATAAGTAGATCGATTTGTAGGTATTCTCCTAATATTCAGGTTTCCCATTTACTTTTATGGACAAAAATAGGTTTTTCTTCTATAAAAGGGTTTGTTCACTCTTGATATCCTTCCACCCCCAGCCTTTTAATTTGGAATGCTGTTGAGGTCCTGTCACTTTAGTCCTACTTGTAGCTTTTCTTCCAGAGAAAGCGACTGCAATGAAAGGTTCTCTACTGGTTGTAAATTTAAAAAAAAGAAAAAAGATGGTCACTGGCATTGTGTGTCTAGTACAGATACTTTTTTTTTTTTTTTTTTTTTTTAATTTTTTTTCAACGTTTTTTATTTATTTTTGGGACAGAGAGAGACAGAGCATGAACGGGGGAGGGGCAGAGAGAGAGGGAGACACAGAATCAGAAACAGGCTCCAGGCTCCGAGCCATCAGCCCAGAGCCTGACGCGGGGCTCGAACTCACGGACCGCGAGATCGTGACCTGGCTGAAGTCGGACGCTTAACCGACTGCGCCACCCAGGCGCCCCTAGTACAGATACTTTTTGATACTGCTTTGGGACTTGGTGGGTGAGGTTGTTATAGTAAATGTTGAGGGGAGGAATAGTTAATGTTTCCCACAGTTTATAGAAGGTTGTTGAACTATCTCTGAAGGATGCTATGTGACATTGTGCAGTGTGGAGCCAATGCTGCTTCTCTTGAGTGCTTTCCTAGACCTCTGTCCCTATTAATTGTTTTTTTCTTTGGTTTGGTTGTTTTAGGAGTGTGCTGGACTTTGACTTTGAGAAACTGTGTTCCATCTCCCTTTCACATATCAATGCATATGCCTGTCTGGTGTGTGGCAAGTACTTTCAGGGTAAATAAGCATTGTGCATTTTATTTTATTTGTTTTAAATGTTTAAACAATGTTTATTTGTTTTTGAGAGAGAGAGAGAGAGAGGGATCGTGAGCTGGGGAGAGGCAGAGAGAGAGGGAGAGAGAGAATCCTAAGCAGGCTCCATGTTGTCAGTGTTGAGCCCTATGTCGGGGCTCGATTTCATGAACCGTGAGATCATGAGCTGACCTGAGACCAAGAGTCAGATGCTTAACTGACTGAGCCACCCAGGCTCCCCAGTGTTGTGCATTTTAAACTTGTGAAGTTTTCAGTGCCAGCTACAGGTCTCCTCTAGAGAGATTTTTTTTTCTTCAGTTTTTAATGTTTATTTTTGAGAGAGAGACAGAGCTCAAGTGGGCGAGGGGCAGAGAGGGAGGGAGACACAGAATCTGAAGCAGGCTCCAAGCTCTGAGTTGTCAGCACAGAGCCTGATGTAGGGCTTGAATCCATGAACCGTGAGATCGTGACCTGAGCTGAGGTTGGACGCTTAACCAACTAAGCCACCCACCCAGCCCTCCCTAACCAGTGTCTTAATGCCATCCAAGGAATAAAGTACTAACGTGCTATTCTTTCTTGCTAACTTTTGTGGTGAGAAAAGTTCATGTAGGAGATTCATTGCACAGATGGTGTAGTACTTTGTTTTTGCCGATATTAATACGTTTCAGTACAAAATACTGAAGGAAAATCAAATCTGATTTGTCTCTCTCTGGCATCTGCCCTACACTGCCTTTCATTCTTCCCTACAGGCCGGGGTTTGAAGTCTCATGCCTACATTCACAGTGTCCAGTTTAGCCACCATGTCTTCCTCAACCTCCACACCCTCAAGTTTTACTGCCTTCCAGATAACTATGAGATCATTGATTCCTCGCTGGAGGATATCACAGTATGTATCCAGGAGGCTGGTTTGGAATTAGTTCTCTTGGGAGCCAGCCTAGGGCTCCTGGGGATCTGCCCGCCCCAAGGTTAGGGAAGAATCTCCATTTCTCGGGCTTGGAGAGGCTTCTTTCCCTTTGGGAGCAACAAGACAGACCTTAGTAAGAAGGTCTGGATTCATAAGTGTGGCCTATGGTCTGCAATCTAGCGGCTGTTTCTGCTTCTAACATTGTGGGTTAGGACTAAAGAAATGCAGCTACTTTCTAATTGGGGTGAAAGCATTTTTGTGAAGTATATTACCTTCCACACTTAAGAGGAAGGATATGAATTAGGCCTGGTGTAGGATAGTGGATACCAAGCTGCATACCAGCTCATGACTACTTTTGATATGATGCAGCCCAAATGGCCAGTGCCTCCCATCTGTGGGCTCTGGTGTGTGATCTGTGCCAAGAGTCATTGTACTTAGGAAGAGATCATAGAAAGTCTTCTTGGGTTTGATTAATGTTGGAACTATTGATTATTGTTTATTTTTTAGCAAGTGTCTGTGTATTCATGCTGAATGCTTTGTTCATTTTTAAGGAAAGCTTAGTGTCGAGTGTTTGAAACACTATGCTACTTTTATAAATTTTATATGCCTGTTAATAGTTGAGGTTAAAGTAGTTATGGATAGTAATTAGAGAGAGGAACTGAAGTAAGTACAAGGTCCCCAAGAGACTTAGTAGAGACCTCTCTTCAGCCCTTTATGTGATGACCCTTATGGGTCTAGGACCGGGGAAGGTTCTGCTCCTGCCCTTCCAGCCATAGGGAGTATGAGATCTCAGATTTGCACAGAGGTGGGGAGGCATTCCTGCTTCTGCGCTGGGTCCATACCAGTCCTGTGTGAGGTCTCACCCGGCACTCAGACTCCTGCTGCCTGCAGAGACGTGTGTCCTCCAGTTTTGGACCGTTTATCATGGAGTTGGCCAGATGTGAGGTCTGAAGAAAGACCTGGGGATTCAGTGATTTTGGGTTAAACACAGAGATCCACTTCTAGATTAGTAAGGAGAGGGCCTGTTCAATGTTACCTCAGCTTTTATACCTATTGTTGGGAGCTCTTTGGTTGGGAGCCCTTTGGTTGTGTGATGAGACATTCATGACCAAAGTATTTTTTGTTTTTGACAGAAATTGCTATTTCACATAGCTCTTGTGAACTCCGTAGACAGTCCTGAAACATCTTGGAATTTTCTTTTGCTTTGCAGTATGTGTTGAAGCCCACTTTCACAAAGCAGCAGATTGCAAACTTGGACAAGCAAGCCAAATTGTCCCGGGCATATGATGGGACCACTTATCTGCCGGGTATCGTGGGCTTGAATAACATAAAGGCCAATGACTATGCCAACGCTGTCCTTCAGGTAGGATCAAGATGGGAACAGTGATGGGGAGAGGAGGTAACCTGAGAACACTGTGAAGGTCAGCCAGAAGTGACTGCCTTCTGGTAGAGTCAAATGGTACCTGGAGACACCAAGTCTTGCTGAGGATTCTACTTAACTATTTGCACCAAACATAACATTCCTATGTCTGCTCAAAGGGCTGTTGCCCGATGGTGAGGCTTTTTCTAGCCTCTGGAGTTTTCAGGGAATGAAGGATAGAATGAGTGTGTGGCCTGGCAGTACTGAATAAGAAACACATGTGTTAGATGATGCATCTTTTCTTTTTTTTAATAGCGCAGATGTTCCTTGTGCTGGCTATCTGAGGTCTTGATCCTCCTCCTGCGCTTAAGCTCCAAAGTGGGGCATACAGAAAGCCAAAGTCTCCTGTTTGCAATTAAGTTTTGTTTTCTAAAAAATTAACAAGTTGGGGTGCTCGGGTGGCTCAGTTGGTTAAGGGTCCGACTCTTGATTTTGGCTCAGGTCATAATCTCACAGTTCGTGGGTTTGAGCCTTGCATTGAGCTCTGTGCTGGCAGTATGGAGCCTGCTTGGGATTCTTTCTCTCTCTGTCCCTTCCCCACTCTCTCAAAAATAAATAAACATTAAAAAATTATATGAGTATTACATATACATTGTAGAAAAATTAGAACATGTTAGTAAGCACAATTAAGAACATTAACAATAATCTTGCTTCATTGACCACAAAAATTAATTAAAATTTATAAACATAAACACTTAAGGGATGGGTGGAAGATGTAGAAAGTATAAAGAATGAAGGCTTCATTCTTTCCTTTCTCTAGTACTCTGTCCTGCTTAAAATGTATGAAATCAATACAGGCACACTTTATTTTATTGTGCTTCACTTTATTGTGCCTCACAGACATTGTGCTTTTTACAAATTGAAGGTTTGTGGCAACCCTGTGTCAAGGAAGTCCTTCAGCACCATTTTCCTGGCAACATTTGCTCACTTTGTGACTATGTCACATTTTGGTAATCCTTGCAATGTTTTAGGCTTGTTACTATACATATAAAATATACATATATATGTATATGTGCTGTGTGTATATATGTGGTCATATACATATACTATATATGTATATGTATATTTTGTAGCTTATTTATTGGGGGGACAGGGCAGAGAGAAGAGAGAGAATTCCAAGCAGGCTTTGCAGTGTTAACACAGAGCCTGATGTGGGACTCATACCCACGAACTCATGAGGCCATTACCCGAGCCAAAGTCAAGAGTCAGATGTTTAACCAACTGAGCCACCCAGGCACCCCTGTTAAATATATTTGAATCGCTGCAATTTCATGGTAAAACTTTAGTGGATGAGGAGTTGCTTCTTATGTCTGAGCAAAGAATAGGGTTTCTTGAGATGGAATCTACTGGTGAAGACGCTGTGAGGATTGTTGAAATGACAAAGGATTTGGAATGTTACATAAACTTGGATGACAAAGCAATAACAAGGTTGGAGAAGATTGACTCCAATTTTGAAAGTTCTGCTGTGGGTAAAATACTAACAAACAGCATCACATGCCAGGGAGAAATTGTTCATGCAAGGAAGAGTCTGTTGATGCGGCAAACTTCATTGTCATCTTGTTTTAATAAACTGCTGGAGTCACCCTGGCTTCAGCAACATGATCAGTCAGTAGCTACCAGCATGGAGGCAAGATCCTCCACCAGTATAAAGATGACTCACTGAAAGCTCAGATGTTGGAGGGCATCTGGGTTGCTCAGTCAGTTCAGCATCTGACTCTTGATTTCAGCTCAGATCATGATCTCACAGTTGCTAAGATCAGGCCCTGCATTAGGCCCTGCGTCAGACTCTGCACTGACAGTACAGCGCCTTCTGGGGATTCTCTCTCGCTCCCTTTCTCTTTCTGCCCCTCCCCCTTGTGGGTGCACATTTGCTCTCTCTCTTAAAAAAATAAATCTTAAAAAAAAAACCTCAGATGATAGCATTTTTTTTAGCAATAAAGTATTAATTTTTTTTAACGTTTATAGATTTTGGAGAGTGGGGGAGGGGCAGAGTGAGAGAGAGAGAATCCCGAGAAGACTTCACACTGTCAGCGCAGAGTCCTACTCGGGGTTTGATCCCATGAACCATGAGATCATGACTTGAGCCGAAATCAGGAGTTGGGCGCTTAACCGACCGAGCCACCCAGGTGCCCCTAAATTACTTAACTTAAAAGTATTTTTAAATTAAGGTATGCACGTTGTTTTTTTAGACATAGGCTATTGCACACTTAATAGACTATAGTATAGTAGAAACATAACCTTATGATGGACTGGGAAACCAAAAAATCCCTTTGACTCTCTTTATTGTATTATTAGCTTTATTGTAGTGGTCTGAAACCTAACCTATGCCTGTACATATTCTTGTTCAGCATCTTTAATGATTACATGTTAATTCAATTCGTGAATGAATTATAGTTTATTTAACCATCATTCTTGTATTAATGCATTTAGGGCCTAGATTCTAGGCTGTAAGCTGTTTGTAGCAATTTACAAACCCATCAGCAACACAAAAGAGAGTTCTTCATCTTGCATTGTGTCTGTTACACTGTTATTTTTTTCCCATTTTGATACATTTAACTTATCTTTTGTTTATTCACTTCTGAAGTTGATTACTTGTATTTTTTCAAGTGTTGATGGGCCGTGTGCTCATTTTTCTGTTGGTAGTTTATTTTGCTGAACTCTGAAAAATATATATTAGTGTTTTTCTGTTATATATGTTGCAAAGATTTCCTTCTAGTTCTTATTTGGCCTTTAAACTTTGATTATGGTATTTTTACATAAAGAATTTGGATAAAAAATTATGAAAGTGTATCTGTCAGTTTTGGCATCTGCCACTGATGTCATACCTAGACCCTGGAAAGGTTAAATGCTTAAGTAGAGAGAAAAAGACTTACAGGTTGAACAGATTGGATTTGAACATGGTCAGTACAGTTAGCCTTGGCTTTGTGAGGGGTTTTAGTTCCCATAGGAAGTTTTTATTTTTAAAATAAGTAGACGAACAAATCCTCTGTGATATAATTGCCACTACAATGGGATTGAATGGACGAAGTATTCCATCTGGAGGCTGAATGATTTCCGTCTGACACATACTTTTTTGTATTGTTGCTGAAAGCAGAGAGCAACCTCTCTCCACAGCTTGGATAAGTGAGAACTAGGATGAACTTTGTCCATACTTCTTTATTTATTAATTTATTTTTGTAAAGTTTATTTATTTTGAGAGAGAGAGTGCATGTGTGCACACATGTGCAGGGGAGGGCGAGAGAGGGGAAAGGAGAGAGAAAATCCCAAGTAGGCTTCACCCTGTCAGTGCAGAGCCCAACATGGGGCTCGAATTCACAAACTGAGATCATGACCTGAGCCGAAATCAAGAATTCAGTGCTCAACCGACTGAGCCACTCAGCCCCCATACTTCTTTCCTTTCGATAATAACCCTTTTTTTTAGTAATTCTCTAGGCATGAAGTCCTTGTTTATTTAGGTGAGCTAAGCTTGTAGGGGCTTTCCCAATCATCTCTGTTGCAGTGTTCCCTGTGTCCTGAGTTGTCTTCCTCTAAGATGCCTAGGTTTATTGTATTTAGCAGAAACCTCTATCCTCCTTTCTAAACGGATTACCTTGCCAAAGAAAGTTGTGCTAATAGTAAGCACAGTGCTGTTAAGGATTCACAAACCCATCAGGAGGGACCTGTAGGGAGATGGCATTTATTTAGGGTCTGTTCTGTGGTTTCCCTCCCAGTTTTGTAGCTCATACTAATGAGCATTATTTCTTCCTGAACCAACATGGCTAGTCTTTATCTTTCTTTAATGAGGTAAAATTTATTATTATTATTATTATTATTACTATTTTAATTTAAATTTTAGATAACATACAGTGCAATATTGGTTTCAGGAGCAGAATTCAGTGATTCATCAGTTACATACAACACTCAGTGCTCATCATAGCGTGTACCCTCCTTAGTACCCATCTCCCACCCACCTCCCTCCATTACCCATAGCTTGTTCTGTATCATTAAGAGTCTCTTGTGGTTTGTTTCCTTCTCTTCACCCCCCTGCCCTGCCCATTCCCATATGTTCATCTGTGTTGTTTCTTAAGTTCCACATATGAGTGAAATCATATGGTATTTGTCTTTCTCTGATTGAGTTATTTTGCTTGGCATAATACATTCCAGCTCCATCCATGTCATTGCAGATGGCAAGATTTCATTCTTTTTGATGGCCAACAAATACTTCATTGTGTTTATATACACCACATCTTCTTTATTCATTCATCAATCGATGGACATTTGGGCTCTCTCCATAGTTTGGCTATTGTTGATAATGCTGCTGCTGTATACATTGGTGTGCATGTACCCTTTTGCATCTGTATTTTTGTATCCTTTGGGTAAATAAATACCTAATGGTGCAATTGCTGGATTGCAGAGTATTTCTGTTTGGTAAAATTTATTTTTGTTCTCCTAAACCTTTTGACCATTTTTGATCATAACAGAATTAATCACTTTTATATATATGTTCATTTTGTATCATTTTTATATATAATTATATTAATTTTTGTTATTTTATTTTATATTTATTTATTACCACTCTTTCAATAAATACCACACTTGGGAAAAACACCAAACTTTATTAAGATAACTTTCATGTTATTGAAAAAAAATTTTTTTAATGGTTTTATTTATTTTTGAGAGAGAGAGAGACAGTACTAGTGAGGGAGGGACAGAGAAAGAGAGAGACACAGAATCCAAAGCAGACTCCAGGGTCTGAGCTGTCAGCACAGAGCCCAACACAGGGCCTAAACTCGTGCATGGCGAGATCATGACCTGAGTCTAACTGAAGTTAGACGTTTAACCAACTAAGCCACCCAGGCACCCCATTTTTTTAAAGTTTTTTTTTTAATGTTTTTATTTGTTTTTGAGAGAGAGAGAGAGACAGAGTACTAGTGAGAGAGGGACAGAGAGAGAGGGAGACACAGAATCTGAAGCAGACTCCATGCTCTGAGCTGTTGACACAGAGCTCAAATTTTAATGTGCATTTGAGAGATGGGAGAAGTTTGGCCTCCAGATAGTTATCTCTGCCCTAGCCAAATGGAATATTTGGATTTCTAGCTTTTAATTCCTATGAATGCAAATATAGTCACAAACCTAATTAGAATAAATGAAGGAAATTATTAACTAAGTTGGTCAGTGAATAGGGACTTGAATTCTTTTTTTATAAAAAATTATCATTTATTTTTAGAGTGAGAGAGTGCACAAGAGAGGGAGGCAGAAGGGGAGAGAATCTTAAGCAGGCTCCATGCTTAGTGCAGAGGCTGATGTGGGGCTCAATCCCATCACCCTGGGATTATGATCTAAGTTGAAATCAGGAGTTGGATGCTCATCCAATTGAGCCACCTAGGCGTCTGAATACTTTTTTTTTTTTTTTTTTTTTTTTTTTAAACTTCTTGTTTGGGTTGCCTGGCTGGCTCATTTGGTGGAACGGGTGCCTCTTGATCTCAGGGTTTTAAGTTTGAGTCCCATGTTGGATGTACAGATTGCTTAAAAAAAATTCTCTAAAAAATAAAAAAAATAATAAATAAAAAACTTCATATCCAAAACAAAGTATCTGCAGAACTGGACTTTATGTGAAACTTAGTACAGAGGATGTTTCTATAATAATGTGAACTTTAAACCTAAGCATTTCCTTTTGACTCTTTGAGGCCATCACAGGCCTGGTTCTATAACCCTTGGCTCCCAGGGTTGTGCATGGGGGCCCTTCGCAGGGGCTCTGGATTAATTGGCTGGAGTATTTGACTTCCAGGCTTTGTCTAATGTTCCTCCTCTCCGGAACTACTTCCTGGAAGAAGACAATTATAAGAACATCAAGCGTCCTCCAGGGGATATCATGTTCTTGTTGGTCCAGCGTTTTGGAGAGCTGATGAGAAAGCTCTGGAACCCCCGAAATTTTAAGGCACACGTGTCTCCCCATGAGATGCTTCAGGCTGTTGTCCTTTGCAGCAAGAAGACCTTTCAGATCACCAAGCAAGGTAAGGAACAAGTCATTCATATTTTTTCTTTTTTCTTTTTAAACCTTTTTTTTTTTAAATGTTTATTTTGAAGGAGAGAGAGAGAGAGAGCGCGCGAGCGTACGAGCATGAGTGGGGGGAGGGGCAGAGAGAGGAGGAGACACAGATCCGAAGCAGGCTCTGGGCTCTGAGCTGTTAGCACAGAGCCCAACGCGGGGCTGGAACTCATGAGCTATGAGACCATGACCTGAATTGAAGTCGGATGCTTAACCAACTGAGCCACCCAGGCACCCCAGTCATTCATATTTTTTGATGTTAGGGCAACAAAATTAGTTTGATGAGCAAATTTACTTGTACTTGCTGTAAACCTTGTAGTAACCAGGTGAGTATCCAGTTCATCATATGATTATGTTCCTGATTCTTCTTTCATCAGCCTGCCCTGTTCAGAGTCCTGAGATTTCAGCTGGAGAGAAAGTCTGTCATATGTAGTAAACTAAACTGTACGGTTCTGGGGGAAAACCAGGAGGCTGGGAAAGGTGCCAACCCTTAAGCACTTGCCACATTTGTTTCTCATTTTGTCATGTTGCAGACTAGATATTCCAATGACCTATTTTAACTGTTTTCATCCCTCCAAGTCCAAATAGTTATTGCCGTGTGAGTAAAGTGGACACTGTAGCTCTTACTACCTGGATCTCATGCAGTGTCCTCTGGCCTCATGTCAGTTTGTTCATCATCCATTCCTGTTGCTAGTAGGTTTTAAGGCTGCAGGGATAAGCAACAGTTTTTTTCTTCCAGGAGCTCCCATTCTAGTGGGGAAGATAGTTGTGTAAAAAGGTGAGCACAGGGTGGTAAGCGCTGTGATTGAGGAAGGGAAGTATGCTCTGGGAGGGAGCGTGGAGCAGGGAGCCCCGGCTGAGCACATGGGATGTCGGCTGGAGTCAGAGTGGAGGAAGAGCTAGCTGAGTTCTAGGCACAGAGGAGATAGGTTGGGGCTGGGCATTCCAGGTTAAAGAAGACACTGCCAACAGGAGCGTGGATGTGCCAGGAACAGACACAAGGCTGCCAGTAGCCAGGCGCTTGGATTCCAGGGGACAGTGTGAGAGCTGAAGTGGAGGTGCGAGAGAGGGACTGGATTGTCGGGTTTATGTGCCACTAGAAGGAGATGGGTTATATCCTGACAACAGTGGGGAGTCAGTGAAGGCTTTTAAGCCAAGATGTGATGTCAGATTTAGGTTTTATTTATTTATTATTATTATTATTATTATTATTTTAATGTTTATTTTTGACAGAGACAGAGTGTGAGCAGGGTAGGAGCAGAGAGAGGGAGACACAGAATCCGAAGCAGGCTCCAGGCTCCGAGCTGTCAGCACAGACCCCGACATGGGGCTGGAGCTCACGAGCCATGAGATCATGACCTGAACTGAAGTCGGACGCTTAACCGACCCAGCCACCCAGGCGCCCCACAGACTTAGGTTTTAAAAACAAGATTCTGGCCAAGGGGTGATTTAGAGGGGAAATTCAATACTGGCTTTTGATGGGTGGTGAGATACACATTTGAAGTAGAGATGATAATGGAAAGTCCTGGTTGGGTCAGAGAGCCCAGGGAGAGAGCAAAGATCAGAAGACTAAGAGCTTGACCTTGAGGAGTGCCAGCATTTAATGTCCAAATAGAGGAGGATGCCCAGAGGACTGGATGGTGTTGCTTGAAAGGAAGAAGGAAAACCAGGAATGTGGCATCATGCCAGCCACATGGTTTGGACTATACTAATTTGCAGCTTCGAAATGCCCCACCCTTCCTTCTCTTCCAGGGGATGGAGTTGACTTTCTGTCCTGGTTTCTGAATGCTCTACACTCAGCTCTGGGGGGCACAAAGAAGAAAAAGAAGAGTAAGTCATGTTATTTTGTAAATGGGAGCTCTTTTTTTGTTTGCTTCCTTTTATAGGCACTTTGCAACTTCCCATCCTTTTCTTAACTTTTTATTTTTTTGCATTAGGGTAGTGTCTGTGTATACATGGACTAAATTTTATTCCTGAATAGGTTCCTCTCCATTTTTAAAAATTAGGATATGGTTATATCCAATAGCATGTTTAATACATGGAAATAGATATAATAATGCTCTAAAATCCTGATCTAGTTCCAAACTGAGGGGCTGGGCAGCATGTTGTCGACTGCTAGTCTCCTGGCAGTGCAAGAGTTAATGTGAAGAGGACTCACTGCATGGTTTGCCTGGCTTCTAAGTTGACTGGTAAAGCAGAGTAAAAGCTAGTTCCTTCCCCTGGGCCTATGCTTGGAGAAATGAGGCTTGCCTCCATATTGATTCTCAGACTTTAAGTCCGATGGTCTCTTAACATCCATGTTGGCATAGCAGTAGTTAGACAGTTTTCATGAATGCCAGAAATAGTTGTTAGCTTAGAGAGTGCTGAGCTAGATAAATAATTTTGGAGACCTAATGCAGCTTTTTCCTTGTTCTTTTTCTCTGTTCTGCTGGTGTTAATGTTTATTGATGTGGAATTGTGGGCTGATGCTCTACCAGATGGCCCTACCACCTCTACCAGGTGTCTTCAACCTGTGTACATCCTCTGAGTTCTGTAACTTGTGTCCTATTAGGATTCTAGAACCCTGTTGTACTTTCTGTCTCAGTGCTTTGGTTCTGTTCTGCTCTGTCCCTCAGTCTGCATTTTTGTTTTATGTCCAGTGCAGGGTGGACTTTATCTTCCTTTGCACACAGCATAAGGTTATGGGAAAGTCTTTGGATCTATCTTGTTTTGCTTGTGATTTTTTTGTGATTTATAAGTCTCTAGGGTTTATAAATCATTCATTTCATTCATTCATTAAGATGCACTTAATTTTTCTCCTATGGGACAGGCCCTGTGCTAGAGGGTATCTTATGGAGAAGGCAGACACAAAGTAATTATTTACACAAATAATGATGAAGGTACCATGGTGGTATATGTTGCAAAGGTACTTCTGTGTTTACTGAGAGCTTTGAGTCTTAGCTGGACAATGCTGGTTTATTTCAGAAATTTAGAAGTTAGGACTATATTCTGGAAATGCTTTCCAACCTGACAGAATTTGCATTTTGATTTCTGTTTGTACAGCCATTGTGACTGATGTTTTCCAGGGTTCCATGAGGATCTTCACTAAAAAGCTGCCTCATCCTGATCTGGTGAGTGGGGGTTGAAACTGACTCTTGGCCTGATTTATCTTACCTGAGGGGATTCAGGGTTGACAGAGAGAGGCTTAGAGGTCTATCAAGGCCTCTTGCCTCAAGATGAGGTTCTACAAAAACACTTGTCAAGTGACAGCTCCTCGGGCTTTTGTTGTACCAGTGTGCTTAAGTTGGGCAGTTACGGTAGGGTAAAAGTCTTGCTGGTTTAAGTGGTCTGGCCATTGGGTGGTGCTGGTGTGATTTTTCAGAAAGCTCAGATAAGCTTTCTAGATCATCTAAAAGGGTTTTAAATAGTCTGGTATTTAAATACAATCTCTCTAGGGTCTTCTGGGTGGCTTAGTCAGTTGAACATCTGACTCTTCATTTTGGCTCAGGTCATGGTCTCAGGGTCATGGGATTGAGCCCTGTGTCAGGCTCTGCGCTGAGCATGGAGCCTGCTTAAGATTCTTTCTCTCTCCGTCTCCCATGCTTTCTCTCTCTCTCTCTCTCTCTCAAAAAATTTAAAAAGCCATCTCTCTGAGGATGGAAGTCCCTCAGTGTTTGCTTACTCTACCCAGGCAGCGATGCTGTCCATGAAATGCCCAGTCTCTTGGGCGCTGTCTTCACTCCGATACAAAATGAACAAAAACATTGTTTCTTTCTGTGTGTGGTGATATGCATACTGCTTGCATTCCTTCCCTCCTTTTTCTTCTTCCTCATTTCTAGCCAGCAGAAGAAAAAGAGCAGCTGCTGCATAATGATGAGTACCAGGAGACAATGGTGGAGTCCACCTTCATGTACCTGACACTGGATCTCCCTACCGCTCCCCTCTACAAGGACGAGAAGGAGCAGCTCATTATCCCTCAGGTGCCGCTCTTCAACATCCTGGCCAAATTCAACGGCATCACCGAGAAGGTAGTCCATTTGCACAGCTGCGCTGCTGATGCTCCTTTCTCTCTCTGGACTTTTTTCAGTTTCTTTTTATACTTGGAAGTCGCCACGTTTGTGGAATGCATTTATTATAAAGCGTATTGTGTGTATTGAGCCTCCCAGACTCCACGCTGTTTCTAGCTGGTCACCCCAACTCTTCGCTTGATTGGCAGTGCCCTCTCTTACACTTCTCATATGTTCCTTTCAGCCATCTGCCTCTGGGTAGGATGGAGAAAAGAGCGGGTATTTATGATAGTAGAAATTTTAAAATCTTTTAAAAAATGTAGTGTTAGTATTCAAGTGGAAAAAAATAGAGCTAAAATATAGATGAAATAATTTGTTCTTACTATCATATTACTTTTTAAGTTAAAAGTGTCTTCTTATCTACTGAGTTAACTGTTTCTCGGTTTAATTCCCTTCTTTATCCTAGACAAATTTAATCCTTTCTGTTCTTTACTGGGAGAATTTTATTCACCTGATGTCTCATTCCAAACCCTTTCTGTTCTTTCTCTTCATTAGCCAAGTTTCTTTTGTTTTCAGATATTAAATAGCAACAGAAAACTCACTAGACTAAAAGAGGAACTTTATCGGAAGGCATCTCTTGAAGGTCTTAGGGAGACTTCAACAGAGCAGGATTTGGGAAGGACAGAACTAGGGTGACAGGGTTCTCAGAAGTGGCGGTCTGTTGATTGTCCCTTGCACAGGCTGCCATTACCTTACTTCAGTTGCTCCAAGGCCCAGCCTTCTGCTACTCTGCTTCAGGATTCCTAGTGGGTTGAAAGGCCCACTTGAATCAGGTGTCCTTTCTGTTCAGGGATCCTGTGAATCAGGGCCTTTCCTTGAAAAGGCGGAATTGGGAGCTAGGCAGCTCACGCCTAAAACATGCCTTTACTAATCTCCATCTCTGTTTCCGTTCAGTATCCAAGTCCATTGTCAGGTACTGTTAGCAAGTTTAATAAGCAAAACAAGCCCTGGATATCCTTGTACAGTGGCACCTGCCCGTGTCACACCCACACACGTGTGTGCACACACACGCTCAGAGATTGGTAAGATGTCGAACACTGTCTTTTAAAGACTCATTTTGGGATGGTGAAAGAGAGACCTTAGGGTTTGTAGTAGCTCAGTTTGTTTATTTTATGGTTTTAAGTGTCAGAACCAGGAATCTAGACTCAGATTTTTCATCTGACTTTTTCAGCCATGCTACTTGGTCCCTCTTATCACTGTTTGTTCAAATTTAAGTAATATTAAGATTCCCATGAACCCTCAGTATTGATTTAAATTTATTCTTTTTTGTTTTTTGCAATGTCCTTATCATTTATATCTTTATATTTTAAGGTGATACCGTATTTAATGCATATGTACAAATTTTATTTTTTTTCTGCTTATTTTTTTACATCCAAGTTAGTTAATATATGGTGTGATTAAATTTATTCTTCTATGTTAACCACCTTAGTATGCATGTAAATGTTGGTATAAGCTCCTTACACCTACAGCTTGTAAGCAAGTATGAAATTATGACAAATTTACAATGTAGACAAACAAAACTTTGAGACCAATAAAATTAACAGTTCTATTACAATGTAATATGTAGTTAAAGCCAAATCGTTCCTTGCTATTTGAATGTGGTACTGATGTCCATGGTGAAATTCTTTCCTCAGGCTTTCTCAGGAACTCCTGAGAAACGTTTGTTAAGTTAGGCCGTGACATCACTTAGGTATTAAATCCTTCGCTAGTCTGAGAGATGATTAAAAAGAATGCTTATTTATTTATTTAATTTAAATTTTAGTTAATATACAGTGCTGTATTGGTGTCAGTGATTCATCACTTACATGCAGTACGCAGTGTTCATTATGAGTGCCCTCCTTAATACCTGTCACCCATCTAGCCCATCCTCTACCCATATCCCCCTGTCACCCCTCAGTTGTTCTCTATCATGAAGAGTCTCTTGTGGTTTGTTTCCTTCCCTCTTGAAAAGAGTGGTTTTGATGTCAACTTGATCATAGATTCAGATGTGGGCAGTGAAATCTCTTAGCATTTACCTGATTAAAAAAAATGTTTTGCTTTTAATACAGTATTTTATTTCAACCACACAGAGGTTACTTGATACCAACAAAAAAGACATTTTTTCCAGTAGTGCTTATACCCTTAGATGATCAAAGATTTACCTGAAAGGTATAGCTATGATGTGTGTACTAGAGACAGAAAGCTTATTTCTCCAGTGCTCTCAGGTTATGTATCATGTGACAAGGGAACTTGATTTTTAAAAAAGTAATGGCTTTATTGAGATATAATTCATACCCTATACATTTAACCCACTTAAAGTTATATAATTCAGTGGGTTTTACTGTATCCACAGGCATGTGCTACCACCACCACAATTAGTTGCAGAACATTTTCCTCATTAGTGTTTTCATTACCCTTTGGTTACCAACCTCCTCGTCTCCCCCAACCATAGGCAACTACTCATCTACTTTCTGTCTCTGGATTTGCCCATTCTGGACATGTCCTGTAATGGAATCCTTGTAATGTGCTCTTCTGGGATTTGCTTCTTTCACTTAGCATAATGCTTTCAAGGTTCATCCATGGTGTAGCGTGTATCACTACTTCATTCCTTTTTGTGGCCAAATTAGATCCCATTGTATGAATAGACCATATTTTGTTCATCCATTCATCAGTTGCTGGACATTCGGGATCGTTTCTACCTTTTGGCTACTGTGAATAATGCTGCCATAAATATTAGTCTACAGGTTGTTCTGTGAACGTGTTTTCATTTCTCTTGAGTGATGATTAAGAAGTGGAATTGCTGGGCTATATGGTAACTCTTATGTTTAGCCATTTGAGGAACTGCCAGACTGTTTTTCCAAAGTGGCTACACCATGTTGTATTCCCATCAGCAGTGTATGAGTGCTCCAGTTTGTCTACATCTTCACCAACACTTGTGAATTTACAACACTTGTGAATATATCTCACACTTGTGAAATACAACACTTTGTATTTCCCTGATGACTAATGCTGTTAAGCATCTTTTCACGTGCTCGTTGGACATTTGTATATCATCTTTGGAGAAATGTCTATTCAGGTCCTTTGTGCATTTTTAAATTGGGTTATCTTTGTATTATTGAGTTGTAAGAATGCTTTATATAATCTAGATACTGTTCCTTATCAGATGTCTGATTTTACAAGCATTTTCTCCTCTTATATAGATTGCGTTTTCACCATCTTGATAGTATCATTTGAAGCACAGAAGTTTCAAGTTTTGACGAAATACCGTCTAGGTGTTCTTTTGAAGCGTGTGATTTTGTTTTCATATGTAAGAATAGATTGTCAAATCCTAGGTCATGAAAATTTACCCTTATGTTTTCTTCTAAGAGTTTTGTAGTTTCAGTTCTTCCATTTTCTGGAATATCCTCATTGATGAAGGGGCCTTCACTGCTTCAGAAGTACTTATTCCATGGCAGTACGCTTCTACTGAATAGTCGGCAACTTCTTCCTTATTTTGAATTAAGTGATGCTCTCATGGTTTTGTTTTATTTCTGCAGCTTTTAACAACTCCTCTTTTTCATTTGACATTTTTGTTTTCCTTGTAGAAATGGATACCCACATTGCTATGGGTAGAATTCAGCAGTATGTTCATGTACTGGCTTAAACATGTTCCCCACTTGTATTTTAGGTAGTCTTAGTCGTGTTACTGTTCCTAAGACCTTAACATGGCTTCTGCAATCAGGTGTCTTCTGAATTCTTAAGTGTAAGGCAGAATTATATTTAAAAATCCAAACCAAAACAGAACTCCTGCCCCTGTCCTGATACTCCTCCTGCCCCTGTTCTGATACTCCAACACTAATTTGATAATTTTCTTCTCCCCCGTCTCTCTCTCTCTAGGAATATAAGACCTACAAGGAAAACTTTCTAAAGCGCTTCCAGCTCACCAAGCTGCCTCCGTATCTAATCTTTTGTATTAAGAGATTCACTAAGAACAATTTCTTTGTGGAGAAGAATCCAACTATTGTCAACTTCCCTATTACGTGAGTATTACCCTGCTTCTCTTACTCTCAGGGAGAGTGAGCCTAAATTTTTTATATTTTTATACTATTATTAATTTTGGACTGTCTTATTTAGAGATTGCTGGGAATAGAGCCTACATACACTATGTAAGTTAAGAGTTCTTGGAAGGATACAAATATTTCAGGGACCTCAGGGATGGATGTGTCCCTAGAGGCAGTCCTTTCTCCTCCTCGCCTGTTGCTTGCTGGAAAATGTAGTCTTTCCATATAGGGAAAACTGGATGAAAGCAGGGCAGGACAGGTAGGATTCTGCCTGGATTCGAAGATGACCCCGAGTCTGTCCATCTGTTTGCTGGTCATTGCATCTTCTTGCATACTGTGGTTAGGCATGGACAGTGGGGATGGTTCCAGATTTGTCTTGCCATCTTGGGGTCCTTCTGTCTTATTTTTTGCCAGGTAAAATCTGGAATGTGTTTAATTTCTATTGGTGAGAAACATAAATTTTGATGTATAGTCTTATTTTTAGTTTATCATGCAGTTGTCTCTTTATGAACATTTATGAGTATTTTAATGCAAACTGGGAGAAGTTGTACCAGATGCTTTTAATTTGCTACTTTCTAACTCAGAAATCTGCAAGATCCTTTTGGAGATAGACAGTTGGTTTTCAGTTCTCAAGAGACATGGTTTTCATACTCTGAAGAAGAGCTCTCTGAGAACCCGGAGAGACCTGGTGGGAGGGCTAGCAGGAGGAAGTGTGGGTCTCTGTGTGCTGGCATTTAGGTAAGGAAGAGTGGAGCCCTAAGGCACTTTCTTATTGAGAAGGATTTGGGTGGATATATGATAGGATTAACTTGTTGTTTAGCTCATTAGGGTTGTTGTTTTTAAACCTTCACAGAGTAGTTTGGGAGCTCTAACGTATCCATGCTCGTCCCTTCTTTTCTTTCTCTCTCCATCCCTCTCCGTCCCTTCTTTTCTTTCTCTCTCCATCCCTCTCCGTTTCTCAGTTCCCCAAACCATATCAAGACTGCCAGTTTTCTCTTTTGAAAATGGTTCCATGGGGTGCCTGGCTGGCTCAGTAGGTGGAGCATGCGACTCTTGATCTTGGCATTGTGAGTTCAAGTCTCATGTTGGGTATAGAGATTACTTTAAAAAGTAAAATCTTTAGGGGCGCCTGGGTGGCTCAGTCAGTTAAGCAACTGACTTCGGCTCAGGTCATGATCTCACGGTTCGTGGGTTCGAGCCCCACATTGGGCTCTGTGCTGACAGCTCAGAGCCTGGAGCCTGCTTCAGATTCTGTCTCCCTCTCTCTCTCTGCCCCTCCCCCACTTGTGCTCTGTCTCTCTCTCTCTCTCTCTCTCAAAAATAAATAAAATGTAAAAAAAAAATTAAAAAAAAAAAAAAAGTAAAATCTTTAAAAAGAAAGAAAGAAAGAAAGAAAGAAAATCGTTCTAATTCTTAATTCTTTGTAGTGTTTAAGAGGGTAGTCTCTGAAATTAAAGAGGCCTGAGTTCTGTACCATCCAAGCTTTGTGACTTTGGACAGGTCATTTGCATATTTTCTGGATTTATTCTCACATGGGTAAAATGAGAGGCTTGGTCTAGATGAATCCTATTGGTCCTTCCAGGTATAGCATTTTATTTTTCCTGGTTCAGAGATCACCAAAAATCTGCGTTGAAGAGAGGTAACCTTTGTAGTTAGCATTACAGGGGAATCTCTTACTTGCTTTTCCCACACTCTTCTTCACTAGCATCTTGTCTATGTGATAAGTAGAGTGAAATTGGGGCCCGTGAAAGCCAGCTCTCTGCCACCTTGAGTGGACCACAGACAACCTTCCTTTGAAGGCCCATGTATTGGGGATTTCTTTCAGAACTGGACTCTTATGAATTGCCACAGTCACCAGTGTGTTCCTGGTAGGAGGGAGTGCTCTTGACTCCAGGGCAGTTCCCGGGGAGGGAGGCTAGGGACCAGGCGTCCCCAAACATTGTGGCTGCGGGATTCCTGGACGGGGCAGAGGGTAAGGTGTTAGACTTGGCCTCTCCTTTCATCTCACTGTCCCAGAGGAGATGGTGACGCTCATTCTCATATCACACAAGAGCCTTAGGTTGTGTAACCTGCTTAAACTCACACATGGCTCTGAAGGGGCAGAGCCCTCATTCCATTTCTAATCTGAAGGACTCTAGGCTGTGCCTTTTTAGTGGTTAGACGTGCTTCTAAAGTGTACTTTTCCTGTAGAGCCAGTCTTTCTAGTTTAACTCATTTTTGTGGCAAAGTATGTGAATTTCCCCCAACCTGGGCTTCCATGGCTCTGCCAGCCTGCCTTGTTTCAGGTCCTAAACTAGGGTCCAATAACTCTGTGGTCCTCTGGTGTAGGACAGCTAACCTCTGTATCCTTTGATCTCTTGGCTTTCTTTTCTTCATCACCAGAAATGTGGATCTGAGAGAATACTTGTCTGAAGAAGTACAAGCAGTACACAAAAATACCACGTATGACCTCATCGCCAACATCGTCCATGATGGCAAGCCCTCTGAGGGCTCCTACCGGATCCATGTGCTTCATCATGTGAGTGGTAAAAATGGCAGTTGTTCCTTTGGCATTTTAATGGGCAGCTCTCTTCAGTCTGTCCTCTCTTGACCTTGACTTTGGAGCTCTGCAAGTAATAGAGCTGTCAGTGGTGAGTTTCAGGCAGTGGTTCTCAATTTTGGCTGCACATTGGACTCACCTAGGGAGATTTTAAAATCCTGATGCCTAGGCCACTCCAGGCCAAGTACATTAGAACAATGGAATTTATGTCTGTTGGTTTTCACCTGGAATAGAGGTCAGGGATGCTGCTAAATATCCTACAGTGCATAGGTAGCCCCCGTAACAATTAATTTATCTGGCTCAAAATGTCAGTCAGAGTTAAGAGACTGCATTAGATTATCGGGAGGTGGGAGCCAGGCATCATGATGTTTAAAGTTATCTAGGAGATTCCATTGTGAAGCCAAGGTTGAACACCACTGTCCTAGACTAGAGCCTTACCACCTGAAGTGGAGTGAATCCTCTTTCTAGCAGCATTGACATCATATGAGAACTCACTAGAAATGTGGAATCTTAGGCTCCACCCAAACCAACTGAATCAGAATTCGCATTTTAACAAGACCCTCTGGTATATAATTAAAGTTTATGAAGCACTGGTCTAAAGGCTTCCTTTCAGCTAAAAACTTTTTTGAATTTGTCTCAAACTGAAAACGATGAAACATGTACTTAAGATATATTTGGTATCACCCAGGTTATTAGCACAGATTGTTTTAATTTGATTAGTCGTCTGGGACTATGAGTTTAATAATAACTAGCTCTGTTTGTCAAGCATTTTACTGTGCACTAGAAAGTATGCCAAGCGCTCAGTGTATGTTCATCTTATTTGTACTTTTAAAATACACCTATAAGATAGGTGTTAATGGTACCATTCTTTTCTATTTTAGCATTTATTAAAAAAGAAATTTTTTAATGTTTATTCATTTTTTTGAGAGAGAGCATGAGTGGGGTAGGGGCAGAGAGAGAAAGAGACACAGAATCCAAAGCAGGCTCCAAGGCTCTGAGCTGTCAGCACAGAGCCCGGCATGGGGCTCAAACCCACGAACTGTGAGATCATGACCTGAGCTGAAGTCAGATGCTTAACTGACCGAGCCACCCAGGCACCCCATGTTTGTTTATTTATTTTGAGAAAGAGAGAGCCTGTGCATGTGCTAGAGGGGGAGGGGCAGTGACAGGGAGAGAGAGAATCCCAATCAGGCTCTGCATTACCAGCATGGATCCTGACCCGGGGCTAGAACCCACGAACTGTGAGATCATGACCTGAGCTGAAACCAAGAGTTAGATGTCCTACCAACTGAGCCACCCAGGCACCCTACCTACCTTTTTTTTTTTTTTTTTTTTTTTTTTTTAATTACAAACAAGGAAACCTAGGCTCAGAGTTTGAGTAATTTATCTGAAGTTGATAGATTTGGGCTTTGAACCCAGATAATTAGTTCCACCATGTTCTTAACCACTACTTGAAACAGGAATGGGGACTTGATTACATGATCTTGAGCTTTAACAAAAGCTCAAGGTTTTGTATATTCTGAACTATTGACTATCTGGAATATCTATAGTCTGTAGTATCTATCTTTGGCATTTCTTTGAAGTTTGGATGGATGAGGCAGGTGAGCTTCCAGAAGTGCCTCTGCCATAATCCAGAAACTTCTTTTCCCCCTTGTTTATGGCAGCATGAAGTAAGGTAGATTTTGCTGAATTTGCCGCACAGGTTTTATAGTCCAAAGGAAATGGGTTAGTATTGTGAACAGTGTCCATAAAGGGCGCTTTTCTTGGCTGTTGCTGTGTTCTCTGTCATTGGGGGTGGGGATGTCTACTTTTAAGTTTCCCAGTAGTTAACATTGCACCTGCTAACTGTGTCTAATCTAACATTTATGGGCAACAAGGAGTCATCTTAGGTGAGGAGTAGAGGGCTTCCTCTTTTTTCTCTTTATTGCCCATCTAAATTCTATTTATTTATTTATTTATTTATTTATTTATTTATTTATTTATTTACATTTATTTTTGAGAGACAGAGAGAGACAGAGGACAAGTGGGGGAGGGGCAGAGAGAGAGGAAGACACAGAATCCGAAGCAGGCTCCAGTCTCCGAGCTATCAGCACAGAGCCCAACGCCGGGCTCGAACTCACAGACCGTGAGATCATGACCTGAGCCGAAGTCAGAAGCTTAACTGAGTGAGCCATCCAGGCAACCCTCCCCATCTAAATTCTTAAAAGTGTTGGGAGACTCCACTGTACTTCGAGGAATCCGAGGCAGGGATTGAGTTTGCCAAAATCAGCACCCCAAGAACTCTTTAAATTGAATGATGGCAGCAGAAGTCATGCACCCTCTTAATATGACTCTTGCTGAGTGATAGTCTAGTGGCTGTTCTTCTGATTTTTCTCGCTTTTTGCTTCAGTCTTTTCTTTCTACACCTTTTGGTTTTAGGGAGCAGACTAACCCATTTCTTCATACTTTTTTGCAGGGGACAGGCAAATGGTATGAATTACAAGACCTCCAGGTGACTGACATCCTTCCCCAGATGATCACGCTGTCGGAGGCTTACATTCAGGTGGGTTGGGCACAAACTTGGTGAGTGTTGAACAGACGGGGTGTGAGGCCGGTGAGAGGAATGATGTGAGTCAAGGCAGGAAGTGGGATTGAGTTAAAGCCTTGGTTAGACTGGGTACCTGTTGGGATGCACTGAGGAGTGAGGTGGGGCCAAGATCAGATTGCCCTGAGAGCCCAGGAGTGATTGTCAGAAAAGAGAAGGGCAGGGAATCTTAGAAGATTTATGGATGAGCAAGGAGGTTATATGTGTGGCTAGGTTAGTTTTACAGAGGTATGTGGTTTGGTTTCAAGGAGGAAGAGCTTAGAATCATCAGGACACCCAACTAGGAGTCGGCTCTCAAGCTTTCCCCAGCATCCTAAGTCAAGTTAGCACTCTTCGTGACCCCATGCGCTTTCTGCATGTCTTTGCTAGAACACCAACCTTATTTTAACTGTCTTCTCTATTGGATTGAGAACTCGTGGAGCAGAGTATCTCTACTTCTTATAACTGACCTGGTACCTAACAAAGAAGGAAGACTGAGACTAAGAGAAAGCAATAGCCTTATAAAAAGGAAGGGAGATGCTTTTCATTCTAGAAATAAGTCTTTTTTTTTTTTTTTTAAGTTTTTAATGTTTTTATTTATTTTTGAGACAGAGAGAGCATGAGCAGGGGAGGGGCAGAGAGAGAGAGGGAGACACAGAATCTGAAGCAGGCTCCAGGCTCTGAGCTGTCAGCACAGAGCCTGACGCGGGGCTTGAACTTATGGACTGTGAGATCGTGACCTGAGCTGAAGTGAGACGCTTAACCGACTGAGCCACCCAGGCGCCCCTAGAGATAACTCTTTCTTTAATGACTTTGTCTATGGTTATAGGCTTAATTATGAGTTCATTTTTAGAAAGTGAGTTTGGGATGGAAAGTGAGGAGAGAAGCAAAAGGGAATTTTCTGAAAGATTATTACGAGTTAGTTTCAGGGGGCATACAAATATGGAAGTGGAGGGACAGGTTGTCCATTGCTTAGGGTAGGAGAGGCACTTGATAGATATGTGTGGATGAATGCCAGCTGCTACATGTCTGTTGTATTAATTTCTTACAGATTTGGAAGAGGCGAGATAATGATGAGACCAACCAGCAGGGGGCTTGAAGGAGGAGTTTAGGGCTTTGCTCCCTGGGGCTTTGGCTGAAGATGTAGTAGTATCAAAGTTATTGCTGAACGTAGGCTGACTGGCACATTCCCTGGGCCATCCCGTTTTGTGGGTTCTGGTTCACATCAGAGCGTCAGAGGGGCCCACCCACCTGGGATGGCTCTGGGCTGCCACCCCGCTGCTCTTTCATCAGGTGATTATAGATCGATGCTCCTTGCTCCTTTCTCCTTTCTGTCTGGCTCCCCCTAGCTTCAGCAGGCCAGAACTCTTTTTACAGATGTGTGTAATTTATTTCTGGGTATCTGGGAGTAGCTGAAGGACCAGATAATATCTTCTAAGCATCAGAGCCTCAGGATTCTAGGAATAAGAGCATGAAGCCAGCAACATCCTTCTTCCATCAGAGGTATTTTTCCCGTGGTTCCTGATGTGTTTTTTGGAGTGGATTAAATGTTTTCCTGTTTTTAAACCAGACTCTTGTTTTATATCCTTCCCTTAGGCTATTTATCTGCTTGTGGGTGCTTTGTCATTTGGGATGCAGTTTGTCTCTAGGTGACTAAAATAGCTGACTAAAAGCAGTGAGTTATTTTGCCTAGCTAGATGTCTGGAGGTGGGTGGTTTCAGCCTACAGTGCAGGGGTGTGTGAGGGAGGAGGGAAGGAAGGAAGGTAGGAAGAGCATCTGACTGCAGTACAATTCTGAGAAAGCCTCAGCCAGGCCAATGGGGAGCCCAGAGCACAGAGTGCTGGTCAGAAGAATGATTCAGAGATGGCTTTCTTCAAGTTCAGTCATTGATTAGGAACAGTCTGGAGAAAGGTTCACCTTCATTTAGTTGTATAAACTGGACATTTATGCAGGAGTCCTCCTCCCCCTGCCCCTATTTCCCTTGTCTAATCTATTACCAAGTCCTGTCGATTTAATCTTGTGTCTCTTGAATCTCCCTACTTTCATCAACTCTTCCACTGTCTAGTCTGAGCTAGTGCCAGCTTAGTCCAGGTCCAGTTAGAAGAGAGAAACCATACAGTAACTTGATCAGGGAAAGCTTAATTTCAAGAATTATTAACTGTAACCGGGGATTGAAGTAACAAGGGATTGGCTGGTAACAAGAGAACTCTGAAGAATGTAGGAATAGCAGGTATAAGGAACAGCTGCTACCTGGGGCTGACATGGTGTCTGAGGCTGAGATCCAGATCTTGCTGAAAGTCTGACGGCTGGAACCTGTCAGAGGTCTTTCTAGTGCGTTTATGGGGAGGCGTCTCACTCCTCTTCCAAACTACCTGAGGAGGAGAGGAGAGCTGGGTGAAGCTGGTGTGTACCGTAGGAGCCAGGCACTGGAGACTGCGAGCACCACGACAGCCTGCTGCTGGAGAAGGCTGCACGTGTTGCTTCGAGTGAGCACGCTGGAACTGGGACGCAGAGCCCTGTGTTCCTGTAGGCTGTCTCCAGCACCCTCTTTAGACAAAGCATCGATGGCAGCTGGCAAGGAAAAATCTAAAGGGCTCGAATTCACCTTCACAGAGCAGGCGAAAAGAGTTGAATTTGGAGTTGGAGAGGCGCTAAATTGGTAATAGGTACAGTCCACCCCTCGATGACTCAGCTTCCATTTACACTCTTATGCACATTTAAACTCCTATGCAACAGCAACAAAACAATTCTGTATTTCTGCCTAACAAAAAACTGCTCCCCTTCTTACAAGTGAATAAGTTTTCAACCTTTCCTAAAATGAGATGTCCTAAGAGTCCTGTATTAACCGATGGCTATATCGGTTACTCTTCCGATCCAGTCATAGTCCCACTGAATATTCTGTTACCTAAAGACTAAATTGTGAAGTTAATTTCCAACAAGTGGTTTATAAAATGAAAGTGGAGGGGCGCCTGGGTGGCTCAGTTGATTGAGCGTCTGACTTCAGCTCAGGTCACGATCTCGCGGTCTGTGGGTTCGAGGCCCGCGTCAGGCTCTGGGCTGATGGCTCAGAGCCTGGAGCCTGCTTCCGATTCTGTGTCTCCCTCTCTCTCTGCCCCTCTGCCATTCATGCTCTGTCTCTCTCTGTCTCAAAAATAAATAAACGTTAAAAAAAAAAAAGTGGAAAGGAGAGAAAAAATGGTTTCCATCTACACATTATCATGTGTATATAACAAGCAAGTAGAAAATAAAGTTACAGTCAGTATTTCTGTAACAGGGCAAAGGCTGCAATTGATATGCATACTTCTTCCATTCCTCCTTCTGAATCTAGTCTGCCCTCAGCCCGAGCCTGAGCTGGTTGGAGCTGTGTACGTGGGAGGGTGACCCAGATCTTTAGTCCCTAAGGACCTGACTAATCATCCTGCCCCCCCACCCCCTTTGGGTTGCTGTAGTTTTCTGTTAACCTTTACTACTGGACATAGGCCATCTTGCCTGCATTTTGTAAGAGCAACCCAATTTTATCTTGGGAATCAGGATCAGTCACTCTGACAAGGCGATGACACTCTCCACCTGTCCCTCCCTTCCCCCCCCCCCCCCCCACCCGCCTAGTTGGGTTAGTAGCATAAGGAGCCCCAAATGTCCATGTAATAGTCTGCTCTTCTGAGTGGAACCATTATTGTTTTCTCTGGTGGAAGCATTTCTCTCTTGGGAATGAAGATCTCTAAACAAGTAAAGCTTAAAGTTGCTGGGACAGAAGCAAAAATCCTGCAAGGTTGTTAGGTGTAAAAGAGGAATCACACCAACATCCACCCATTTTTTAGATCTATGTATTTTGGCGATGGGGGAGAGAGCACCGTATAATGAATCAAAGCATGTACTGCATCCTGTAAGATGAGCACCGGCTGGTATTGTAGCCGAGTTTTCAGTAAGCCATTCTACCTTTCAGTGAGGCTAGCTCCTTCCAGATGATAGGTGTATGTGTTAAGGCCAGTTAAATCTATGGACATGAGCCCATTGCTGAGCATCCTTTGCTGTGAAGACAGTTCCTTCACCAGTTGCTGCATGAAATGCCAAGATGGTTGATAAGGCATTCTGAGAATCCATGGGATGGTGTTGCTGCTAGAAACAGGGGCAGGGAAGGCAAATCCGTATCCAGAATGTGTTTCTATTCCTCTGAAGACAGATCTCTGCCTCCATAACAGAGGGTATAATCAGCCTGCACCAGGTAGCTGGCTGATGCCCACAAGGAATAGTGCCATACTCACTGTTAATTCTTGCTGTTGGCAAATTAGATATTCAGAAATGCTGCTCAGGTCGGGGAGGGGAAGTCTGTGTTGTTGAGCCCATGTATAAGCCTCTGTTGGCACACAAATGTGGTATATGTTGTCTCCAGAAGCAAAAAAAACCCCAAAAACCAAAAAACCCTACCAAACATTGGCCCTTTTTCTTTGGACCTGCCTGGGCAGGTGGTAGGGTTGTGGTGACAGGTGCTGTGAAGTACAGCAACCTGTCTTTCACAAAGGAGGGGATATTTTGTTATACTCTAGACCACACTGTAGACCCCAGAAACTTCTCTGAGGTGGCAGGCCCCTGAACTGTTCTAGGGTTAAATCTCACTGTCTTGTTTGCTTATGTCTTACTAAGATACCTAAAGTACCTGGGGCATCTGAGTGTCTCAGTTGCTTAAGTGTGTGACTCTTGGTTTCAGCTTAGGCAGTGATCTCATGGCTCGTGGGTTTGAGCCCCATGTCAGGCTCTGCAGCTGGCAGAGCGGAGCCTGCTTGGGATTCTTTCTCTCTTTCCCTCCCTCTTGGTCCCTCCCCCACTCGCACTGTGTCTCTCTCAAAATAAATAAACTTAAAAAAAAATACTTGTTATTTCCTGTTCTTCAAATGACATCATCATAATGTCAATAGTATAGTACACTAGTGTGATATTTTGTGGAAGTCAGGGTGATCAAGATGTCTGTGAATGGCATTATTGTAGAGCAAGAGAATAGACATTGTCCTGAGGCAACACTGTGAAGGTGTACTGTTGGGCTTGCCAGGTGAAAGCAACTATTTCTGGTGAGCTTTATAAACTGGTATGGAGAGAAAGGAGCCAAAGCAGCATGCCAAGGGCCAGGGGCAGTGCTGTGTCAGTAAAGATGCTGTATCTGGGACAATAGCTTCAATTGGAGTCCCCATCTGATCCATGTGACTTCTGCACAGGCCCTGTCATTCTAGTCTAAGCTCTTGCTAGTTGCTGTTTACAGTGGTCCTCTAACAGGTCTCATCCCATTCCCTTGTCCCCTCCCCCCCAATTCATTCACACTTTGGCCAGACCAGTCCTTTAAAGCACACACCTAACCAAGTGTTTCTCCCCCATACCCCGATCTCCCACTGAAGACATTTTGTTGGCTCTTAGGATAAAGATGGAAGTCCTTAGCCTCTCAGCCTCACTTGGGAAGTTTCTTCTGGTCCTTGATCCCAGGCTCACTGTCATTCGTTCCATCGCTCAGATGTGCCACAAAATGCAGGCCTTTATGCCATCTGCTTCCTCTGCTAGGGGTGCTCTTTCCCTTTTAACTTGCTCTTTCTTCACCTCTCTGACCTCTCATACCTCCTCAGTACCGTTTATCTCTGATTGATAGCACGTATCACACCTGAGGTACTCGTTTTTTTTTCCCCCTGTGATTCTTTGATTAGTGTCTGTCTTCCCAGCTAGACTCTAAGTTCCAAAAGGGCAGATAGGAACTGTTTCTTTTGTGCCCAGCCCTAGGGAAATGCTTGGTACTTAAGAGTTAGTTGTTAATGTTTATCGAGCAAATTATATAGTGCTAAGTCTGTGTTCTCCATACCCTTCTTTCACACAAATATTTTTCTCTCTTTAAACCCACCCAAGATGGTGACAATAGACACCATTCCCTGAAAGGGTGGGGACCACTGTCAGAGCTGACCATCATGTTCTGTGTGCAGAAGCTTCAGGTCCTTTGTGGGTGACACGTGGCTTGCTTCCACTACTGCTGTCTAAACCAGAGTCATATGTTTTTATGACTGTGATCTCCACATTTGCTTCCACTTTTGGAGCCTTCAGGCTCTGGCTGGTCTGAACCATACATGAGAAAGAAGTGGAATTCATGTTTTCTTAGCCAGAAGTCACAAAAGAAGAGATAGACACGTGGAAAACACAACCTAAATATAAAAGACATGACAGGGTAAAGTTTGGGGGGGAGGGGTACAAAAAGTTGTTTAATTTATGAAAGCACGGGGACAGGACCCATGGGCAGAAAGAGCTGCCGTGACGGTAAATTTTGCAACATGAAGTAAAGAAATGAATTTACCTGGTATCTTTTTACTGGCAAGACAATAAAAAGAATATTTCCATGGAAAATTGGGAAAAGCCCCAAATAGACATTTCATAAAAGGTAAAATGTAAATGGCCAACGAACATGTAAAAAAGTTCACTTAGTAACTGAAGAAATGCAAAGTAGAACAACCAGGGAGGTCATTTTTATATTTTAGATTAGCAAAGATTTGAAAGATTGCTACTACTTAGCTTTGTTGAGAGTGGAGAAGGGGTACGCGTTTGCTATTGGGATAGAAATTGGTACAGCTGGTGCTGAGGGGTAGTTCGGTAATGCAGCCTATATTAAAAGTAAAGATCTGCATAGTTTTTGTCCCCAAAAGTTCATGTCTTGGGATTGACTTCAAGAAAATAGACTAGTAAATAAAGATGCAAGAGCCAGGATTTTTATTTTCCACCACACTGTTGACAGTAGTTGTTTAAAAAAGCGAAGAGTTTGTATCCAGAGAAAAAATATATCGTGACAGTTACCAGTGATGACAGATGACTATCTTGACCTGGAAAGATTATTTTTATTTTATTTTATTTTGCTTTATTTTATTTTATTTTATTTTTATTTTACTTATTATTTTTATTATCTTTTAAAGATTAAAAAAAATTTTTTTTAGTGGTTTTTAAATTTATTTTTGAGAGAGAAAGAGTGCAAATGAGGGAGGAGCAGAGAGAGAGGGAGACACAGAAACTGAAGCAGACTCCAGGCTCTGAGCTGTCAGCACAGAGCCCAGCGCAGGGCTTGAACTGACGAACTGTGAGATCATGACCTGAGCTGAAGGTGGACACTTAACTGACTAAGCCACCCAGGCGCCCCTTAAGATTTTATTTTTAAGTAATCTCTATACCCAGTGGGGTTCAAACTCACAATCCTGAGATCAAGGATCACACTCTCCACTGACTGAGGCAGGTGCCCCCAAAAAGATTATTTTTAAATGAACAAAGCAGTTGTTCAGTTTACAAAGCAGCATGTGTAGGATGTTTCCATTGTTGTAAATCTGTTGTGTCTATTTTTGTGTATGTGCAGAGAAAAGTTTGGAATGGCCTATAGTAAAATGTTATAATGATTGTGTTGTGGATTTTAAATCTGTTATTAATCAGGGGGACATAAAAGTAACTGTCTTTATTTCTTTATAACTGAATTCATTTTGGCTCTTAAGCCCCCAAAATATAATATTTCCATTTGAAAGTGACTCAGTTCCTTGTTTAATAGTCAGCTCCTCTTGGGTTCCTAACCACTGGATCCTCCTTCCCTTTTCTCTGGGAATGATTTACCAGCTGCCCGGTCATGAGGAGAGGTATTGGTGATGGTGCTCTCCCTGGTCCTCTAGGTCTCCCTCTCTGTGTGCCTGCTCTTCTGAAGGTCCACAAGATCTGTCAGTGCTTTGTCCCCAGTCACGGGCTCTTGTGGGCCCACCATTTTGTCCAGAGCTGATTTGGATGGCTTCTTAGGCTATGGGGGTGGAGTTGCTCTTCTGTGTCACTGCAGGGAGCACTCTCTGAGGCAGTCCTCAGGCCTGTCTGCCTAGGTCCCTCTGTAAGGCTGTGTTTTGTACTCTTTCTAATTCCTGTTGGAGGCAGCCTTCTCTAAAGGACTTGTGTTCTCCTCATGCTGCACCCTGGAAAGTCCTCTCTGCTCTTAGGCCCCCACACCTCCTGGGGCTTCTCCTTTCCTACCCTGCTCTGGGGGTGCAGGATAATGGGTGTGTCTTAGGGACCCTCTGAGTCTCAGCTGTAGCCACTTCCTGCAGTTCTCTCCTTCCACCGGCTGCTCGATTCCTGACCTCCTGTTGAATGAAGCCTCCTCTTCCTTCTTTTTTTTTTTTTTTTTTTTTTTTTAATTTTTTTTTTTTTCAACGTTTTTTTTTTTTTTTTTTTTTTTTAATTTTTGGGACAGAGAGAGACAGAGCATGAACAGGGGAGGGGCAGAGAGAGAGAGGGAGACACAGAATCGGAAACAGGCTCCAGGCTCCGAGCCATCAGCCCAGAGCCTGACGCGGGGCTCGAACTCACGGACCGCGAGATCGTGACCTGGCTGAAGTCGGACGCTTAACCGACTGCGCCACCCAGGCGCCCCAGAAGCCTCCTCTTCCATTATCAGGAGCTCGTTCCCACACTGGCTTCAGTGGTAAATTATTTTGTTTATTTTTTAAACTGTTTATTTATTTATTTTGAGAGACAGAGAGAGAGGGGAAGGGGCAGAGAGAGAATCCCAAGCAGGCTCCGCACTGTCAGCACAAAGCCCGATGTGGGGCTCAAACCCTCGAGCTGTGAGATCATGACCTGAGCCGAAGTCGGACACTTAATCACCTGAGCCACCTAGATGCCCCTTTGGTGGTAAATTATCAATGCCTCACCTCCTCATGCTTTGTCTCACCGTCTTCACAGCCAAGTTTTTAAAAAATTTGAAACTCTCTTCTCTTGTAGAAGAGAGTCTTAGTCTTGTAATTGAAATAATGGCTTCCAAGACAATAGACTGCTATAGTTTTACAAAAATCCTCTTAAAAGTTCAAATTCAAAGGCCAAGGATTTGTGTACAACATCCTTACCCCAAGAGCACATTGTATAGAAAGCTTTTCCCTGGAGCTTGAATGGCACAGATGTGGGGAAAATGGATTAAAAATGTCCTGTCTATAGCTCAGTGTCAAAGTATACATCCTGCTCTAGTCCTTTTCTGGGATTGGTAGGATTGTGGGTGATTTCCACTCCTTTCTGAGTTTTCGATACTAAACATGTATTTCTTTCATAACAGGACACATGACAAAAGTTCTTTTATAAATAAAGAGGCACTTCCAGGCACCTAGATCTTTAATGGTAAAGGTTTATTCAGTTTTTTGTTTTGGTGTGTATTTTGAGGTTTTGGTACCCTAACCACCTCATCTCATCACAGTGAGTGGACTCTTTGGGAGAAGGGGTGGGGGCAGGCTGGAAGCCATTACAGGATGCACTGTGGGCATCTACTCTGTGAAGGAGGAGAATGACTAGGTACCCTCGGGGGGGGGGGGCATCTTAAACAACTTTTTCCTTTTAGTATGAAGCAATAGATGTTATTAGAATTGTTACAGGTATTGTAGTACAGAGGAACCGATTTTTAGCACGTGCCCCAACTGAGCTTTGAGGGGAGAAATCCTAGCAGAAATGGAGTCATGCTGGAATTTCAATCAAAAGTTGGAAGCTCACTTTACAAAAAGATAAAAAGAAAACCCCTTTTTACATCTTAAAGTGACAGCTCTTAAGCTGCAGAACATTTCAAATAATGAAAGTTTCTCCAGTCAGCTTCACACCATGCTTGAGCCCTGCGACCTGATTTTTAAAAAAAAGTTTGACTTCATCTATCCATCTTTTATGATACTTTATGTTCCCATTTTTTTTTATTCTTCTGAATTTGAACTTTGTGAAAGTATTAGCAAAATAATTGTAAAAGCCAGTATCTTGCACACGTGGAGATCAAGTGAGGCAGGCCCCAGTTTCTACCCCGTTGTCGTCTGGGAGCCAGGGAGGGACTGTGTGGCTGATGGGTTCCCCTGGACCCAGCTCCTGGGTGTTGTAGGAACTGGACTGGCTCCAGCGCAGTGTGAAGTCTGGCCGGAAGTTCCCAGGCCGGAGGCCCCCTCTTGCAGACCTCTTTCAGAAGATGCTGCCTTGGCTGTACCTCACACCCAGAGAGGATGGAAGTCGCACTGGCTTGGGCTGTGGCTAGAGACAGGACAGGTAAGACTGACACAGGACTGAGGTTACAAGCTGCAGGTTTGTGGTGCACCAGCTTAACGTCTTTCTGAGGAAAGGAGGTGGGGAAGGTGACTGTGGGAGTGAAGGGTGTTTCTCAGTGTGGGCAGGCGGCAGGGAGCCTGAGGAGGAGCCTTGTCACATGCAAGAACCCAAGAATCCTAGAGACCACCTTATTCGATCCTCCTTTGCCTCTGAGGAGAATGAGAGGCAGGGAGGGGGCAACATATCTTGGCTGGGGATCCATGGCCAGTTGATGGCAGAGTTGGGATCAGAGCTCAGGTCCTCTGTGTCAATCCGTTGCTTTTCCTGTTTCAACAGGCTGGAAGACCCAGCTCTTCCTGGTCCCGGAAGCCCTGGTTGCTGGGGAGAGGACACTGCCCTGGTCCCCTGGGCAGCTCCCCGGCCCTCAGGGTTCCCCTCAGCTGTCATTAGGATGGAGGGAAACATTAATCTGGTCCCTGTGGGATAGGTCTGAGTTGGGGCAGACGCTCCCTCCCCTACAGGGGCTTGTGATTCAGGAGCAGGAAGAGTCGGAACCTGGGGCTTGAGCTCCAGGAGGGCACAGGGTTCATTGTTTTATTCCCATCTGTAGATCTTGTGCCTAGAATGTGGCCTGGCCAAAGGCACCCACGTTTTTTTAAAAAAATGAGTGAACAAATGGATAAATGGCTGTCATGTTAGGGGCTGGCTCTGAGCATATTGGCAAAGTGGGCCAGGTTTGTTCTCAGTGACACTTCAAGCCCATGGTTGCTATGTCTGTCGCTCTCAGGGTCATTTCCCTGTCCTGGGGCACCTGGTCACAGAGGCTGCATCTGACTCGCCCCTCACGCTCCAAGGTGCTACCTCTGACTTGGACAATGATAGGGAGAGAGAAGTGCATCTCTGGAAGGCGGGATCCGATGATGGTGGGGCTCCTGGCGTCGGAGGAGATGACATTTTTGTGCAGCAAAGTCTGATTTCCCCTGAACCTCAGGAAAGGTTGGGCTTGGTACATCAAATACAGAGCATCAGTGGGTGCAGAGGGTGGCTGCAGCTCCCCTTGAGGGCCTGGGACAGGGCAGGGGAGGTGGGAGCTGGGCCTGGCACCAGCGGCAAGGATTCTGAGGAGAGGGTGTGAGAGAGGCCATTCTTGAAGTGGTGTTGTCAGCGACCCTCAGGAGCCTTGAGCTGTGGCCTGTGAGGAGGAGCATAGGGCAACCAGCAGCACTGGGCACCTCTTCCTGCTTGGGGAGCAGGGGGCTCCCTGTCCCGATGGGTGCAGGACCCACCCACCTCTTCCTCCCTCAGCTAGAAAGCCCGGACTCACCTGGCATGGCTTTGAGTTCTCATCAGAAGTGAGGAATGTGGATGCACTGGAGAGGACTGGACGTGGTCCCACACGCCCCCAGGACCTGCCACAGGGACAGCATGAGGGCCTGAGGCCTGTTCCCCATTCCCAGTTCCAAGGGGGACAGGCCACCTGCCACCTGGTGGGTGCTGTTGGTGTGAGACCTCTTGAGCCATTCCTGAGCCATGGGCCTTCTGGGTTTAGGGCCTGCAGAGGTAGGGTGCTTGCCCCAGAACACTCACTTTGCACCCCCTGCCGAGCACACACTGCTCAGTGAACAACCCCCGTCCCCAAATGTGCATCAGACCACACTCCTTAAAGCTGCCCTTCCCATATGTCTCCTTTTCTGTTTTGTGGCTTTTTCTTGACCCATCCGAGACTATCTTTTCTGTGTTAAAACAGCATGGGGGGACCTCCCAGTCCTGGGCCTGCCCTCCTGGGGTTGCCCTGGGCCCAGAGGAGCAGGGCCTCTGAAGATCATGGACGAGAGAGGGTGGGGGCTCTGGGATCTGAGGAAAGTCCCAGCACCAGCTGGGAGGGTGAGCATACCTGGCAGGTGGTGTGGGCATCCCCACCCCTGGACACTAGGGTCTGCAGCTGGGGCATGTGCTGCTCCACAAATTGTTCACACTGAGGAAGGGGACAGAAACAGGCGTGGGGTAGAACTGGGCCCATTGCAAGACTCTCCCACCTAACCGTCCTGGCCTCTCCCCTTATCTGGATCTCCCCAGGGCTCCCTCCTGACCCAGTGGAGATCCAGCCATCGGCCTCCACTGAGCAGCTCTGGCTGTGAACGAGCCGGCATGGGCTGAAATGGAGGGTTTCTGTTGGGAAAGCCAGAGACACTGGAGATGAGGGCTTTGAAACTCAGGCACAGGGGCTGACCTGTGCCACCAACTCCCCAATCCCCCCCCCCCCCCCCAATTTAAAGCTCTTCTGGTCTTGGCAACCTGATGTTGGTGGGCGGTGGGGAGCCCTAAACATCACTGAGCAGGGCGGTACCATACAGAAACCTGCCTCCTGAGAAGGTAGTCATTAGGCTTCCCTCAGGGTTTTACTTTGTGAAGGGAATTTACTGTATGGACTCTGAGTCCTGGACTCTGGGACCTTCAAGCCCAGCCCTCTCCATAGGTGGGTTTGTCCCCAGTGAGTCACACAGAGGAGAGATGGGGCGAAGACAGGACGGGGGCCCTGGAGAGAAGGCCAGGCCCCCTTCTGCTCCAGTGGGCCCTGGTGTTATTCAGCTCCTCATAGATAACTGGGCCTCATTCTTTGCCCAGGAGGGAGGCCTGCAGGTCCTCTGGAGCCCGAGCCCTTTGTCCAGAGGCAACTTGTGACCTTAGCAGGTTTTGCCCTGAGTTATTGTTCCGTGTTTTTTTGGTCCCTGGCCTGTCCGGCTGAGCTCCCCAAGGGCAGTGGTCAGACCACTCTGTGTGTCTCTGACTGGGAAGACTTTCCTGGGCTCAATCGCTACTGTGGGCAGGCCCAGGGTCCCAAGTCCCCCACGTGCCTGTCCCGCACCTTTTGCCTGTCCGGCCAGGAGCTGAGGCAGGCCTGGCGTATTGCCTGCAGCATGGCCGGCCCACTGCTGTTCCCTGCCTGGCTGGTTACAAACATGCAGAGGTGGCACGTGGACTCTTCAGGTAGCCATTCTCCGGGCAGGGACTCCAGAGCTGTGAGGACTAGAGAGGACACAGTGAAGACTGCTCCGCAGAGGTACTCAGTTCCTGTCCTGCTTGGTGCAGTGTGGGGGGACTGGGGAGGGGGAGGGTAGTGCAAGGCCAGGGGCAGGGGAAGAGAAGAGTGGGCAGTGGGAGGGGGCTGAGGCAGCAGGCTCACCTGGGCCAGCACCGTCCTCGTTGGAGCAGCGGAGGACGAGGCCACAGACCAGCTGGGGCAGCACGCGGCCCAGCAGTGCGTCCAGCAGGAGGACGGTGTAGCGCTCGGCCAGGCACTGGCAGATGCCCCCCACCACCAGGGGTACAATGTGACACACCTGGCCCACGGTCATGGCCAGCACACCCTGGGGTGGGGGCAGAGAGAGGGCGGGGTGGGACCTTCCCTGGCAGGATCTACTCCATGCCCAGCGCTATCTTCTGGGAGGTAGAACGATTATGCCGGGCATTGGAGAGTCCAAGGGGCCTGGCCAGAGTCACTAAGTGAGTGCAGGACCAAGGTGCAGACCCAGCCCTGGGTCCAATGGCCCTGGAATTGCTGAAAGGAGCATGGCCAGCCCAGACGGGTGAGCATCACCAAGGCCATATGGTGGCCCGCGGCATAGGTGCAATCAGACCTGTATCTTCTCCCTGCAGACCCAGGGCTTGCTATGTTTCCCTGAAGGTGGATTAGCTCTCATTTGTGGCTTCTAGAGCCAGCATGTCCCTGGTTTCAGGAGCCCCTGGGGGAAGCAAGGAGTTTCCCCAGCCCACGCTGATCCCAAACTCAGCCTCCTAGCTGAAGGGCAAGGAGAGAGGCAGAGGTGATGAGCACTCTGGCTCATTCGCTCATCCTTTATTCATTCAATCAATACGCGTAAAGAAGCTGGATGCCACAGACTGGCCTTGGGTCTACCCCTGCTCACGGTCCCACTGCCCCCATTGCTGGGAAGGTGGAGTTGGGAGCGGGACACAGTGAACTGCACATCTCTGGGGTGTCCTACCTTCCGAAGGGATACATTTCACCAAATACTCGCACCTGCTTGTGTCAGAATCCACACTTGGCTCAACCTCCCCACTTTAGTGACAGAGGAGTGGTCCTGCTCTATCAAAGGCCAGCCTGTCGCGCACTGGACACCTGCCCCTACCTTCTCAAGTACTTCACCCCTATGTTACGCTCTCCCCCCACCTCACTGCTTCTCCCACCTGCTGGCCAGTCTCATCGGCACACAAACATGACTCACTTGTCTCTGCCTCCCTTCCTGGAGAAGCTTCTTGAAGGAATTGTGGATATTTGCCATTCTACTTCTTGTCCTCCCTTCTCCCTGGGGCCCACTCCATTCGGGCCTCTGTCCCCATCACACTGGTCGTGCCTGCCTCCACCTCACAGCAGCTCTCAGCCCCTCCTTCTTGAAATGCTTCCTTCTCTCTCTGGTTCTATGACATCATGCCATACTGTGCCCTCCCCTCCCCTGCTGCTCCTTCCTGGCTGTTGCTTATGCTTTGGTGCTGGCATTTCCCCTTGCTGAACCAGGCCTTCTCCTCCACCCTGTCCACACCATGTCCCTGGATGTCCCTACTCTTTCCCTCAGATTTAAATCTTGTCCACAGCCAGCAACTCTCAGATGGATGTCTCTGGACCTGAGCTTTCCCCTGAGGCTTGGGGGTATTCAGCTACCTGCTTAACATCTCCTTTTGTAGGGCACAGAGGCTTCTTGGACTTCATGGCTAAGGAGCGCTTTAGTTTTCTGGTCAAGCCTGTATATTCTCAAGTTTGTGCATCTCAACTGGTGGCATCACCAAAGAGCCCGTTCCTCAAGGCAGTTGTCCATCCTAGATCCTCACTCCCCAGGCCCCTTCCGTCACCCAGTCCCAGTGAGCCCGCCTTCTCTCACCGTGGTGACTGCAATCATCTCCTTAATGTTCTCCTTTCATTCTTGCCTCCCACCTGCCCAATCCGCTCTTCAAACTGTAGGAGAGCCATCTTTCTAAAGCGCGAATCAGATCACGGTATCCCCCTGCTTGAAATCCTTCCAGAGCTGCAGATTGCATTCACAACAAAAGCCAGTGTTTCCTAACTTGGCTTAGATATTTCCGCATGGCCCGGCAGTGCCTGCCCCTCTGTCCCCTTCTCCGACTGCTCTGCCGGGGCCCACCTGCCATGGCCACACTGGCTCTCTGTTCCTCAGGCTTGCCATGCCTGTTCTTGACCGTGACCCTTCGTCTGCCAGGGCCTTGTCCTCTTAATCCCCGCCTCCCCAGAAACTCTCCCTGACCAACCAGCTCAGCCCCTCTCGTCATCGGTTTTGATTCTCTGCTCTGAACCTAACTGCAAAAACCCTTTCCCCCCACAGTGCCAACTTGGGGAAGTGGGGACCTTGTCCGCTGCTGTGAGCCCTCAGTGCCAGGAGGACTGCAAGCTGCCATCTGGGAAGAGCTCAGGGGGCAGGGCCTCGCTACCTTGTACCCTATTCCAAGGCAGGGCAGCCCTGGGCCGAGGAGACCCTGGGTGATGGTCACTACAGGTCTGGGAGACTCCCAAGTTTGGCGCGGGTAGGGATGGGGAATGCACCTGCAGAAATTCTCCTTTTGACAAATTAAAGCACCTTTCCTACGGAGACAACTGGGATTCTTTGCTATCAGATGATGAGCTACTGGAGGACAAGACCTGGGTCATTTTCATTTTTGTTCAAAGTAGGGACAATGCCTGGCATAGACGGGGGGCTTTACAATTGTTGAGTGAACCCTAGGCCCCGGCAGCCCCCGGGGCCTGAGCCTGAGCTCCGGGGTCCCTTGTGAGGGGGCAATGCACTGATGTTTCCCCCCTGCCTACTTCTCTTGATGGGTGTGAGGAGGAGTGGGGGAGGGTGGAGCTATGGAAGGGCCTGCAGAGCAGAGCAGCTCCGAGTATTCCTGGATGCCTCACCTTGGGAATCACGGCTTGGATTCGCTTGATCAGCATCCTGCAGAGCCAGCAGAAGGGGAGGGGGATGGGGAACCGCTGCTCCATGAGGTCCTTGGGGAGAGAATCGCCTCCAGGTGAGGCCTGCTGGGCTGGACACCGGGAGAAGGCATTCTCCGGGCTCTGCCTCCCCCCCCCTCCTCCTTTCCCCTTCCTGCTTTAGGCCCTGCTTAGAGCGTCTTTTCCCTTTCTGGCTCTGCCCTTCCCAGAGCAAACACTTATGGGCCTTGGCTGTGGCCCCAGCTCTCTGGATTCCCATCTGTCTGGTATGAGGGGCCAGCAGTGCAGGGGGCCTCCCTCACCTGTGTATGAGGCCCAGGCCTCGCCTGGAGGGCTCTGGGCAGCACGGGGAGGGTCAGCTTGTCCAGCAGGGGGTCTGACAGCTCCGGCTCTTGCCCTGGCTCTGGATGCTCAGGTCTGCACAGGCCCAGGTACTTGCAGATGACCTTTGGGTTCTAGGGCACAATGCAGGGTGAGGGAGGGAGCCCACTTCCGCCCAGCCTGGCTCAAGGACTTGTACTAAGACCACTGGCTTTGAGCCTGGAGTGGAGGCCAGCAGGCTGGTTGGGAGCTGTGGCTTAGGGTTCTGTGGCAAGGGTGGGGGAGCCCAAAGGCAGAGGTGGGTCTGTGTGGAGTGTTTGGGCAGGTGTCCGGGAACGTGTGTGAATGAGCACGAGGGTGTATGTTTGTGAGAATGGATGAGTGCAAGCATGGGTGTGAGAGTGTGTTTGTATGTATGAGTGATGGTGTGGGTTCTACGTGAGACTGAGTGTGTAGTATGAGTGTGTGTGAAGGGTGTGAGGGTGTGTGGTGGGTCTTTATAAGCCCACCATGCAGGCCCACTCTGTATGGTATAGCGGAGCAGGTAGGGCTGTGATCTGGGGCACTTGGCTGAGGACCACTGCATTTCCTGGAAAGGCCGTGGGTGGAACGTGGGGGCGGGGGGGCTGGGGTGTTGTATGTGTGGGTAACTCGGCATGAGTGGGCATGGGGGCTGTGCAGGGAGGCAGGTTGGAGGTGAGGTTGCTGGGCTCTCACAATCTGGTTCTGGAAATAGTCGATGACCACTGGGAAGTAGGTGTCGAGCATATGATGGCACTGGGGCACGAGCAGCTTCAAGGGGAGAACGTCACACTCACGCTCCAAGAATTTCCGTATCGAGTCCTGGGAGGCAGTGGGAGGCCGACAAGGTTGGAGAAGGGACAGTCAGGCTGGCCTCTCTGAGATCTGTCCCCACCCGAGTCCTTGGATGCAGGACCACCACCAGGCGGACTGGCCACCCTCTCCCAGGGCTCTAGAGTTCAGAGAGTGCCAAGGAATTAAGTAGTTGGATATAGGGAGGGCTCTTCCCCCTTAGGAAAGACGATTTCTGGCTGTGCTGCTGAGCTCACTCCCGGGGCCCTCTCCTGGCCAGGAGGATCCTGGAGTCCCCAGGCAGACCTGGGCCTCACTTTTGGCCTGGAAATGGCTCCTATAGGGGGCTAACCTCTGTGCCCTGCTCTGTCCCCCAGCTGTTGCCCCATAAGCTTCATCCAGGATTTGGGCCTCATCACCTGTAAAATGGCCTCCTTGGTCATCTTGGTGAGGATGTGGACGATGTCCTCGCATTCCTGGCACAGGTCATCCTGGGGAGGGGGCCCCAGGTGGGGCACTTGAGTGGGGGGCATGCCCCCAGCTCAGGTGTGTTAGGCTAACAGAGCAGGTAGAGGCTGACAGGACACTCTAAGGCACAGGCAACTGCCTCCCATCTTATCCCATCCCATCCCATCCCATCCCATCCCATCCCATCCCATCCCATCCCATTCATCCCATCCTATCCATCCCATCTTATCCCATCCTATCCCATCCTATCCATCCCATCCCATCCATCCTATTCCTCCCCTAGTGGGGCTTGAATCCCCACAAGTCCATCCAGAGGTTACCCAACACCCTTTATACCAGACTTCCAGTCTCGGTGCATCCATGGGTGGTACTCACAGCTCTTATGTAACCCCAGACTTCCTGTAGGCAGTGGCCCAGCGCTCTACACTGCAAGGCTTGCTCCAGGCTTTGGCACCAGAACTCAGGGCCCCGGGCACAAGTCAGAGATGAGGCGGTCCGGTCAGCTGCAATTTGGGGCCAGAGAAACCTTGGAATTTAGGCCACATCTGGCACTCTGACTTCACCCAATCTCCAAATCCAATTTACTGGGAGCAGTTGGCCATTAAACACGGTGAAGTCAGATAGCTCTGCTTTCCTGCTCTAGCGCCCACCAGCTGTGGAACCTTGGACAAGTCCTGGAGCCTCTCTGAGCTCATCTTGAAATGGGGCTATTGTACAAAGTAGGGATATGCCTGGTTCAGAGCCAGAGCTCAGTAAGCATGGAGATGCCCAGGATGTCTCACCTGGCCCCAGGTGAGAGGGAGGTGAGGAGAGGCTGGGGAGACTCACCAGCGCCTGGGCCACAGAGTGTGGAGAGCAGCAGCAGCCACGGCAGCAGGTGTGACTTGGCCATGTCACCTCCACAGCCTGGATACCCTGCTTGGGCGGGGGCCCTTATAGTAGGCGGGGGGGTGGGGGGGGGGTGGCGGGGGAGGGGTGTGGGGGCAGGGCTCTGTGGGAGCAGCAGGGACCTCAGTGTTTGCCTTTGCCCTGGAGAGCCCTCCAGGTGCTTTGATCCCTGCCTCTTCTGAGCAGTGACACTCCTGCCAGCCACCATCTCTCCACTACCGACTCCTGCTTGATGCCCAGTTCCCGCTCTTCTGTCCTCCTGCCCTGAGTCCCATGAGCCTGGACTACTGGCGGCTTCTGAGTGTCCACATCTGGTCCCATCTCTCTGGGCTATGGAGGAGACTGAGGCAGGGCCAGGGCAACCAGAATGAGCCCCCTCCCATTTCTTCCCCCGTCCCTCGAGCCTCCTCCACTCTTGAGCAAGCTTTGAAGGGCTTCCTGCCTGGCTCTTGACCCTGGGCAAGCACTGAAGGAGCAAACCCAGGACCATCCTAGGCCACCTACCTCTACCCTCTCCTTACTCTTTTCCCAGAAAATTCCTCTGGTTCTAGGGACTCATGATTGTCATTACTCAAGAGAGCATTTACATGAAACGAACAAACAAAACCCCCCAAGGTCCCAAGAGTCTGAGACAAGGCTGTGGGGATGAGATTTCCAGAGTGTCTCTGAGCAGCCCTGTCCAGTGATGCTGCCTATGTCCCCTAGGGACCCCTCCAGGGTGGGGGCTGGGCACAGCTGGTGGTTCAGGAGAAAGAAAGTGTCCTCTGCAGCGGCACAGGCTCCAGGGTCAGGTCCCATTGTGGGGGGGGGGGGGGGGGACGCGCACCCTGGGGACAAGCTCACCACCTGCCAAGGGGCAGACACTACTGTGAGTGCAGGGGTAGAGAGCATTAGCTCCTTGTCACCATCTTGGCAATCAGTTTATCTGATGACTGAGGCACCCTCTGCAGTGGAGGCTCCTGGCATCTGTGTTCCAAGAAGCGCCCTGATACTCATGGTGCCAGTGGGGCGGAAGTTAGTGCCACTGTGCACAGGATGGTCATGTGACACGCTGGGGGTCCCCCAGCCATTTGTGTGGTTTCTGTGGGCCTCAAGCCCCTGCCAGTATGAGAAACACAGTTGTCATCAGGGAGCGTGTGTCAATGGGTGATGAAAGATTGGGAACAGGGTGACGTGGGTACACTCCAGGAAGGTGGGACTGGAATGTGCTAGTAGTTTACTAGGTGTGGAACAAAGGAGCCAAGCCGGATGCAATCAGGACTGAGTGAGCAGCAAAGCGGGCTTTGCAGATGGCTGCCTCCAGGGGACACTACTCAGGGGAGACTCACAGCTCTAACAAGGAGCCCTCAAGGCCAGTAGCATCCATGGTGGTTTCTCACTTAAGTCCCTGGGCAGCGCAGGTTGTCTTGGGTGGGGAGGCTCTGCTTCCCAAGGTCATTCGGGAGCCCAGGCTCCTCCCTCTGTCTGTCTTCCTGTCTGCAGGGCTGGAAGTCTTCCGCGGGATCCTCTACCTCTGGCCGGCAGGGCAAGGAGAGGAAGACTGGAAGATATGAGGACAGTGTGGGGGCTGGGCCTGGGAGGGGTCCCCATCATTTCTGCTGTCAGCTCATTGTCCAGAACTCAGTCAGAGGTTCCTTTTAGCCACATGGCAGGCTGGCAGGTGCACTGTTCTTCTTTGCCCAAGGGAAAGGGGAATGGCGTTGGACACACAGCATGGTCTCACATCCACCCAAGTGAATACAAAACTGTATGTTTTGTAGATAGCAGGTCTGTGGCTTCCATCGAATCCTCCAAGAGGGGTTGGATTTTCCCCACTGCTGAGAATTGTCATCCAAAAGCATAAATTAGAGAAAACCCAGAAAGCCAACCATCGCAGAGACCCTGGCCCAGGTGGCGAGGTGGCGGGGGGAAGCAGGCAGCAGTGCGGGTGCCCTGCCTCATGGTCCCCAGGATGGTACCCGGGTCCCTTTGCTCCGACACCACTGTCACCACCATATCTGATTAAAGTTTGGCTTTTCATGGGGTGTGGATGCAGCCTGCACAGATCTGTCCACTGCCTCCTGGCCCAAATTCTGGAAAAAAAAAAAACAAAACAAAACGAAACAAAAAAACAAAAAACTCCAAACACTGTTAGCCATCCAGGATCTGGGACCCTCATGAACTTGAGTTTGTTGATAAGAGATGGCTCCCCTCTTGGTATGTAGACAATTGACATTTCTGAAGGCCAGTTCCTGGTGATCACTCTGTTTTCACTCCTGCCTCCTGCCTCTCACTCTGTCTATACTGGTCTGGGTCCCCATTGTGCCCACCAGTCTGTTCTTGCCTGCCCCCAGCAAGAAAGTGGCTTCGGCACCCTCCTGGAAGCAGAAGGCCCGTGGATCATCTCACTCCATCCCTGGCCAGAGCCAGCTAGACACCTGCCCCAAAGAGAATCAATCCACAGGCTCCGGTGGAGTCCACTGGAGTTTGAATTGGGAGATCAGAGCTGTGTCAGCTGCTGGTGGGACAGCAAAGGTGTAAAGACTCAAATTAATGGTGCATTGCAGAGAGGGGACTCAACTACTCAAGGCGCAGTGGCCTGCAGCAAATGAAGCCTCCCTTCACACCCTCTAGGGTGGCTGTTCTTAAAAAGCCAGAAAGGACAAATGTTGGTGAGGATGTGCAGAACTGGGACGCCAGTGTGTTACTGGCGGGAATGTGAAGAGGTACAGTTGCTGGAAAAGCAGACTGTGCAAAACAGTCCTTCACAAAGTTGTCCCTGCACTTACCTGCCACTGAATGATGTACCTAAAAATGGTAAAAATGGTAAATTTTATTTATGTATATTTTACAACAATTCTGAAAAATTGATGATAGGAGGAAGAGAGAGAGAGACAGAGAGGGAGAAAGCCAGCTCGGGTGGAGCAAAGTTTGTTTTTCTTTTTTCTTTCCTTTTCTTTTGTAAATGGTTTCTTTTTTTTTTTTTTTTTTTTTAAAGTTTACTTACTTATTTTGAAAGAGAGAGAGAGTATGCGTGCACATGAGCAGGGGATGGTCAGAGAGAGAGGGAGAGCGAGAATCCCAAGCAGGCCCTGAGGCAGGGCTTGATCCCATGAACTGTGAGATCGTGACCTGAGCCAAAATGAAGAGTTGGATGCTCAACTGACTGAGCCACCCAGGCTCCCCAGTAAATGAATTCATTTTTAGTGCAGTGTAGTTGCCAAGCTTGATTCTCTGTCTGTGGAAAACGTGAGGAGTCTGGGCTAGAGAGAACTGGGGGCTGACACGGGCAGCAGATATGTGCTGTTACAGGTTCTATGACCAAATCTCTGGGGTGTCCGTGTGGAGGTGCAGGCGAGAGCCCACTTCCTTGTCACTCCTCTGTGGCTCTGGGCTGCGTCTATGTGACATCGCTGCTCACCACAGGCTCTGGGCTGCTCACTAGGGGCTTAAGACTGTTGTCCCTCACCATCCCCATCCCCATCTGGACTTGATTTATTCCCATGCAGTTTATGGTTTAGGGGTAAAACCCAGGGAATGCCTGGAAATGCCACCTTGGGAAGCCTCATGGGAGCCTCTCCTATAGCATTGCTTCTTTCTTCTAAGTTTTTTCCAATGAAGGAATTTCCCTGGGGAGGGAGGGAGGGCAGGGAAGCTTGGAGTTTATAACAGAATTCTCACTGATTGATTCATTTGACCAAATACTGGTTAATGGTCTGGGAGTTGGAAGCACAGTGGTCACTGTCCTTGTGGACTCAAGTGCCTTGGGGGCCACAGAGCAGTGATTAGAGTAGGGCAGCCACTAGGCCCCGGAAGAGAGGGGAGGCTCTCTTGGCGGGGGGGGGGGGGGGGTGTTGGTGGTGGTGGTGGCGGGACCACTGGGCAGAGACTTCAGGAAGCCTAGGAGTTGGGCTGGTCAGATGGGTGTTGGGATCGGAGAAGTGCTCCAGGCAGAAGGAGCATCTCCTGCAAAGGCCTGGGAAGGAGCACGCTGGGCTGGTATGGGGCTTGTTTTGTTCTCATTCGATGGAGGAGGCAACTGAGGCTCCTTGCAAATAGTGACTGCAGAATATGGGGCTCAGTGTGTGGTGATGGCTGGCCTTTTAGCCTTTGCCCCATGTGGGGATACATTTCTTTTGTTTTAATTCATTCAGTTTGGTAATTTGCAAGGGAGCTCTCAGAAAGCACACAGTTGCCCACCATACTCAGCCCATCCATCTCCCTCTCCTACACCAACAGCCTTTGCCTACGCTTGCAAATCCGAATTAACATCTGCCATGTACAGGGCCTCATGGTTACTGGTCAGCGTTGCTGTGCGTGTTTTTGTTTTCTGTGACCAAAGGGTCTGATACAGGTAGAGGCTGTGGTGTCTAAATGGGGTGTCTCCCTATAGAATTGGCACCCCCCCCAAATGTGGGGCAACGAGTGAGTGCAAGCTGGTGGCAAGGGAGGTGAAAGAATTCACCAGAGGCAGAACAAAGGAGACAGAAGTTTATCGAATGTACTGCATGCGAGTGGCGTGCAGGACAGCAGAGGAGAGGCTGCCTGCAAGGAGGTAGTGGAAGGAGGCTTTTTTTAAAAAGGGAAGGTGAGGGGCGCCTGGGTGGCGCAGTCGGTTAAGCGTCCGACTTCAGCCAGGTCACGATCTCGCGGTCCGTGAGTTCGAGCCCCGCGTCAGGCTCTGGGCTGATGGCTCGGAGCCTGGAGCCTGTTTCCGATTCTGTGTCTCCCTCTCTCTCTGCCCCTCCCCCGTTCATGCTCTGTCTCTCTCTGTCCCAAAAATAAATAAAAAACGTTGAAAAAAAATTAAAAAAAAAAAAAAAGGGAAGGTGAGGAGGGATGGCAATATTTGGAATTTTCTGTTATTTGGTAACTGCGCCTGGTTGTAAGTAGCCCATTGTTCAGTGGGGCCTATGGATATTTTGAGGTGGGTTGCCCCGTGGGCCTCTCTGTATTCAGCCAGGTGGTCACTGTGGGCCCTTTATACATTCATTCCATCTTTCAAGCCTGTTTGCCTAAAAACGGTCTCTTATAGAGGCTTTTGGGAAGAACACAGTTTCTGGGTATTAGGAGAGCTGAGTCTCTGCCCTAGTCTCTGCTCCATGATTAGGTTAAGCCCATCCCCTTTACCAGTAATTACTTTGGGGTAAACATGTGTTCACATTCTGGTCCAGCAGAAGTCCTCCGGGGGCTGCAAACGTGGGTGTATTTCTGAGCAATGTGTCCTTCCTGGTTAAGAGACAGTTGGGAACAAAATGCTTCTTTCTCCCTGTGGACATGCCCATGCAAAGATATGATGTTGGAGTGATAGCCACCATACTGTCCCAAGGAAGGAGAGACAGGAGAAGCCCAGAGAAACAGTTCGGAGTCCTGACCTGACAGAATTAAGTAATTCTGAATGCTTTTTGACTGCTTATACAATTTCTAGTGAGATATTTCTTGGGTGCAGCCCAAATAATCTAAACCAAAGACAGAATGAAGGGAAGAAGGAAGAAGGGAGAAAGCAAGAGAAGAAGGAAGTCAGTCAAATCTTTCCATCTTTTCTATGCAGATTAAATCCCGTATCCTCCAAGGGGGTCTGTGAGTTCCCCCCACTGGAGTCCATCTCCCCTCCTCTTGTCCCCATTGAGCATCTGTCCTTTGTGACAGCTCTTCGCTGTCAGGTTGCTTTCCTAGAAAGAGTGGGTCAGGCACTGTAACAGAGCAGTGGACGAGGCAAGATTCAGGTAGCAGGTATATACTGACAAAAGCCAATATCCAAGTGAGGCCATAGGGGAAGCCAGAGTCATGTCAGTGATTCTGGGATGGAGCTGGTAGGTGAGGGTGGTGAGGGGGGGAGAGGTGGACTCAGAAGGGGTATAAGAAGCCCACTTTGAAGGCCTCTGGAGCCAAGGTCTCACCAATCCTAGAAGCCAGAGATGCAAGTTGCCAGTGACTTTGGAGCTTCTCAAAGGATAGGGCCCATGTAGGGGTGATGCTGGGATGGGAGATTATGAGAAGTTTGTGAAGTTATGAATAGAAGATGGACATGAGGCAGAAAAGGAGATAAAAGAATTAAAATCTGAGAAAAGAGGCCTGGGTGAAGCTGGGCCCCTCTTGTGGCCTGGGAACTTGAGAAATTGGTCAGGGACAGTTCCGATGAGGTTTGCTAACTCTATGAGAAACCCTTGATCTCTCCTCTGTGTCACACTCTGAGTTATCACTCAGGTGGTGGGGACCATGTGGTCTGGAGTGTGAGCTCAGTTTTGATCAGGAACACCAGAGAGGTTCAAGAATCAGCCCTCCCCATCTGCAATGCCTAGTTGATCAGAGTGGTGCATTCAGGAGCTTCTATCCAAAACACAAAGCAGGTATGCTGGTCATTTCTAACCAACAGTCAGGCTTCCAGGGTCAGGAGGCTGCCCAAGCATTGGAAAGGGCTTTTAGAGTCAGTTGATACATAAAGTATGTCTGGAACATGTAGTTTAGAGGTATCCAGAGAGATGCATCCAAAATATTAGAGGAACCTATACCATGTGGAGCTCCTTCCAGTCATCCATCCATCCATGCATCCAACCCATGTATCATTCAGATTTCCTTCAGTCACTTCCTTCCAGATCAACTCCATCCATCCATCCATCCATCCATCCATCCATCATCCATCCATCCATCCATCCATCCATCCATCCATCCATCCAAAAAGACACAAGGAAGTGATGGACATGTCCACCTTCTTGACTGTCTCAACAGATTGATAGGTGCAGAGATGTAACAAAACTGACAAAGTTGTATACAATAAATGTATGCAGGTGAGTGTACTTTAACTATATCTCAAAGTTGGAGAAAGAAAGGTAATTAGTATGTACCGGAAGGTCAAAATTGATAATAACTCAAAATATCTATCAACAGGACAGTAGATAAATTATGGAATATTTGCACAGTGGAATAGTGCCTGGCAATAGAAACGAACAAACTCCTCACACACACAATACCATGCATGAATCTCTTACACATTAATGCTGATCAGACGTCAGACACAAGAGAATACATTATGTCTCATTCTATTTACGTACATTACAATACTAGAGAAAACAGGACTATAGTGTTTAAGAGCGTGTGCTCAGATGATTACTACAGAGTCAAGCAAGGTCATGAGTACCATTAAGGTCAGGGTAGCATTGCCATAAGGGAAGAGATGGAAGGGACTTCTGGGGTGCTGGCAGGGTTCTTGGCCAGAGTGGTGGTTACAGAGATGTTTCCTTCAAAGGAAACAATTGAGCTGCCCATTTTGTTTTGTGCACATTCCTGAATATGTTTTCCGTTCCATAATTAAGAATGGAACAATGTATGTGTACTATGCTTGTCTGGAAAGATAAAAGAAAGTTTTAACAGTAGTTTCCCCTGAGGAAGAGGCTATGGAATAGTGGGGTATGGTGGTGGGGAATGATTATATTTGATTTCCTTGTGCTTTTTGTAACTAAAAAATTTAAAGATTTTCCTCATGCTATTCATAAATAGAAGTGAAAATTTTTAAATCAGAAACTCGTTGATGATAGAACAGAGAAGGGAGAAAGAGCTCTCCAGTGGCAGGTGGTAGCATGGGGATCCAAGCAGAGTAGAAGAAAGAACCAGAAGGATGGCTGTGGGCATTTGTGAGTATGTATGTGTTCAGTGGTACACAGAAAGATGGTACTTGCAGAGATGCAAAGCAGAGAAGGACTTGATCCGCTATTGCTGGCATTGAAGACAGAGGGGGTCATGAGCCAGGGAATGCCAGCAGCCTCTAGGAGCTGAAAACGACCCTCAGCTGACAGATGGTAAGCAAATGGGAAGCCCAGGAAACTGAATTCTGCCAACAACCTGAATGACCTTGGAAGTAGATTCTTCCCAGATAAGAGCCTGAGCAGCCAACACCTTGATTTGGCCTTGAGAGACCCAGAGCAGAGGAACAGGTTGAGTCCACCCAGATTTCAGAAGAAGGAACGGTCAGGCCCTAAACGGGTGTTGTGTTAAGCTAGTATGTTTATGGTAATTGCTACAGCGACAAGAGAAAATTGATATAGCCATGGGCTGACGAGGGCAATTGAAGTGATTTCTCACCATGTTGCATGAGGGGGCCCTTGGAGACAACACTGTATGGGTCAGGGGCTTCTGGAAACAAAATGGAGAGAAACTCATAAAGGACACTGAGAGGCTGCATTAAAAAAAATTTTTTTTTAATGTCTTTATTTATTTTTGAGAGAGAGAGAGACAGACAGACAGAGTGTGAGCAGGGGAGGAGCAGAGAGAGGGAGACACAGAATCTGAAGCAGGCTCCAGGCTCTGAGCAGTCAGCACTGAGCCTGACACAGGGCTCGAACTCACGAACTGTGAGATTATGACCTGAGGCGAAGTTGGACGCTTAACCAACTAAGCCACCCAGGAGCCCTGCCCAAAGAGGCTGCATTATTGACCCAACTCCACTTGGACATGGGGAGTGATGGGAAAAACTGGCATTCAGCCTCCCAGCATAATCTGAGTCACCTTGACCATGATCTACTCTTCAAAGGTACGACTGTATCCTGCTGACCACAACCCTGGCAGGTTAAATCATCGGGTTAACAGAAGGAACAAACGCATGTGCATGTGTGTATGTGTGCACATGCATGAGTGCCCACCACACTCCCAGGGTACCCTGAATATATAGAGGACACAGTGCAGTGACGGAGATGCTCATCTCTGGTAGAGTATGTTAGTCCACTGCCACTTCTGTCTTTTACAGGAGGATTACAGGGATAATGAAAGCTGTCTCAGGCAGGGCTCAGTGCAGAAAACAGGACAACACCAGGGCTCTCAAGAGGAAGGGACTTGAAAGAAGGAATTACGTCCTTACAAACTCTAAGTAGGACTGAAGGAGCTGGTTCTGGATTGGGCCTCAAGGAATAGGCCTAGAGCAATAGGTGTCTCTGAGGTTGCCCCTGAGTTCAGAGTTCAAGGACACACATCCAAAGCTGCCGTCTGGGGATTGCAAAGCCCAACTTAAGAAGCCTTTGGGTACTGGTAGGCCTCCTTCTCCCAAACCTCACATTTCCAGGACATTGCTTACCAGCCAAAACAGTCAGAAAGAGCCGGAGAGGCAGCCCTTGGGGTCAGCCTCCCACACCCCACAGGGTTGCATCTGTCTGTAGATCCTGATTTCCTCCAGACCCAAGGTGCAATGAGTTCTGAGAAATGTGAGTGCATCTTTTCAACCTCTCCAGCAAGAAGGAGGGAAACATGAAGGGTGAGTCTAACCACCCAAAGGTAGACTTTGGGTAGCCACCCAAAGGTCTTTGTTCTTGCTTTCTTCTCTCTTGTTTATATTTTGAGCGGTGAGCTACTGCTTGGAGTTCCTTTTTTTTTTATTATTATTATTATTTGATAAAAATGTTTACTTAAGTTTGTATTTAGAGTTAACAGTGAATCTCATGTTTACAGAAAGCTTGCACAGAGTACTTCGTTGGGTAACACAAATATCAGTATGGCCAAATGTTAACTCATTTCACTGATTGAATCAAAGTGATATTGGTAATATACAGTGTTCCCAAACAAGTGTAAACACATTTCCTAGAGTTATTTTATTTGCAAAAGAAAACATTATGTAATAAATAGAATTATATCCCCAAAAGATACATTATGAAAAAGTATAAAATTTAAGGGGGAAACCTTCAGTTCAGTTCTTTTTTATACGTCCCAGCTCATCATTCTTTCCCATTTTAAAAAGGATTCTTATTGTAGTTGTAAGTTTTGATCAGTGTTAAGGGTAAAACTAATTTGTTAAGTCATTCACAAATTATTAAAAATTTTTAAATGTTTAGATTTTGAGAGAGAGAGAGAGAGACACAGAGTGAGAGTGGGGAGGGGCAAGAGAGAGAGGGAGACACAGAATCTGAAGCAGACTCCAGGCTCTGAACTGTCAGCACAGAGCCGGACATGGTGTTCGAACCCACGAACCAGGAGATCATGACCTGAGCCGAAGTCGGACGCTTAACCAATTGGACTGCCCAGTGTCCCCAAATCATTCATATATTATTATTGATCATGAACTGTAAGTGGAACAAAGCAGCATTTCTAGTTGACAAATGCAACCTCAAGTATTTTGATGTCTCTTAAAACTGTAGCAACGAGAAAACTATTGACAAAGTACAACCAGGGATTGGTCTTCCCAAAATACACTGGAGTGTGTACTTTAAGTAAAAGGATGATTGCTTGAAGTAGCAGAGTTGGTAAGCAGGTACCAAGAGAACACAGGATCAGTTTGGAGAAGAGTATTTTCTAGAGCTCACATTATAACTGGATGGGATGAAAAGGGAAAATATAGGATAGTCTCACTCACAGAGGAAGTCACCCCAGCAGCCTGTATTGAGGTCATAACTTCTGACCAGAGGTTCCAGAAACCAAACATAGAATCATCACCGTGGAAAATGACGGCAGTAATCCTGAATGCTCACGTAGAGAGGACCGTGAAAGAAGAAAGCTTCTGTGCCTCAGGCTTTGATCAGTTGCTGGATCTCTCAAAACATCAGCAAGGACCAAAATCCAAATTAAAATTATCGTAAAGAAAAAATGAAATTACAGTAAAGAAATAAAAATAGGTTTTGACACCTGAGTGGAGAGTTGGTGATTTTAGAGAAATGCAGGTGCTAATCTGCACAAACTATCAGGAAAGCTGGATAATGCAAAAAGCTGGCGGTAAAGGGAATCATTGGAGTAAATAGGCAGATGTAAATAATTGGAGTACAGAGGTCTCCAGAGCCTGAGGCCTAAAATTACACATCCCTGAAATAGAACACAATGGAAGTGGTCACTGAAAGTCAAAGATGGATGAATGCTAGTGAAATGTGCACGTAGTCCATAACATTCGGAAGGGCGTTTTTATTCTCATTCCAACTGTGAGGACATTTAGTGCTGTTTCCCCAAGTATAACCAAGTAGAGCACAGTTAACATGGAGGCGCTGGTTCGGTCCAGTGAACAGAGCCATTCTGTAAAGTGAAAGCAGTCGTGTGTAGTTAAATTTCAGGCGGTCTGCTGAAATACACACACTCAAACCCTGCTTCCCTGTTTTCTCTCCTGTGCTTTCTCTGCTGGGTCTTTCTGTGATGGTCTTCTGATTTCATTTCCTTTTTACTGCCTTTCATGAACTTCTGGTTCCCTGCATTCATTTTGTTGTGGCCACATGCCCCACAAATAAGCTCAGGGTCCTGGCACAGTGTGGGAGGAGGAACGATTCCTCGCAGCTCAACCTTCCTGGCAAGGCAGATCTGTCCCGTGGCTGCGCCTGGGAGATGCTGAGGAAATGTCCTGTGGTCACCTTGGCAGCCGCACTGCTGGAGCTTGGTTCCTGTGCCTGAGATTCTTCCCAGGACACTTTTGAGAGACACAAAAGATGACTTGGAAGAACAAAAGGCCATGCTATGCTCACGGTTGGAAAAGTGACTAGAAAGGCGTAAACGTTCTTCATGTCAATGTTTCATTCTAACAAAATTAAAATGAGAATTACAATGTGATATTTTACTTGTTGATTTTATTTCTAAAGTTAAGTATTGTCTTTAGTAGTTCATATATATTTAGTATATAAGGTATGCTTTATGTATACTTTTGGTATATAAATTATTACAGTAATTAAAATATCTGCTGTGTAATTTCATTTTTCAATTGATTAATTATTTAATTAATTAATTATCCCCCCCCCCCCCAACAACAACATAGTTGACACACAGTATTACATTAGTTTTAGGTGTACAACATAGAGATTTGACAGTCTGTATGTCACCACAGGGGAAACTACCAGCCATCACCATGCGATGTTATTGCAATACCATTGACTATATTCCATACGCTGTACGTATATTCCTGTGACTGTTTTGTGCCTGTGACTGATTCGGTCCATTACTGTGTCTCCCACTCCCCTTTTTCCATTGTGTCCATCTCCTCAAGATGCTCCCCTCAGGCAACAATCAGTTTGTTCCTTGTTTTTATAGATCTGGTTCTGCCTTTTATTTGTTTTGCTTTTAAGATTCCACATATAAGTGAGCTCATATGGTATTTGTCTTTCTCTGTTTTACTTCACTTGGCACGACACCCATAGGTCTATTCGACGTTGTTGCAAATGGCAAGATCTCATTGTGTTTTTGGCCGAGTCAAATTCCACTGTGTGTATATACTACACCTTCTTCATCCACTCGTCTATCCGTGGACACTTGGGTTGCTTCCATATCTTGGCTATCGTAAATAATGCTGCAGTAAATATAGGGGTGCATGTATCTTTTTGAATAGTATTTTTGTTTTCTTTGAGTACATACCAAGTAAAAGAATTACTGGATCATATGGTATTTCCATTTGTAATTTTTTGAAGAACCTCCATATCGTTTCCGCACCAATTTACAAGCCTGCCAACAGTGGGTGAAGACTCCCTTTTCTCCACACCCTCAGCAACACTTGTTATTTCTTGTCTTTTTGATTCTAGCCATTTGATTTGTATTTCCTTGATGATTTGTGATGTTGAGCATCTTTTTTCTTTTGAGAGAGAGAGAGAGAGAGAGAGAGAGAGAGAGAGAGAGAGAGAGAGAGGTAGTGGGGTTGGGGCAGAGAGGGGGTGTGACCTGTGAGCTTACAGCTTGTGGGTTCGAGCCCCGCGTTGGGTTCTGTGCTGACAGCTCGGAGCCTGGAGCCTGCTTCAGATTCTGTGTCTCCCTCTCTCTCTCTGCCCCTAACCACTCACATTCTGTCTCTGTCTCTCTCAAAAATAAATAAACATTAAAAAATATTAAAAAAAAAAGAGAAACAACTATAAAACCTAGAAGAAATCAAGAGGATACCTTCATGGTCTTGGAGAAAGTCAAGATTTCTTACAGAGGATACACAAAGCAATGACATTCACACAGGAAATCCTGAAGGGTCTGGGCTTGACTTCCAATGGGCCAATCCAGGGAACCCCATGAGTAGGAAGAAAATAGGACCTGTCTAGGTGCTCTTCACTGGGACTCCAGAGACTTGGGTGGAAGCTTGTGACTACTGAACCTCATCCTGTATCCCTCAACTCCCCAGGCAAGAACTTACTGGACTATCTGGTCTTACCAAATACCCACAACAAAGATAGAAATGAGCCACCCTCCAGAGGCTTTTCCCCTTCATTAATGTGGTCTTCACACATTAGACCGAGGTCTGTACATGTGGTTAGAGAACAGGAAGCCTGCTGACAGCCGGGAAGCAATGCCTGGGCTGGCTGTGAGAGGGGTAGCAGCTCCACACTGGACACCTAGATAGGGACAGTGTGAGATGGGGGAAAACTTGGACTGTGGAGTCGGCCAGACCTAGGTTCTCATCCCCAGCCTTATCCTGTTAGGCTATGTGCCCTTGGGGCAATTCATTGGCCCTCTGAGTCCTGGTTTCCATACCTGAGGTGAACCAGTCTAACATCATTTGATCATTTGGTCTGAGGGCTGTCCTAGGCATGGTGGGGGGGATGCTGTCGGCAGAAGCGAACCTGCCCTTGCGTGGGCCACTGTAGCTGCACACAGTGCAACGCTTCAAACTTACCTTTTCACAAACAAGCTCCTTTTCCTGCTTTTCCTGCTTCCCAACCAGCCCTCAGCCTCCTAGGCCTGAAATATTGTAAGACTTTGGCCTTCTGTCTCCTCTATTTCCTGTATATCCTATCAAGTCTTCCTTCAAAATGCCTTTTAGCAAGAAGTCCTCCTGTAGCCCATACTGCTACTGCCTACTGATTCCTGTTGCTTGCCCTCCTTCCTGGCAGAATCCCAAATTTGTTCGAAGTGACAGTGAAAGTCCAACAAAAGGCTTTCTTCCTTAAAGGCCTTTGCAGCTGGGGATAGCTCTGAGACCCATGCATGAGATGGAGGCTAATGGGTTCTGGGACCACCCCTTCCTGCTTCATTCTTTCTATTTTCCCATCTGGGATGGAGGACCTATGGCAGCCATCTTGAGATCTTCTCTGAAGACCTTATCCGAAGAAGGCGTCGTATCACTCACATAGACTCTTGCGCCAGCCATCAGAGGGCTTTTCCCAATTTCTGCTCTGCCAGAAAGCATTGTGAAAGCATCGTGGTGGACGCACGAGGCCAGAATCAAAGGACTCCAGTTATAGCTCATCCCTAAAGTAGAACAGTAAGCAACCTGTGGAAATGAGGAAGGAAATCTACATAGACTGATGTGGAACCATATTCATGATATTTTGTTAAACTAAAAAGGTTGCTTAAAAGTAGCCTTTTTGGTATATAATTATAAACATAAACTCATTCTGAAGTATATGCATTTTAAAGTGTGAATGGATATTCCTGTGAATCTTCAACAGGGTCATTACATCTGCCTGATGAATTCTAGGTTGTATTTGTTTTCTCTTATCTGATCAAAATATTTTTCAATAAAAATAGAAGCAGTGGACAAAAGAACTTAAAATGCTGAAATTCCATGCTCCTTAATCTGGCATTCTGTGGCTTCCACAATGGACAGGAATGAAGACACTGTGTGTGTGTGTGTGTGTGTGTGTGTGCGCGCGCACGCCTGCACGTGAGTGCCCACAAGTATGCCAGTGTGAGCATTTATGAGTTCTTCAGAGTGTGTCAGTGTGTGCGTATATGTAAATGTGTGTATCTAGGGTCAATGAGTGTGTGTGTGTGCTCTGTGACTTAGTGTGTGAGTGCTTTGCAGAGTGTGTGGGTGTGAGTCACTGTGAGTGTGTAAGGAGTGTGATGTGAGCGAGCGTGTGTGTGGTGAGATGGTGGGTGTATTTGTCCTCCTGGGCTCAAAGAGAAGAGGCAGAAAGGATTCAGGAGCCCCAACTTTCTCAAGCCAGTCTGATCCATCATGGGGTACAGCAAGCCTGCCTTCCCCACCCTCCACTCTGCCCACCTAGAAGCAAAAAGGAATGACAATGAGGAGGGCCTCAGTCTGTCTGTGGAGGAGCCTGTCTATCTGTTTTTATTCTCCATGACAGCTGACCCCCAGGCTCTAACTGGCTGCTAAGCTGGCAATCCGCCTGGTCACACACCCTGAGAAGATGACCAGGTCAGCTACTCTCTCTCAATCCTTCCAAAGCTCCTTGAGCAAAAGGTTTTGTGGCCAATGATGTTAGGAAACCCGGAGAAATTGTGGGATCCACAAGAGACGCTGGCGTGTTAAGGGTGCTGAGAAGTCCCTTGGGAGGGAAGCCTGTTGCACCTTCCTAGACTAGCATTCACTCTTGAGAGCAGGAACCCCTCTACTCCCCTCGACAGCACCTGCTCACCTCCCATGGGAGGAGGCCTCACAGAAGCCACGTTGGGGAATGCTGACCCAGCCTACCTGGCACATCGCAGGCTGTGAAGCTCCCTCACCCACACACACACACGTCACTGGGGCCCTGTGAACAGGTGACACTACACCCATTTCACAGGTAAGGGAAATGAGGCTCCAGGAGGTGGAGTATGTAGCTCAAGGTGCCCCCAGCTTGTCGGAGGCCTGCTTGCCTGGACTCCACTCTCTTTCCTTCTAGGCAGAAGCTGAGCGGAGAGCAGGGCTCTGAATGGGCTCAGGAAGTAGAGTATTTCAGAGAAAAAGGCCAGGCTGAGGCTCGGCACTAGCCCATGATGGGATTCTCGGGCAGGTGGAAGGCGTGGAGGGGTCCCAGCAGATACTGAACGGGGACAGGGGGCTGGGAGGTGCTGAGGAAGGATTGAGAGGGAGTAGCTGACCTGCTCGTCCTGGCTGTGTGCCTCTGCCGTCTCAGCAGCTGGGGGTGGGGGAAGGTTCTAGTCCAAGCAGGACCCCAGCCGGCCCCGAGGCTGAGGTCAGGGCCCCTGCTCTCCGCACCCAGTTTCCTCCTCTGAGCCGCGAAGGAGGTGGGGGAAGGTTGCCAGACAAAAGGTGGGATGCCCAGTGTAATGTGAGTGTCAGGTAAACAGCAAACACATTTCAGTGTGAGTGTATTCCATGCAATCTTTGGGACACACTTAGACTAAACAATGACTTATTTTCTATCTGATAGTGGATGTGACCTGCGCAGCTTGTATTTTCATTGCAGATGAGGCCAGTGACCTTCATGGCACAGATGAGGGGTCAGACCCGGGAGTTGGGACTAGATCCCTGTCCGTGGCTCACTTCCTTCTCAAGGGCTGTCTTTCCCTATGGACCAGGTGAGGGACGGCTGGGCTGGACCTGGCTCTGAGGGAAAAGCCTGCCTCCGTGATGGTGGCCAGGAGTCTGGTGAGGGGCTGGGGACCCAGGGTGTCTGTGGTGCCCCTGCCCGGGGATCACCAAGCCCGAGAGCAGGGCTGGGAGGAGCTGTCTGCATCTACACTGAGGGACCTGTCTCTAAATCTGGAGTAATCTGGTGGTGCTCCATTGGCTGAGATGTTTGGGGGAGAGCAGGGATACAGGAGGTGGCTGGTGGAGGGACACCAGCATAGACCCCTGGGAGAGGAGGGGAGGGAAGGGGGAGGGGTGGGAAGCTCCAGGGCCAAGGGCCCTACCTGAGCCTTCAGGTGCAGGGATTGCTCTGTTCATTACCTCATCTGAAGGCAGGGGGTGGGGGGCATCATGGTAGCTGCTGCCCTCCAGCACCCCTCACTCACTGGGAAAGCTCTAACAGTGTGTGGGTGTGTGTGTGTGTGGCCGGGGAGGTGGAAGATCGCGTGGAGTCTCTGAGGAAGCACTCCTCCCCCCACTTCTCCACAAATTGGTGTCTGTGTTTGTGGTAAAGCCAGTGACACGGGGACATGGCCTATAAGAGGAGCAGGACCCGGCAAGGTCAGATTGCGAGGCGGCCAGCCACATAAAGCGGGGTGTGAAGAGTGCTTCAGCAGCTGCCCCACCATGACCTCCTGGGCCCTCCTGCTCCTTGCCTCAGTGCTCCTGGCCACCCCGGGTAAGGACATTCCCCCGTGCACATCCTGGCAGCTACTTCTTAGCAGAGGGTAGGGACAGTCTGGAGACGGGGTTGGGCTGGGCCACCAGATTTGAACTCCTGGGGGAAGGCAAGAGAGAAAGAACAACCTCTGAAAGGAGATGAGGGTAGTGTTCTCTTAGAGCAGCTCCAAATCTGTGTGTGTGTGTGTGTGTGTGTGTGTGTGTGTGTGTTTGTGTGTGTGAGACAGAGAGAGAGACAGAGAGAGAGAGAGGAGAGAGAAAACAGAAAAACAGAGACAAAGACAGAAAAGAGCTTCATGGATGATGTTGGTGGTGGGCGGGGGTGGGGGGCAGATAATCTTCTCCTGTTTTCCAGAAAGAATTGAGAGCATGTCTGTTGCACAGAGACTGGGTCAGAGCAGCTCCAGGGCGGAGCGCAAGGACAGGCCTCCTGGATTCCTCACAGATCCCTGCTCCTGGCCTGTTTTCTAGCTACCTCCTGGGCTCCCACCAGCAGGGAGATCTGTCTCCTTCCACTTGTGAAGGGGTGCTGATGGTGTTTCTTCCCCAGGGCTGACCTTTTCTGGTTTGAGCCCTGAGGGCAATGACTTGATGACCGGTGACTTGGGTCAGGAAAAGCAGTTCTTAGAGAGCTTGGTCCTGGAGTCCCCCCAGGTTGGTGGCTGGTTCCCTGCTCACTTCCCATAACCACCCCCTCACACATTGTCTCCTCCCCGGGAGCAGCAGGCAGGGCTGCACATCTCGCTGGGCAGAGGGGTGGGGAGGCAGGGCTGTGGGCTGAAGATGCTGGTTTTGTGCACCGTTGTGCCCGTGGCAGAGGTCGGGGGGCTACCTGGGTCTGGCTGAGCTCTCCCCAGGAGGGTCCCCTGGGTTCTGACCAGAGTAGAGAACTGTGTCGGGGGCTGCTCTGGGTGAGGTGCTGTGGGTGTGGGGCAGGGTCTGGGGTGTGTCAGCCCCACCAAGACTAGCAGGAAGGTGGGCAGGGACCAGCCAGCCTGCTTTAGGCCTGAAAGCACAGAAAGATCCTCCTTGATCCTGCTGGCCTAGGAGACACCAGAGAGCTCCTCCTGGGTCCCTGCCAAGGACTGTTGGGGTGTCTGAGACACCATCTCAGGACGCATTGTTTTCTGACAGGGTGACCAGCTGGCTATCAAATGCAAGATTTGTAAGGTGACAATCCAAGCTCTGAGAAAAGCCTTGGGAAATGATATCACACAGGTGAGGCTTGTCATTTGGGGAGCCATTTGCAGGGCGGTCAAGTGTATGAGTGGGGCTTGTAGGGCTAAGGGTGACACTGAGGAAGGGGCTGATCCCTGGTTGGGCCAGAGCTTCTCAGCAGGGGATCTGTGGGCCCCCTGGTCTCTGGGACTGACTTCAGAGAATCCCTTGAAACCATGAAGCTCTGTGAGTGTGAAAGTAGGAAGAGGAGCGTGCGTGATTTCCGTCCCATTGTCAAAGGAAATTTATTCCCAGAGCAGGTAGGAATCTTTCCCCTTTGGCCCCTCCACTTGTGCCAGGGACGAATTTTGTGAGATTGGTTCCATGGTGGCCTGGCTAGACTGATATGCCCCAGATCTCCCAATTCCTAGCAGCATGGCTTGGCCAAGCACTTAATGCTTTCTGAGCCTCAGTTTTCTTTTCTGTTTAGTGGGATGGATCATAATCGCCCCTTGTAAGTTATCGAAGCCCTTTAAAGGAGCTGAGGGGTGGAGGAGCTTAGCTCCATGCCTGGCCCTGAGCACCTGCTGAACAAGGGATGTGTTACTACCAAGAAGCCCTGCTTCCCCTCCCTCCCTCCCTCTGCTTTGTTCCCTGATCCTGCTCATCTCCCTGGCGCTGCAGGGCCCACCCTCAGCCCTGGGAACTCAGCTTTATCCTTCTCCACTGGATGGTGGGAGAAGGTACGTCCAAGTGGAATGTGCCAAGACTCCAAGTGCTTTCTTTTCCTAACCTTTGTCACACAGCCCTGTGCACGAGCCCCGTCAGGCTGGGACCCAGGAAGCTTGGCAGGCAGAACCCTTCCTGTGGGTCTAGGAGCCGTGGGCGCTGTTCTCCACACAGAAGGCAGGGGGGCAGGATAATGATGTACAGGGGAGTGGGACACTACAGGGTCAACTGTCCTTCTCGCAAGAGCCCCTCCTGGCCAGGCTTGGGCCAGGGCCTTGGTGCCTGGGCGTGAGGTCTGATCCCTGCCTCTCTAGCCTCTGCTCCGTGGCTGCCTGGCACCAGGCCCTCCTCCCAGCATGCCCTTGGTCAGGGTGCCCAGGGCCTAGAGCTGCTGGGGTCTGCAGGGGGGCGGCAGTCCTGGGCCGAGCTCACCTGAATTCTCTGTCTTCCTATGGTGCTGTTACTGCAGGAAGCCATCAAACAGGCTGCGTCCCTGGTGTGCAGGGAGCTATTTCCACTGGATGGTATTTGCAAGGAAATAATCAATAAATTTCTTGATAAGATCACCCAGGGTATCATGAATGGGAAAAGCCCTGAGGAAATCTGTGTGAAACTCAGGATGTGCAAATCTGAAAAAGGTGAGTGCAGAGGTGACAGCAGGGACTCATTCCTGGAGGGCTCACATCATGTCCCCACATATGTACAATACGGTTTCGACCCACAGAAATCCAGCTGTCATACACATCCCACCAAGCTTCCCTGCAGTGACATGTTACCCCCACCACTGTGAGGAAAGTGGGGAGAAGATGGGTAGGTGGGCTGCAGCTGGAACCGGTTGAGAAATACTCCAGGCCATCCTGGGGTGCCATCAGGTCCCCATCTCCGGTCAGCTGTGTACTTGAGCAAGTAGCTCAACCTCTGTGAGCTTGAGTTTCCTTCCTTGTGAAGGGATAGGCATCCGTATTTCTGATTTTCAACAAGGATTGAATGAAATGATTACGTGTAAAGAGGTTAAGACCGGGGCGCCTGGGTGGCGCAGTCGGTTAAGCGTCCGACTTCAGCCAGGTCACGATCTCACAGTCCGTGAGTTCGAGCCCCGCGTCGGGCTCTGGGCTGATGGCTCGGAGCCTGGAGCCTGTTTCCGATTCTGTGTCTCCCTCTCTCTCTGCCCCTCCCCCGTTCATGCTCTGTCTCTCTCTGTCCCAAAAACTAAATAAAAAACGTTGAAAAAAAAATTAAAAAAAAAAAAAAAAAAAAAAAAAGAGGTTAAGACCAAGCAAGCGGCCTCAGACTGGGATATTCAAAGACATCAGAGCCCTGATTGAACTCCCATCCCCCGGCCTCGTATGGGATCCCTGGGCATCAGAGAGACAGGTCACATCTTTGCCCAGGACACTAGGGACCTGAGAGCTGAGCTCAGGAACCCCGCTGGCAGGGAGGGCTCTCAGTCTCTCCCTCCAGGGCTGCTCAGCTGTGCCCACAGATCAGGCCACGGCTGCAGCACATGGGCCGGGAAGGGCCCCCGATTGGCTCTGGAGCTCGTGTAGCCCTGACCGAGGCTGTGGGACTTGATGCCGGCAGATCGGGGGTCACCTCATACTTTGAGGTCCTCACCATTTCCTGCGATTAGAGTCTGCGGTTTTCATCTCTGAAGCCCCACAACCCACACAAACCCCTGACTGGGTTCCAGGATGTGACTCCAGGTGTGCTCAGTAGGGACAGGTGGCTCTAGTCCCCACATCCTCCGGACAACACACACCCCTGCCCACTTGTCTGCTCTTGTCTCCACTCCAGGTCTCGGAGCCTCTGGGGTCTCTGACGCCACCCTGGGGAGAAGCACAGAGTCTCCCACAACCACCACCTGCTTCTGCCCTCCCAGATCCAGAGCCGACCCTCCAGTGTCTCTCAGCTAACTTCTCATTGGCTTCCCCTGAGGGAGAATAAATGTCATGCAAGCTTTTAGCCACAGCTTCTTTTCCTTTGGTGGACTTGAGGGGAGGGGCTCGGAGGCATGCTTGGGTGACTCCTGCGTTCGTTCAATCAATGGTTATTGTTTGTCCCACGCTATACTAGACGCTAGGGATTTCATGGCGAACTGGTCAACGTTAGCAGCCCTTACAAAGATGGTCATGAAATACTTATGAACAGTCACTAGAGAGACACACACTCCTCTGAGAGCCTGGGGTACACAGTGGATGTGCCCCCAGAAGCTCCCAGACCATGAGGAAGAGTAGCAGGGTTGTAGGTAAGAGTGTTCTTGGTCATAGGGCACAGAAACCCACCCTTTGCTTCTCTCTGCAGGGAGCTGTCTTTTTGTTTTGGGAGATACATTATTTAGGATTTATTCTGTGTCAGCTACAGAAATCTTAGCTCTTTCTGGTTCAAATAAAAAAGTCAATTTATTGGCTCGAGTAATTAAACAGTGTAGAGATAGCTTCAGGCACAGAATGATCCAGAAATGAGTGGTGTCCCCAGAGGTCCAGTCCTGCCATTCTCTCAGGTCTTTTCACAGCTGTATAGTGAGACTGATCTCAGCCAGCTTCCTTCTGGCAGCAGCCATGGCCACATTGGTCCAAACTTTACATTCCCCAGTATGTCATCAAGAGGGGAAGACAGTTCTTTGGTAGCCTCTCTGCCCTTGGAAGAGAATGGAAACTTCTTTCCTAGAAGCCCCATCAGATATCTCCTGTGTTCTCATTGGCTCGAATAGGGCAGGTGTCATCTGGAACCCATCACTATGTTCCGAGGGCATGGGACACGCAGATTAGCATGAGCTGAGTCAGGGCACACCCCTGGCCAACCAGTCACTCGTGTGAAAGTGGACATGAAAATCTGGGAGATCATTGCTGGGAGAGGGACAGGGATACCAACATCACTAGACGCAAAGGTACATCAGGCAGGGCTCAATCCAAAAAGCAGTTCCAGGACTCCCAGTGTGAAATCTGAAGCCATTTGAGTGTTAAAACACATAAGGAACATATGGGATTATAACCCATGGATTAAATGAGGATTAATGAATTCATAGAGATATAAATAAGACATTAATAATCAAATAAGGGAAATGGAGACATGTTACCTTATTCTAGATGCCAATTAATACATGTAGACATAGTTGCAAAATTTATTCCCACAAAACACATATTGATTTGATATGTGCGACCTTAGCAGGTACGGGCAGCTTTATTAGGGGACTAGGAGTAAAGAATCGAAGAGACAAGGGGCCGAGCTGGAGGCCATGTGAAATTAGAGGTGGGGTCTGCGATTAAGGTGTTTACATGCAGGGGAAATGGTCCCAGGAGAGGGGAGAGGCCCATGGTGCTGGACAGATGTGAGGTACAGCCCCAGGGAAGGCCTTGTGAAGGGAGAGGAGGGGTCCAGGGCACATGGAGCGTCAGCACAGACTCCCAAAGGTGGGAGCTTTGGGAAGGTGGCCTCGCCCTTAGGGATAAAAGCTAGTAAAGGACAGAGGCCAAGTCAGCTCCTGTAGCCTGTCAGGAGGGAGTGTGTGTGCACTGGCTTCATAATCCAGACTCCACTGGGGGTACCTGCTCACCCCTAGGCCCTTCTCAGTTCTCTATCATTTCCCCTGTCACCCACCCAAAAGCCCAGGACAGCAAGCTTGTGTCACGTGACATCCCTCCCTCCAGGCCACGTCGACCCCTGACCCAAACTGGAGCAAATGACTCCCTCCTGGGAAGTTGGAATTGCCCCATCCTGGTGCAGACCCCTTTGCCCTGGCCAGGCTCTGCATCTGTCTCTGGGTGGTCTTCAGACTTCCTTCTGCCTTGGCTCCCCCACCCCTTCTGGACAGGGCAGCCCCAGGCTCTTTCCAAACCACAACCACATCTCCTCACTTTCCAGTGGCTTCTCTCAGAGCTCGGGACAAGTCCCTACTGTGTGTCACACCCTGGTGTCAGAATAGGAAACAAACGAAATAAAGACACTTACCTCAAGCACCTGCCAATCTACAAACGACTAGTAATAATACATTAAATTTACCTAGCACCCTAACTCCCCTCTGTTTGTAGAAGAAGCAACAATTATTCATTTTATTAACTGGCATTGCCTGAGAGCCTGTCCTATGGCCTCCTGTGTGATGAGGTGGGAAGGATGCAGAAGGAAGTTCTAATGCACAGGGAGGTTGGTGGTTATCTCAAGGCGAAGCGCTTGTGTGCAACGTGAACCACCTCCTTCTATCAGGAACGCTATTTTTTCATTGCTGTGAGAAACTCATAACAGAATTTACCATCTTAGCAATGTGGAAACGTACACGCAGCTGTGTTGAGTATATTCACATTGTTGTGACACAGACATCCAGATCTTTTTCATCTTACAAAACTGGAACTCCAGACTTATTGTGAAGGCACAACTTTCCTTCGCCCCCGTCTTAAAGCCTGAGAAAACTACAGTTTCTCAAAAGTGGTCCACATATTTCTATTTTATATTTCCTTTAATTTGACTACTTTAGACACTTTGTACAAATGGAATCAGATATTTATCTTTTTGTAATTGCCTTATTTCACTTAGCATGATGTCCCCAAAGTTCATCTTTGGTGTGGCAATCGACATGAGTTTTTGTTTATAAGGTGAAATAACGTGTGTGTGCGTGTGTGTGTGTGTGTGTGTGTGTGTGTATTTATATATATTTGAGGAACCACCATATTGCTTTGGGTAACGGTCTTACAGTTTTACAACAGTGCACACTTTCTCCACATCTTTCCCAACACCTGATATTTTCTTTTTTTTGATAAAGGCCATCTTCATGGGTGGGGTGCTATCTCCTTGTGGCTTCGCCTTGCATTTCTCTGACGATTATTGATGTGGGGAGCATCTTTTCATATGCTTGTTAGCCATTTCTATATTTTGTAGGGAGAGTGCCTATTCAAAGTCTTTTGAGCTCATTTTTTATAATGTTTATTTATTTTTGAGAGACAGAGTGTGAGCAGGGGAGAGACAGAAAGAGAGGGAGACGTAGAATCTGAAGCAGGTCCAGCGTCTGCATAGCAACCCCCCCAACGTGGGGCTCAAACCCACAAACCGTGAGGTCATGATCTAAGCTGAAGTTGGACGCTTACCCGACCGAGACGCCAGGGGCCCCTCTTTTGCCTTTTTTAAATTATTTGCTGTTTATTTGTTGAATGTTAGCATTTCTTTGTACTTTCTGGGTATTACTCCATTATTAATGATTTGCAAACATTTTTATGTATTCCATAAATTGCCCTTTTACTTTGTCAACTGTGCTATTTGATGCACAAAGGTTTTAAGCTTGATGCAATGCTATTTGTCCATATTGTTGCATTTCTTGGTGTCATATCTGAGAATTCACCACCAAGTCGGAAGTCATGCAGCGTTCCCCTTATGTTTTTTCTAGCGATTTTATAGTTTTGGGTCTTACATGTAGGTGTTTGATCCTTTTCTAGTGACTCTTTTGCATATGGTGGAACATCAGGATCTACCTTCATTCTTCTCCATGGGGCTGTCCAGTTTTCCCAGCACCACTGTTTGAAGACATTTAAATTCCCTTTTATGAGCACGTTCTTCATGGGGTCTTGCAGAAATTGGTGAGCAGAACGGCAGTTTCTCAAAAGTGGTCCACATATTTGGTTAGTCACACGAGTACAAAGGTTATGAGGATTTTTGAGGGCAGCCTGTTAGCATGCTCTTTTCAGGGATTTTACAATAATTACACAAACAACCTCCAAATCAGATTAATCAACTCACATAAAATACAGTTAGAGGCCTCACTCCAGCCACGGAGTAATTTTCATCTAGTAAATCTACCGTTGGACAGTCTGAATCATTGGAAAATGCAGGTCTATGGCACCTAAACACATCTCAGTTTAATTCATTTTGGGGATTTTTAAGTATTTTCTGTGTGGAGGAGATGTTATCTGTAAATAGAGAGCTGTACGTCTTCCCTGCTAATCAAAATGGTTTTTTTTTCTTTTTTTCATTTTTTTGCTTAGTTCTCCTGGCTAGAATCGTCAGTACAATACCGAATAGATGTCTGGAGAGCAGACATCCTGTCTTGTTCCTGGTCTTTGGGGGAAGGTATTTAGTCTTTCTTCACGGAGTCTGATGTCAGCTCGGGGAATTTCATAGATGCCACCTATCAGCTTGCAGACTTTCCCTTCTATTCTTAGTGAGTGCTTTAACAAGAAGAGATGTTGAGTTTTTTCAAATGGTGTTTCTGTGTCCATCGAGAGGATCATGTGGTTTGTTTTTAAGCTTATTTATTTTTTGAGAGAGAGAGAGAGAGAGAGAGAGAGCGAGCACGTGCGTGCACATGCCAGCACATGAGCACGTGAGTGGGGGAAGGGCAGAGAGTAGGAGACAGAAGATCCGAAGGGGGCTCTGTGTTGACAGCAAAAGGCCCATGAGAAGCTCGAACTCAGGAACCACGAGATCATGACCTAGGCCCAAGTCGGATGCTTAACCAGCTGAGCCACCCAAGCACCCCAGGATCATGCGGCTTTTATTTGGGTTCTGTTGGTACAGTGAATTACATAAATGATTTTGGGGTGTTAAATCACTTTGCATTCCTGAATAAATTGGGGTTGCTCTGGTACAGAATTCTTTTTATATGTTACTGGATTCAGCTTGCCAGGATTTTGAAGAAGGTTATGGCATCCATATTCAGGGGAGATATTGGTCTGTACTTTTCCTGTGTTGCCTTTTTCTGGTTTTGGCATCAGGGCATCCTTTTCTATTTTTTGGAAGAGTTTGGAAAGAATTCATACTAATTCTAATGCTTGGTAGAATTCATCTGTAAAGATATCTGGCCTGGATGTTTGTTTGTGGGTGGTGTTTGCATGACTAATTCCATGTCTTTACTTATTATACATCTATTCACCCTTCCCATTCTTTTCAGTCTGTTTCGATAGTTTGTATCTTGACAGGGATGTGGTCCAATTTAATAACATATAACTGTTCATAGTATACCCATTCTCCTCTCTGTAAGGTCAAAATGTCCCTTCTTTTATTTCTGAATCTAATAACAAGGCAACACCCACTACTGTGTTAAAGTGTGTCTGTCATTTACTCTTGATGACAGGAACCCCATCCCCACTCCCCCTGCACAGCACCCGCTCACCTCCCACAGGAGTAACCCTTATAGAAGTCATGTTGGGGAATGCTGACCCAGGATACCAGATTACTTCTGCTTGGCACATCGCAGGCTGTGAAGCTTCCTCACACATGTACACACACACACACACACACACACCACTGGGGCCCTGTGAACAGGTGACACTACACCCATTTCACAGGTAAGGGAAATGAGGCTCCAGGAGGTGGAGTATGTAGCTCACGGTGCCCCCAGCTTGTCGGAGGCCTGCTTGCCTGGACTCCACCCTCTTTCCTTCTAGGCAGAAGCTGAGCGGAGAGCAGGGCTCTGAATGGGTTCAGGAAGTGGAGTATTTCAGAGAAAAAGGCCAGGCTGAGGCTCGGCACTAGCCCATGATGGGATTCTCGGGCAGGTGGAAGGTGTGGAGGGGTCCCAGCAGATACTGAAGGGGGACAGGGGGCTGGGAGGTGCTGAGGAAGGATTGAGAGGGAGTAGCTGACCTGCTCGTCCTGGCTGTGTGCCTCTGCCGTCTCAGCAGCTGGGGGTGGGGGAAGGTTCTAGTCCAAGCAGGACCCCAGCCGGCCCCGAGGCTGAGGTCAGGGCCCCTGCTCTCCGCACCCAGTTTCCTCCTCTGAGCCGCGAAGGAGGTGGGGGAAGGTTGCCAGACAAAAGGTGGGATGCCCAGTGTAATGTGAGTGTCAGGTAAACAGCAAACACATTTCAGTGTGAGTGTATTCCATGCAATCTTTGGGACACACTTAGACTAAACAATGACTTATTTTCTATCTGATAGTGGATGTGACCTGCGCAGCTTGTATTTTCATTGCAGATGAGGCCAGTGACCTTCATGGCACAGATGAGGGGTCAGACCCGGGAGTTGGGACTAGATCCCTGTCCGTGGCTCACTTCCTTCTCAAGGGCTGTCTTTCCCTATGGACCAGGTGAGGGACGGCTGGGCTGGACCTGGCTCTGAGGGAAAAGCCTGCCTCCGTGATGGTGGCCAGGAGTCTGGTGAGGGGCTGGGGACCCAGGGTGTCTGTGGTGCCCCTGCCCGGGGATCACCAAGCCCGAGAGCAGGGCTGGGAGGAGCTGTCTGCATCTACACTGAGGGACCTGTCTCTAAATCTGGAGTAATCTGGTGGTGCTCCATTGGCTGAGATGTTTGGGGGAGAGCAGGGATACAGGAGGTGGCTGGTGGAGGGACACCAGCATAGACCCCTGGGAGAGGAGGGGAGGGAAGGGGGAGGGGTGGGAAGCTCCAGGGCCAAGGGCCCTACCTGAGCCTTCAGGTGCAGGGATTCCTCTGTTCACTAACTCATCTGAAGGCAGGGGGTGGGGGGCATCATGGTAGCTGCTGCCCTCCAGCACCCCTCACTCACTGGAAAGCTCTAACAGTGTGTGGGTGTGTGTGTGTGTGGCCGGGGAGGTGGAAGACAGTGTGGAGTCTCTGAGGAAGCACTCCTCCCCCCACTTCTCCACAAACTGGTATCTGTGTTTGTGGTAAAGCCAGTGACACGGGGACATGGCCTATAAGAGGAGCAGGACCCGGCAAGGTCAGATTGCGAGGCGGCCAGCCACATAAAGCGGGGTGTGAAGAGTGCTTCAGCAGCTGCCCCACCATGACCTCTTGGGCCCTCCTGCTCCTTGCCTCAGTGCTCCTGGCCACCCCGGGTAAGGACATTCCCCCATGCACATCCTGGCAGCTACTTCTTAGCAGAGGGTAGGGACAGTCTGGAGACGGGGTTGGGCTGGGCCACCAGATTTGAACTCCTGGGGGAAGGCAAGAGAGAAAGAATGACCTCTGAAAGGAGATGAGGGTAGTGTTCTCTTAGAGCAGCTCCAAATCTGTGTGTGTGTGTGTGTGTGTGTGTGTGTGTGTGTGTGTGTTTGTGTGTGTGAGACAGAGAGAGAGACAGAGAGAGAGAGAGGAGAGAGAAAACAGAAAAACAGAGACAAAGACAGAAAAGAGCTTCATGGATGATGTTGGTGGTGGGCGGGGGTGGGGGGCAGATAATCTTCTCCTGTTTTCTAGAAAGAATTGAGAGCATGTCTGTTGCACAGAGACTGGGTCAGAGCAGCTCCAGGGCGGAGCGCAAGGACAGGCCTCCTGGATTCCTCACAGATCCCTGCTCCTGGCCTGTTTTCTAGCTACCTCCTGGGCTCCCACCAGCAGGGAGATCTGTCTCCTTCCACTTGTGAAGGGGTGCTGATGGTGTTTCTTCCCCAGGGCTAACCTTTTCTGGTTTGAGCCCTGAGGGCAATGACTTGATGACCGGTGACTTGGGTCAGGAAAAGCAGTTCTTAGAGAGCTTGGTCCTGGAGTCCCCCCAGGTTGGTGGCTGGTTCCCTGCTCACTTCCCATAACCACCCCCTCACACATTGTCTCCTCCCCGGGAGCAGCAGGCAGGGCTGCACATCTCGCTGGGCAGAGGGGTGGGGAGGCAGGGCTGTGGGCTGAAGATGCTGGTTTTGTGCACCTTTGCCCGTGGCAAAGGTCGGGGGGCTACCTGGGTCTGGCTGAGCTCTCCCCAGGAGGGTCCCCTGGGTTCTGACCAGAGTAGAGAACAGGGTCAGGGGCTGCTCTGGGTGAGGTGCTGTGGGTGTGGGGCAGGGTCTGGGGTGTGTCAGCCCCACCAAGACTAGCAGGAAGGTGGGCAGGGACCAGCCAGCCTGCTTCAGGCCTGAAAGCACAGAAAGATCCTCCATGATCCTGCTGGCCTAGGAGACACCAGAGAGCTCCTCCTGGGTCCCTGCCAAGGGCTGTTGGGGTGTCTGAGACACCATCTCAGGAAGCATTGTTTCCTGACAGGGTGACCGGCTAGCTCTTAGATGCAAGACTTGTAAGCTGGTAATCGAAGCTCTGAGAAAAGCTGTGGAACATAATATCACACGGGTGAGGCTTGTGATTTGGGGAGCCATTTGCAGGGTGGTCAAGGGCATGAGTGGGCTTGTAGGGCTAGGGGTGACACTGAGGAAGGGGCTGATCCCTGGTTGGGCCAGGGCTTCTCAGCAGGGGATGTGGGCTCCCTGGTATCTGGGACTCACTTCACAGAATCCCTTGAAACCATGAAGCTCTGTGAGTGTGAAAGTAGGAAGAGGAGCGTGCGTGATTTCCGTCCCATTGTCAAAGGAAATTTGTTCCCAGAGCAGGTAGGAATCTTTCCCCTTTGGCCCCTCCATGTGTGTCCAGGGACGAATTTTGTGAGATTGGTTCCATGGTGGTCTGGGCTAGACTGATATGCCCCAGATCTCCCAATTCCTAGCAGCATGGCTTGGCCAAGCACTTAAAGCTTTCTGAGCCTCAGTTTTCTTTTCTGTTTAGTGGGATGGCTCATAATCGCCCCTTGTAAGTTATCGAAGCCCTTTAAAGGAGCTGAGGGGTGGAGGAGCTTAGCTCCATGCCTGGCCCTGAGCACCTGCTGAACAAGGGATGTGTTACTACCAAGAAGCCCTGCTTCCCCTCCCTCCCTCCCTCTGCTTTGTTCCCTGATCCTGCTCATCTCCCTGGCGCTGCAGGGCCCACCCTCAGCCCTGGGAACTCAGCTTTATCCTTCTCCACTGGATGGTGGGAGAAGGTACGTCCAAGTGGAATGTGCCAAGACTCCAAGTGCTTTCTTTTCCTAACCTTTGTCACACAGCCCTGTGCACGAGCCCCGTCAGGCTGGGACCCAGGAAGCTTGGCAGGCAGAACCCTTCCTGTGGGTCTAGGAGCCGTGGGCGCTGTTCTCCACACAGAAGGCAGGGGGGCAGGATAATGATGTACAGGGGAGTGGGACACTACAGGGTCAACTGTCCTTCTCGCAAGAGCCCCTCCTGGCCAGGCTTGGGCCAGGGCCTTGGTGCCTGGGCGTGAGGTCTGATCCCTGCCTCTCTAGCCTCTGCTCCGTGGCCGCCTGGCACCAGGCCCTCCTCCCAGCATGCCCTTGGTCAGGGTGCCCAGGGCCTAGAGCTGCTGGGGTCTGCAGGGGGGCGGCAGTCCTGGGCCGAGCTCACCTGAATTCTCTGTCTTCCTATGGTGCTGTTACTGCAGGAAGCCATCAAACTCGCTGCGACCATGGTGTGCAAGAAGACACTTCCACTGCAGCATGTTTGCAAGGAATTAGTCACTAAATGTCTTGATAAGATCATCCATGGTATCATGAATGGGAAAAGCCACGAGGAAATCTGTGTGAAACTCAAGATATGCAAATCTGAAAAAGGTGAGTGCAGAGGTGACAGCAGGGACTCATTCCTGGAGGGCTCACATCATGTCCCCACATATGTACAATACGGTTTCGACCCACAGAAATCCAGCTGTCATACACATCCCACCAAGCTTCCCTGCAGTGACATGTTACCCCCACCACTGTGAGGAAAGTGGGGAGAAGATGGGTAGGTGGGCTGCAGCTGGAACCGGTTGAGAAATACTCCAGGCCATCCTGGGGTGCCATCAGGTCCCCATCTCCGGTCAGCTGTGTACTTGAGCAAGTAGCTCAACCTCTGTGAGCTTGAGTTTCCTTCCTTGTGAAGGGATAGGCATCTGTATTTCTGATTTTCAACAAGGATTGAATGAAATGATTACATGTAAAGAGGTTAAGACCAAGCAAGCGGCCTCAGACTGGGATATTCAAAGACATCAGAGCCCTGATTGAACTCCCATCCCCCGGCCTCGTATGGGATCCCTGGGCATCAGAGAGACAGGTCACATCTTTGCCCAGGACACTAGGGACCTGAGAGCTGAGCTCAGGAACCCCGCTGGCAGGGAGGGCTCTCAGTCTCTCCCTCCAGGGCTGCTCAGCTGTGCCCGCAGATCAGGCCACGGCTGCAGCACATGGGCCGGGAAGGGCCCCCGATTGGCTCTGGAGCTCGTGTAGCCCTGACCGAGGCTGTGGGACTTGATGCCGGCAGATCGGGGGTCACCTCATACTTTGAGGTCCTCACCATTTCCTGCGATTAGAGTCTGCGGTTTTCATCTCTGAAGCCCCACAACCCACACAAACCCCTGACTGGGTTCCAGGATGTGACTCCAGGTGTGCTCAGTAGGGACAGGTGGCTCTAGTCCCCACATCCCCCGGACAACACACACCCCTGCCCACTTGTCTGCTCTTGTCTCCACTCCAGGTCTCGGAGCCTCTGGGGTCTCTGACGCCACCCTGGGGAGAAGCACAGAGTCTCCCACAACACCACCTGCTTCTGCCCTCCCAGATCCAGAGCCGACCCTCCAGTGTCTCTCAGCTAACTTCTCATTGGCTTCCCCTGAGGGAGAATAAATGTCATGCAAGCTTTTAGCCACAGCTTCTTTTCCTTTGGTGGACTTGAGGGGAGGGGCTCGGAGGCATGCTTGGGTGACTCCTGCGTTCGTTCAATCAATGGTTATTGTTTGTCCCACGCTATACTAGACGCTAGGGATTTCATGGCGAACTGGTCAACGTTAGCAGCCCTTACAAAGATGGTCATGAAATACTTATGAACAGTCACTAGAGAGACACACACTCCTCTGAGAGCCTGGGGTACACAGTGGATGTGCCCCCAGAAGCTCCCAGACCATGAGGAAGAGTAGCAGGGTTGTAGGTAAGAGTGTTCTTGGTCATAGGGCACAGAAACCCACCCTTTGCTTCTCTCTGCAGGGAGCTGTCTTTTTGTTTTGGGAGATACATTATTTAGGATTTATTCTGTGTCAGCTACAGAAATCTTAGCTCTTTCTGGTTCAAATAAAAAAGTCAACTTATTGGCTCGAGTAATTAAACAGTGTAGAGATAGCTTCAGGCACAGAATGATCCAGAAATGAGTGGTGTCCCCAGAGGTCCAGTCCTGCCATTCTCTCAGGTCTTTTCACAGCTGTATAGTGAGACTGATCTCAGCCAGCTTCCTTCTGGCAGCAGCCATGGCCACATTGGTCCAAACTTTACATTCCCCAGTATGTCATCAAGAGGGGAAGACAGTTCTTTGGTAGCCTCTCTGCCCTTGGAAGAGAATGGAAACTTCTTTCCTAGAAGCCCCATCAGATATCTCCTGTGTTCTCATTGGCTCGAATAGGGCAGGTGTCATCTGGAACCCATCACTATGTTCCGAGGGCATGGGACACGCAGATTAGCATGAGCTGAGTCAGGGCACACCCCTGGCCAACCAGTCACTCGTGTGAAAGTGGACATGAAAATCTGGGAGATCATTGCTGGGAGAGGGACAGGGATACCAACATCACTAGACGCAAAGGTACATCAGGCAGGGCTCAATCCAAAAAGCAGTTCCAGGACTCCCAGTGTGAAATCTGAAGCCATTTGAGTGTTAAAACACATAAGGAACATATGGGATTATAACCCATGGATTAAATGAGGATTAATGAATTCATAGAGATATAAATAAGACATTAATAATCAAATAAGGGAAATGGAGACATGTTACCTTATTCTAGATGCCAATTAATACATGTAGACATAGTTGCAAAATTTATTCCCACAAAACACATATTGATTTGATATGTGCGACCTTAGCAGGTACGGGCAGCTTTATTAGGGGACTAGGAGTAAAGAATCGAAGAGACAAGGGGCCGAGCTGGAGGCCATGTGAAATTAGAGGTGGGGTCTGCGATTAAGGTGTTTACATGCAGGGGAAATGGTCCCAGGAGAGGGGAGAGGCCCATGGTGCTGGACAGATGTGAGGTACAGCCCCAGGGAAGGCCTTGTGAAGGGAGAGGAGGGGTCCAGGGCACATGGAGCGTCAGCACAGACTCCCAAAGGTGGGAGCTTTGGGAAGGTGGCCTCGCCCTTAGGGATAAAAGCTAGTAAAGGACAGAGGCCAAGTCAGCTCCTGTAGCCTGTCAGGAGGGAGTGTGTGTGCACTGGCTTCATAATCCAGACTCCACTGGGGGTACCTGCTCACCCCTAGGCCCTTCTCAGTTCTCTATCATTTCCCCTGTCACCCACCCAAAAGCCCAGGACAGCAAGCTTGTGTCACGTGACATCCCTCCCTCCAGGCCACGTCGACCCCTGACCCAAACTGGAGCAAATGACTCCCTCCTGGGAAGTTGGAATTGCCCCATCCTGGTGCAGACCCCTTTGCCCTGGCCAGGCTCTGCATCTGTCTCTGGGTGGTCTTCAGACTTCCTTCTGCCTTGGCTCCCCCACCCCTTCTGGACAGGGCAGCCCCAGGCTCTTTCCAAACCACAACCACATCTCCTCACTTTCCAGTGGCTTCTCTCAGAGCTCGGGACAAGTCCCTACTGTGTGTCACACCCTGGTGTCAGAATAGGAAACAAACGAAATAAAGACACTTACCTCAAGCACCTGCCAATCTACAAACGACTAGTAATAATACATTAAATTTACCTAGCACCCTAACTCCCCTCTGTTTGTAGAAGAAGCAACAATTATTCATTTTATTAACTGGCATTGCCTGAGAGCCTGTCCTATGGCCTCCTGTGTGATGAGGTGGGAAGGATGCAGAAGGAAGTTCTAATGCACAGGGAGGTTGGTGGTTATCTCAAGGCGAAGCGCTTGTGTGCAACGTGAACCACCTCCTTCTATCAGGAACGCTATTTTTTCATTGCTGTGAGAAACTCATAACAGAATTTACCATCTTAGCAATGTGGAAACGTACACGCAGCTGTGTTGAGTATATTCACATTGTTGTGACACAGACATCCAGATCTTTTTCATCTTACAAAACTGGAACTCCAGACTTATTGTGAAGGCACAACTTTCCTTCGCCCCCGTCTTAAAGCCTGAGAAAACTACAGTTTCTCAAAAGTGGTCCACATATTTCTATTTTATATTTCCTTTAATTTGACTACTTTAGACACTTTGTACAAATGGAATCAGATATTTATCTTTTTGTAATTGCCTTATTTCACTTAGCATGATGTCCCCAAAGTTCATCTTTGGTGTGGCAATCGACATGAGTTTTTGTTTATAAGGTGAAATAACGTGTGTGTGCGTGTGTGTGTGTGTGTGTGTGTGTGTGTATTTATATATATTTGAGGAACCACCATATTGCTTTGGGTAACGGTCTTACAGTTTTACAACAGTGCACACTTTCTCCACATCTTTCCCAACACCTGATATTTTCTTTTTTTTGATAAAGGCCATCTTCATGGGTGGGGTGCTATCTCCTTGTGGCTTCGCCTTGCATTTCTCTGACGATTATTGATGTGGGGAGCATCTTTTCATATGCTTGTTAGCCATTTCTATATTTTGTAGGGAGAGTGCCTATTCAAAGTCTTTTGAGCTCATTTTTTATAATGTTTATTTATTTTTGAGAGACAGAGTGTGAGCAGGGGAGAGACAGAAAGAGAGGGAGACGTAGAATCTGAAGCAGGTCCAGCGTCTGCATAGCAACCCCCCCAACGTGGGGCTCAAACCCACAAACCGTGAGGTCATGATCTAAGCTGAAGTTGGACGCTTACCCGACCGAGACGCCAGGGGCCCCTCTTTTGCCTTTTTTAAATTATTTGCTGTTTATTTGTTGAATGTTAGCATTTCTTTGTACTTTCTGGGTATTACTCCATTATTAATGATTTGCAAACATTTTTATGTATTCCATAAATTGCCCTTTTACTTTGTCAACTGTGCTATTTGATGCACAAAGGTTTTAAGCTTGATGCAATGCTATTTGTCCATATTGTTGCATTTCTTGGTGTCATATCTGAGAATTCACCACCAAGTCGGAAGTCATGCAGCGTTCCCCTTATGTTTTTTCTAGCGATTTTATAGTTTTGGGTCTTACATGTAGGTGTTTGATCCTTTTCTAGTGACTCTTTTGCATATGGTGGAACATCAGGATCTACCTTCATTCTTCTCCATGGGGCTGTCCAGTTTTCCCAGCACCACTGTTTGAAGACATTTAAATTCCCTTTTATGAGCACGTTCTTCATGGGGTCTTGCAGAAATTGGTGAGCAGAACGGCAGTTTCTCAAAAGTGGTCCACATATTTGGTTAGTCACACGAGTACAAAGGTTATGAGGATTTTTGAGGGCAGCCTGTTAGCATGCTCTTTTCAGGGATTTTACAATAATTACACAAACAACCTCCAAATCAGATTAATCAACTCACATAAAATACAGTTAGAGGCCTCACTCCAGCCACGGAGTAATTTTCATCTAGTAAATCTACCGTTGGACAGTCTGAATCATTGGAAAATGCAGGTCTATGGCACCTAAACACATCTCAGTTTAATTCATTTTGGGGATTTTTAAGTATTTTCTGTGTGGAGGAGATGTTATCTGTAAATAGAGAGCTGTACGTCTTCCCTGCTAATCAAAATGGTTTTTTTTTCTTTTTTTCATTTTTTTGCTTAGTTCTCCTGGCTAGAATCGTCAGTACAATACCGAATAGATGTCTGGAGAGCAGACATCCTGTCTTGTTCCTGGTCTTTGGGGGAAGGTATTTAGTCTTTCTTCACGGAGTCTGATGTCAGCTCGGGGAATTTCATAGATGCCACCTATCAGCTTGCAGACTTTCCCTTCTATTCTTAGTGAGTGCTTTAACAAGAAGAGATGTTGAGTTTTTTCAAATGGTGTTTCTGTGTCCATCGAGAGGATCATGTGGTTTGTTTTTAAGCTTATTTATTTTTTGAGAGAGAGAGAGAGAGAGAGAGCGAGCACGTGCGTGCACATGCCAGCACATGAGCACGTGAGTGGGGGAAGGGCAGAGAGTAGGAGACAGAAGATCCGAAGGGGGCTCTGTGTTGACAGCAAAAGGCCCATGAGAAGCTCGAACTCAGGAACCACGAGATCATGACCTAGGCCCAAGTCGGATGCTTAACCAGCTGAGCCACCCAAGCACCCCAGGATCATGCGGCTTTTATTTGGGTTCTGTTGGTACAGTGAATTACATAAATGATTTTGGGGTGTTAAATCACTTTGCATTCCTGAATAAATTGGGGTTGCTCTGGTACAGAATTCTTTTTATATGTTACTGGATTCAGCTTGCCAGGATTTTGAAGAAGGTTATGGCATCCATATTCAGGGGAGATATTGGTCTGTACTTTTCCTGTGTTGCCTTTTTCTGGTTTTGGCATCAGGGCATCCTTTTCTATTTTTTGGAAGAGTTTGGAAAGAATTCATACTAATTCTAATGCTTGGTAGAATTCATCTGTAAAGATATCTGGCCTGGATGTTTGTTTGTGGGTGGTGTTTGCATGACTAATTCCATGTCTTTACTTATTATACATCTATTCACCCTTCCCATTCTTTTCAGTCTGTTTCGATAGTTTGTATCTTGACAGGGATGTGGTCCAATTTAATAACATATAACTGTTCATAGTATACCCATTCTCCTCTCTGTAAGGTCAAAATGTCCCTTCTTTTATTTCTGAATCTAATAACAAGGCAACACCCACTACTGTGTTAAAGTGTGTCTGTCATTTACTCTTGATGACAGGAACCCCATCCCCACTCCCCCTGCACAGCACCCGCTCACCTCCCACAGGAGTAACCCTTATAGAAGTCATGTTGGGGAATGCTGACCCAGGATACCAGATTACTTCTGCTTGGCACATCGCAGGCTGTGAAGCTTCCTCACACATGTACACACACACACACACACACACACACACCACTGGGGCCCTGTGAACAGGTGACACTACACCCATTTCACAGGTAAGGGAAATGAGGCTCCAGGAGGTGGAGTATGTAGCTCACGGTGCCCCCAGCTTGTCGGAGGCCTGCTTGCCTGGACTCCACCCTCTTTCCTTCTAGGCAGAAGCTGAGCGGAGAGCAGGGCTCTGAATGGGTTCAGGAAGTGGAGTATTTCAGAGAAAAAGGCCAGGCTGAGGCTCGGCACTAGCCCATGATGGGATTCTCGGGCAGGTGGAAGGTGTGGAGGGGTCCCAGCAGATACTGAAGGGGGACAGGGGGCTGGGAGGTGCTGAGGAAGGATTGAGAGGGAGTAGCTGACCTGCTCGTCCTGGCTGTGTGCCTCTGCCGTCTCAGCAGCTGGGGGTGGGGGAAGGTTCTAGTCCAAGCAGGACCCCAGCCGGCCCCGAGGCTGAGGTCAGGGCCCCTGCTCTCCGCACCCAGTTTCCTCCTCTGAGCCGCGAAGGAGGTGGGGGAAGGTTGCCAGACAAAAGGTGGGATGCCCAGTGTAATGTGAGTGTCAGGTAAACAGCAAACACATTTCAGTGTGAGTGTATTCCATGCAATCTTTGGGACACACTTAGACTAAACAATGACTTATTTTCTATCTGATAGTGGATGTGACCTGCGCAGCTTGTATTTTCATTGCAGATGAGGCCAGTGACCTTCATGGCACAGATGAGGGGTCAGACCCGGGAGTTGGGACTAGATCCCTGTCCGTGGCTCACTTCCTTCTCAAGGGCTGTCTTTCCCTATGGACCAGGTGAGGGACCGCTGGGCTGGACCTGGCTCTGAGGGAAAAGCCTGCCTCCGTGATGGTGGCCAGGAGTCTGGTGAGGGGCTGGGGACCCAGGGTGTCTGTGGTGCCCCTGCCCGGGGATCACCAAGCCCGAGAGCAGGGCTGGGAGGAGCTGTCTGCATCTACACTGAGGGACCTGTCTCTAAATCTGGAGTAATCTGGTGGTGCTCCATTGGCTGAGATGTTTGGGGGAGAGCAGGGATACAGGAGGTGGCTGGTGGAGGGACACCAGCATAGACCCCTGGGAGAGGAGGGGAGGGAAGGGGGAGGGGTGGGAAGCTCCAGGGCCAAGGGCCCTACCTGAGCCTTCAGGTGCAGGGATTCCTCTGTTCACTAACTCATCTGAAGGCAGGGGGTGGGGGGCATCATGGTAGCTGCTGCCCTCCAGCACCCCTCACTCACTGGAAAGCTCTAACAGTGTGTGGGTGTGTGTGTGTGTGGCCGGGGAGGTGGAAGACAGTGTGGAGTCTCTGAGGAAGCACTCCTCCCCCCACTTCTCCACAAACTGGTATCTGTGTTTGTGGTAAAGCCAGTGACACGGGGACATGGCCTATAAGAGGAGCAGGACCCGGCAAGGTCAGATTGCGAGGCGGCCAGCCACATAAAGCGGGGTGTGAAGAGTGCTTCAGCAGCTGCCCCACCATGACCTCTTGGGCCCTCCTGCTCCTTGCCTCAGTGCTCCTGGCCACCCCGGGTAAGGACATTCCCCCATGCACATCCTGGCAGCTACTTCTTAGCAGAGGGTAGGGACAGTCTGGAGACGGGGTTGGGCTGGGCCACCAGATTTGAACTCCTGGGGGAAGGCAAGAGAGAAAGAATGACCTCTGAAAGGAGATGAGGGTAGTGTTCTCTTAGAGCAGCTCCAAATCTGTGTGTGTGTGTGTGTGTGTGTGTGTGTGTGTGTGTGTGTTTGTGTGTGTGAGACAGAGAGAGAGACAGAGAGAGAGAGAGGAGAGAGAAAACAGAAAAACAGAGACAAAGACAGAAAAGAGCTTCATGGATGATGTTGGTGGTGGGCGGGGGTGGGGGGCAGATAATCTTCTCCTGTTTTCTAGAAAGAATTGAGAGCATGTCTGTTGCACAGAGACTGGGTCAGAGCAGCTCCAGGGCGGAGCGCAAGGACAGGCCTCCTGGATTCCTCACAGATCCCTGCTCCTGGCCTGTTTTCTAGCTACCTCCTGGGCTCCCACCAGCAGGGAGATCTGTCTCCTTCCACTTGTGAAGGGGTGCTGATGGTGTTTCTTCCCCAGGGCTAACCTTTTCTGGTTTGAGCCCTGAGGGCAATGACTTGATGACCGGTGACTTGGGTCAGGAAAAGCAGTTCTTAGAGAGCTTGGTCCTGGAGTCCCCCCAGGTTGGTGGCTGGTTCCCTGCTCACTTCCCATAACCACCCCCTCACACATTGTCTCCTCCCCGGGAGCAGCAGGCAGGGCTGCACATCTCGCTGGGCAGAGGGGTGGGGAGGCAGGGCTGTGGGCTGAAGATGCTGGTTTTGTGCACCTTTGCCCGTGGCAAAGGTCGGGGGGCTACCTGGGTCTGGCTGAGCTCTCCCCAGGAGGGTCCCCTGGGTTCTGACCAGAGTAGAGAACAGGGTCAGGGGCTGCTCTGGGTGAGGTGCTGTGGGTGTGGGGCAGGGTCTGGGGTGTGTCAGCCCCACCAAGACTAGCAGGAAGGTGGGCAGGGACCAGCCAGCCTGCTTCAGGCCTGAAAGCACAGAAAGATCCTCCATGATCCTGCTGGCCTAGGAGACACCAGAGAGCTCCTCCTGGGTCCCTGCCAAGGGCTGTTGGGGTGTCTGAGACACCATCTCAGGAAGCATTGTTTCCTGACAGGGTGACCGGCTAGCTCTTAGATGCAAGACTTGTAAGCTGGTAATCGAAGCTCTGAGAAAAGCTGTGGAACATAATATCACACGGGTGAGGCTTGTGATTTGGGGAGCCATTTGCAGGGTGGTCAAGGGCATGAGTGGGCTTGTAGGGCTAGGGGTGACACTGAGGAAGGGGCTGATCCCTGGTTGGGCCAGGGCTTCTCAGCAGGGGATGTGGGCTCCCTGGTATCTGGGACTCACTTCACAGAATCCCTTGAAACCATGAAGCTCTGTGAGTGTGAAAGTAGGAAGAGGAGCGTGCGTGATTTCCGTCCCATTGTCAAAGGAAATTTGTTCCCAGAGCAGGTAGGAATCTTTCCCCTTTGGCCCCTCCATGTGTGTCCAGGGACGAATTTTGTGAGATTGGTTCCATGGTGGTCTGGGCTAGACTGATATGCCCCAGATCTCCCAATTCCTAGCAGCATGGCTTGGCCAAGCACTTAAAGCTTTCTGAGCCTCAGTTTTCTTTTCTGTTTAGTGGGATGGCTCATAATCGCCCCTTGTAAGTTATCGAAGCCCTTTAAAGGAGCTGAGGGGTGGAGGAGCTTAGCTCCATGCCTGGCCCTGAGCACCTGCTGAACAAGGGATGTGTTACTACCAAGAAGCCCTGCTTCCCCTCCCTCCCTCCCTCTGCTTTGTTCCCTGATCCTGCTCATCTCCCTGGCGCTGCAGGGCCCACCCTCAGCCCTGGGAACTCAGCTTTATCCTTCTCCACTGGATGGTGGGAGAAGGTACGTCCAAGTGGAATGTGCCAAGACTCCAAGTGCTTTCTTTTCCTAACCTTTGTCACACAGCCCTGTGCACGAGCCCCGTCAGGCTGGGACCCAGGAAGCTTGGCAGGCAGAACCCTTCCTGTGGGTCTAGGAGCCGTGGGCGCTGTTCTCCACACAGAAGGCAGGGGGGCAGGATAATGATGTACAGGGGAGTGGGACACTACAGGGTCAACTGTCCTTCTCGCAAGAGCCCCTCCTGGCCAGGCTTGGGCCAGGGCCTTGGTGCCTGGGCGTGAGGTCTGATCCCTGCCTCTCTAGCCTCTGCTCCGTGGCCGCCTGGCACCAGGCCCTCCTCCCAGCATGCCCTTGGTCAGGGTGCCCAGGGCCTAGAGCTGCTGGGGTCTGCAGGGGGGCGGCAGTCCTGGGCCGAGCTCACCTGAATTCTCTGTCTTCCTATGGTGCTGTTACTGCAGGAAGCCATCAAACTCGCTGCGACCATGGTGTGCAAGAAGACACTTCCACTGCAGCATGTTTGCAAGGAATTAGTCACTAAATGTCTTGATAAGATCATCCATGGTATCATGAATGGGAAAAGCCACGAGGAAATCTGTGTGAAACTCAAGATATGCAAATCTGAAAAAGGTGAGTGCAGAGGTGACAGCAGGGACTCATTCCTGGAGGGCTCACATCATGTCCCCACATATGTACAATACGGTTTCGACCCACAGAAATCCAGCTGTCATACACATCCCACCAAGCTTCCCTGCAGTGACATGTTACCCCCACCACTGTGAGGAAAGTGGGGAGAAGATGGGTAGGTGGGCTGCAGCTGGAACCGGTTGAGAAATACTCCAGGCCATCCTGGGGTGCCATCAGGTCCCCATCTCCGGTCAGCTGTGTACTTGAGCAAGTAGCTCAACCTCTGTGAGCTTGAGTTTCCTTCCTTGTGAAGGGATAGGCATCTGTATTTCTGATTTTCAACAAGGATTGAATGAAATGATTACATGTAAAGAGGTTAAGACCAAGCAAGCGGCCTCAGACTGGGATATTCAAAGACATCAGAGCCCTGATTGAACTCCCATCCCCCGGCCTCGTATGGGATCCCTGGGCATCAGAGAGACAGGTCACATCTTTGCCCAGGACACTAGGGACCTGAGAGCTGAGCTCAGGAACCCCGCTGGCAGGGAGGGCTCTCAGTCTCTCCCTCCAGGGCTGCTCAGCTGTGCCCGCAGATCAGGCCACGGCTGCAGCACATGGGCCGGGAAGGGCCCCCGATTGGCTCTGGAGCTCGTGTAGCCCTGACCGAGGCTGTGGGACTTGATGCCGGCAGATCGGGGGTCACCTCATACTTTGAGGTCCTCACCATTTCCTGCGATTAGAGTCTGCGGTTTTCATCTCTGAAGCCCCACAACCCACACAAACCCCTGACTGGGTTCCAGGATGTGACTCCAGGTGTGCTCAGTAGGGACAGGTGGCTCTAGTCCCCACATCCCCCGGACAACACACACCCCTGCCCACTTGTCTGCTCTTGTCTCCACTCCAGGTCTCGGAGCCTCTGGGGTCTCTGACGCCACCCTGGGGAGAAGCACAGAGTCTCCCACAACACCACCTGCTTCTGCCCTCCCAGATCCAGAGCCGACCCTCCAGTGTCTCTCAGCTAACTTCTCATTGGCTTCCCCTGAGGGAGAATAAATGTCATGCAAGCTTTTAGCCACAGCTTCTTTTCCTTTGGTGGACTTGAGGGGAGGGGCTCGGAGGCATGCTTGGGTGACTCCTGCGTTCGTTCAATCAATGGTTATTGTTTGTCCCACGCTATACTAGACGCTAGGGATTTCATGGCGAACTGGTCAACGTTAGCAGCCCTTACAAAGATGGTCATGAAATACTTATGAACAGTCACTAGAGAGACACACACTCCTCTGAGAGCCTGGGGTACACAGTGGATGTGCCCCCAGAAGCTCCCAGACCATGAGGAAGAGTAGCAGGGTTGTAGGTAAGAGTGTTCTTGGTCATAGGGCACAGAAACCCACCCTTTGCTTCTCTCTGCAGGGAGCTGTCTTTTTGTTTTGGGAGATACATTATTTAGGATTTATTCTGTGTCAGCTACAGAAATCTTAGCTCTTTCTGGTTCAAATAAAAAAGTCAACTTATTGGCTCGAGTAATTAAACAGTGTAGAGATAGCTTCAGGCACAGAATGATCCAGAAATGAGTGGTGTCCCCAGAGGTCCAGTCCTGCCATTCTCTCAGGTCTTTTCACAGCTGTATAGTGAGACTGATCTCAGCCAGCTTCCTTCTGGCAGCAGCCATGGCCACATTGGTCCAAACTTTACATTCCCCAGTATGTCATCAAGAGGGGAAGACAGTTCTTTGGTAGCCTCTCTGCCCTTGGAAGAGAATGGAAACTTCTTTCCTAGAAGCCCCATCAGATATCTCCTGTGTTCTCATTGGCTCGAATAGGGCAGGTGTCATCTGGAACCCATCACTATGTTCCGAGGGCATGGGACACGCAGATTAGCATGAGCTGAGTCAGGGCACACCCCTGGCCAACCAGTCACTCGTGTGAAAGTGGACATGAAAATCTGGGAGATCATTGCTGGGAGAGGGACAGGGATACCAACATCACTAGACGCAAAGGTACATCAGGCAGGGCTCAATCCAAAAAGCAGTTCCAGGACTCCCAGTGTGAAATCTGAAGCCATTTGAGTGTTAAAACACATAAGGAACATATGGGATTATAACCCATGGATTAAATGAGGATTAATGAATTCATAGAGATATAAATAAGACATTAATAATCAAATAAGGGAAATGGAGACATGTTACCTTATTCTAGATGCCAATTAATACATGTAGACATAGTTGCAAAATTTATTCCCACAAAACACATATTGATTTGATATGTGCGACCTTAGCAGGTACGGGCAGCTTTATTAGGGGACTAGGAGTAAAGAATCGAAGAGACAAGGGGCCGAGCTGGAGGCCATGTGAAATTAGAGGTGGGGTCTGCGATTAAGGTGTTTACATGCAGGGGAAATGGTCCCAGGAGAGGGGAGAGGCCCATGGTGCTGGACAGATGTGAGGTACAGCCCCAGGGAAGGCCTTGTGAAGGGAGAGGAGGGGTCCAGGGCACATGGAGCGTCAGCACAGACTCCCAAAGGTGGGAGCTTTGGGAAGGTGGCCTCGCCCTTAGGGATAAAAGCTAGTAAAGGACAGAGGCCAAGTCAGCTCCTGTAGCCTGTCAGGAGGGAGTGTGTGTGCACTGGCTTCATAATCCAGACTCCACTGGGGGTACCTGCTCACCCCTAGGCCCTTCTCAGTTCTCTATCATTTCCCCTGTCACCCACCCAAAAGCCCAGGACAGCAAGCTTGTGTCACGTGACATCCCTCCCTCCAGGCCACGTCGACCCCTGACCCAAACTGGAGCAAATGACTCCCTCCTGGGAAGTTGGAATTGCCCCATCCTGGTGCAGACCCCTTTGCCCTGGCCAGGCTCTGCATCTGTCTCTGGGTGGTCTTCAGACTTCCTTCTGCCTTGGCTCCCCCACCCCTTCTGGACAGGGCAGCCCCAGGCTCTTTCCAAACCACAACCACATCTCCTCACTTTCCAGTGGCTTCTCTCAGAGCTCGGGACAAGTCCCTACTGTGTGTCACACCCTGGTGTCAGAATAGGAAACAAACGAAATAAAGACACTTACCTCAAGCACCTGCCAATCTACAAACGACTAGTAATAATACATTAAATTTACCTAGCACCCTAACTCCCCTCTGTTTGTAGAAGAAGCAACAATTATTCATTTTATTAACTGGCATTGCCTGAGAGCCTGTCCTATGGCCTCCTGTGTGATGAGGTGGGAAGGATGCAGAAGGAAGTTCTAATGCACAGGGAGGTTGGTGGTTATCTCAAGGCGAAGCGCTTGTGTGCAACGTGAACCACCTCCTTCTATCAGGAACGCTATTTTTTCATTGCTGTGAGAAACTCATAACAGAATTTACCATCTTAGCAATGTGGAAACGTACACGCAGCTGTGTTGAGTATATTCACATTGTTGTGACACAGACATCCAGATCTTTTTCATCTTACAAAACTGGAACTCCAGACTTATTGTGAAGGCACAACTTTCCTTCGCCCCCGTCTTAAAGCCTGAGAAAACTACAGTTTCTCAAAAGTGGTCCACATATTTCTATTTTATATTTCCTTTAATTTGACTACTTTAGACACTTTGTACAAATGGAATCAGATATTTATCTTTTTGTAATTGCCTTATTTCACTTAGCATGATGTCCCCAAAGTTCATCTTTGGTGTGGCAATCGACATGAGTTTTTGTTTATAAGGTGAAATAACGTGTGTGTGCGTGTGTGTGTGTGTGTGTGTGTGTGTGTATTTATATATATTTGAGGAACCACCATATTGCTTTGGGTAACGGTCTTACAGTTTTACAACAGTGCACACTTTCTCCACATCTTTCCCAACACCTGATATTTTCTTTTTTTTGATAAAGGCCATCTTCATGGGTGGGGTGCTATCTCCTTGTGGCTTCGCCTTGCATTTCTCTGACGATTATTGATGTGGGGAGCATCTTTTCATATGCTTGTTAGCCATTTCTATATTTTGTAGGGAGAGTGCCTATTCAAAGTCTTTTGAGCTCATTTTTTATAATGTTTATTTATTTTTGAGAGACAGAGTGTGAGCAGGGGAGAGACAGAAAGAGAGGGAGACGTAGAATCTGAAGCAGGTCCAGCGTCTGCATAGCAACCCCCCCAACGTGGGGCTCAAACCCACAAACCGTGAGGTCATGATCTAAGCTGAAGTTGGACGCTTACCCGACCGAGACGCCAGGGGCCCCTCTTTTGCCTTTTTTAAATTATTTGCTGTTTATTTGTTGAATGTTAGCATTTCTTTGTACTTTCTGGGTATTACTCCATTATTAATGATTTGCAAACATTTTTATGTATTCCATAAATTGCCCTTTTACTTTGTCAACTGTGCTATTTGATGCACAAAGGTTTTAAGCTTGATGCAATGCTATTTGTCCATATTGTTGCATTTCTTGGTGTCATATCTGAGAATTCACCACCAAGTCGGAAGTCATGCAGCGTTCCCCTTATGTTTTTTCTAGCGATTTTATAGTTTTGGGTCTTACATGTAGGTGTTTGATCCTTTTCTAGTGACTCTTTTGCATATGGTGGAACATCAGGATCTACCTTCATTCTTCTCCATGGGGCTGTCCAGTTTTCCCAGCACCACTGTTTGAAGACATTTAAATTCCCTTTTATGAGCACGTTCTTCATGGGGTCTTGCAGAAATTGGTGAGCAGAACGGCAGTTTCTCAAAAGTGGTCCACATATTTGGTTAGTCACACGAGTACAAAGGTTATGAGGATTTTTGAGGGCAGCCTGTTAGCATGCTCTTTTCAGGGATTTTACAATAATTACACAAACAACCTCCAAATCAGATTAATCAACTCACATAAAATACAGTTAGAGGCCTCACTCCAGCCACGGAGTAATTTTCATCTAGTAAATCTACCGTTGGACAGTCTGAATCATTGGAAAATGCAGGTCTATGGCACCTAAACACATCTCAGTTTAATTCATTTTGGGGATTTTTAAGTATTTTCTGTGTGGAGGAGATGTTATCTGTAAATAGAGAGCTGTACGTCTTCCCTGCTAATCAAAATGGTTTTTTTTTCTTTTTTTCATTTTTTTGCTTAGTTCTCCTGGCTAGAATCGTCAGTACAATACCGAATAGATGTCTGGAGAGCAGACATCCTGTCTTGTTCCTGGTCTTTGGGGGAAGGTATTTAGTCTTTCTTCACGGAGTCTGATGTCAGCTCGGGGAATTTCATAGATGCCACCTATCAGCTTGCAGACTTTCCCTTCTATTCTTAGTGAGTGCTTTAACAAGAAGAGATGTTGAGTTTTTTCAAATGGTGTTTCTGTGTCCATCGAGAGGATCATGTGGTTTGTTTTTAAGCTTATTTATTTTTTGAGAGAGAGAGAGAGAGAGAGAGAGAGCGAGCACGTGCGTGCACATGCCAGCACATGAGCACGTGAGTGGGGGAAGGGCAGAGAGTAGGAGACAGAAGATCCGAAGGGGGCTCTGTGTTGACAGCAAAAGGCCCATGAGAAGCTCGAACTCAGGAACCACGAGATCATGACCTAGGCCCAAGTCGGATGCTTAACCAGCTGAGCCACCCAAGCACCCCAGGATCATGCGACTTTTATTTGGGTTCTGTTGGTACAGTGAATTACATAAATGATTTTGGGGTGTTAAATCACTTTGCATTCCTGAATAAATTGGGGTTGCTCTGGTACAGAATTCTTTTTATATGTTACTGGATTCAGCTTGCCAGGATTTTGAAGAAGGTTATGGCATCCATATTCAGGGGAGATATTGGTCTGTACTTTTCCTGTGTTGCCTTTTTCTGGTTTTGGCATCAGGGCATCCTTTTCTATTTTTTGGAAGAGTTTGGGAAGAATTCATACTAATTCTTCTAATGCTTGGTAGAATTCATCTGTAAAGATATCTGACCTGGATGTTTGTTTGTGGGTGGTGTTTGCGTGACTAATTCCATGTCTTTACTTATTATACATCTATTCACTCTTCCCATTCTTTTCAGTCTGTTTCGATAGTTTGTATCTTGACAGGGATGTGGTCCAATTTAATAACATATAACTGTTCATAGTATACCCATTCTCCTCTCTGTAAGGTCAAAATGTCCCTTCTTTTATTTCTGAATCTAATAACAAGGCAACACCCACTACTGTGTTAAAGTGTGTCTGTCATTTACTCTTGATGACAGGAACCCCATCCCCACTCCCCCTGCACAGCACCCGCTCACCTCCCACAGGAGTAACCCTTATAGAAGTCATGTTGGGGAATGCTGACCCAGGATACCAGATTACTTCTGCTTGGCACATCGCAGGCTGTGAAGCTTCCTCACACGTGTACACACACACACACACACACACACACACCACTGGGGCCCTGTGAACAGGTGACACTACACCCATTTCACAGGTAAGGGAAATGAGGCTCCAGGAGGTGGAGTATGTAGCTCACGGTGCCCCCAGCTTGTCGGAGGCCTGCTTGCCTGGACTCCACCCTCTTTCCTTCTAGGCAGAAGCTGAGCGGAGAGCAGGGCTCTGAATGGGTTCAGGAAGTGGAGTATTTCAGAGAAAAAGGCCAGGCTGAGGCTCGGCACTAGCCCATGATGGGATTCTCGGGCAGGTGGAAGGTGTGGAGGGGTCCCAGCAGATACTGAAGGGGGACAGGGGGCTGGGAGGTGCTGAGGAAGGATTGAGAGGGAGTAGCTGACCTGCTCGTCCTGGCTGTGTGCCTCTGCCGTCTCAGCAGCTGGGGGTGGGGGAAGGTTCTAGTCCAAGCAGGACCCCAGCCGGCCCCGAGGCTGAGGTCAGGGCCCCTGCTCTCCGCACCCAGTTTCCTCCTCTGAGCCGCGAAGGAGGTGGGGGAAGGTTGCCAGACAAAAGGTGGGATGCCCAGTGTAATGTGAGTGTCAGGTAAACAGCAAACACATTTCAGTGTGAGTGTATTCCATGCAATATCTGGGACACACTTAGACTAAACAATGACTTATTTTCTATCTGATAGTGGATGTGACCTGCGCAGCCTGTATTTTCATTGCAGATGAGGCCAGTGACCTTCATGGCACAGATGAGGGGTCAGACCCGGGGCGCTGGGACTGGATCCCTGTCTGGGGCTCACTTCCTTCGCACGGGCTGTTGTCTCTCCCTATGGACCAGGTGAGGGATGGCTGGGCTGAACCTGGCTCTGAGGGAAAAGCCTGCCTCCGTGATGGTGGCCAGGAGTCTGGTGAGGGGCTGGGGACCCAGGGTGTCTGTGGTGCCCATGCTCGGGGATCACCAAGCCCGAGAGCCAGGCTGGGAGGAGCTGTTTTCATGTACACTGAGGGACCTGTCTCTAAATGTGGCGGGGTCTTGTGGTGCTCCATTGGCTGAGATGTTTGGGGGAGAGCAGGGATACAGGAGGTGGCTGGTGGAGGGACACCAGCATAGAACCCTGGGAGAGAAGGGGAGGGAAGGGGGAAGGGGTGGGAAGCTCCAGGCCCAAGGGCCTACCTCAGCCCTTAGGTACAAGGATTGCTCTGTCCATTAGCTCATCCTGGGGCAGGGTGGGAGGTGCATCATGGCAGCTGCTCCCTTCCAGCACCCCCCACTCACTGGGAAAGCTCTAGCAGTGTGTGTGTGTGGTGGGGGGAGGTGGAAGATCGCGTGGAGTCTCTGAGGAAGCACTCCTCCCCCCACTTCTCCACAAACTGGTGTCTGTGTTTGTGGTAAAGCCAGTGACACGGGGAGGTGCCCTACAAGAGGAGCAGGACCCGGCAAGGTCAGATTGCGAGGCGGCCAGCCACATAAAGCGGGGTGTGAAGAGTGCTTCAGCAGCTGCCCCACCATGACCTCCTGGGCCCTCCTGCTCCTTGCCTCAGTGCTCCTGGCCACCCCGGGTAAGGACATTCCCCCATGCACATCCTGGCAGCTACTTCTTAGCAGAGGGTAGGGACAGTCTGGAGACGGGGTTGGGCTGGGCCACCAGATTTGAACTCCTGGGGGAAGGCAAGAGAGAAAGAACGACCTCTGAAAGGAGATGAGGTTAGTGTTCTCTTAGAGCAGCTCCAAATCTGCACGTGTGTGTGTGTGTGTGTGTGTGCGTGTGTGTGAGACAGAGAGAGAGAGAGAGAGAGAGAGAGAAAGAGACAGAGGACAGAGAGGGATACAGGAAGACAGAAAGGAGTTGCATGGATGGTGGTGGTGGAGGTGGTATAATCTTCTCCTAATGTTTCCAGAAAGAATTGAGAGCATGTCTGTTGCACAGAGACTGGGTCAGAGCAGCTCCAGGGCGGAGCGCAAGGACAGGCCTCCTGGACCCCTCACAGATCCCTGCTCCTGTCCTGTGCTCTGGCCACCTCCTGGGCTCCCCACCAGCCAGGAGATCTGACCGTTCTGTCTCCTTCCTCTTGTGGAGGGATGTTGATGCTGTTTCTTCCCCAGGGCTGACTTTTTGTGGTCTGATCCCTGAGGACCATGACCTGGACATGGCTGACAGGTGTCAGGATGAGAAGTTCTTCCAGATGCTGGCCCAGGAGACCCCCCTAGGTTCACTGCTGGCTCCCTGTTCACCTACCACAGGCCATCCTCATCCTCTCTGTCCTGGGAGCAGCAGGCAGGGCTGCACATCCTTTTGGGAGGAGGGGAGGCAGGGCTGTGGGCTGAAGATGCTGGTTTTGTGCAGGGTGGTGCCTGGGTGGGCGTCTACCTCGGTCTGGCTGGGCCCTACCCAGAGGGTGGTCTGGGGACTGACCAGAGAACAGAAGAGGTGCACGTGCTGGCTGGTTGAGGTGCTGCGGGTGTGGGGAAGCTTCTGGGGTGTCTCAGCTCCACCAAGACTCGCAGGAAGGTGGGCAGGGGCCAGCCAGCCTGTTTCAGGCCCAAAAGGACAGAAAGATCCTAGATGATCTGCCAGCATAGGAGGCACCAAAGCCACCTGCCAAGGGCTCTTCGGGTGTTTGAGAAACCACCTTGGGGCTTCCTTTCTTCACAGAGGGACCTGCTGAACAAAACTGAAGGGCTGATTTACAACTTTTGGCCCTCTTGGAAGATAATGTCTCTGCTGAAGAAAATGGTGGGAGAGGAGGCCAGTCAGGTGAGGACTTGTGGTTTGTGGAGCCCCCTGCAGGCTGGTCAGCACTGTGGGTGGGTGGGGTCAGGGGACTGGGGAGGGGCTGAATCCTGGTTGGGCCAGAGCTTCTCAGCTTGGGATCCTTCGCCGCACCGCCCCCCCCCTTCAGTGTGGAGATTCCTCCAGAGAATCCCCAGAAATTGTGTAGCTCTGAGAGCTGGTAAGCAGGTGCAAGAGTGTTCCTGTTTCCGTCCCATTGTCAAAGGAGACTTGCTGCCAGAGAAGGTTAGGAATCCTTCCCCTGCAGCCCCACCACATGTGTACATGGCAGAGCTTTGTGAGGCTGGGTCCAAGACTGATCAATCTGAGATCTGCCCCTTCCTAGCTGCATGGCTGGGCCAAGTCCTTAATGCTTTCTGAGCCTCAATGCAATGGGATTGTGCTTGGCATGGATCACATAAGTTGCCTCGGCCTTTAAAGGAGCTGAGGGGGTGGGACGAGCTTAGCTCCATGCCTGGCCCTGAGCAAGTGCTGGACCAGGGGATGTGTTACTACCAAGAAGCCCTGCTTCCCCCTCCCTGCCTCCCTCTGCTTTGTTCCCTGATCCTGCTCAGCACCCTCTCGCTGCAGGGCCCACCCTCAGCCCTGGGACCTCAGCTTTATCCTTCTCCACTGGATGGTGGGAGAAGATAGTTCAAAATCGAATTTGCCAAGGCTCCGAGATCTTTCCCCTCCTAACCTTCGTCACGCAGCCCTGTGCACGAGCCCCGTCAGGCTGGGACCCAGGAAGCTTACCTGACAGAACCCTGTCTCTTCAGCCTCTGCTTCCATGGCCACCTGGCACCAGCTCCTCACTCCCAGCATGCCAGGGGGCAGAGATGCCCAGGGCCTAGAGCTGTGGGGCCTGCATGGGGGCTGCCCTGGGCAGAGCTCACCTCTTTCCCGTGTCCTGCTCTGTCACCACTGCTGCCACAGGAAACCACGAAAGGGGCTGTATTCCTGGTGTGCATGGAGGTGATGTTGCTGAGAGGTTTCTGCATGAGAATGGTGACCAGATTCGTTAGTCTCATCTCCCAGGCATCCTTTGTGGCAAAACTCCCAGGGAAATCTGTGTGACACTCAGAATATGCTGCCATCAGGTAGGTGAGTGCAGAGGTGACAACAAGGACTCATTCCTCGAGGGCCCCCATCACCTTTTCAAGCATGTGTGATGTTTTAAAAGCATAAAAATACACCTGTCATAGAACTTCATAAGCAGCTCATACATGTCCCTCCAAGTTTCCTTGTGGTGACATAGAACCCCTATTGCCAACATAGGAAAGTGTGGAGAAGTTGGATAGGAGGGCTGTAGCTAGAAATGTTGGAGAAATGCTCGTTGGGCTTTTGGGGCACCTGGGTGGCTCAGTCAGTTAAGTGTCCGACTCTTGGTTTTAGTTCAAATCATGATCTCATGGTTTGTGGGATCGAAAACTATCTCGGTCTCTGTGCTGTGCAGAGCCTGCTTGGGATTCTCTCTTTGTCTCTCTCTTCTATGCCCCTCCCCTTGCTCTCTTTCTCTCTCAAATAAATAAACATTAAAAAAAAAAAAAGCTTGGGCTTTTTATACGAGGCAATTCTGGGGTGACATTGGCTCCCATCTCTCCTCACCTATGTGACCTTTGTCAGGTAGCTTAACCTCTATGAGCTTGAATTTCCTTCCCTGTGAAGGGGATAGGATTCCTTATTTCTGATTTTCAACAAGGATTCAATGAAATGATTACGTGTAAGGAGATTAAGACCAAGCAAGAGACCTCAGACTGGGATATTCAAAGACATCAGAGCCCTGATTGAATTCCCTTCCCCCGGCCTAGTATAGGATCCCTGGGCATCAGAGAGACAGGTCACATCTTTGCCCAGGACACTAGGGACCTGAGAGCTGAGCTCAGGAACCCCGCTGGCAGGGAGGGCTCTCAGTCTCTCCCTCCAGGGCTGCTCAGCTGTGCCCGCAGATCAGGCCACGGCTGCAGCACATGGGCCGGGAAGGGCCCCCGATTGGCTCTGGAGCTCATGTAGCCCTGACCGAGGCTGTGGGACTTGATGCCGGCAGATCGGGGGTCACCTCATACTTTGAGGTCCTCACCATTTCCTGCGATTAGAGTCTGTGGTTTTCATCTCTGAAGCCCCACAACCCACACAAACCCCTGACTGGGTTCCAGGATGTGACTCCAGGTGTGCTCAGTAGGGACAGGTGGCTCTAGTCCCCATATCCCCTGGACAACACACACCACTGCCCACTTGTCTGCTCTTGTCTCCACTCCAGGTCTCTGAGCCTCTGGGGTCTCTGACGCCACCCTGGGGAGAAGCACAGAGTCTCCCACAACCACCACCTGCTTCTGCCCTCCCAGATCCAGAGCCGACCCTCCAGTGTCTCTCAGCTAACTTCTCATTGCCTTCCCCTGAGGGAGAATAAATGTCATGCAAGCTTTTAGCCACAGCTTCTTTTCCTTTGGTGGACTTGAGGGGAGGGGCTCGGAGGCATGCTTGGGTGACTCATGGGTTCGTTCAATCAATGGTTATTGTTTGTCCCGCACTATTCTAGACGCTAGGGATTTCATGGCGAACTGGTCAACGTTAGCAGCCCTTACGTATATGGTCATGAAATACTTATGAACAGTCACTAGAGAGACACACACTCCTCTGAGAGCCTGGGATACACAGTCGATGTACCCCCAGAAGCTCCCAGACCATGAGGAAGAGTAGCAGGGTTGTAGGTAAGAGTGTTCTTGGTCATAGGGCACAGAAACCCACCCTTTGCTTCTCTCTGCAGGGAGTCTTCTTTTGCTGTTTTGGGGGGTATATTATTTCAAGTTCTTTGGTTGCAAGCAACAGAAGTCTTAGCTCATTCCGGGTAAATAAAAAGGCAATTTATTGGGTCAAATCATTTAGCAGTCCACAGATAGCTTCAGGCACAGAATGACCCAGAAATGAGTGGTATCCCCAGAGGTCCAGTTCTGCCATTCTCTCAGGTCTTTTCACGGCTGTATAGTGAGACTGATCTCAGCTAGCTTCCTTCTGGCTGCAGCCATGGCCACACTGGTCCAAACTTTACATTTTACAGTATGTCATCAAGAGGGAAAGAGAGTCCTTTGGTAACCCCTCTGCCCTTGGAAGAGAATGGAAACTTCTTTCCTAGAAGCCCCATCAGACGTCTCCTGTATTCTTATTGGCCCAAATGGGGCAGGTGTCATCTGGAACCAAACAGTATGTTCCAAGGGAATGGGACACACAGATTAGCATGAGCCAAATCAGGGCGCACTTCTGGTGCTGAGACAGGGTTTATACCACCCAATTGTTTGGGTGAGAATAGACATGAAAATCTTTAAGACATTGTTACTGGGAATTGGGCAAAGGAGTACTGACCATGATAAGGAGTAATGGTGTACCAGTCACAGATGAATCATAAAAGTATTTCAAGGACTCCCAGTGGTAAAATCTGGGGCCATTTTACTACAAAAATAGGTAACGATAGCACATTATAACCCATTAGGTAAATTAGATCCATGAATTTATACAAATACTAAATTAATAAATGAGGAGAAAGGGAAAGTGTTACATTACTGCAGAATGCTAAATGATAAATGTAGATGTAATTGCAATCTATGTTTCCACAAATACTTATGTTGGTATTAATTACTAATTTGCATGATTAATTAACTAAACCATAGAGAATCCTAGCAGACAGGTGATAAACACTTTCTGTTCCTCCTGCCCCAAATGCACAAATCCTAAGGAAACCTCAGACAAACCCAAACTGACTTCCTCCAAGTAGCGGGCCCGTACTCTACAAAAATGCCAAGGTCATGAAAGAGAAGGAAAGATGGAGAAAGTGTGCCAGATCAAAGGAGACAAAGCAGATACTTGAGGTAATTGTAAACAGATGACCCCGCTGTGGACCTAGACCTGTAAAGGACATGATTGGGGTAATCTACGAGATTCCTTGCAGTCTGCGATGATACTGTTGTGCCAATGTTAGTGTCCTGGTGTTGATGGTTGTGCTAGCTTCTGTAGGACAGTGTCCTTCTTGTAAGGCAATGCACCCTGAAGAATTAAGGGGGTCATGGGGGCATCATGAAGGCAATCTGCTGCAAATGGTTTAGAAGAAATGGTAATATGCACGTACAGGCAGACTATGATGAGACACACACCGCATACGTGTAGTGAAACGTTACCAGTGGGGGAATCTGGTTAAGATGAAAAGGAGCTCTCTGTTGTAGAGTTACAGCTTTTCTCTACATTGGACACGATTTTAAAAGAAAAGAAACGACTTGTAGGAATTTGACCTTAGCAAACGGGTGGACGGCAGAGACATTTGCTGTTGGGAAAGACATTTGGACAGGTGGATCTGGAGAGGATAAGGAAGAGCTCTGCTTTGACCCGAAGAAGTGTGTCTATTCCATATGCAGGTGGAGGTGTCAAGAGGGGAGGGTGTCTGGGCCAAGGCCACATTTGAAGTCCTTGAACTGGATGTGATGGACAGGGAGAAGGTGCAGAAGGATAACATTCCTGTCTGAGGACAGAAGGGACTAGTCAACACGTGGAGGCCTGGTTGTGGGGGGGTGGGGGGAGGAGGAGCCCTCAAGGAGATCGGGAGGGAGGAGCCAGCGGGACAGGAGGAACACCAGACAAGGGGCCAAGGAGCCAAGAGAACAGAACAGCCCAGGAACGAGGAATGGCTGACCACGTCCAGTGCTGATGGGAGTCAAGACAGTAGAGGATGGAGGGCTGGCCACTGGCTTTTGGGGCCTTTGGGCAGTGCTGACCTTAGTTAGAGGGTTTCAGTGCTAGGAGGAGATCACACCCACGTGGAGGGGGAGTGAAGGATGTGACGTCAGCAGGCATGGACAGATTTATGACGGGGTTCATGTCAAGTGTTGGAGAGAAGTGGGGCAGAGCCGGAGGCCATGCGAAATTAGAGGTGGGGTCTGCCTTTAAGGTGTTTACATGGAATGGCCCTGGGAGACGGGAGAGGCCCCTGGTGCAGGACAGAACCAAGGGAACAGGCAGGGAATGTCTTGAGGTGGGAGCAGAGGGGTCCAGGGCACATGGAGCATCAGCACAGACTTCCAAATGTGGGAGTTTGGGAAGATGGCCTCACCCTTAGGGATAAAAGCTAGTAAAGGACAGAGGCCAATCAGTTCCAGTACCCTGCTGGGAGCCTGCATGAGTGCATTGACCTCATAATACAGACTCTTTGGGGAGTACCTGATCTCTTTCACAGAGAGCTTCTGTTTTCTGTTTTTTCTTCCCCTTTTTATGGGTCATTCTTATTTGTGTATAGTTTGTAATTGTTTTGTTGAAAATATTTTAGATAATAGTGTGGCAGGTCTGGCTACTGGTCAACCCCTCCCTACTTTGCTATGTTATATGCCTGTTTACTTGTTTCGTAACTGCAGAATTAATTTTAGGGCTATCCCACCACTCCCCCACCAGGTGAGGCCTCCGATGTTGCACCTTCTGGGGGGGCAGCTTTGACTCTGCCCACAGTTACACCTGTGTTGTCAGATGTTTGGGCAGGGGTCTCTGTGGAACAACACCCATTTGTTAAGCTCCACAAATTCAGGTCTCATTACTCTATTGTTTTCAACATTGCCTCAAGGAATAAATTCTTCACGGTAGAATCTAATCCAATCAACGTGTCTTTGTAAGTATATTGCCTGAGGTCAGTGTTTGAGATTTGTTTTGACCCAAGGATGCCCCTTCACCTTGTGTCTTTCCCCATTTCTCTCCAGCAAATTAGCCTGCCTACAGTTTAGCCTTCTTTTATTTTTTTTTAAATGTTTTATTTATTTTTGAGAGAGAGAGAGACAGAGTATGAGCAGGGGAGGGGCGGAGAGAGAGGGAGACACAGAATCGTGGAGCCTGATGCAGGGCTCGAATTTATGAACCAGGAGGTCATGATCTGAGCCGAAGTTGGACGCTCAAATGACCGAGCCACCCAGGCGCCCCTAGCCTTGTGTTCAATGAATCTATCAGTCTCATAACAAATGTCTTTCACCATAACTTCCATTGTTTTCGATTGCTCCCTGAAGATTGCATCTCTCTTAACCTGTGCAAATGAAGTCAGTTCCTTTAGGGAGGAGTTTGGAAGTCTCTGTCTATGGTCTGCTTCTCCCTCCTGGGGGAAATCTTGGACCCAAGGTTCTGTGTTGGTGGTGGTGGCAATTGATGCAGGCTGGTTGGGTCTGAAGACCCAGATCAGGTCCTGCAGGGCCAGCCAAGAGAGTCCTTGACTTCACGCAGGATGAAAATCAATCTCGAGCCGAGAGGAAGTAAGAGCAGAGTTTATTGAAGACAGAGCAGATAAAGACAGAGCATCTGGGAGACTCAGAGAGGAAAAGGAGCATAAGTCTTGTCTTTGCTCGGGGACTGGGTTTTTACTGAGGACAGTGGTCTGGTGTACATGTCTTCTCAGGCATCCAGGAACTGGTACAAAGAAAGAGGAGTGTTCAGGTTTTCCTTCATAAATCACTTATGCCCTGAATTCCTTAGGTGTTATCCATTGTGTTGGAAGATTCCAAAGAAATCATTAACTCCTTGACCTTTACAAGGAGGACATTCGTTATCTGTACCAAAGCCATGTATGGGGCAAAGCAGCATGTGTAGGTCCTAGCAAGAATCCTGGCACCAAAAAGTCTTTCCTGGAGTCCCTTCAGTTTCCTGGTCTCACAATGATAGGCATCTCTTGGAGCGACACCCCCACTCCTGTAGCTGAGTGCTCAGTGGATTGGGAAGCAGCAGCCCCAGGCTTCCCCGCCTTGCCTGTCCTGGTGGGAATTCCTTGCCCATGAGCTGTTCAGGAGGAAATGACAGCTCCAAGAGCCTCAGCCCTGCCATGCTCAGTGCAGAGCCTCAGGCTCACAGGCAGGGTCTGAGCAGGAGAGACACCCCCACCTCTTTGCTGCCCTCACCTGAGACTTAGTCTGGGCAACAGGTAGCTGGGGGCAGGATGACAGGTGCTTGTGTTTGTCTCTGCCAGGAAGACAGCCTTATGGCTGGGATCCGGGAGGAGAGAGAGCCCTGGGTTCTTGTGTGTACCAGACAGGAGTGCAGTTTCCATATTGTTGAGCTGCGAGGGGAGCGGGAAGGTGGGTCTTGGGTCAAATACCACAGACTCCGTGTAGTTCTTCCTGAGTTTTAGTAGATTTTCTCGAATAAATCTTTCTTCATTTGCTCTATGCACTTCGTCAGATTCCAGAGAATTGAGATGGTTGTTTGAAAAATAATTTTTGCCAATCTCTGTGGGGCATGGGTCCGTGGAACATGTGGCACTGTGAAGCCAGACGTGGAACTGCTGTGAATGTTTTCTTTTGTCAGATGTAACTACAGATAAACCAGAGAAGGCAGGCCATACAGCTTCAGTTGGCTGCTTAGCATTTAGTGGCCTGATGCTATTGAAACCGCTTAAAAGCATAAAGTGGAACAAAAATCAAAATGGCTACACTAATGGTTCAGCGAAGCTCGATTTTAAACTAAGCCACCCTTTTCCTCTCTTTTGCAAATGTTCCTCCTCCCTTCTTAGCCTTTTGTGGCAGGAACCTGGTTGTCACCCTGAAAACACAATGAATGGGGCTGCAGCCAACACACAATTCTCTCAAAACTGACTGGATCTTATATTTCCTTATAACTCCCCTCCACCGCCCCCCTCCACCCCCCCCCCCCCGCCCATCACCCAGCCCCTTCCTCCAGGTGGAACTGCAGTTTTGAAGGCCTTAGCCAACAAAGCAATAAAGCTATTGTTCTTCTTTATCCCAAACTCTGTCTTTGAGTTGCATATTTCAGCTCCAAAGCATAGAGGTTGGTTTTTGCCATACCATGGCAAGGTCAGGATCACAATAATGCAGGGTAACAAGTTTCCCATTTAGGTGTTTCTCACATTTAACCTGGAAACCAGTTTTACAATTATTGAGGCTGAGTCATTGAGAGATTAAAGGATATGTGGAAGGTCCCACAGCCTTGGCAGATTTGGGATTTGAACCTGGACAGCTGGGTCTGCACCTCCATACAATCTTGCTTTTCTCCAAGGGATAGGGGTTTGGGTTCCATCAATTAAAAAAAAGACAACAGTGGTGCCTGAGTGGCTCAGTCGGTTGAGCGTCCGGCTTCAGCTCAGGTCATGATCTCCCTGTTCATGAGTTCGAGCCCCACATTGGGCTCTGTGCTGACAGCTCAGAGCCTGGAGCCTTTTTTGGATTCTGGGTCTCTCTTTCTCTCTGCCCTCCCCTGCTTGTGCTTTGTCTCTCTCTCTAAAATAAATTTTAAAAAATAAAAAAAAGAGAGAGAGAGAGAGAGAGAGAGACAACAGGCCCATGTCATCAAACCAAGACTTAATACCTAATTTAATTCCAGTTCCAACCTCTCCCAGGAATGGAAATCTGGAACTACTTGGTCAGCACTGCTGAGGGAGTCTGCCTCATAGACCCCTGCCATCTACCAAAGGCAAGTGACCTTGCCTGAAACAAGCCACTCCTTGCTAGTTACTTCTGTGTTCTGCCCCCTTCTACCTATAAAAGTCTTTTATTTTGCATAGATCTTTGGAGCTCCTTTCTATTTGCCAGATGGAATGCTGTCTGATTCATGAATTGTTGAATAAAGCCAGTAAGATCTTTAAAATTTACTCAGTTGATTTTGTTTTTTAACATTTTAAACTTGGAGTCAATGCCCATCATCATAAGTAAGAGGGGCACGTGTCCTTCAGGGAAAGCAAGACGGGAAGGCTCTGCATACAGCTTGAAATGGTGAGGGACAGGAATCATTTCCTCCCTCCTCTGATGCAGTGATCTTGACCCTGCACTGTTGCCAGCACAAATCTGAGGAATAATACAATAGAGTAGGTAATCATTAGACTTCTCTTATGAGTTGAATAAACACTTGAAATTCCACCCCTCCCATCCCTTTCATAACAACAGGTGGCCTAACTTTGTCAGGTGAACCTGGAGTTTCCCATGTTCCTATCAGAAGTTACCAGCTGGCAGATGGCTAGGTTTTGTGAATTATATAAATAAATTCTCCTCCTTCTCCCTCTTCCTCCCCCTCCTCCTCCCCTTCCTTCTCCTCTGCCCCTGCCTTCTCCTCCTCCTCCTTCTTCTCCTTTTTCTTCTCCTTCTTCTTCAACTTCTTCTTCCTCTTCTCCTTCTACTCTTACTTCTTCTTCTCTTCCTTCTTCTCCTTCTCCTCCTTCTCCTCCTCCTTTTCTTCCTCCTCCCTTCTCCACCCCCCTCCTCCTCCTCCACCTTCTTCTTCTTCTTCTTCTCCTTCTTCTTCTTCTTCTTCTTCTTCTTCAAGAATCTTGGGAAGTTCATATCCCAGGGGTAGAAGGGTCACATGTGGCCTTGAATCCCACATTGGACTTTCCTAGGGAGGAGAAATGGGAAATTCTTCTCCTTTAGTTTGAGCTGGTGTATCAACCAGGTTCATTGATGGTAAGCAATAGAAACTGATTCAGGCTAATTTAAGAACAGGGAAGTGATTGGACCACCATGGATGCCACAGGGTGGAAGGGAAGGCCTAGAACTGAGTTTGAAGACAGGAGCCGGGCAACTCAGAAGATCTTGGAAGTAGGAACAGAGTCATGGTCTTGCCCAGGTGCAGTCAATAGATGAATGACCTTCCATTCCTCTGTCCTTGTGTTTTGGCAAAGCCAAATTTCTAGGAAAGACGGTCCACTTGGCCAAGCCTGGATTGGATGCCTGCCTTTGGTGTTCTAAGGTGATGAAAGAGAAGTTAGGCAGCAGGACATTTGGATGACATTTTTGACTAATGAAATAGGGGGATGGATCCCTGGGTGGATTACTGTCCACCGAGACTGTACACAGTAGGTGCCAGATAATTCCCCAAAGGAAATTAGAGTTATGTTGGGAGGAAGAGTAGATGCTGTATGGCCAAACCAGATCAAATGTCCAGCCTACCTTATAATGACAGGTAGGTGCCACCCCTGTAGTACTTCTAAATAGGAAGACATTTCTCTGACAGAAATCGGAAATTGTGGGTTCCTGGTTCTAGGGGCTTGCCTGCCCTTAAGTAAGATGTGCTTCCCTATATACTCAGGCTGAGAACTTTGGAATTCACTCAACAGACATCCAGAGTACCACCAGAGGGCAGTTGTCCCGGGGGCAATGCTGTCAACTTTGATCCTCTATGGTACAATGTGCGTGAAGGTTTAAGTTGAGGAATCGCACAAACGTGTTACGACTCAGAACTAAAGTTCCGTAATTTGTGGATAATTTATTAAAAAAAAAAAAAAGAAAAAAAAAGAAACAACCCTGGGGCACTTGGCTGGCTTAGTTGGTGGAGCATGTGACTCTGGATCTTGGGGTTGTGAGTTCAAGCCCCATGTTGGAGATAGAGATTACTTTCAGGATAAATTATTAAAAATTTTTTGAAAAGCTTCAGGGTTAACTCTAAAATAATGACACTGCATGATGTGGTATGTTGAGTGGAAAAAAAGGCGACGTGTGCTGCCAAGAACGTTGGGCACAGCCTCAGAGGTGTGTTGGGTTTGTGAACAAACATCGCAGTTGTGTGGATCACTACCGCTTCCACTTTACACACTTTTGAACCCTAGACCCACTAACTATCCAGGAGCCCTCTTCTGTATGTACTAGCTTCATTTAATGAATGAAAATATTTTTTAGGGAACAAAGATTGCGCCTCTCCAGGCTTGACCACCTACCCTGGAGGACTCTGAGAAGTCCTGGAACCTTTCTGGAACTACCAGCTGGGAAAAGATAGGCTCAGGAAGCCCAGTCATCTAACCCCTGGGGAGCCATGGTGCTCAGAAGCCTAGTCCAGCTTTCTGAATCAAGCTTTCCCCCCAGTATCCTTCTTTTTTTTTTAATGAACATAATTTACATATAATAAAACACACAGATATTAAGTTCTCCATTAGGCGAGTATGACAATGTCTGTACCAAGTACCCACCAGCTCTATCAAGCATAGAATAATTCTATCACACCAGAGAGCTCCCTCATGCCACTTTGTAGTCGGTAACTAAGCTTCAGAGAGAACCTTCTCTCAGAAGCAGAAACACTGTCTGTGGGGCCCACCTTCCTTTTCAGCAACACCTTTCAAGGGACAGAGCCCCAGTGAAGTTCTCAGGCTTCCTCAGGGTCCAGTCTTGGTCCATGGAGGTGTCCATACAAACGGCCTGAGCCCCAGCCTATGGCCTGGGGCAGAGCCCAGGGCCCCAGACAGACCTGAGTTTCGTTCTGTTGCTAATGCTTCATAAGTGTTGATCTTGGCCAGCTGCTTCGTCTCTGGCTTCCTTATCTGACACAGGAAACCAACAATTCTTTCCTTACAAGTCTCCTGTGATGCTCTGTTGAGATAACTTACATGTGTACCTAGCTTTGTGCTGAGAGATTGGGGCATTACCTATAAGGTTCTGGGGGAGGGGCAGTGAAAAATTTTAGGCAAATGATGAGGTGATCAGAATTGCAGTTGTCCTTTGTTCATAAAACAATTCTCCTCTGCAGGCTGTACCCCAGAGAAAAGTTGGAGCCATCAACTTGCTGCGCACTCAGCCCCTGTTCTAGCAGTTGGGCAACTACCCTGTTTCCTCACTCCTGGAACCCCCAGCATAGAGGTGGGATCCTGTCCTGCAGAATAAGATTCATCCCACATGCCTGCCTTATGTTTCTGCCTCAGATGTTATGATTCCTCCTAGTGTCCTCCTGAGGACCAGCTTCTCACTGTGTCCTCAGAATTGTTGGACTTCCCTCCTCTACTGTCCAGGTCATTCCCACCCAAGGAGATGCTTTTTTTGGGAGTGGAGATGATGCTCAAGGAGAGCACCTATAGGCACTTCTAAAAATCAGAGCACTCAGGCAATGGCTCTCTTCAGCTCAACCCAGGCACTACAGGCTGAGTGCTCATGGGCAGAGGCCAAGGGTGTGAAGGGGTACGGACTCCAGGCCAGTGGGACCCCAGGCGAGGGGCAGGGTGGGAACGTGCACTGGTCTAGGGATCTAAGGCTCAGTCAGCTGCTTTGAAGGTTGACCTGGAGTAGCCCGTTGCTGTATAGGGGGATTGTACCTCAAATTTTTGAGGATGAAGACACTTTTTACAATCAAAACACTTTACGGAGGGGCACCGGGTGGCTCAGTGGGTTAAGCATCTGACCCTTGATTTTGGCTCAAGTCATGATCTCACCGTTGTGAGATTGAGCCTCAAGTTGGTCTCCATCCTGAGCATGGAGCCTGATTCTCTCCTTCCCTCTCCCTCAGCCCCTCTTCTGCTTGTGCTCTGTCTCTCTCAAAAAATAAAAAAAAAAATTTTTTTAATAAAAATAAAATGTAAAAATATTAAAAAAAAATTTTATGGAGACCACATGGTAAATTCCACACCTTTAGTTAATTAAGATAATTCATATTTATTATAGTAGTAAATATTATATAAACTATTAATAAGATACTATTGTATAAAATAGAAATGATATTATTGGTAGCATTAGTAATTAAGAAAGTCACTATGCTCAATAACACCTTTAAATGAATTTATTTTTTATTCATAACAGCACACATGTATCTTTGAAAAACGTTTTACACGTATGTCGACTTTAGTCTGGCTGTCTACTCTTTGGGAGGAGCCTTTTGCCATGGTGCTGGTTACCCCCAGTGACCTTGTTACTTTTCCTTCTCTCCACCCCCAGCCAAATTTGATTGGACCAGGGAGGGGCCCACCCACATGGATGGAGCCTAGCTTGTGGCCTCAGGCACAGTAACGTGCTCTGACCAGAGACCCGGCTCTGGAATTTGTCCTAACAGACCCAGAGCGGGGAGGCTGCCAAAAGTTAGTCTTGGGGCTGGGGCAGCCATAATGGCTGTAAGCAAGCAGGATTTATGGAGGACCAGAAACCAAGAAGAAGCAGTTAATGAAAATATAAATAATAACAATAATTGTGGTAATAAAAATAAAAGCTAACTTTTGTTATGCATTCTCTATCTGATGGGCTCCATTCTTGATACTTTACAGTATTATCTCATGTAGTCTTCGTGAAAACCAGAAAGGCCTGTGAGGTTTCCAGATGAGGAAACTGAGGCACACGAAGGGTGAACAACTTGGGCAAGTCCCACAGCTAGGATTCAGCAGCTCTGGAATTAGAGCCCAGGCCATCTCTTGCCTTCTCCTGCCACTCAAGGGAGCAGGATTGGTAGTGCTAGGATGGTTGACAGGAGATGGTGACTCATGTAGCCACTTTGATTTCCTGAGTCTGAATATCTTCTATAGTTGGACAGCCACCGGATTCCACCAAAGAGCCCCATTGTCCTCCCCCAACTCTTTAGCCAGGTTGAGTGGGTCTCTGCTTCTTGGCTCAGATCCAGACACTTGTTTCTCCGGTCCAGTCAGTGAGGGTGCGCATGAAGGTTTGTGTCCATTTTTAAGTCCCTGGGACCCTAAACTATAAAAGGACAGGTCCTGAGAATCTGTTCCAGCTTCTCTCCAGGCTGTAGAACCTTCAATAAGTCCAGTTCAATTTGCTCTCCACCCTCAACTTCACCCCAGGGATGGCATTTAGAGGCCTGGGGGACCTTGGTGGCACCCACCTGAGGTGGTGCCCTGTGGCTTGTGGGTTTGAGCATGCTTACTTGAATTTCACAAGTGTGCTCAGACGTGGGGCATTTTTAATTTGCTTTTTTTTAAGGTTGTGGATTATTTTTCACATTTTATCTGAGGCTGTCAATTCAAAACTTGCTTCCCTACTTCAGCAGGCTTGCGTGATCTACCCTGATGACTTAATTACCAAGACCCCACTCAAAGTCAAGTGTACAAGTGCTGCCATCTACTGGAGGAAAGTTAACTTTCATCACAACTGCATGAGAAAAGAACTACGACAAACCTCAAAACTTCCAACCTCTTTCTTTTTCCCTCGTATCAACTGATACTATGGGTCAACTTTCCATAAAAACGATTAAATATCAACATAAATTTTAAAGTTTCCTAATTAATAGCTGATAAAAATGTGTATTGTTTATCCAGGGCTTCCTAGGTGCTAAACACTTCACATACATGAACTCTTTCATTCTCAATACAATCCTGTGCGCTAGATATTGTTATTATCTCTATTTTATATATATGAGGTAGGTGAGATTCAGAAAGATCAATAATTGCCTACTTCCAGAGCTCACTCAATTAAACATTAGGCTGTATTGCTTCACCTTTACCCATAACATTGGATCATTAGCATTTCATTATTTGACTAACATCACACAAACTTGAAAGAAAAGGCATTACAGATCCTGAAAATAAGTGTATTCCATGATGAAGCAAAGAAATAAATATATTATGGATGGTGACAACCAGGTTTTTCACTGGTAAAAAGGAGTAACAAAAACAGGGAGGAGGTCAGAATGCACCTTGTGGTATTGGGTTGGAATCAGAAGGGTTGGTGCGAACTCATGGTTTTATATACAAGCTTAGATATAGAACTAGAAATAGATACAGGTATAAATGTGTGTGTGTGTGTGTGTGTGTGCTCACGCGCGCGAGCGCGCCTGCATGTGGACATCTATTTACTAGCTTTGTCCTGTGAGAGTGACTGGAAATAATGACACCACAGTAGCTATGAGCATACTAGCCCCTAGACTTCGTTTCAAAGTACGATTCTGAAATAAAGAATCAGGGATCCTTGGAGAAATGGCTAATTCTAGGGCTGGAGCGGGAAAAATATAAATCAACTTGGAAGACTTTGCAGTGCTAGAAAAAGTGCTCAGAAATGGTGAGGACTTTGGGGCAGTTGAGTGGCTCAGTCGGCTAAGCCCCCAACTCTTGATTTCGGCTCAGGTCATGATCTCATGGTTCATGAGTCTGAGCCCGCATCAGGCTCTGTGCTGATGGTGCACAGCCTGCTTGGGATTCTCTCTCTCCCTCTCTCTCTCTCTCTGTCCCTCCTGTGCTCGTGTTTATGTGAGCCCTCTGTCTCTCTGTCTCTCTTTCTCTCAAAATAAAATAAATAAAATGTTAAAAACTCATCCAAAGAAAGGATGAGGACATTATAAAAAGACATAAGAGCCACACTGAAGGGGCTCCCAATGGTCACATCCGAGACGATTTTAGTGACAAAATAAATAATGCTAGTAACAGATTATAACTCATAGAATGAACCAAATATCCATGACTTCATGTTGGTAGAAATAAATAATTGCATAAATAAATAAATAAGGAGGAAGGGAAAGCTCTTCTTTACAGTAGAATTCTAATTAATAAAGGCAGAAGGAATGATGGAAATAGGAAAGTCACCATTTGGCTAACATCATGGTAATAATTGCTATAGGCAAGAACAATCGATGAATGCTAAAATTAGTGGGTAAATGCACGACAAGAAGCAAGACATGTTCATAGTCTCAAGCTCTCTCCCCACAAGATGCTTATTAATTACAAAAGGAGAAATAGTAACTTTGCAGTGGATAAATCGGATAGGTGCCACTATATCCAAGTGGACAAAATCCGTATCGCCAGCAATGTGGTGAATCAACTTCATGTGACTCTTGGCCTATGAGGCACAGAGAACTGGAGGACACAGCATCCCTTTTGTGGCGCTTGTGCCAAAAATGCATAACCTGAGTCTAATCATGGGAAAACACCAGGCACACCCGAATGAGGAACCTTCTACAAAATAATGAGCCCAAAATGTTGCGATCATGAAAAACAAACACAGAGGGAACTGTCCCAGACTGGGAGGAGTCTAAAATTTTTAAGTCTAAAATTTTTAGTCTAAAATTATTTCAAAATGAAAAACAAGCTTGTAATAAACTATAAACAGCTTAAAAAATGCTCTTGAAAAAGCATTACGAAGTGCATCGGGATTTTGATTACCAAAAGTTTGAAACCCCCCCAGGCCAGAGCCCAAACTCTCTGGTTTCTGTTCTCTTAGTCTGTCAGATGAAAACCTCTGCTTGACTTTTACATTTATCACAGCCCAGAAGTAGAAAGAAGGGAAATATTTGGACAAATACCGAGGAACACACACATAAATGTTCATGAGCTGTTTTAGCTAAATTTTAGAACACACTTCGGACTGGCCAAACCCTCCATTCCGGTTCTGGAATATCCTGACCACAGCTGATGTTGCTACGTTCCACAGACATCCCCAAAGCTGCACCCAGTGTGATCTTGAGGACTTACACTTCCTGCTTTCACAATCCTGGCTCTTAGGTGTTACACTTAAGAGGCTAAAGGAAGCAGATCATATCTCGTGGGGGCTTGAAATAGTAATGATGATGGTAATGGTAGCTAAGCGGTCACATGCCAGGCAGAGTTCCAAACGCATTCATGCTTAAACCAACCCTGGGAGGAACAGTCTGTTACTATACACATAAGGGACACAGTAAGTGACCCTAAGCAGAGAGCCTCCGGAGCCCACGTTATGATGAAGGAGAACGTGCAGGGGGTGGGGGGCTGAGGTGTGGGGTGCTAAATGCAAGGCTAACTGGAGTTAACCTCCAATCCCTTTTGGGTTTGGTATAAATCCTTCTCACGGAGTCTCAAGACAGATCAGTGATGGTAAAGCAGCCCCAGGGCCTCTGGGATGCCATTCTTCTGGACCTGGCTCTCATTTCCGGGGCTGCAGATATAGTTGGAAGGAGCTACATCCAGCATTGCGTGGACTTCCCCATGATACCAAGTCTTTTATTATTAGCCATGTACCCAGCCATTTGGCGCTTTCCCCTGCTAAGTGCCCCAAAGGGGACACTCGGAGGTACTGACTCAGGGAGGATCCTGATATTCCCTTTTCTGGGCAAAGTCATCTTTGATACCCAGAGTGCTCCAGACTGTTCCTGCTGCCAGATGGGGCCCCCGGCTTGCCCCAAGGTGGAACAAGCATTCCTTCTGAGCAAGTGTAGAATGGAGACGTAAACAGAAACAAACCCGCATCAGCCACAGCCTCCCTCAGATTTTCCTTCCTCGTGTCTCGTGAGAAGTGTCTGTTATGGAAGTAAAGGAATAGACCAGGAGTCCTGACCTTGCTGTGCGACCTTAAGAAGGACCCTGTCCCTGTGCTTTGGGGATCCTAGCTGTGAACAGGGACTGGGATCTGGCGATTTCCAGGGTCTCTTCCGCTTCTTGCGTTCTGTGGCGCCAGGAGCTTGTGACTGGGCAGAAGGAAGCCAGGCCTCTTCCGGATGGACTTGAAGGTGTTTGCTTTTAGTCTCGCGGAAGAGCTTGGCCAAGGTGTTGGGGAGGGATTGTCGTTGCTCCGGCCGCACACAATTAGGGCTTAGGTGACTCAGAAGTGAACACGCCATGTGTTAAAATAAGAGTTGGCATTTCTGAGAAGGGAAGTCCAGGAGCCGGCCAGGATGGGATTAGCTGTTGATAAGGGGCCCTGCATTGTTCTAGCTCTCCCCTGAGACCCACACCACATCCTAGAAGAGGAGAAGCCAGATCCCTAGGCCCTAGTTGGGACAAAGTCGAGGCCGAGCCGAGGATGCAGCCCTGGGAGTCTGCCTGGAGCTGTGGCCAGGAGGAGGCAGGGCGGAGCAGTGGGCAGGAGTGCAGCTGGCGTCAAGGCCGCTGTGCCCTGGAGGCTGAGTGTCCTGGCCTGTCACTGGACTCCAATTCTCACTCCAGGTTAGAGTAGGGCTGAGTGGGGACAGCGGAAGCCGACACTGAAAGCCTCGCCCAAGGATCCTGAGCAGCGCCCCCCACCCCACAAGGTCCAGGTGGAGCAGAGAGCTGGGGAATGCAGTGTGGGGAAGACGGGAAGCTCTCCAGTTTAAGACTCTTCAGTCTTGGACAACAAAGGCTGATGGGAACATGAGGAAACCACTGTTTACTCTGCTTTCAAAAGTGTTCCACTCAAGTGTGTTCTAAAATGTGTCTAGGCAGGACACGATGGGGGAGCTGAGGCCTGAGCCGTGGGAACTGGACATGTGGTCAAGGACCCCGGGCGCCGCAGGAGCCTCGGGGAGGAAGCACGGATTTGTGAAGAGGTTATTGCTCTTTCTACTCCAGGGGAAACAGGCCCACAGGGGCGGTGGGAGGCAGTCCTCTGTGGAGTTCAAAGGAAGCCAGAAAAGTAATGGGCTCAGGGGATGTTGCTGGAGCAGGAAAGGCTCATATTTAGGTTTCCAGAAGGTGCTTATGGGGAGCAGTGGACATTGGTGACTGTCCCAGGAAGAAGTTGGTGGGTGGCTGGCAAGTGACAGAAATCTACTAATGCTGGCTTAGCTGAAGAGGAAATTAGGGCAAGGATCTCATAGAACCTAAGGATACCAAGAGGAGGAAAGGGGAACCAGGAACCTTACAGAACAAAGTCAGGCTCCAGGTCAGTGCCTCAGCCCTCCTCGCCTGGGCTGTCTTTACCCATGTGGCAACCACAGACTCTGAGACTCATGACCATCCAGATATAGCACATGAAGTCAACTGGCACCTAAGGGCCTCATGGTGCAGAGGGGTGCTTTTACCACCCTCATTTCTGTCAGTGAAGCCACCCAGCCTCTTAGCAGGGCAGCTCTGAACCCATCTCTGCTAGCTCCTCAGGCTGTTGGCAAATGTTCACCAAGTTGGGAGACCTCTGGGGCATCCTGAGCACCAGAAGCTTCTAGTAGTATTGAACGATGGAGGTGGTACTCACAGATGCACAATCCTTGTAAGGGGACCAACTGTCCTGGTTTTCTGGAACTTTCCCAGTTTTAGTACTGAAAGTCCTGCAACCCGGGAAACCTCTCAGTCCTGGGCAAACTGGGACAGGAGGTCACACTGCACAGCAGCTTACTTGAGGCGGAACACGTGTGGGGAAAGGCACTAAGTTGAGGATCAGAAGAGCCTTGCTGACCGCTTCTAGTGCCTACCCAAGCCCTGCACCCATGGCCTTCCAGAAGCTTCTCTTACCAGGGTGTTCCAAGTTCTGCATGTCTCCCAGTGCTGGGCTCTGCCCTGTCTTGGAGAATGTTGACTTTTCTCACACCCACACTTGCATATACACAAGCAAAAAACAGACAGAGAGAGAGAGAGAGAGAGAGAGAGAGAGGCATTGTTTAAACTTATAGCACGTTATATTCTAGGAAAAGGTGGTGTAAGTAAAAAAGATAAAAATTGGATCAATTTTCCCACAGAAACAATACCATGATGAGAAACCCCGAGCAAGGGAAACAATTCTATAAAAAGTCCTACCCCGGCCATGAAAAATTTCTCCAAACTTCTCTAATTTTCTAAACTTCTATAATTAGTTCTCTGAATCAACATGGAACGAAATGGTCTCTTAGAGAAATCAGACCATAGATACATAGAGAAATACCTGTATTCTAGGCCACGTAAGACCTCTCAAACTGCATGCACATCAAAGAAAATGGCAGATTATTAATTAGTCATGTGCAATGTTATTTTATTTGTTTTTTTAAATGTTTATTTATTTATTTTTCAGGAGAGAGAGAGAGCAAGAGCACAAGCAGGGGAGGGGCAGAGAAAGAGACACACAGAATCCAAAGCAGGCTCCAGGTTCTGAGCTATCTGTATAGAGCCCAACACGGGGTTTGAACTCACGAACTATGATATCATGACCTGAGCAGAAGTCAGATGCTTAAGCAACTGAGCCACCCAGGTGCCCTGTTATTTGTTGAAAGGAGTCTTTGTGTGGGGGTCCTCGAGTTAGAGTAGTGGTTTCATCCATGGCTGCACACTTTGAATCACTAAGGAGCTATAAAACCTATTGATGGCTTGGCTCCCACCTTAGAGATGCTGATGAACTCGGGTGTGGCTTGGGAGCTGATGGGTGGCAGCTGTATCTGCGACCAGGGCCCTGGAGGCTTGTTGGGAGGAAGAGGAGACTGCCTGAGGTCTGGGGTCAAGGACTAAGTCAAGCCCTTCCGTGCTGGAACATTGAGGCACATACTAATTGAAAACGAAGTCTTAGTCATCATCGAAGTCAGCCTTCTTGTTTTGCAGCTGGGGAAAAGATCCAGGAAGGTGAAGGGATCTACCTAAGTCCTTCAGCATTTAGAAGTAAAATGAGAACATAAACGTTTTTTAAAGTTTACTTATTTTGAGAGAGAGAGAGCAGGCACGGGCACAAGCGGTGGAGGGGCAGAGAGAGAGGGAGAGGGAGAGAATCCCAGGCAAGCTCCACACTGTCAGTGCAGAGTCCCATGCAGGGCTTGAACTCATGAACCATGAGATCAAGACCTGAGTTGAAACCAGGAGTTGGATGCTTCACGAACTGAGCCATCCAAGCACCCCAGAACATAAGCATTTTGACTCCTTATCCTGTACTGTTTTCACATCTTGGTGATTTAAAAATATGCCCTAAATAAATAAATAAATAAATAAATAAATAAAAATATGCCCCCAAATTCCTTGACATCCCTCTCACCAAAAGGTGAAGCTTTGTTTCCTTCCCCTTGAGTGTGGGCTGGACTTAGTGACTTCTTTCTTTTAAAAATAAATAAATAAATAAATAATAAAAAGTTTTATCTATTTATTTTGAGAGAAGAGAGAGTGTGAGCAAGCGTGAACTGAGAAAATTCCGAGCAGGCTTCACTCTGTCAACATGGAGCTCCATGTGGGTATGTGGGTATGTGAGTATGTGGGGCTCATACTCACGAATGGTGAGATCATGACCTGAGCCGAAATCAAGAGTCGGCAGCTTAACCAACTGAGCCACCCAGGCGCCCCTGGATCACTAACTCTGGGGAAAGTTAGGTGACATATTCCATGACACTTGAGCAGCCTTATGGAAAGGCCATGTAGTGACTCTGAGGCCTGAGGTCTCCTGCCAGCAGCTTTGTGAGGGTGCCGTCTCGGAAGCAAATTCTCTAGCTCTGATCCCATGGATGACCACAGTCCAGCTGACATCTTGACGGCAACCTTGTGGGAATTCCCAAGCCAGAACCATCCAACGAAGTCATTCCTTAATCCCTGACCCACAGAAATGGGGAGATAATAAATGTTTATTGGTTTAGACAGCTAAGTTTGGCATAATTTGTTACACAGCGATTGATAACAAATACACACACCACCCTAAAATATTGTTCTGAGTTGGTTATATCCAATTCAAGCACCAACTCTAGTGGAGCAGGAGAAAAGAATTAAAGGCACACAAACTATAGCAACATTTTCCTTCTAAGGGAAGATGAAGCCAGGGTGGTGGGGGGAACCACTCTCTACTAATCCTTTCTATTTATAGAGGATGGCAGAGCGTGGAGAAAGGAAAGCGGAAACTTCAAGGGTATGGCCGTTCTTCCATCTGGTGATGCTTACTAGCTAGAGTAGATGACCTTTGTTGTAGCTCACAAAGCAGGCCTGAACCTGAGTAGGGCTTGGGAAAAAGGGACAGAGCAACTTTAAGAATCACGGTGACTGGGGCGCCTGTTGGCTCATCTTTTGGGTGTCTGACTTCGGCTCAGGTCATGATCTCATGGATCATGGGTTCGATCTCTGCATCAGGCTCTGTGCTGACAGCTCAGAGCCTGGAGCCTGCCTCGGATTCTGTGTCTCCCTCTCTCTCTGCCCGTCCCCCACTCATGCTCTGTCTCTCTCTGTCTCTCAAAAAAAAAAAATCATCACTGTGCCTGACATTTCATTTTATTTTGTGTTGGTGTGAGGTATAACTCCTCTGCTAAACTCTGAGCCTTCTGTGAAGTCCACTGCCTTGGCCTTGGGCGGGGGGGGGGGGGGGCTCCAGGAAGGGGACTGAGTACTCTAAGTGGGTCACTGCTGAGCTGGGGGTGGAAACAGAGTAAGGGTGGGAACATGAGGCTAAGGGCTGAGAGGAGGTTGGACCTCAGAGCCAGACAGCAGAGAGATCCTGAAGGCAGAGACATGGGTCAGGGTAGGTCAGGAAACAGAGGCCATTCTGCATCTTGAAGACCTTGACCTGAAACCCTGGAGTGTGAGGGGAGAAACTGACCTGAGGTGGGAGTGCTTGGAGGTCTGTGATGTGTCTGCATCTCATGTTGTGAGTTGTGCACTGTGCTTGCAGACCTGTGTGCCTAGGACCTTGACGTGCTCTCCATGTTTGGGTTGTTCAAGTTCCTCGGGGGGTTGAGGACATTCTACCAGCTTTCACTTGGACCTATTGAAGGTCCTTTAAAGACAAAGTGTATTTCTAAGACATAATAATAATAATGATGATGATACTAATAACAATTCCACCTTTCATTCTTTACTAATCCTGTACCTCCTCTGCCTGCTGTCATTTGATTAGTAGAAAGTTACTAGGTGCCCATCTTGTCCTGTCCTATTCAAAGGGAAAGCCACTCACCTCTGTGGGCTCTTCCCCACCCTCCCCAGCTGCTGGATTCATATCCTTGCTCCTTTCTCCTAGGTCTGTGGGAAGCTCCAGAAGGGATTCCAGGAGACCTTCTTGGAACAAGTGGCCAGTGAAGCTTGTGGCTGGATCCCCCAGAGTCCTTCTTTGTTAGAGGAAGGAATGTTTGTGGGGTGAGGGCAGCAGTTTGGGTGGCCGGGCCGGCTGTGAGGTCTGGGGAGTGAGCTGGACAAGCGGGAAAAGTATCCAGGACAAGAGGTGAAAATGGACGCCTCAGATTCAGGCAGAAAAGAGCTGGTCCTGGGGAAGTCGGTGGGGAGGGCAGAAGAAACTGTTCTTCAAGAAGGGAATAAGGGTCAGAGTTCACAGGCAAAAAGCCCTCAAGAGCAAGTGACACACTGATGAGATCAGTCCTAGGACAGAGGCTGTGGGATTTTGTTAAGCATGTTCCTTGTGTGGAAGGTTCTGGTGGGCAAAGGCATGGGGTCTGAGATGGGCGTCTGACTTGGAATTTGAATTCCAGTTCATCTGTCAACTCACCACGTGACTTTGGAAGAGACCCCTGACTCCTCTGAGCCACAGCATTCTTGTCTGTGAGAAGGGAGAAGGCCCACTCTCTCCACTTCAGAAGCGTGTTGGGAGGACAGGCGGTTGGAGGCCTGGGGTTTCTTTGTGAGCAAGGAGGGACACAGGGTTCTGTGGAGGGTTGGCTGGAAATTAGGGAGCTGCAGACCAGGATCAGAGATCCCAGTAGTGGGGTGGAGGGAAATCTGGGACTGGAGTCTCCCCAGATTTCTGCATCTGTAGGGGACGGAAGCACCCCACCTTGACCTTGGGCTATTTCTAGAGCTGGCCAGGGCGCTCTCCATGACGGCAGCCTCTGGCTGCCTCCTCACTGGGGCTGGCTGCCCGCTTGTCGGCCCTTGCTGGACTCGCTCCAGGCTGGGCTGTCACTGGGTGAGCTGTCAGAGCTGAGAAGAAGCACAGAGCCCCAGCTGGGTCCTCTGCAGAAGCCTGGTATCTGACAGGCACTTCAGCTTCTGAGGGGAATAAAAGACCTTGAGAGGAGCGTGAGCCGTGGCCACCTGTGAGAAGCCAGCCAGCAGGGCGAGTCTGAATTAACCTTTGCTTAATACGCTACACTTTGCAACGGCCTTCTTATTCAGTCATTCCTCCGCTCAACAAATAGTCATTGAGGGCTGAGGGCTCCCACAGTGAATAAACAAGTACATAAATGTGAAAAGCAAATGCAATTCCAACTTGTGGTAAGAGCTAACCAGGAAAGGAGCAGGGTGCGGTGGCGGGAGGCCTCCTGGAGGAGGTGTTGTCTAAGCTGAGGCTTGAAGAAGGAGAAGGAACCAGCTATGTGACTAGTGCAGGGAAGTGTTCCAGGCAGGGGGAACAGAATCTGTGAAAGCTCTGAGGCAGGAAAGGCTCAGTGCCTTAGAGATAGCAAGGAGGGGAACTGGACTTAACGAATGAGGAAGGGAGAGTAAGAGACCAGGTCAGAGAGCAGGCAGGGCTCAGATCTTATGGCCATAGGAAGGAGTTTGGATTTTCTTCCAAGTACAATGGGAAGCTGCCAAAAGGTTTCAAGGAGGGAGTAATGGGGTCTGTGATCGTGTGGAGGGCAGAAGGGTGGAAGCAGAGGGCTTCTGCAATGGTTTGGGTGGGACCATAGGACTACATTAGTGTGTCAGACAAGATGGGCTAAGCTGTGCCACAGTAGTGAACAGCCCCTAACCCCGATGGCTTAACATAATAAATACTTAGTTCTTCATGCTCAGTGTTTTGTGGGTCAGCAGAGGGGCTCTGCTCATCTTAATCACTGGGGGATTCAGGCCGACAGGGTTCCCATTTCAACATGATTTCCATAATCCCTGTGGCAGGAGGAAGTGTACTGGCTCTTAAAATTCCCCACCAGAAGCGACAGATGGCTCTTCCTCTCACACGTTATTGGCTAAAGAAGTCACATGGGCATGCTGAACGCCAGATGGGGAGGGAAAACACCATCCTACCAGGAACCCAGGACAAGAAAAGCTGGGCCACCATCACAGGCCATGCCAGTGAAGAGGGAGAGTATGTAGGTTCAAGATATGTTTTGGTGGTGAAAATGACAGGTCTTACTGATGAGTTATACGTAGAGAGTAGGGGAGCAGAAAGAAGAGTCTAGATGATTCCCAGGTTTGCAGTTTAGGCATCTGGTGGTTGGGGGTCCGTCTGGGAAATGGGACCCTGGGTGTGAAACAGGTTTTATGTGGAGGACAGGATGAAAGGTTGGGAGCTGACACGCTCGAGTCTGGCAGTTGAATGACGCCAATTTTCAGGAGCTCGGAAAAGAGGTTTGTTTGGGCCGGAGACAAACTTGGGTGCCATCCAGTAGAGGTAGTAGATTAACATCTTGAGAATGGGGGGGCTCACCTCGGGAAAAGGTGTGCACAAAGAAGAGGGTGCAGGGATGAGTCCTGGGAACTCCATCACCATAAGGCTGGGGGGAGGGAGTGAGAGGCAGCCAAGCAGAAAGGGAAAAGCCGGAGAGACGGGAGGGAAGCCGGGGAGTGTGCCCCACAGACGTTAGAGAGCGTGAGGTTTCTGACAGAAGAAGAGGCGGCTGAGAGATGCTTTCTGATGAGGCAGGAAAGCGACCCCATGTTGAACATGAGCAATTTTGCAGGTTGAGAAATGAATGGGGGGCACCGGAAGTGGACATGGTGTGTGTGGACAATCCAGTGGAGAAGTGAAGCCTAACCTAGGCCGAATCACGTCCCTGAAGGTAGTTTTCTTCCCCATTCCTTGGCTCTCATCAGACAGGCCTTCCCCCAGGAGGCAAGAGAGTGGCCTCAGCTCCATCCCCAATTCCTTCATGCAAGGAAGCATTATCCTAGTAACAGCATGCATGTCTTTCCTAGGAATCTCAGCAGCCTTATCGCGGCTTGCATTGGGTCATGTTTCTTTCTTTGCATGAACTAACCCCAGAGCGAGGGAACTGGGGGCTCTGATTGTGCCAGCCTGGGCTGTGCAGCACATGGCTCCTAGAACGAAGGGTGGGGGTCAATGACCCTAGGAATGTCATGAGGAGGTTGATCCCAGAGGAAAAGTAAGGCACACATTCCGGAAGAATGGCATAAATAATAGATGCTCCCTAAATCAAGTTAAGTCTGAATTTCCCAAGTCTAAGTTGGTATTTGCTGTAGCACTTACGTAAAAACCAAGAGCCACCAGGGGAAAGAAGTCCCAAAAGCATTTTGTTTCGGGCCACTCTGGACTCCTGTGCGGCATCATGGCGTGTCCAAATGGTCTGTTGCCCTTTCAGAGCCTACGGTGTCTGGGAGCTGTGGCATACCCCAGGGAGCAAGCATCCTGACCCCAGAAGGTGCCGACTGAGCTGAGGTGAAGTACATCCTGGCCATTGTTCCCAGAGGCAGGAACCCCTGGAGTGGGAGCACTGCCTAAGTCATAGAGTTAACTACTCACAGAATTTAGTTTAAAAAAAAATTCCAGGGGTGCCTTGGTGGTTCAGTCGGTTGAGTGTCCGACTCTTAATTTCGGCTCAGGTCATGATCCCAGGGTCATGGGATCGAGCCCTGTGTCAGGCTTCATGCTGAGCTAGGAGCCTGCCTGGGATTCTCTCTCTCTCTACCTCTGCCTGCCCCCTCCCCAAAAGGAAAAAAAACCCCAAACAGTACAGAAGGATATATGGGGAAATGTAATCTTACCGACCCCAACTCCCATCTCTCATGTCACCTTCCCATAGTCAAACCTTGTCACCTCTTTCCTATGTGTCATTTCAGAAATGGTCAGTGCAAATGTGAGCATATACGTGTATGTTCCTTGCCTCTCTGTCTGTGTCCTTTCTACAAAAATGATTGCATCTTATATTCATTGTCCTGTACTTGCTTGTTCCTTCTTAATATTACTTGGCAATTGTTCACCTCAATACAAATATAGTTGCCTTATTCTATTTAATGACTGCACAGTACTTTCTTGTATGAATGTACCATAATTTATTTTAGCCAGTTCCTTGCTAAATCGGTTGTTTTCCATCTTGGACTGGTACAACAAATGATGAGTCTAGATAGTGTGCCTTTGTGCGCATGTGCGAATATATGTGTAGGATGATTTTTTTTCAAAAGTCAGAGTACGTGCACTAATAATTTTTATTTTTTTTTTTTAATTTTTTTTTTCAACGTTTTTTATTTATTTTTGGGACAGAGAGAGACAGAGCATGAACGGGGGAGGGGCAGAGAGAGAGGGAGACACAGAATCGGAAACAGGCTCCAGGCTCCGAGCCATCAGCCCAGAGCCTGACGCGGGGCTCGAACTCACGGACCGCGAGATCGTGACCTGGCTGAAGTCGGACGCTTAACCGACTGCGCCACCCAGGCGCCCCTTTGCACTAATAATTTTTATACGATTGTCAGTATTCCCCCTCAAAACTTTTTTTTTTAACCAGTTTACATTTCATTGGTGATATTTAGGACCCCTGCTTCTCCATCCCTCATCAATACTGAATGTATCTGAATCCTTGTGGCTATTTTAAAGTTTTAGTGCAGCAGTGAAAAAGCAGAGATTTGGAAGGAGGCTGACTTTGGTTGGCATCCTGGCTTCTTATAGTTATTAGTTTTGGGGCCATGGGCAAGTTATTTAACATCTTTGAGCCTTATTTTTCATATCTGCACAGTGGGATAATGGTCGTATTAATTACAGTCTTTTGTGGTAAATAAAAATTGCCTCTGATTAGCTTAAGTTGACAGGTTATTTACTTCTTTCTTTATTTTTAAAGTTTATTTATTTATTTTGACAGAGAGAGAGAGAGAGAGAGCATGAGCTCTGGGAGGGGCAGAGAGAGAGGGAGAGAGAATCCCAAGAAGGCTCTGCACTGTCAGCCCAGAGCCCAATGCAGGGCTCAAACTCACGAACTGCAGGATCATGACCTGAGCCGAAATCAAGAGTCAGATGCTTAAGTGAGCCACCCAGGTGCCCCGACAGGTGATTTATTGATAAGACCCAGAGGGGCTCATGTCTTCTGAACCAGGATCACCTAACATCAGGCAGGGCCTATAGGGCCAGATAGCAATGGGTTCATGGACTTATGTGGTAGATCAGGATAGCCCAAACTCTCTGTGGTTGAAGGAGTGGGTTTTTAAAAATTCCAAACATCGTATTCCAACGTTTTTGAAAATGCAATAAAAGCAAATTACTAGAAAAATGAAATTAAAAAAGACACTCATAATACAAACCCCATTTTTAATTATTGGGCCAGGCTTAGTGCACTCACTTGTCATCAGATTTTGGTTTTGCAGACATCTAGGCCACCATGGGCATCATAATTATTTCCTTGGGTACAGATTCTTTGCCAGCACTGGGAGGTGGTGGCAGGCAGGGGAAGGGGGGTGGGGGAACCAGACTAATGGAGAGAGGATCCCATGGAAAAAGATGATGGCAGAGAGAGGAGGAGGAGTGAAATGGGGAGGGTCACCAAGATTCTCTGTTGCATTAATAGCAGCACTTTCTTCTTTGGGTCTTTGCTATGTGCCAGGCACCTTGCTAAGCGATTTTCACATATTATCTCTTGAAATCCACACAAAACTCATATGAGGTAGGATCCATATTATCATCCCTGTCTTACAGATCAGAAAACTGAAGCTTAGGTAGGTGAAGGCCAATGAAGATCACATCATGAGTTAAACTGCATGCCCACTGTTTTTAGCTCTCCCTGGTGGTTTGTTGCAAAGAGGCATTTCCTGGGCAGCCGCAAAGTGTGGCTCCAGTGAAAAAAATTTTTTCTGCGTTCAGGCCACGGAGTGGGGTGGGGATGTCCAGAAGTTTCCCAGTAGGCAGAAACTGGGGCTCTGGGAGACTCTGCTCACCTGAGGTCCAGAGGACCACCAGGGGGCAGCAGAGGCCTGCGCTGGCAGGGCCGCCTTGTCCCCAGCTGACTGCAGGCTCCCAGCAGCTGTCCCGAGTCAAAACCTGAACCGCTAGTGGCCAAGAATAGCAAGGGGCTGTAATTCACATGGGTACTCCTTCCCAGGGTTTCCAAAGTCCCTCACGTCATCCCTGTCATTTCACAATCCTGCTCACAGAGCACTTTTTCCATCTTCCCCAAACAGGTCCTGGCTTGGCCAGTGAGGAGAAGGGCTTCAGGGACATACACTTCCTGCAGATGGCATCTTAGATGCTGGGCTGTGTGCTGGGATTAAACGCGCGCGCGCGCACACACACACACACACACACAGGTCTTGCCCCCAAGGCAGACTGTCATGTAAACAAATAGCCAAGGTACACTGGGTACAGTGCAATAATAGATATGCATATGAAATCTGGTGGCAGCACGAAGTGGGAGAAAGAGGGGTGGGATTATAACTTAGCAATTTAGCTCAGAGGGAGCCCAAAAGAGTGTGTGTGCCTGCAGGAGTCATCTTTCCTGTGAGCTGAAGCAGAGAAACAAGCTTAAAGTCGTGGTCTAGAAGGATGTTGGGTGAAGGGCGTCAGCTTGAAAGTTATCAGAGACTAAGAGAATATCAAATGTTCTACAAATCATAAAGTTCCTATCTCTCAAGTCCTTTGTCAGATTGTGGGTGGGATAGTTGAAGCAGGCCGAACCTGGGCTCAGAAAGATGGCGAGGGAGGGTAGAGGAGGTTGGTTAGAAGGTTATTACGGATCTGTTGTCAAGGCCAGTGGGGTCCAGGACCCAGCAAAGCCAGTGGGCAAGAGACCTAGCCTTGACTACCGCCTCTTGCTTGCCACAGTCCTTCATCCCCAAGGATGACAGGAGAGCTGGGACCAGCCCTAAGCCACCAACACAGGCTCTCAGGCTTGTCCCGGTGGGATTCCAATCTCTACCCAGCCCATATCCTTTCCCCAAAAAAGTTTGAAATGAGCCTCGGCTGGGTCTTTGACAACCTGGACTCACTCTCAGTTGATAGCCTGTGTGGTCCCTGGAGCTCTGTGCTCCCTCCTGCAAGATGGTCCCAGAAGGGAACGGGGTTGCCAGGGGAGATGGGGGCACTGGAGAGACTGCCAAGGCTCTGTTTGCCCCTGCAGCCCAGCAGCTTTCAGTCATACCCTGCCCCCACACATGGACACAGGTGTGTGCGCACCAGCCACGAGAATGCCTGTGTCACATGGGACACCCCTGCTTTGCCAATCTTTAATTTTATTCCCAGGCAACTTCCTTCTCGGCGGGCTAGTCCCAGATGGTGGTTTTGGGCAGTCATCCTCAGCATGGCCAAGGCCCAGGGAGAGGGAAGAGCACCAAGGCCCGGGGTCTCGGCCTGCAGTGGCCCCACCACAAGCAGAATATTTTATTGACCTCTCAGGCTTTTTTTTTTTTTAAGTTCCCATGCCTTTCGCCTTCTACTTTTTAATGTGTCTTGGCAAGTTTTAGCATAAAAACAATGTTTTAAATGACTTACAGTTTATTTATTTATTTATTTACTTAATGTTTACTTTTGAGAGAGACAGAGTGTGAGTGGGGGAGGGGCAGAAAGGGAGGGAGACACAGAATCTGAAGCAGGCTCCAGGCTCTGAGCTCTCAGCACAGAGCCCGATGCGGGGCTTGAACCCATGAACTGCAAGATCGTGACCTGAGCTGAAGTCTGGCGCTCAACTGACTGAGCCACCCAGGCACCCCCATTAAATGACTTACAGTTTAATGTAAAGCAAGCTGAATGGCTGATTTAGTTTTTCAGTTCTCAGATGTTGTCTATTGCAAGAAGCACCATGGATTTAAGAACATTTAAAAAATTTTTTCTTTTAGGAGCCAGGAACATGCGGCATTAACAAACACATCAATGCATTCAGATTTTTAGAAATGTTTATACAAAAAAAAAATGCACAACTTAGAATTAGGGAAATTCTTGTTGGTAATTTTTGGCCTCAGAAAAAAATTTCAGAGTAAAAATTGGCTCTCCTGGAAGATGTGTGACATTTGTCTTTGGTTTCATGTCCCCATCATGTGGTAGCAAGGGGCATAGGGTGAGGTCATGCTTGTTCTGTGAATTTTTTCTGGTCCCCCAGAATGCTCAGGGCTAGAGTTCAGTTAATCAAACCATTCTTGTTAAATAAAGGCCACTCTCAATACATTCAAGAAATGTGACTTCTGCAGTTAGAAATGGTTCTAGGTAGTATTGACATTTTAACAATATTTATTCTTCCAACCCATGAGCACGGAATGTTTTTCCATTTCTTTATATCTTCTTCAATTTCCTTCATAAGCTTTCTATAGTTTTCAGCATACAGATCTTTTACATCTTTGGTTAGGTTTATTCCTAGGTATTTTATGCTTCTTGGTGCAATTGTGAATGGCATCAGTTTCTTTATTTGTCTTTCTGTTGCTTCATTGTTAGTGTATAAGAATGCAACTGATTTCTGTACATTGATTTTGTATCCTGCAACTTTGCTGAATTCATGTATCAGTTCTAGTAGACTTTTGATGGAGTCTATTGGGTTTTCATGTATAATATCATGTCATCTGCAAAAAGTGAAAGCTTGACTTCATCTTTGCCAATTTTGATGCCTTTGATTTCATTTTGTTGTCTGATGGCTGATGCTACATCTTCTAACACTATGTTAAACAACAGTGGTGAGAGTGGACATCTCTGTCGTGTTCCTGATCTCAGGGGGAAAGCTCTCAGTTTTTCCCCATTGAGGATGATATTAGCTGTGGGCTTTTCATAAATGGCTTTTATGATGTTTAAGTATGTTCCTTCTATCCTGACTTTCTCGAGGTTTTTATTAAGAAAGGATGCTGAATTTTGTCAAATGCTTTTTCTGCATCGATTGACAGGATCATATGGTTCTTATCTTTTCTTTTACTAATGTGATGTATCACATTGATTGTTAAAATGTCAATACTACCCAAAACTATCTACACATTCAATGCAATCCCAATCAAAATTGCACCAGCATTCTTCTCGAAGCTAGAACAAGCAATCCTAAAATTTGTATGGAACCACAAAAGACCCCGAATAGCCAAAGTAATTTTGAAGAAGAAGACCAAAGTGGGAAGCATCACAATCCCAGACTTTAGCCTCTACTACAAAGCTGTAATAATCAAGACAGCATGGTATTGGCACAAAAACAGACACATAGACCAATGGAATAGAATAGAAACCCCAGAATTAGACCCACAAAAGTATGGCCAACTAATCTTTGACAAAGAAGGAAAGAATACCCAATGGAAAAAAAGACAGTCTCTTTAACAAATGGTGCTGGGACAACTGGACAGCAATATGCAGAAGGATGAAACTAGACCACTTTCTCACACCATTCACAAAAATAAACTCAAAATGGATAAAGGACATGAATGTGAGACAGGAAACTATCAAAACCCTAGAGGAGAAAGCAGGAAAAAACCTCTCTGACCTCAGCTGCAGCAATTTCCTACTTGACACATCCCCAAAGGCAAGGGAATTAAAAGCAAAAATGAACTATTGGGACCTCATGAAGATAAAAAGCTTCTGCACTGCAAAGGAAACAATCAACAACACTAAAAGGCAACCAATGGAATGGGAAAAGACATTTGCAAATGACATATCAGACAGAGGGCTAGTATCCAAAATCTATAAAGAGCTCACCAAACTCCACAACCGAAAAACAAATAATCCAGTGAAGAAATGGGCAGAAAACATGAATAGACACTTCTCTAAAGAAGACATCCAGATGGCCAACGGGCACATGAAAAGATGCTCAACGTTGCTCCTCCTCAGGGAAATACAAATCAAAACCACACTCAGATACCACCTCACACCAGTCAGAGTGAATAAAATGAACCAATCAGGAGACTATAGATGCTGGCAAGGGTGTGGAGAAACGGGAACCCTCTTGCACTGCTGGTGGGAATGCAAACTGGTGCAGCTGCTCTGGAAAACAGTGTGGAGGTTCCTCAAAAAATTAAAAATAGACCTACCCTATGACCCAGCAATAGCACTGCTAGGAATTTACCCAAGGGATACAGGAGTACTGATGCATAGGGGCACTTGTACCCCAATGTTTATAGCAGCACTCTCAACAATAGCCAAATTATGGAAAGAGCCTAAATGTCCATCAACTGATGAATAGATAAAGAAATTGTGGTTTATATACACAATGGAATACTACGTGGCAATGAGAAAAAATGAAATATGGCGTTTTGTAGCAGCGTGGATGGAACTGGAGAGTGTGATGCTAAGTGAAATAAGCCATACAGAGAAAGACAGATACCATATGGTTTCACTCTTATGTGGATCCTGAGAAACGTAACAGAAACCCATGGGGGAGGGGAAGGGAAAAAAAAAAAAAAAAGAGGTTAGAGTGGGAGAGAGCCAAAGCATAAGAGACTGTTAAAAACTGAGAACAAACTGAGGGTTGATGGGGGGTGGGAGGGAGGGCAGGGTGGGTGATGGGTATTGAGGAGGGCACCTTTTGGGATGAGCACTGGGTGTTGTATGGAAACCAATTTGACAGTAAATTTCTTATATTAAAAAATAAAAAAATAAAAATAAATAAATAAATAAATAAATAAATAAATAACTAGAAGAAAAAAAAGAAAAAAAAAGAAATTGTGGTTTATATACACAATGGAATACTACTTGGCAATGAGAAAGAATGAAATATGGCCTTTTGTAGCAATGTGGATGGAAGTGGAGAGTGTTATGCTAAGTGAAATAAGTCATACGAGAAAGACAGATACCATAGGTTTTCACTCTTATGTGGATCCTGAGAAACTTACCGGAAGACCATGGGGGAGGGGAAGGAAAAAAAAAAAGAAAGGTTAGAGAGGGAGGGAGCCAAAGAGACTCTTAAAAACTGAGAACAAACTGAGGGTTGATGGGGGGTGGGAGGGAAGGGAAAGTGGGTGATGGGCATTGAGGAGGGCACCTGTTGGGATGAGCACTGGGTGTTAGATGGAAACCAATTTGACAATAAATTCCATATTAAAAAAAAAAAAGAAATGGTTCTAAATTATAATCTCATCAATAAGCATTTAACGAATGTCTAATATGCATCTACCTCTCTCTATTGTCCTCTCCATAACATTAATGGATTCTTACTCCAATCGCTAATGATTTCACGGAGGTTGTCAGGGCCTTTGTAACTGACACCAGTTTTCTAGAACTAGAAATTAGAGACGTGGGAGAGGAGGAGGAATGAGAATCTATGCCATTGGTGTATCATAGTTTTTGGCCAACACTTTGTCATATGTCATCTCATGTGGTTCTTACAACACTGGGAATATTATTACCGTAAATATTTTCTTGTGACCAAGGAAGAAACCGAGGGTCTGACTGATACGGCTCCTCACCTGGCACCACGTGGCTAGTGAGTGGCAGAACAGACCTTCTACCAGGGTCTCTCTCCCTCTTCCTTGCGTAGTTTCTGTGGTGTGGGAAACACCTGGGCTGCTTTTGTTTCATTTGTCCCAACAAAATCAGAATGCCTTTTTAATCATCTTTTCCCCACACTGAGGGCTGACCCCCAAATAACTCTAAGACATTGAAGAGAGAGAGAGAGGGAGAGAGAGAGAGAGAGAGAGAAGTGCGAGGGAGCTCTGGGATGTGTGTGGATATATGACAAAGGCCTATTTAAATGCATTTTTTTAAGTTTATTTATTTATTTATTTAGAGAGAGAGAGAGAGAGAGAGAGAGAGAGAATCTCAGGCTGTCTCTGGGCTCCACGCTGAGCCCAATGCAGGGCTCGATCTCATGAATGTGAGATCACGACCAGAGCCGAAATCAAAAGTCAGGCGCTTAACCAACTGAGCCACCTGAGTGCCCCTAAATGCACTTAATTGGTAACTATTTGTTCAAGTCTCAATTGTGTGCCCACCATGGGACAAACAAGTCACAAAAGTGGGCTCCCTATTGCCCTCAGCTGCCTCAGTGAGTCCTGAGGCCTGTGTGTGACCCGCCCAAGGACAGACCCTGGTGACCACATGTCTGTCAGAGGACCAAGTCATGCCTGAGCTCCGCCAGGTTTCGGCCTGCCCTTGAGGCACTCCTTGTCCTTTGCCAGCAGACGGATGGGCAGGTGGGCTGTGAACCCATCTGCCAACAAAGCAGTGTGAGCTCAGTGTGGTCAAGTTGCTGCCCGAGCTCAGAGGAAGGCTCTCAGGAATCTGCGATTGGAGAAGGGGCAGAGGGTGGGGTCAGTATTGGGAGGAGAGCTGTATCACTGAGGAGGTGACATTTAAGCTGCCCTGTGAAGGATGAAAGAAATTCACCAGGTGGGTGGAGGGCATTCCTGGCAAGGGAACAGCAGGAGCAAAGCTCAAAGGCTTGGGACTACTTAGCACAGAGAGGATGGTATGGGTATGAAAGTCTGTGTGTGTGTGTGTGTGTGTGTGTGAGAGAGAGAGAGAGACAGAGACAGAGAGAGACAGAGACAGAGACAGAGACTGAGAGAGGTAGGCTCCTATTTGTGTCCACGTGTCTTTCCTAGGCCTCTGGCTCCTGGGACACCCTCCCTAGGGCTCTCGGCCTGGCCCTGAACTCCGTGGGCCTCTCTCTGCTCGCCTCTGGGCTCAGAGCTTCTGCTCTTCAGCCCCACAAGTGCTTCCCTGCTCCCTCAGGAGCTCCCCGCCTGGACTTTGTTCTTCCAAAGCCGCCCTAAGCTTGGCCTCTAGAAGGACACTTGATCCCCTCTCCTGGCTGGCAGTGGCACACAGCCCTCGGAGCAGCTGCAAGGATGGCGTTGACTCCAGATGGAAAGTGTTTCGAGAATTCTGACCTGACATCATACCATCCTGACACTGAGCTGACAGTAACTGATCTGGGCGTGGCCAGGTGAAGCCATTCCCTTTGGCTCCCCTCAAGGGCTGGCTCAGATCAAAGAGCTGGGCTTGGGAGGTGGTAATCTAGAACTGAGGGGCCGCGTACACAGGGAGAGGCCTTCTGGGTGTCCAGACCGTCGCTGAGAGCAACCTGGAGGCAAAGAGTCTCCCTGCGTCCGTCCCCTGTGACTTGAGCCCAGCAGAGGCCCCACACTCATGCCACTGTAGGCTCTCCTACCCCATCGTGGGGCTCAGGCAGGCCAGGCCTTCGCTCCCAGGGGGCCGCTGGAGCCCAGCCCGCGTGTGGCGTCTTGCAGCTCGGCCCTCCCAGCCTCGCTAAGCCCTGCTTAGCCAGGTGAAGAGCTGGGACTGCCCCAGCCGCAAGCCGCAGGATGAAAGGGGAGTGCCCCTGCCACAGCTGACATCCGCACCCTGGGCTCAGACCCAGGACTTGTCTTCAAGGCACCATCTGTTGCCCGCCAGGGCTGAGTGGGGACAGCAGGCTGGCACTGGGGCTCAGAGGGCAGAGCTGGGAGGGGAAGTCACAGGGACCTGTGCTACAGGTTTTGAGGGCCCCCGGGTGAGAGAGCCCCCTCGCTGCCCCTTCTGCCAGCATTACCCACCGTACAGTTTGAACCCAGGCATGGAGAATAAACGGGTTAGAAGGGGTCAGCCCCCATCTTGGGCTGGCTTCAGCTGCCATCTAAGAGCATTCCCTTCTGGGGAAGCCAGAGGGCACAGCCAGATGGTCTCCAGCGCAGGCAAGCATCCAGTTCCAGGCATCAGAGCGGTCACCGTGGAATCATGAGACAGGCATTGGGCACTGGGCATCAGGCCACGGGATGGGCTGCCTGTGGTTGGAGCCCTGGCTGGCCCTCTGCCCCTCCCTGGGAGCAGCCCATCCTCAGAGAACAGAACTGGACATGGCGGGGAGTCCTCTGGATGGGGACAAAAACCCCTGCTGGGCAGGGCCCTCGGGACAGGGACACGTTCACAGGGACTGGGAAGAAAGAGGGCTGCCGACTCCTGCCACTTTGGAAGGGGCCAGTAGGTTGGAGAGAAGACAGAAGAGGGGAAGGTGAGCGGATTGAAAGATCAGGAAGGAAAGGGAAAAGGAAGAGAAAAATATGAGAGGGGAGAGGGGAAAGAAGGGGAGGAGAGGCGAAAGGAAGGGCTGGACTCCAGGTTACAGAGACCCGGAAATAAGAGTGGCTCAAGCAGAATGGCAGTTTCTCCTACACAAAGCTGTAGGTGTTGGTCTAGGGCCAGCGTGGGAACCCAGGCTCCTTCCCTTTCCACCATTCCCCCCAGTGCAAGCTGCAGTGTAGAGGAGGGGTGGGGGAGGGCATGCCTGTCATTGTTGGACCCAAGTGGTTGTTGCACACATCGTTTCCCTCGCTGTATCACTGATCAGAATGTAGTCACAGGGCCACCTCTAGCTGCAAGAGAGGTTCTGGAAGGCAGTCTTTGTTTTGAGCATGATGTGTCCAGAGTAAGAAGCTCCATGAGAAAGGAGAAAATGGGTGTTGGGACAGAGGGAAATAAAGAGGAAGAGAGGCTCTTGGAGGGGGGAGGAAGGGAACTAGAAGGAGGGAAAGACTCTTAGGAGCAACTTGTACCTATGGCCAGACCTGACCTCCCAGCACACCTGGACCAACCCCCAGGGGTTTGTCATAGGCAGGCTCTGTTGGAGTTGGGGGTGGTCTTCCCTTTCCCCAGAGATGGATTAACCACCTGCCACATGGGCCCAGACTTCATGTGGGTCGGGGATACCTTGGCAAGGGTTTCTGGAGAGGGTCTGCATCTAACAAAAGGGAAGAAGTTGAAGTTCAGGGTTTTACTTTCCTACTTTGGCAAGAAGAGGTTCCAAGGTGCACTCTGGTCATGAAGGAAGATGTGATGTCATACCGAGCAATATTCTTTAGGGATGTAAGGAGGGAACTTGTCCAGTTTTCTTCAAGATACATGAAAGTTCATAAAATTGGGATCATTTCACATATCAGTTAGGTCACTCTGGGCCACATGTAACAGAAAACTCGACCAAAATGCTCAATGAGAGCATTTATTATCTCTCCAAACAAGAAGTCCAGAGGAGAGCTGTTCTGGAATTGATTAAGTCAAGATGATGTCTGGGTTCTGGTTCCATTTCCTGGAAATTCTCACAGCTTTTCCTTTTGGTTGTAACATGGTAGCTAGACGCCCAAGCATTATATTTTCCTAAATCTGCTTTCAGAGGAAGAAAGCATTCTCCTCACCAGGGCCATTTTATCTACAAGGGAAACCGTTTCCAAAACCTCTTCATCAGAATTGTTTGGAATCAGAATCCTTTCTTGGCTAGACTAGGTTACATCTCTATCTTTCAACCAACCATTGGCAAGAGTGAACAGGGTCACCCCTTCCCATGGGATGGTTGATTTAGGCCAATCATGGGTCATCGTCGGGGGCCCACTTTCTCTCAGCACATTGTGGCTGGATTCTGAACAAAGACAAATTCTGTTATCAGAGAAATAGGGTGCCACGGCTGCTGGTTAGTCTCAGGGCAGATATTAATAATCAATTATACCTCTTTTTCTTAGACAGTCATTACCAACCAGACAAAGTTGGCACAGGAGATAAAGTATACATGTCATCTCAGCCTTAGATAACGGGAAGGAAGGAAGCCATAATTCAGGGCACCTTTAGTGACTCAGTCATCTTGTCATTGCTTCATGTGGGGTCTTTAAATATGTCTAAAAATTCTTTTACAGTCCACCCTTCAAAGGGTGGCAGGTAGTTCCCTCCCTTTGACCATGATCTGGATCTAATAATTCATTTCTAGTGAATAGAAAATGGCAGAAGTGATGGTGTGTGAATACTGAATGGCGCTATGAAAGGCAATGTTGCTTTCCCCTTGCTCTTTCTTGGATCACGTATTCTGTGGAAGGCCAGCCACCATGTCATGAGGATGTTCCAGCAGCCCTACAGAGGGAAGTCCACATGGGAAGGAGCTGAGATTTTCTGCCAAAAGCCATGTGAGGAAGTCATTTCAGAAGTGGGTCTTCAGGCCCCAGTCAAGTCTTCCTATGACTGGAGTCCTTGCCGACATCTTGATGGCAACCTCAGGAACCACCCAAGCCAGAGCACCCCAGCAAAGCCACTTTCAAATTCCTGACTCCCAGAAACCATGATATAATAAGTGTTTCTTGTTTGAAGCTACCAACTTTTGGGGTAACCTGTGATGCAGTCAGGGCTGGGACTAGGGTGAAGTAAGTGAGGAACCCAGGGCACAAAATTTGAGGCCCAACCCTGAGAGTGAGCTTCTCCTTAAATTTTGTGCCCTGGGTTCCTCACTTGCTTCACCCTAGTCCCGACCTTGTGTCTAGCAGCACATAACCTTCCATGCCTCTTTCCATTTCCCAACATTCTTCAGCTTGCCCTTGGGGCTCCTTGGGTTTCTGAAGAAGCTGACTCCATCTCCGGTTCCAAGGGTGGAGTGTGTGACTAAGTCTGTCAGCACATTCCAGTACCCTTAGGTCTCAGCGACTGGATCAATTGGGGCACGTGACCTGGTCCTGTCCAATCAGAGGAGATATCAAGCCTTTTGCTAGGGATGCTGAGACAGATATGATTCCACTCTTGTCATTAAACAAGGTACATGTAACTGTGGGGGCTTCTGGCAGTCTTTTTGGGAACCCTGAGGACAGCCAGTTTGGGGATAATGCTCCCAGCAGGATACAAAGAAGCTGAGTCCTTGGAGATACTGTTCAGCTGCTAGTGCTTACCTGAAGCCGGCCTCGTCTCTGGACTTTTTCATCCCAGTGAGCTAGTAATGTCCTTTTAAAAAATTTAAACCAGTTTGAGTCTGGTGTTCTGTTACAGGCAAAGGAAAGCACAAATGTGATGTTAAACACACAGAGGAGACCCCACATCAGTGACTCTGGCAGATGCTGCCAGGGATCCAGCTGTTTCACACTGTGCAGAGTGAGTATCCAGATGTTCCGTGAAAGTGTTCTTGTTTCAGCCAGATGTTGAGTATCTTGTAGATGGAAGGTTAACATGATTTAATGCTTAAAAGCAAACTTCCTTCCCTTCCCCACCTCCAACCCCCCACCCCCACCCCATCTGATGCCTGCTCCCTTACAGTCCTTCCAGATAGCCATGCCCTGCCTCCCCCGCACTCAGGGTGGTGCCCTGTTTTGTATCCTGGTACAACCTCCAGTCCACTTGTCCTCTTTTTCCACAGCTCTTTGGGCCAGAGATTGGTATGTAGACCAGAGAGCCCATCTAGAAGCTGGACAACCTCCCACGTGTGGCCTGGCTTCAAGAGATGAGCTAGGGAAATCGATCTTTCTTTGCCTCTCCAAACTAAGACGGTCTGAAGAAGGAAGCAGTTACAGGCAGAGCCATGAAGCAGAGACAGGGCCGTGCAAGAATGATAGGCAAGCAAAAGTTATGTGGGAGCAGAAAAGAGGAGCAGGTAAAGCTACAAGGAAAGAACTACCCCAGAGTCCAGGGCAAGAAGAAGTCGGTTGGTAGGGAGAAGAGGGTGGAATTGATTCACAGAAAGAACAGACTCCCTGAGTGGGGAAGAGTGCTACTAAGAAGGAAAGAGAGAGCAGTTAGTCAGGATAGGCTAGACTCAGCTGTGGAAACAAACAGTCCCAGATGCCAGTGGCTGACCCAGCAGGAGTTTATTCTTGACCACACACTACCTGTCCATCTCAGGTGAGCCAGGAAGTCGCTGCACGTTCTCGTGCCGCACCTCAGACCTACAAGTACCTCCACGGTTGCAGAGGCAGCGGAAGGAAATTCAGCCAATTGCTCATCAGCTCTTAAGGCTTCTGCTCAGAGGTGACATGTGACCCTTCCACTTACAATATGGCTGTGCCTAATTTTAAAGGTAGAAGAGTCATGTGATGCTACCGTGCACACGAAAAGAGGAGAAACAAGAATGTTTGTGGCCAGTCTTATTGATGTCCAGGGAGAAGGGAGCTGGTCCCCAGAGCTGCTTCAGATTGCAGAGGTCCAGATTTCACAAGGCCCTGCCAAACTGTGGTCCTGGTTTGTACTCACATAAGATCTTCATCCCCTTATTGCCCCATGCATGCCTTGCAAGGCCCACCACCCTCCACACACACATTGCTCATTTCTTTTAACCTAAGACCTCATTCCAGGGACTTCTTATTTCCTTTGAGTGCTCCTTTCTCCACTGGGCACTCCCCTCTCAAAAGCCTAAAGCCAGCACAAACCACCTTTGTGTCCCTGTTTTACAGCAAGATGGGAATCTGCAGGCCTGCCTGCCTCAGGAGAGTCAGAGAAGACTGCTGGAAACTCTATTTGCACACACCAAAACTTTGTAGGTTCCCCTGGCAGGTAATAATACAAAGCCATAAAGTTTTCTAGTGCTTACTGTTAGCTAAGCACTGTGCTGAGAACTTCCTTTGAATTCCCTCATTTAAAATACTTTCAACCTCACTTTTCAGGTGAAGAAACTATGGAGAGGTGAGCAACTTCCTTGGGGTCTGACTTTTGTATCTGTGTTCCTCACATTATAGAACACACCCAAGAGAGATGGTGAGGAGGGCTTTGGGGCTGACGGGCCAGCCCTGGGGGACAGAGATTGATCTTTGGAGAGGGAAGAAAGACAGAGGCTTCCTCAAGTGGGTAGAGAGCTTACTTCCAAGGAGGAGACAGCTGGGATTCGGGAGAAACACACTTAAGGGGGCAAGGTGTCATATCCTTCAGATGCCCTTGGGCCCAGACTCAAGGCCCTCTTGGAGAAGATTAAGAAACTCAAACAAAATAAGCTGTCCTTGAGCATATATAGTGATCACATTGTGGTCTCTAAACATCTTTTCTCACGAAAAAAACCAAGGCTTCTTGGAGAATTGGCTGTTTCCAGGTCTGGAGCAGGAAACATATAAAAGGAGCCCAGAACATCTTGTACCAGAAGCCAAGAAAGCTATCAAACACCACCGGAGTCATGTCAAAAGGACACAGGTGCCAACTTGAAGGAGCTCCTGCTGGACAGAAGGGGATCATTTGTGCATCAAAATCAAAGCTAAACAAACAAAAACCTTGCAGTGAATTGCAACATATCAAATATTTTTAAAATCTGTAAATTCAAAATGATAATAATAATAAAAAAAACATTCCGCAGGATGTTTACAGAAAACTCACTCTTCTGAGAACTGATAAGTAAAGGGAAAGAAGTTCTGTAAAGCTAACTTTGGGGCCTCCCAATAATGTAGTGAGCTTGAGGCCTAGTTGGAAGACTGCTCACGTATTCCCCAAACTCTCCCTCTGGCTTTCTCTGGGCCTGAATTTCCACCATTAGAGACTCATTTTCTTCGGGTTAAGAGATGTTCTGAGTCAAAGCCAAAATCCCCTTGGAAAAAGTTTGTTAACTTCTACCCTCATAGATTGTGATGGTCCTATGATTCCTGGGTCTGGACAGATAGGGGTACAGCTAGACAGGAGGGGCTGGGAGGGTCAGAGAACTTGGCCACATCATCTAGGGGAGGAATTCAACTTGACTGTGCACAAGAACCCCCTGAGCTGCCTCTCCAAAATTCAGCTCCTCAGTAGCCTAATCAGATGGCATCTGTTCCAGCAGGTGGAAAAGATGGCAGAAATGCATAGATTATTATATGTCACAGGTGATTTGGACACAGGTGGTTCTGTCACCATTTTCTGGGAGACACTAGACCAGGGCTCCTGGATCTCTTCTATTGGCCCATGTGACTTTCTCCTCCAGCAGTGCTGGTCTGTCTCAGCTGAGCACTTCCAGCCTCTGCAGACTTTAGCAGGCCCCTCTCCCTGGGACCTCTTTACTACTGCCAGGTCCCTCGCAGGTGCCAGGCCTTTCCTTGTGTGGGGCAGCTGGCACCATGGAGAAGGGACCCAGCCACACGGGTCCCGGTGTGAGCTCTGAGCTCCCCTCTCTTGTGGCTTCCTGAGCTGTCCTGACATGCCCAGCATCTCATGTGACAGCCCACTCACTCCTGATGACACTTCTTAGGCTCTACTGGGCCTGGGACCCTGCATCTCAGCTGAGGGATTCCTCTCTCCTCTCTGGTGCCCTCATGGGACCCTTGTCCCTGGGTGGGAGGTTCTTTATAGCCCCGCTGATCAGCTCCGTGTCTCAGCGGGATTAATGGTTGATCTGCCCTCACTCTGGAGTCTGTTAACCACCTCTCGCTGTCGTCTTTCCCACCCTATCACCTCACCAGCCTCTTCCTATCCCTTGGACCTCTCTCAATCCCTCCCTCCTGCTTCATGGCCCTCCCCTCCTCAAAGGGGCATCTATATTCCAGGCCTGAGCCCATCCTTCTAGTGATGCCCCTTGGTCCACCTCTTCCCCAGGGACTGAGCACTCGATTTGAGATTGACCTTCTGAGTCCCCACGCCCCGGCCCTTGACTAATGGCCCCAGCTGAGCTCTCCTCTTTAGACACCTGGCCTTTGCCTGACCCCAGGGGCAGGCCTCAGCACCAGCCCTGGCCCTCCCTGGCTGGCCTGTCCCCCTGCCACCCAAGCCTGGGTTATGACATCTTTCCACTGAGCAGCTCCTATTCGAGAAGGCAAACACAGGGGTGCCCACAGGCATGTGCACACACTAGCACATGCGCACACACACCCCCTCCTCGCCCTGATGCCTCACCCGTTGCCGTGAAAATCCGGCTGGCAGTGTTTATTTTTCTTCCTTTCATTTCCCCTTTAGAACAAACACCAGCCCTGTACCAGCGACCACCTCTCCTCACAGATCCACAGCCTCCCCACCCTCGCCCTGTCCTCCCTCGCAGCTGTGAATGAGAACAGAGTGAGTCTTTTAGCAGGAGGCAGTGGCCTGAATGAATTGATCACAGCCTCCAAGCCAGCAGGGGAGGGGTGGCGAGCATGTGCGTTTGCTTCTTAGAAACTCTTTGCACATCCCGAAGCTCATATTTTTCCATGCGCCTTAGAGCAAATGCCTCCCCACCTCACCCTCCTCCTTTCAGATTTTAATTCATTTTTGGTCCCATGCATTTTGTTTTCTGTTTTCTACAAGGGAGCCTGAATCAGGGCCTCAGAAAAACAAGGCCGAGCTGCCAACTGGAAATGTTTGCTCTGGGGGCGAGTTCGGAGGCTGGCGTCAGGCGGGGCAAGATCCGTGCCAGTGGAATGTGATTTGGGGGGGAAGCTTCAGGTCACTCAATCGCTGGCAGCCTGCCCAGGAGCAACTGGATGCTTTCTGGGCTGTGTGTGTGTGTGTGTAGACTTTTCTCCCTCATGCAAACAGAGCCCTGGAGATGTGGAGACAGAAGCATTAGGAAGAAACTAGACAGGGGGTTGGAAAATCAGGCAACCAGGAGATTAGGTGGGTGGGGGTGAGAGGCTGGTGCCAGGATCTGTGCAGCCACTTTATCTAGCACCCATTGTGTTCCCAGCCCAGAGCTGGGGGCTCTCGGGAGGGAGGGGAGATGCAGACCACCCCGGCTCCCCGTGACTCATAGGCTCTTATGGGGAAACAAGTCTCCCAGTACAGAACACAGTCGGGCCAGCCTGGAAGTTCCCCAGAGTGGGATGCATGAATGACTGATGGTGTTCAGGGAAGGCCTCCCGGAGGAGGTTTCATAGGGTCTGAGCCCTGAAGCATGAAGTTTTGCATTGAAAGGAGAGGAGAGGCGTTCAGGATACCGTTCGTTCGGGGTTACCATGTGCCGAGCCCTGGGCTAAGCACTTTACGTTGACAATCCCCTTCAGTCTTCCCAGCAACCCTACAAGGGTCACCGATCTCTCTATTTGACTTTACAAACAAGGAAACTGAGGCCCAGAGAGATGAAGGAACTTTGCCAAGCTCCCAGCTTGTAAGTGGCAAGCTAGTGTTCAACTAAGAGTTGTCCCACTGTAAAGACCGATTTCTCCCCACCACAAGGAGGGGCCTTTTCCATTTAGCCAAGTTGCCCAGGTAAGGGCCTATTTTTGTTTGTTGATTTTTTTTTGCCCCTGGAAAGAAAACTGTTGAATTCAAAGACAGGATCTAAGATGCCTCCCAGAGGCAGTGTGACTGGAAAGGAATCTGCCTGGCCTCACCATTCCCAGGAGGTGGCAGTTGGGCCCCTTGGCAGGCCTGCCAGGTTCCATACCAAGCCAGGCCTTTCCTGCAGCCCGAATCACCTTCCTAATGACCCATGTCCCCTCCTACAGCCCCCAGGATCCTTCCTTCACATGCCAAGTTCTTTCCCACCCTAGATGTTCACTCTGGGAGTGCCCACTTTGGGGATCCTCAGAAGTTATCTATGCTACTCTGACTGGTGCCTGAAACTGAGGTGAACCAGACAGAATGGGTTTCTCAGGGCAACCAGCATGACTCTAGACTTGGAGTCAGGAGACCAAGAGCTGCCACAACTTCCTAGAGATGTTTAGCGAGTCCTTTCCCTGCTCAGGACTCAGTGTTCGTAGTTCTGAAGTGAGGAGTGGCCTGGATGAGCTGTTGCAGATGGAGGGGGAGAATCTAAGATGTCAGAGGTGATAGGCAAGTGTTGGGTGGGGGGCGAGATGAGCTTGTCTAAGGTGGCCAGCCCACCTCTGGCAGAGGAAGCGGGGTCCTTCACAGGCTTGGGAGAGAAGAAGGAAATAAGCCAGGCATGGCAGGACAGGAGAAGATGGAGTGAGGGAGGTGGAGTTATGCTCAGGATGGTCAGACCCAAGCTTGCCAGGTAGAGACCAGAGGGGACAGTAATCTATCTGATTAATTCGGATGACTCCACTGACCACCTGGGGACTTTATTGTCCTGAGGTCAAATAGTTGGTTAGTCTCACCCATTGGTTATTTTTGACCTAACTGACCACTAATATTAGGTAAGCACCAGCTTGGGGTCACCTGGGCCTGACAGATCACCTTCATTGGTTGAACTGATTTGTCAATTCCACAAGAGAACTGATTTGACCAATTATTTCCAGGAAACGGGTAATGGACTGAACTCACCAAACCCAGTAATTGTTCTGGATTTTCAGAGATAGTCTTTAGGTCCGGTATCTTTGGTTCTTAGACACACGTAGGCTACCGGCTACTTACCAGCAACAGCCAGACTCCTGAGAAGGCTGGGAAAAAACCCTATGAACAATAAGCTTTGGGATTCAGTCTCTCCAACAATAAAATGGGAAGGTGGGGCTAGATCAGGAGTGGCAAACACACGGTGTGCATACTACCACTCTTCCCCTTTCATCCATGGCAGACATTGCTAATCGATTACAGCACTCATTCCCATGGGACCCAGATGAGGGTCTCAGAATCCTTTTCAACACAGGGCTTCAGGCAGCCCCTACCAATCAATTAGATTTGGCACGCATGATAAAAAGCGTTTGTCCTCTGGGCACTAGAGGATCTCGAAGCCTCCCTCCAGCTGTGCTGATCTAGGATTGCAACTGATTAGGTGTCTGAGGGCTCAGCCTGGAGACCACCAGATCGACAGCTGCCCCTGGGGCTTCCTAGGTCTGTGGAGCTGCCCTTGAGCTGGGCCATGGCTGAGCTGGTGCCTTATTAATTTTCCTCACTGCTAATAAATGTGCATTGCGTCAGCTCTGCTCTGCCCCCTCATGTTCTCCGGCTGCCGCCAGCAGCGGGGACTTTTTCAGAGAGCTGTAAAAATAGTTTTTTTTAAGAAGCCTGCACAGAAGAAGCAGTCAAGCCTTTTTTGTTTCCCTTCTTTTAGGAGGGAATGGGGGAGATGGGTAGGGAATACTTCACAATGAAGGAATGTGCTCCTTGGGGAATTTAAAGTTGTTTTCCTAAAAAAAAAAAAAAAAAAAAAAAAAAAAAAAAAAAAAAAAAAAGGAGTTATCACACTCTGGTTTCACATCTAGCCACAGAGCAAGTCTGTGAGGATTGGTAACCGCTCCCAGGAGATCACCGGCTTAAGCCGGGTCTCGTTAGGCTGTTGACAACTTGGTGCTGATGAGCAGAGCCCTAATGAGCCGCCTGCTTGCTCACTGCCTCCTCCCTGGCTGATCCAGCTTCAGCGTTCCAGTGGGCTCGATGGCTCCCTGAGACAGCTTTTCTTGTCTGCAATGGAGGTTAGGCATGCAGGAGAGCTTTCTCTCCTAGGAGTGAATGTTGTACTTTTCCTTGCTGGCGTTATGACAAATGGAGAGATGCTGGGGATGGGGCGGGGGGTGGTTTCTCAGGAGAGGCAGGCTCCAGCTCCTCCTCACTCTTCCCATTTTACAGATGAAGACACTGAAGCTTGCCGCGGGTAGAAAGGCAGGGGAGGCAGGTGCCAAAGGGAAGGGTATTTGCCAATCCCGGGAAGAGAACGCATCTCTTGCTTCCCAGACCAGCAAGTCAAAGCTGCAGAACTCCGACAGCATCTAGCCCAGAGCTTCTTGGACCTGAGGAATGTATGCCCTTGTCTGAAAGGACAACACGTTGTCACAGAGCCCGATGACATAATTGTACTCTTACGCTATAACATAAGTGCACTCAGTCTTATGTAACTAGAAACCAAAACAAGTTAATAAATTAATAGACAAAACCACAAAGCTGATCGAGCATTAGCGACATTAAGTTAGTGCGACAGATAATATTGTTTTGCTGAAACAGAACCCATAGGGCATAGAAGAGGAGCAGAGGAGAAGCGACAGAAGACTCTGGGCCTTCCCCATCAGAGGCCGTTAGAATGAAGGAATCTGGAGGACAGTATGAAGTCAGGGTGAGGGAAGAGGACAGGAGAGGGCAGGGCCAAGTCAGATGTTGGTCAGAGGAAGCTGAGAGCTTGAAGACTTAGCTACTCCAGGGCAGTCCGCCTGTCCTCTGGGGGTGTATTTGCCCAGCACAGGCCTGGCTAGCAGTGTTTCTTCCTTGGGCCGGTCTCCAGGAAGCTCAGATAATCCCCTTGCTTTTTAGCAAATTCTCGAAAGTCTGGGCAGTAGCACATGACCATCCCCTCTCTCCTCTGCCATCTTGCCTGCCAATGGGAAGAATCCTTGCTGGGCTTTGCAAGGGAGCAGGTGTTGCTCCTTCCTGTCTCCTTTGGGTGAGAACACAGACCGTGAACATGGTGTGTTAGCAGCAGGAAAGTGCTGGAGGTTCAGTTGTAAATGGGTGGTGAGGGGAGGCTGCAGTGAGGACGTGACATGACAGCGAGGAAGTGACATGGTGGGGAAGGCTTGAAGGAGGCGAGGGAGCAAGCTGTGGGCCTTTGCCCGGGAAGCAGTCTGCCAGGCCAAGTCCGACCGTTCTCAGGCCTGATTTAAATGTCCCTTCTTCCAGGAAGTCTCCCAGAGCTGTTCTGCCACACTTGGAGTTCCCACAGCTTTTCCTGCAGGGTGCAGCACTTTGCGCTGTGTCTTGCAGCTCTCAACAGACTTGAGTTATCTTTCCACTGGGCTCGGGGCCCCTTGAGGTGGACATCACGTCTCTTCCCGCTGGAACATCCACCCCCTGAGGTCAGGGGTGTTTGCTGTCTTCACTGCTGTATCCCCAGCCTCAGTTGGTGGTCTACAAATGCATACTGAATTGTCAGAGGTGGACCAGGGAGGGAGGGGATGGGAACGGTCTGCTGTTTGCACTTAAGCGCCTGATGTGGACACTTCATTTCTTTGCCCCAGTCCCACCATGAGACCTGAATGGGCGCAAGATTTGTCAAACGAATGGGTGACTGTTGATTAAAACCCATCATCCCCCACTCAGTTTATCAGTCTAGAGGCCAAAAGTCAGAGAAGAGAAACCGAATCTGACATGACCACCAGTTCTCAGTAGTGAGAGCAGCCATTCCTGTGATGTGATCAACTCTGTCTCTGGATTCACTGGTTCTTCTGTCAGAGCAGCTGAGCAAGCCCTGGTCCATACTGTGCAGTGGGCCTTTGCTCATTCAGTAAGTATTTTTGAGTGCCTACTGTGTACCAGGGATTGTTCTAGAGGCTGGGATGCAGCAGTGGACAAGGCAGGCAAAAATCCCTGCCCCCATGGAGCTGACATTCATATATATAATGACCGATATATATAATCTGACATATATATAAAATGTCAGATGATGGTAAGTGCTTTAAAAATTAGAGCAGGTTAGGGGAGGGATATAAACTTTACATGGGTGCTCAGGGACAGCCTTACTAGGGTGACACAGAAACGCCACAAGGGGTGAGGGAATGAGCCATGGGGATACCTGGGAGCATTGCAAACGGAACAGCCAGTGCAAAGGTCACTTGGATAGAGGAAGATAGAAGGAAGACCAGAAAGTGAGTCCAAAGGAGCTTCCTGCCTGCATGACTCATCCCTGTCCTCTGGATCCAGCGTCCTGCTGATTAATGCTGGCCGTGTGGACCCTGTGCCGGAAGATAGGGAGGGGCTTTGGAGCCACCATGCTGACCATATTCTACTTCATGCTCACTCCCCTGGGTGGTCCTTTCTAGGGTTGCTTCGAGCACCGCTCCGGGTGCTCTAGGCATACACACCCTGTTTCCTTCTGGCCACCCAGTGTCCACTCTTCCTCCCTTTCTTGAATAGGTGACAGACACACCCACTCTGGAACAATTGGAACAGCCAGAAATGAGGACTGCAGATTCAGGAATGTAGAATTTCATGTAGCAAGCGTCTAAGGTTCTATCCCATCCAGCTAAGAAGACAGCCATCATTGGACATCACCCTGCCAAGCTGTCTCTTGGTCACCCATGGGTGTTGCATGTGCACCAAGGGATTGCTGGGCAAGTTCCACTCAGTAATGATGGGAAGGCACCAGTGCTTGGACATCCAAAGATCTGAGGTCCAGAAGTGGCGCCCTGCCATCTAATCCTGACCTGGAAGGAGCTGGAGGCACACTGGGCTGGTCCAAGGAAGGTCAGTGGCTTCAGATGAGAGGTGAACAGCAAGAAGCTCACCCAGGCTGCCAGCACATGCAGGGACAGCCAGGATGCCAAAGCAGCCAGTACAATAGGAAGCCCAGCTACGCAACTCCCCAGATGTTAGTCACCGAGGTCTCAAGAGGCAGCAAACCACAATGACTCAAAGCTTGGGTTTTTGGGTCAGTTGCCCTGGGTTCAAATCCCACTTCCGTTATTTCCTTTCTGTTGGCAAGTTTTTTCTTCCGGGAATAGTTTCCTTATCTGTAGAATGGGCTTACCTCCTTGGATTGTTATAAGGATTTAGTGAAATAGAGCCTCTGATCAATCCCTGTGTGGAGGTAATTATTGCTGCCTGACTGCCTAGTATTTGTCCCCAGGGGCCTAAGCCCTAAGCTCTTGCCTTCCTTTCCCTTTCTAGCTTCGTTCTTGTTACTTGGACCAGCCATCCAGGGGATGTGGCACCTCCCAATGGCACCATCGTGCTAGCCCAGGGTAACAACATCAAACAGTTGATTCAAGGAGGGATGTTTTTAATGTAGGGCATAGGTTTTCTGGAGTGCCTGCGTTGTGCCATCCCAAGCGGAGGGCGATACCACCTTGAGCCTCAAGAGCCTTTTTATCCTGGCAACTCTATGAATTCACAAAACGCAAATGACTGTCATTGCAGAGCTACCACTCCGGGCGCCAAGATCAGCAAGTAGTTCCTTATAGGAGATGTGCAGTACAGGCAGCATCATACCACCAGGGGGCGTTGCCCAGCTGGTCTCTCTCCCCCATTTCTCAAGGAGGCTGATGGGAGGCAGAATGAGGAGCCCTGGATGCAGGTTTGCCCTTAGGCTGCGGTCCACAGGCAGCTAGTCTGCACCTTGAAGATCTGCCACCTGGTGGGCTGGGAATAGCAATAACAGGGACTCTTCACGTCACTTGGGTCCTTCACAGTTTGCCTCCCGTTCCTGTACATGCATTCTATCTTATGACTAAGGGGATAAACCCCAGATAATGAACTAAGGCTCAGAGAGGTAAAGTGGCTGCTTAAGGCCACACAGCTGGTAAATGGCAAAGCAAAGATCCCTCCTAGGCTTGCCTGCTGCCAACCCCGGGGCCCCAGTGTCTGACCAGAGGAGAGGCAGCATGGTGAGGGGGCAGGAGGGTGTCCTGGGAGACTGGAGCTAGGTCTGAGTCTTTCCCTTCCCATTCCTATCCATTCCCTTCCTCTCTTCCCACACTGTGGGATTTCAGCAAACTGCTCTATTTTGGGGAAAGATGGCAAGGGGCTCAGGCAGCACAATACTGAGAGCCCTCGATGCTCAGCCAAGATATGTACTTTTCCTGGAGTGCAGCCTGGGCTCTTTAGGGATGATTTTCAGTCCTGCCAGAGACTTCCACACTAGCCACCCCCACTAGCCATCAACACCACAGCCTGCAACTGCACCCCTAGTCTGGGGGCAGATGCCAGGATGCAAGGAGCCAAGGCAGCGTGCTAACAGAGGATGCCTAAGGCCACCATTCACTTTACATCATCACTATGCTCCATGCTGTACATGCAGCCTCATGACAGCCCTGTGAGGCACAATATTATGATCTCCATTTTACAGGTGAGGAAACTGAGGCTCAGAGAGTACCTGAGCAACTCTGGAGAGGGGGACCTGGCTTTCCTCCCATCTCTGCCACTGACTGACTAGATGCACGAGGAGTGGGCAAACATGGATCTTAGCCTCTGCTTGGGTTCTGGAGAAGGTGAAGAAGGGCATAAGGGCTGGTTGTCCTTCAGCAAAGGTTTCCTGAGCACCAACTCTTGGAGATAGGGAGGAAGGAGCCCGCAGGCTTCCAGGAGCTCATAAACCTAGGGAGTCAGCCAGGTCCTCAGTGAAGGATAAATTGCACCCATACCTGTGAGTGAGTATGTGCAGAGGACAGCAAGAGTGAGACAGGGGGCTCTGGTGGTCAGCCAAGGTTTACAGGAGGAGGCGGGACTGGAGCCAGTCATCAAAGGGTGAGGATGAGCATGCTCTGACGCAGGGAGATGTGGGAGATCTATGAGCGAAAGCCAGGGCATTAGGGTCGTGGGCTGGGGCGGGGGAACAGCAGGTGAATGACGGCTCCTCTCTGGGGCACCCTCTTGGTCTTAGGAGAGAGATAAGGTGCAGGAAGACACTGGGCGTCCATGAAGGGGGGTGCCCCAGGGACCACATGCCTTATGGAGACCCATCTCAGTGGGAAGAAAAGTAGTTTTGGACTTGCTGTAGTCAGAAAATTTCATGCCTCCGTGTATGTGAACGTGTATGTGTGAGTGTATCTTTGAAGCCCTATGTCAAAGTAGTTTTGCCTCCGTAATCTCTTTTCCCTTTCCCAACTACCCTGAGAGGTTTGCTGGACAGAAATATCATCCTCAGGGACAGAGGAGCGAAAAGAACCCTAGTGGGATGATGTCTGGCCCACGGTCAGGGGGCTCAGTAGTTGAAAAGCCAAGGTCTATCATGGATGGGCTCCTGGCCCCAGCTGTATGCTTCTGCCCCCAAACTTTTGCCTAGACTGCTCTCCTATCTCCCAGGACCCTGCATGCCACAGGCCACCAAGCCACCTGCCTCCTCCTGCATTTTTACAGGAAAACCCCCAACCTGGTCTGGTAAGTATGGGGGCAGGAGTGAAGGAATGAAACCAGAAGATGAGGTGCAGTGGCTGCAGAGGCCAGAGCCCAAGACCAGGGTTGAAGGTCCATCTTCTTCTCCCAAACTGTTTAAAGTGCCCACCACTGCCTTAAGGAGGAACTGCCATAAGAAAGGACCTGGGATGGGTAAAGCCCTGTGCTGGTCCTCCAGGGCAGACTTGGAGAAATGGTCCCCCTAGCTTGACCTCTCCTTTCCAAATCTCCAGTGGGATGGCACTGAGGACTGAAGGTCTGGGGGGAGCAGGGAGTCAACTTCTGCTTCCTGCCAGTAACTGTGGGCACTTGCAAAGCTCTCCCTTAGTGCCAGACACTGCTCTGAGTGTTACACACACATTCTCAATCGTCACAACCACCTCGGCAGGAAGGTATAATTATTACCTCCATTTTACAGGGAGGCAGAGAGGTTCAGTGACTTGCCTAAGATCACTGTTTGTAAGTGGAAGAGCTGGGGTTCAAACCCAGGAAATCCGCCTCTAGGAGCTACTCTGCCCCTGTTATTAATAACAATTATAAGCAAAGCCACCATTTGACTAGTACCTCCGGTGTGCCTGGGGCTCAGCTCCTCACAGCAAGGCTGGGACTTGGGCACTGATGGCCTGCACATTTCTCATTTCATAGATGAATAAATCCGGGCTTAGCAGGCGGCCTAGCGGGAGGCAACTTCACAATCTCACAGATGCTAGGTCCACCTAAATCCGAAGTGTCCATTCTACTCAGCCTCTTTTGGGGCGTCTTTGACTCCCTGTGTGACACTGGGAAAGCACATTTCTTTTCAGAGCCTCAGTTTCCCTATCGCTTAGGTCTTCTACTCCTGGCCTCCCTGCTCCAGCGAGAGCCAGAGTGGGTGGGGTTGCAGTGCTGTGGGAGTGAGGGTCTCAACTGCTCAGGACCTTTTCCTTCCCCCACCTTGGTTCTCCCCCTCCCCCCACAACGTCCCTCGCAGAAGTTGCCGATCCGTTTCTGCTTTTTTTTTCTTTTTTTTTCTCTCCAATGGTGAGTTGGGACGGAGAGCTGCTGGGTGCAGAAGGTCGCTGGTGCATCACCCAGAGGTCAGCTAGCTCGGGTAGAGAAGGCCCAGCTCAGATTTGGGGAAGGGCCCAAGGGCCCAGAAGCCACGTGCTCCGGGCAGTTCTGCTGGGAGCGGACCGTCCTCTGGGGAAAGAGAAGCGCCCGGGACTTGAGGAGGGGGCGGGGAGGGGGAGCCTGAGGAGGCAGGTTCTGGACAGAAGGGATGGGGGTGGGGGGAGGTAGAGAGGACGCGGACAAAGGAGGCGGCCGGCAGCCCAGCTGTTTTGAAAAATGCTTCCTGTTTCTTTAAAGGCGCTCGTGGCTCGGGCGGCCGGGGCTGGGGAGGCGGCGGCGGCGGGAGCTGCCTCCTCTCCGGGCGGCGGCGCTGACTGATCTCGCGAACTGGGCTTCTGTGTAAACTGAGGCTAAACAAACACAGATGGAGCGCAGCGGGCGTTCTCCAGAAATGCTGGCAAGGCGGCAGCGACTTCAGATGACACTCTGAGCGCTCCGGGAACGGACAGCCCGGCGGCTTCGCGGAGCCGGCGGCGCAGCTGCCCCGGGCGAGGGGGAGAGAGGGAGGGAGGAGGGCGGGCGCGAGAAGGGGGAGAGCCCGAGACTCCCAGGCGCTGAGCGCGGCGGCGGCCCGGGCAGAGCCGGCGCGCAGCGTGCAGAGCGAGCGCGGCGGGCGCGCGGCCCGGGCAGCCCCACGCCCCTGCCTCTCGCGCTGCCCGCGCCATGAAGCACATCCCGGTTCTCGAGGACGGGCCGTGGAAGACCGTGTGCGTGAAGGAGCTGAACGGCCTCAAGAAGCTCAAGCGGAAAGGCAAGGAGCCGGCGCGGCGCGCGAACGGCTATAAAACTTTCCGATTGGACTTGGAAGCGCCCGAGCACGGCGCCACCGCCACCAACGGGCTGCGCGACAGGACCCAGAGGCTGCAGCCGGTCGCGGCCCCGGTGCCAGCCCCGGCGGCGCCGGCGGTTCCCTCAGGTGGGGGTGCGGACCCAGCCGGGGAGCGCCGGAGCGCCCGAGCGCCGGAGGTCTCGGACGCGCGGAAACGCGGCTTCGCCTTGGGCGCAGTGGGGCCGGGACTCCCCACGCCGCCGCCGCCGCCGCCGCCGCCGGTTCCAGCGTCCCAGGGCCAAGTACCTGGGGGTCCCGAGGCGCAGCTTTTCCGGGAACCCGGCCTGCGTCCCCGCATCTTGCTGTGCGCACCGCCTGCACGCCCCACGCCGTCGGCGCCCCCTGCGCCCCCGGAGTCTTCAGGGCGCCCGGCGCCCCCCAAGCGCCCCGGGGAAAGTTCTTACTCGTCAATTTCACACGTAATTTACAATAACCACCCGGATTCCTCCGCGTCGCCTAGGAAACGGCCGGGCGAAGCGACCACCGCCGCTTCGGAGATCAAAGCCCTGCAGCAGACCCGGAGGCTCCTAGCGAACGCCAGGGAGCGGACGCGGGTGCACACGATCAGCGCAGCCTTCGAGGCGCTCAGGAAGCAGGTACCAGCTCCCAGCCGCACACCCTCACTGCGCCCGAGGGATGGTTGCGGGAGTGGGTGGGTGAGTGGCGGGGGGATTTTCGGGCGGATGAAGGTGTGTGTGAGGCGCATATTGTTCCCGCCCGGTCGGCCCCAGGGCCCAGACACATTTGAGCCCTTCTAGGTCAGTAACCTTTGTCACAGCGTTGGTACGGATCTTCGCTTGCAAAGTGAGGGCAAAGGTTCGAGATCTCTGGCTAGGCACGCCCCGGTTCTTCCCCCAGCCCCCCAGGGTGACCCTGTCTGCGCGTCTGACTTCAGCCCTCATAGTTCACTTTTATGGCAGCGAGTTATTTGTCTCCCCGGGTCCCTTGGGCGCGGTGGGGAGTGGAGAGAGGGAATGTGGGAATCTGTCTCCAGCGAGGAAGAGTGGGGAAGACCCTTTCCCTTCGGGCATTTAGTGTGGTCTGGGTCTTGGAAGGCCTAGATGCTGCGGAGGGGTGGACCTAGTTTTGCTAGCTCCTCTTCAGCCCCTACGTCCCAAAAGAGATACCCCTACACTCTGGCTGCTTGGGGTTCTGCACCCTTTTCCCTGGTATCCTTAAGGATCTGGGTTACAAGCCTGCGTCCCCTCCCCAGGGGGCAGCCTCAGGAATTGGCTGGTGAGAGCCTTCCTAGGGGACGCCCTCCGTTGCTCCCTTTCACCCCACGGTGAAGCAGGTAGGTCTACTGAGGGGACCGGATGGTTAGGGGATCTTCAGAGCCTAGTTCTGAGGCGGGTCAGGGGCTTCTCAGTTTGGTGCTGGTGGGCACTGCCCTTACCAGCGTCCTCTGGGGGGATGAGTGACGAAGAACATTTGCTAGAGAATTACCCTTAGAGGGAGGGGCAGTTTTGCAATTACACTTTAAACAAGACTGGGACTGCCCTGGGGTTCTAGACTTCTCATTTTCTTAGAAAGAAGGGAGATCTTAGAAGAGGGTAGTAAGTGCCCCCTGCCCCCAGCCCCACAGGGCATGGGGATGGATTAGGGATGGATGGGACTGGTTTAGATGTTCAGGTTTTTTGCTTACTCTATAGCTGATTTCTTGTGTGACTCCAAGAAAGTAACTCAGCCTCTCTCTTTAGCCAACAACAAAGCGTCTTAGAAAACATGATCTTCTTCCTGGATCCCACTCTCTTCTTCCTCCTGCGGGCGGAGTAGACAGGGACATGTGTCCATCCATTGGAAGGGAATTGAGCTCCTGGGAGAAAAGAGGCTCTACAACTTGAGCCAAAGTGTCTTGCTTGGGCTTGGGTAAGATGCTTGGTCAGTGAGGTGGCCAGCCACACGGGTTGGGACCCTGGGCAGTGGGCCCAGTGGAACATTCAGGCTTATTCTTGGACAGCAGCTCTGTGTCTGAATGCCTGGGGAGGGTGGCAGCCTGTAGAGTGTCCTACAACCCACCCCAAGGATGGAAGGATGACAGAACGGCAGAAAGATGCCTGTCCACTTGCTCCCCTTGCAACTGGGGAAACCTCCCAGACTGGGGAGGCCACGTGCCTAGAGCATCACAGCCGGTGAGTAGCAGGGCAGGGCTGTCATCTAGGTCCCTTTGGCTGCCAGTTCAAGGCCCCTTTTGCCTCGTTCATTTCTGAGAAAGTATTCACGGTCTCTGTGTACTCAACTACATCTCATTCACCCAATGGCTTTAACTTCTTTCAATAATATTCCATCTTGTTTGATCTTAACATCCCGGCAGGGTGAATTAGCCCATTCAATGGAATGGAAAACTGAGGCCTGGAGAAGGAAGGAAGGAGACTTGTCCAAGATCACCTAGTGGGTAAAGGCAGATGACAGCAGTTTCTGGAACGACTGCCTGGCCAAATGCTTTCCACCATGTCATCTTTGTACCAGTGTCATGTTTATTAACAATCAGAAGCTGGTTAACACGTGGCTGAGTCAGAGATGAGACTATTTAAGTCCTGGTCCCTTCTTGCTTCTACCCTTCTGGTGGAGAAGTTCTACATAAAAAGGACAGATTCCGGGACATACCTATGGCTATGTCATGATCATTACACGTGCCTAAGAGCACACACAAATACACGGTCACAGAGGTGCCTGCTCCTGTTCGTTCTCTCCTTGCTCAGACCGTTCTGTCCCTTCCCCAGAATGCTGCTGGGCCATAGGGGGCATCTGCCTATTGTCTGGGAGGAAAGGAAATATGGCAAGCGCACTCGTGGTCTCAGAGCCAGGGGCTGAGGCCACACCCACCATGGCATACATCAGATGGAGAAAGTCCTGTGTCCCGAAGGAGCTCCTTCCTCCTCAGTGCCCCACCTGTAAAAGGTGCACACATCCACATCCCAATCCAGATACTCCAGTCCACACAAGCTGTCGCTCTGGTTTGACTGTTTGAAATGGGCCCTTGGCAAAGGAGGGAAAGGAAGGAGGATGGTTTTGCCTGAAAGGAGGGCTTGGCCATCATAGCACCGAGATCAGTTCTGGGACTGTGGCTCTATAATCTGGGGTCTTGTTTCCCTGAGCAGCTTCCTGGTATGGCTAAAAGAGCACTGGATGAGGAGTTCAGAGGCCTCCTCTGGGTTTGAATCATGCCTCTGCTGCATGCTTTCTGTGGGATCATGGAAAGTCACTTCCCCTCCCTGGGCTTTAGTCGCTAGAGCTGGAAAATGGTGATAAGGCTCCCCCCAACACCTCCCTGTAGCTTCTTTGCAAAGAGCAAATGAAGAAAGGAATGGGGCTGTAGGAGGAATGAACAATCCTTGAGCATTTATAGTGTCCTCAGTGCCAAGCAAAGCCTTGAGAAATAAGTGGAAATAAATATTCTATAATCATTTTATTTTATTTAAAATTTTTAATGTTTATTCATTTTTGAGAGAGAGAGAGAGAGAGAGAGAGAGACTGAGACAGAGCAGGCTCCAGGCTCTGAGCTGTCAACATAGAGCCTGATGCGGGGCTCAAACTCACGAACCACAGGATCATGACCTGAGACGAAGTCAGACACTTAACCCACTGAGCCACCTAGATACCCCTATAATCATTTTAATAACAATGATAGAAGCTACCATTTATCAGATGTTTGCTTTGGGTAGAGCACCAGGCTAAGCATATTATGTGTGTTAGCTCGTTTAATGAAATAGGTATATTATCCTCTCCCCTTTTCACAGATAGTGAAACTGAGGTTCAGAGAGCTTATGTGAGTTGGCCAAGGTGGCAGCCTTTTGCCACCATGTGGGGCCTTGCGGGTTTTGTACTGCACATCTCCTTGGCGAACAGTCTTTAGATTTGTGTGTGTCGGTGCCTTCTTGGCACGGTGTAGGCACAGCCTGTGTAGCTGTGTTCCACTGTCACTGTAGGGCCGGGATTCAGATCAGAGTCAGTGAGTCACTCCAGTGCCCAGGCTTTTAAGAGCTCTGCTTCTCAGGCTTTTGAATGCCCCGGAGCTGTCCACCCTCAGCACCAGGAAGCCTCCTGTTTGGTCCAACGCACTCTGCTCTTAACCAGAAGGGGAAGTGGGGGCAGCTGCTTGGCCAAGGAAGTGCAGGTGGGGAGAGGCCCTCTGGTCTTGGTGGGGGGGTGTGCAGGGCAGATGGTCAGGCCACAGCACATGCCACCAGCCCAGCTGCGTAGGGCCCTCCCTGCCGCCTCATGTGAAGGCCATGTGTGCACAGCTGGGCCTGGCCCGTGTGCAGGGCTGCTCGGGGCCAGGTGGGAGGGGGTCAGAAGGAAAGCCTGGCCTTGCTGGGTGAGTGAGGGGAGAGGCCTGAGTTCTGGCCTCAGCCTCCTGGCAGAACACTGGGACATCTGGTGTGAGTGCAGATTTCCTCTCTCCCCTCAAAAGCCCCACAGCCTTGATGGAGGAACGGTAACCGGACAGGGCCAAGGCCTGGGGTGGTGGTGAGGAGCCCTCAGGGCCTGCTGAGGTACCTCTTCATGAGCGGGGGGCCAAGCAAGTTGGGCCTGGGGCCCCTACCCTGCTGTCTCCCAGGGGATCCTCACCGAGTGAACTCAGGGTGGACCATGAGGGGGCATTGGGATGGTGCCCCCAGCCCTATACCTCCCTTAGCCCCTACCCCATAGGATGCCGGGGGCTGTGACCCCACAGCAGCCAGTGCGTACCTCCTCAGGGAATGGGGGGGCAGGCCAGCTTTGGGGACTCCATCCACATGGTTGAGGGGTGACAGAGGGCTTTACTCTGCCCCCTCATGACCACAGTCACCAGAGTGGCTGTTTATTGAGCCTCATTGCACTGGGTGAAGTGCCTTACCTGAGCCTGTCGCACATCTCTGCTGTCACCTTCCCATTTTACAGATGAGAACACTTACAGAGAGGTTAAGCACGTGACCAGGACTTGTACCCCGGTTTGTCTTGCCCTGGGGTCATGGCTCTTAACTACTAAGAGCCAGGTTCTCAGGGTCCAGCCTCATGGCTGTGTGGAAAGGGGATTTTCGAGAACCTATTTCGGTAGAACTTGACAAGGACTTCGCACGGCCCTGCACCAAGTGGCTTCACCCCAGGCAGCCAGCACCCACTGAGCGATTAGAGAATAGTTTCAAATGCAGTCAGGGGCTCAGCTGTGTGCCATGACATGGTGATATTGGAGCTCGGTGGGTCAGGGAGTCCCGATGGGCTACCAGGAGGGCATCCTGGGCTGGGTCTGAAGAGGGGGAGGGCTTTGAGGACTTTCCCGCATGGGCTGGTAGGTTCTGGACTTTGTTTCTCTGTAGCAACTTCCTATATTTGCCTGCTGGGCTCCCACTGTGAGGTAGTGGGTATTCTGATGATCATTTTGTTGGTGAGGAAACGGAGGTCCTTTACGGTTATGGAACTACCTAAGGTCACATTGGATGGCCAGGAATAGAGCCAGGTCCTCAGGCTCCCAGGCCAGTGCCCTTCCCACCGTCTCCTGCTTTCCAGAGCCAGGAGAGAGTCTGGCTTGGGGTAGGTGGGATGGAATGTTTGCGGGGTCATAGGGGACCTTGTGAAAATCCCCACCCTGGTCCTCTGAAGCTTGAAAATCTTGATGGGGTGAGCACGGGGCAGGTTCCTTACTTTGCTGGAAGTTGGGCAATCTGTCAGGAATTGAAGCCAAGTGACCTTGCTGTCTCCTGTGCCCTGTGTCCTCTGACCAGGGTCGCAGACAGCTGCTGAGGGGTTCCCCTGCAGGTGGTGGGGTCGCTGGTAATGCACAAAGGCTAAGGTCCCATGGGATTATCAGTCCAGAACTCTCCATCCCCAGCTCAGAAGGGCAGGCTGCCGGTGCCCTGACCTTTGGCTATAAAGGCTCATCCAAATCCTCAAGCAGTTGCTTCCAGCTCATTGGAAGGAGCCCAGCTGAGGCATCAAATGCTTCTCTGTAAAGTGGAAGTGATCATTTCTACCTCACTTTTTAAACATAAATATAGGCATTGTATTAAAACTATAGATAAATAAAGTTTAAAGATAAATATAGGCACTGTATCAAAAATACCCTTAGTAGATCACAGTAAACAGCAAGAGGTGGCCCAGTCCCCACAATCATGTGGAGTCCCCAGGCATTGTCATCCCCACTCTCTGGGTGAGGGAACTGAGGCTCAGAGAGGTGAAGGCACTTGTCCAGAGTCACACTACTGATAAGTGTCTGTGATTCAGACCAGCTCTTTCCACCCTACCTCCACCTTCCAGAACTAGGACCTGCTGCTAGACTCTTACTTTGTAGGAGCCAGGCCAGGCCAGGGTGCTTCTGAACAGGGCTCTGGGGCTTAAAAATTCCAGGAGGGTCTGGAATTAACCAGTGGGCTGAGGAACACCTCCCTCCAGGGGAGGGGAGGAGGAGGAGGAGTGAGCTGTCCAAAAGGTGCCCTTGGTGTCCCATATATAGCCACCTGTGGTGGAGGGATCCTGGGGAGCTCAGTGGCCATGTACCTTCCTTGGGTACTAGATAGATAAGCTCCTGGCTTAGCTTAAGCTCTTAGCTGAGTGAACTGTGGTCCAATACGTCACTTTTCTGTTTCTTCATGTGCAGATGGGATAACCATCTTTATTTGGGGGAGGGTTTTAAAGGGGGGACAAACGACCTGTGAATTGCTCCCATAGTACCAGATATACAACTAGAGCTTGATGGATAGTTTCCTTGTCAGATGTGGATTTTGAAAGAAGCAATGGGACAGAGTGACAAAACTGGCCCCAAGCCTGGCACAGGAGCCCCTAGGTTGGCCTTGACCTCATCTGTTGCTCTGTAATCCTGCAGTGACCCTGGATCCCCACATGCGGCTCCTTCCTGAGATCCCTACTCCCCACTGGCAGGAAAGCCCCTCTGTTCAGGGGCCAAGAGCTCAGTGAGCTGGGTAACTCCCAGCGTGGCTCCTGGGTGAAAACAGCAGCAGGGACCTGTGTCACAGAGCTGCGCTCAGTGCCCGAGGGCCTCTGCCAGATAGGCACTCCCTCCTGGGGTGCAGAGGAGCCAGAGGTGCTGGGCTGGCTTTTGAGATCCCCCCTCCCTGCCTCCCAGGATCCTTTCTGTCCCACAGACCTTGTTTATTTGTTCAGGCTGATAAAGCAGGATTCTCTGGACTCTGGCTGGGAACAGGCAAAGTGCATTGTTCTGCTGGCCTTTCTTGGCTTTTCTTGGATGGGTTTGGAGCCGCAGCCAGGGCTGGGCATGGGAGGTGGGAAGGGGGAGCGCACAGGAGTTGGCATGCTGTCTGTCACCAAGCGGGTCCTCCTTCAGTTTCCCAGCTTGGTGAGGGGCAACTCCTTGGCTGCTGGAGGATTTCAAAAGGAGACAGCAAACCTTGCCTCTGACGTGGGTGCCCTTTCAGGACCCCAAGTAGTGGGGGAGCAGGGCGATGAGCCGGCATTGTGTCCTGGCTTCTGGCCTCTTGCTCCTCACCTGCTCTGGGGCCCCTCTTTGGAGACGTTCTGCAGTAATAACTCACCGACTTGTATCAGGCCTTACTCTGTGGAATGTACCCATCATCTCACTTAACCCTACCGTGCTGCAAGGGCAGTCTCGGGAGCATCTGAAGAGGAAACCCAGGCTTGGAAAGGTGATGTCACTCACCCTGGTGAGAGCTAGAGTCAGGAGTTGAACCCAGATGACCAAAAGGTACGTGTACTTCAGCTCTACCCTCAATAGCTAATCTTCATCCTCCGAGAGAGGGAAGGGTTTTGAACCCATTTCTAAACATTCTGGAGACACCTGGGGAACATGGAGGTAGGTCAGTCATTTATTTATTCATTCATTCCCTCATTCAACAAATGCCCTTGAGGGCCTGTTTATGGCCAAGGCCTGTGCTAGGTCCTGCAGACATGGGCCTTCCTCCAATGGCTCACAGGAAGACGGGCCATTAAATTAGTTGCGATGATTGTGAATTAAGGACAGTTGGGGGGCCCCTAGAGCACTGTTAAGGGCAGGTGCCCCCTCCTGCACTCTGCCCCTTGCCCCCTGGTTTAGGGTTAGGTGGGGAAGGTCAGAGAGAGCTCCTGGGCAAGGTGAGGTTTCAAGTGAGATCAAAATAGATGATGCATTTAGAGTCCCCATCTGAGTGACTGTCTTCTTCATGCTTTCTCCATCTCTGCACCAGTGACAGTTTGGGCCAGGCAATTCTGTGTGGTGGGGGCCTTTTAGGCCCCTGTGCACTGCAGGCTGTTTAGCAGCAACCCTGGCCTCTCCCCAGTGGGAGCCAGTTGCACCTCCCCTCCATTGCTCCCCAAGATGGACAGTTAGGCATGTCTTGCAGACATTGTGAACAGTCCCCCGAGGGACGGAATCATCCCCTGTTGAGAACCATTGGCCCAGAACAGTGCCTGGCAGATGGGGGATACTCACCAAATACTTGCTGAATGGATGTGCTGGGGTGACCCAGTCTATGGCATGGGGTTGATCAGTACCAGCGGCGGTGGTAGGGATGGATGCTGGGTATAGATCCTGGAGAGCCAGAGGGCAGAGGAGACCAGAGCCCTGGTTGCTGGGTCAGCATGTTTCAGCCATTTAGGTGAACGGTGTGCATCAGAGGGGCAGTCGGCTGTACCGGTTAGCACCGGTCACATGGGCCTTGTAGTATCGCCTGCACGTCACCGCGCAGAACTCAGCTGTGGTCTGTGTTGCCTTTTGCTCACACAGGACAATGTTAAAAAGGTAGAGGCTCCATTGCTTCATGCCGCACACACCCGTGTGCAATTAGTTAGTGTGTACTTGGCGATGAGTCACTGACAAGCATGTCTGGTTGGGGCTGTATTTATTGTGTACCTGTTGTATGCCCAGCAGCACTTAGGGTCCAGAGGGCATCAAGAAAAAGAGAAAAGAAAAAGAAAACCATGCATATGTGTGCCCTCCCAGCTAAGCACTTGCGTTTGACCCAGGACCCTGGGTACCTAATTCCATTATGACATTGTAACGTAACTCTTGAGCGTGAGTTCTCCGAAGCCAGGAATCAAGTTATTGTTCAGAGTTGGACCCCCAAGCACCCAGCAAAACAAGTGTCACTGCGTGAGTGAATGAATGGAACGTGGGAGCTGACAAATGTGTCCGTTCTCTCTGAGAGACTCCTTAGGGAGGGTGGGGGACAGAGCTCTGTCACAGTGGGAACTCACATGCTTCATTCCTATTGCCTCGTGGGCATGAGCTGAGCCTCAGTTTCTTCCACTACAAAGTGGGAATGTGGATGCTTCCCGGAGTTTGTGAGTGGATGAGTTGAGATGTATGCGTGGAAAACAGCAGGTGCTTCAAAAATAAACTCTGCGTTAGGGGATTAGACAGGCCACCTCTGTTGCCCAGCCGTCCCCTCTCAGGCGGTGGGATGTCACTGTGAGGGGCCCCACGCCAGCCTGGCCGGGGTGCCCTGCTGGGCCTTGCTCAGCACAGAGACCCCCGGCAGCCCCTCCTGATGCCTTCTCAACCCACAGGTGCCGTGTTACTCATATGGGCAGAAGCTGTCCAAACTGGCCATCCTGAGGATTGCCTGTAACTACATCCTGTCCCTGGCACGGCTGGCTGACCTTGACTACAGTGCCGACCACAGCAACCTCAGCTTCTCCGAGTGTGTGCAGCGCTGCACCCGCACCCTGCAGGCCGAGGGACGTGCCAAGAAGCGTAAGGTATGTGCCAGCCACTCGGCCAGCAGCCTCTGGAGGGGGACGGGAGAGGTGGGAAGAGAAATCGGGGCACCCCACACTCACCGAGGCTTCTAAGGGGGCCAGCGAGATCAGCCTCTTAGAGGTTTGCTGGGGGTTGCTCCGCCTTCAGAGCTTCTCATGCCCCTGGGATTATGGGGGTGACTCTCTACTGGTCATGGGCCTGGTGGGTACCTTGGACAGTCACCCTGGGCCTCTGGGCCTGGGTTCGCTCACTTACTGCGGAAGATGGTGTATCTGAAGCTCTTTCTGGTTTTATGTATTCTGGTGCTGGTTTGCTCATGCGGCCCCTAATAAATTTATATTAGAATGAGATCCTCTGAGCAGGGTGACAGCCCAGGAGAGCCCTTTGGCACGTTTTGGGAGTGTGACTTGGCCTGTGGATTACCTGAGGCCGTATATTAAGGCGGGTGATATTTGTAATTCATTTATTCATTGTGGAGAGATTTGCCGACCCCACCCACGTACAAAGCGTGCTGGGCAGGGGCTATAAAAGTGACAGACATGTGGCCCCAGGCCCCATGAAGCTCACAGCATGGTCAGAGTGACCCTTCTGCCAGTAGATATGGATGGTACAGGGTGGCAAGGTGGTCTCGGAGGTCTCTGCTGAGGGCAGTGGAAGGCCAGACAGAGGAGGGACAGGTTACCTCTCCTGCCCAACGTGGTTTGAAAGGGCATCT